>NW_027596110.1:0-1200000 GCF_964194155.1 Cetorhinus maximus | reverse complement strand
AACATTTAAAAACACCAACAAATTTAACAAGAACCTCAACTTTGAGAGACAGCAACAAATTCAAAAACCACAACATGTAAAAACACGAACAAATTCAACAACAACCTCAACAATGAAAAACACCAACAAATTCAACAAAAACCTCAACCAAGAAAAACACCAAAAAATTCATGAACAACCTCAACATTCAAGAAGACCAACAGATTCAACAGAATCCTCACCAACGAAAAACACCAAAAAATTCAACAACAACCTCAACATTGAAAATCACCAACAAATTCAACAAAAACCTCAACAATGAAAAACACCATCAAATTCAACAAAAACCTCAAGAGAGAAAAACACCAAAAAATTCATCAACAACCTCAACATTCAAAAACACCAACAAATTCAACAAAAACCTCAACAATGCAAAAGACCAAAAAATTCAACAACAACCTCAACTTTGAAAAACACCAACAACTTCAACAACCTCAACATTGAAAAACACTTACAAATTCAACTGCAACCTGAACTTTGAAAAATACAAAAAAGATTAAAAAAAACCATTGATAACATCAATAAAATCAACAACCTCAAGATTGAAAATCACCAACAAATTCAACAACAACCTCAACAATGAAAAACATCTAAAAATTCAACAACAACCTCAACTTTGAAAAACACCAAAAAATTCAACAACCTCTACATTGAGAAACAGCAACAAATTCAACTGCAACCTTAACTTTTAAAAATAAAAAAAGATTCAAAAAAAATACATTGAATACACCAATAAATTCAACAACAACCTCAATGTTGAAAATCACCAAAAAAATTCAACAACAACGTCAACTTTGAAAAACACCAACAAATTCAAAAACCGAAACATGGAAAAACACCAACAAATTCAACAAAAACCTCAACAATGAAAAACACCAATAAATTCAACAACCTCAACATTGAAAATCACCAAAACATTGAACAAAAACCTCAACAATGAAAAACACCAAAAAAATCAAAAGCGACCTCAACTTTAAAAAACACCAAAAAAGTCAACAACATCAACAATGAGAAACAGCAACAAATTCAATTGCAACCTCAACTTTGAAAAATACAAAAAGATTCAAATAAAAACATTGAATACACCAATAAATTCAAAAACAACCTCAACATTGAAAATCACCAACAAATTCAACAAAATCCTCAACAACGGAAAACATCAAAAAGTTCATCAACAACCTCAACATTCAAAAACACCAAAAAATTCAACAAAAACCTCAACAAAGAAAAACACCAAAAATTTCAACAATAACCTCAACAATGAAAAACACCAATAAATTCAACAACAAACTCAATATTGAAAATCACCAACAAATTCAACAACAACCTCAACTTTGAAAAACACCAACAAATTCAAAAACATCAACATGGAAAAACACCAACAAATTCAAACACAACCTCAACATTGAAAATCAACAACAAATTCAACAACAACCTCAGCAATGAATAACATCTAAAAATTCAACAACAACCTCAACTTTGAAAAACACCAGAAAATTCAACAACCTCAACATTGAGAAACAGCATCAAATTCAACTGCAACCTCAACTTTGAAAAATACAAAAAGATTGAACAACAACCTCAACATTGAAAAACTCCAACAATTTCAACAACAACCTCAACAATGAAAAACACCAAAAAATTCAACAACAAACTCAACATTGAAAATCACCAACAAATTTAACAACAACCTCAACTTTGAAAAACAC
The DNA here is from genome assembly GCF_964194155.1 of Cetorhinus maximus. Lineage (NCBI taxonomy): Eukaryota > Metazoa > Chordata > Chondrichthyes > Lamniformes > Cetorhinidae > Cetorhinus > Cetorhinus maximus. The sequence goes on along the minus strand of NW_027596110.1, from coordinate 1,198,252 downwards.
CAACAAATTCAAAAACCTCAACATGGAAAAACACCAACAAATTCAACCACAAACTCAACATTGAAAATCACCAACAAATTCAACAACAACCTCAACAATGAAATACACCAACAAATTCAACAAAAACCTCAACAAAGAAAAACACCAAAAGATTCATCAACAACCTCAACATTCAAAAACAACAAAAAATTGAACAAAAACCTCAACAATGATAAACACCAAAAAATTCAACAACAACCTCAACTTTGAAAAACACCAAAAAATTCAACAACCTCAACAATGAGAAACAGGAACAAATTCAATTGCAACCTCAACTTTGAAAAATACAAAAAGATTCAAATAAAAACATTGAATACACCAATAAATTCAACAACAACCTCAACATTGAAAATCACCAACAAATTCAACAATAACCTCAACAATGAAAAACATCAAAAAGTTCATCAACAACCTCAACATTCAAAAACACCAAAAAATTCAACAAAAACCTCAACAATGAAAAACACCAAAAATTTCAACAACAACCTCAAAAATGAAAACCACCAAAAAATTCAACAACAAACTCAACATTGAAAAATTCCAACAATTTCAACAAGAACCTCAACAATTAAAAACACCAAAAAATTCAACAACAAACTCAACATTGAAAATCACCAACAAATTCAACAACAACCTCAACTTTGAGAGACAGCAACAAATTCAAAAACCTCAACATGGAAAAACACCAACGAATTCAACAACAACCTCAACAATGAAAAACACTAACAAATTCAACAAACAACTCAACCAAGAAAAACACCAAAAAATTCAACAACAACCTCAACATTGAAAATCACCAACAATTTCAACAAAAACCTCAACAATGAAAAACACCAATAAATTCAACAACCTCAACATTGAAAATCACCAACAAATTGAACAAAAACCTCAACAATTAAAAACACCAAATAATTCAACAGCGACCTCAACTTTGAAAAACACCAAAAAATTCAACAACATCAACAATGAGAAACAGCAACAAATTCAATTGCAACCTCAACTTTGAAAAATACAAAAAGATTCAAATAAAAACATCCAATACATCAATAAATTCAAAAACAAACTCAACATTGAAAATCACCAACAAATTCAACAAAATCCTCAAAAACAGAAAACATCAAAAATTTCATCAACAACCTAAACATTCAAAAACACCAATAAATACAACAAAAACCTCAACAAAGAAAAACACCAAAAATTTCAACAACAACCTCAAAAATGAAAAACACCAAAAAATTCAACAACAAACTCAATATTGAAAATCACCAACAAATTCAACAACAACCTCAACTTTGAAAAACACCAACAAATTCAAAAACCTCAACATGGAAAAACACCATCAAATTCAAACTTAACCTCAACATTGAAAATCACCAACAAATTCAACAACAACCTCAGCAATGAAAAACAACTAAAAATTCAACAACCTCAACTTTGAAAAACACCAAAAAATTCAACAACCTCAACATTGAGAAACTGCAACAAATTCAACTGCAACCTCAACTTTGAAAAATACAAAAAGATTCAACAACAACCTCAACATTGAAAAACTCCAACAATTTCAACAACAACCTCAACAATGAAAAACACCAAAAAATTCAACAACAAACTCAACATTGAAAATCACCAACAAATTCAACAACAACCTCAACAATGAAAAACAACAGCAAATTCAACCACAACCTCAACATTGAAAATCACCAACAAATTCAAGAACAACCTCAACAATGAAAAACATCAACAAATTCAACAAAAACCTCAACAAAGAAAAACATCAAAAAATTCATCAACAACCTCAACATTCAAAAACACCAACAAATTCAACAACAACCTCAACAATGAAAAACACCAATAAAATTCATCAACAACCTCAAACTTCAAAAACACCAGCAAATTCAACAAAAACCTCAACAATTAAAAACACCAAAAAATTAAACAACAACGTCAACTTTGAAAAATACCAACAAATTCAACAACCTCAACATTTAAAAACGCCAACAAATTCAAAAACAAACTCAACATTGAAAAACTCCAAAAATTTCAACAACAACCTCAACAATTAAAAAGACCAAAAAATTCAACAACAAACTCAACATTTAAAAACACCAACAAATTTAACAAGAACCTCAACTTTGAGAGACAGCAACAAATTCAAAAACCACAACATGGAAAAACACGAACAAATTCAACAACAACCTCAACAATGAAAAACACCAACAAATTCAACAAAAACCTCAACCAAGAAAAACACCAAAAAATTCATGAACAACCTCAACATTCAAGAAGACCAACAGATTCAACAGAATCCTCACCAACGAAAAACACCAAAAAATTCAACAACAACCTCAACATTGAAAATCACCAACAAATTCAACAAAAACCTCAACAATGAAAAACACCATCAAATTCAACAAAAACCTCAAGAGAGAAAAACACCAAAAAATTCATCAACAACCTCAACATTCAAAAACACCAACAAATTCAACAAAAACCTCAACAATGCAAAAGACCAAAAAATTCAACAACAACCTCAACTTTGAAAAACACCAACAACTTCAACAACCTCAACATTGAAAAACACTTACAAATTCAACTGCAACCTGAACTTTGAAAAATACAAAAAAGATTAAAAAAAACCATTGATAACATCAATAAAATCAACAACCTCAAGATTGAAAATCACCAACAAATTCAACAACAACCTCAACAATGAAAAACATCTAAAAATTCAACAACAACCTCAACTTTGAAAAACACCAAAAAATTCAACAACCTCTACATTGAGAAACAGCAACAAATTCAACTGCAACCTTAACTTTGAAAAATAAAAAAAGATTCAAAAAAAATACATTGAATACACCAATAAATTCAACAACAACCTCAATGTTGAAAATCACCAAAAAAATTCAACAACAACGTCAACTTTGAAAAACACCAACAAATTCAAAAACCGAAACATGGAAAAACACCAACAAATTCAACAAAAACCTCAACAATGAAAAACACCAATAAATTCAACAACCTCAACATTGAAAATCACCAAAACATTGAACAAAAACCTCAACAATGAAAAACACCAAAAAAATCAAAAGCGACCTCAACTTTAAAAAACACCAAAAAAGTCAACAACATCAACAATGAGAAACAGCAACAAATTCAATTGCAACCTCAACTTTGAAAAATACAAAAAAATTCAAATAAAAACATTGAATACACCAATAAATTCAAAAACAACCTCAACATTGAAAATCACCTACAAATTCAACAAAATCCTCAACAACGGAAAACATCAAAAAGTTCATCAACAACCTCAACATTCAAAAACACCAAAAAATTCAACAAAAACCTCAACAAAGAAAAACACCAAAAATTTCAACAACAACCTCAACAATGAAAAACACCAATAAATTCAACAACAAACTCAATATTGAAAATCACCAACAAATTCAACAACAACCTCAACTTTGAAAAACACCAACAAATTCAAAAACCTCAACATGGAAAAACACCAACAAATTCAAACACAACCTCAACATTGAAAATCAACAACAAATTCAACAACAACCTCAGCAATGAATAACATCTAAAAATTCAACAACAACCTCAACAATGAAAAACACCAAAAAATTCAACAACAAACTCAACATTGAATATCACCAACAAATTTAACAACAACCTCAACAATGAAATACACCAACAAATTCAACAAAAACCTGAACAAAGAAAAACACCCAAAAATTCACCAACAACCTCAACATTCAAAAACAACAAAAAATTGAACAAAAACCTCAACAATGATAAACACCAAAAAATTCAACAACAACCTCAACTTTGAAAAACACCAAAAAATTCAACAACCTCAACAATGAGAAAGAACAACAAATTCAATTGCAACCTCAACTTTGAAAAATGCAAAAAGATTCAAATAAAAACATGGAATACACCAATAAATTCAACAACAACCTCAACATTGAAAATCACCAAAAAATTCAACAAAAACCTCAACAAAGAAAAACACCAAAAATTTCAACATCAACCTCGACAATGAAAAACACCAAAAAATTCAACAATAACTCAACATTGAAAATCACCAACAAATTCAAAAACCTCAACATGGAAAAACACCAACAAATTCAAACACAACCTCAACATTGAAAATAACCAACAAATTCAACAACAACCTCAACAATGAAAAACACCAACAATTTCAACAAAAACCTCAACCAAGAAAAACACCAAAAAATTCATCAACAACCTCGACATTCAAAAACACCAACAGATTCAACAGAATCCTCAACAATGAAAAACGCCAAAAAATTCAACAACTACCTCAACATTGAAAATCACCAACAAATTCAACAAAAATCTCAACAATGAAAAACACCAATAAATTCAAGAACCTCAACATTGAAAATCACCAACAATTTCAACAAAAACCTCAACAATGAAAAACACCAAAAAATTCAACAACAACCTCAACTTTGAAAAACAACAACAAATTCAAAAACCTCAACATGGAAAAACACCAACAAATTCAAACACAACCTCAACATTGAAAAACACCAACAAATTCAACAATAACCTCAACCAAGAAAAAAGCCAAAAAATTCATCAACAGCCTCAACATTCAAAAACACCAAAAAATTCAACTGAATCCTCAACAATGAAACAAATCAATAAATTCAACAACCTCAACATTTAAAATCACCAAAAAATTGAACAGATACCTCAACAATGAAAAACACCAAAAAATTCAACAACAACCTTAACTTTGAAAAACACCAAAAAATTCAACAACCTCAACAATGAGAAAGAACAACAAATTCAATTGTAACCTCAACTTTGAAAAATGCATAAATATTCAAATAAAAACATGGAATACACCAATAAATTCTTTAACAACCTCAACATTGAAAATCACCAAAAAAATTCAACAAAAACCTCAACAATGAAAAACATCAAAAAGTTCATCAACAACCTCAACATTCAAAAACACCAAAAAATTCAACAAAAACCTCAACAAAGAAAAACACCAAAAATTTCAACATCAACCTCGACAATGAAAAACAGCAAAAAATTCAACAGAAACTCAACATTGAAAATCACCAACAAATTCAAAAACCTCAACATGGAAAAACACCAACAAATTCAAACACAACCTCAACATTGAAAATAACCAACAAATTCAACAACAACCTCAACAATGAAAAACACGAACAAATTCAACAAAAACCTCAACCAAGAAAAACACCAAAAAATTCATCAACAACCTCGACATTCAAAAACACCAACAGATTCAACAGAATCCTCAACAATGAAACACGCCAAAAAATTCAACAACAACCTCAACATTGAAAATCACCAACAAATTCAACAAAAATCTCAACAATGAAAAACACCAATAAATTCAAGAACCTCAACATTGAAAATCACCAAAAATTTGAACAAAAACCTCAACAATGAAAAACACCAAAAAATTCAACAACAGCCTCAACTTTGAAAAACAAAAAAAATTCAACAACCTCAACAATGAGAAACAGCAACAAATTCAATTGCAACCTCAACTTTGAAAAATACAAAAAGATTCAAATAAAAACATTGAATACACCAATACATTTACAAACAACCTCAACATTGAAAATCACCAACAAATTCAACAAAAACCTCAACAATGAAAAACACCAAAAAATTCAACAACAACCTCAACTTTGAAAAACAACAACAAATTCAAAAATCTCAACATGGAAAAACACTAACAAATTCAACCACAACCTCAACATTGAAAATCACCAACAAATTCAACAACAACCTCAACAATGAAAAACACCATCAAATTCAAGAAAAACCTCAAGAAAGAAAAACACCAAAAAATTCATCAACAACCTCAACATTCAAAAACACCAACAAATTCAACAGAATCCTTAACAATGAAAAAGACCAAAATATTCAACAACAACCTCAACATTGAAAATCACCAACAAATTCTAACAAAAACCTCAACAATGAAAAGCAGCAATAAATTCAACAACCTCAACATTGAAAATCACCAACATATTCAACAAAAACCTCAACAATGAATAACATCAAAAAATTCATCAACTACCTCCACATTCAAAAACAGCAAAAAATTCAACAAAAACCTCAACAATGCAAAACACCAAAAAATTCAACAACAACCTCAACTTTGAAAAACACCAACAACTTCAACAACCTCAACATTGAAAAACACTTACAAATTCAACTGCAACCTGAACTTTGAAAAATACAAAAAAGAATTTAAAAAGCCATTGATAACACCAATAAAATCAACAACCTCAAGATTGAAAATCACCAACAAATTCAACAACAACCTCAACAATGAAAAACATCTAAAAATTCAACAACAACCTCAACTTTGAAAAACACCAAAAAATTCAACAACCTCTACATTGAGAAACAGCAACAAATTCAACTGCAACCTTAACTTTAAAAAATAAAAAAAGATTCAAAAAAAATACATTGAATACACCAATAAATTCAACAACAACCTCAATATTGAAAATCACCAAAAAATTCAACAACAAAGTCAACTTTGAAACACACCAACAAATTCAAAAACCTAAACATGGAAAAACATCAACAAATTCAACAACAACCACAACTTTTAAAAATACAAAAAGGTTCAACAAAATAAAAATTGAAAACACCAACAAATTCAACAACAACCTCAATATTGAAAATTACCAACGAATTCAACATCAACCTCAACTGTGAAAAACACCAACAAATTCAAAAACCTCAACATGGAAAAACACCAACAAATTCAAACACAACCTCAAAATTGAAAATCACCAACAAATTCAACAACAACCTCAACAATGAAAAACACCAATAAATTCAACAAAAACCTCAACCAAGAAAAACACAAAAAAATTCATCAACAACCTCAACATTCAAAAACACCAACAAATTCAACAAAAACCTCAACAATGAAAAACACCAATAAATTCATCAACCTCAAGATTGAAAATCACCAAAAAAATTGAACAGAGACCTCAGCAATGAAAAGCACCAATAAATTCAACAACAACCTCAATATTGAAAATCACCAACAAATTCAACAACAACCTCAACAATGAAAAACACCAACAAATTCAACAAAAACCTCAACAAAGAAAAACATCAAAAAATTCATCAACAACCTCAACATTCAAAAACGCCAACAAATTCAACAACAACCTCAACAATGAAAAACACCAAAAAAATTCATCAACAACCTCAAACTTCAAAAACAACAGCAAATTCAACAAAAACCTCAACAATTAAAAACACCAAAAAATTAAACAACAGCGTCAACTTTGAAAAATACCAACAAATTCAACAACCTCAACATTTAAAAACGCCAACAAATTCAACAAACAAACTCAACATTGAAAAACTCCAACAATTTCAACAACAACCTCAACAATTAAAAAGACCAAAAAATTCAACAACAAACTCAACATTGAAAAACACGAACAAATTTAACAACAACCTCAACTTTGAGAGACAGCAACAAATTCAAAAACCACAACATGGAAAAACACGAACAAATTCAACAACAACCTCAACAATGAAAAACACCAACAAATTCAACAAAAACCTCAACCAAGAAAAACACCAAAAAATTCATGAACAACCTCAACATTCAAGAAGACCAACAGATTCAACAGAATCCTCACCAACGAAAAACACCAAAAAATTCAACAACAACCTCAACATTGAAAATCACCAACAAATTCAACAAAAACCTCAACAATGAAAAACGCCAATAAATTGAACCACCTCAACATTGAAAATCACCAAAACATTGAACAAAAACCTCAACAATGAAAAACACCAAAAAAATCAAAAGCGACCTCAACTTTGAAAAACACCAAAAAAGTCAACAACATCAACAATGAGAAACAGCAACAAATTCAACTGGAACCTCAACTTTGAAAAATACAAAATGATTCAAAAAAAAACATTGAATACACCAATAAATTCAACAACATCCTCAATATTGAAAATCACCAAAAAATTCAACAACAACCTCAACTTTAAAAAACACCAACAAATTCAAAAACCTTAACATGGAAAAATACCAACAAATTCAACGACAACCACAATATTGAAAATCACCAACAAATTCAACAACAACCTCAACAATGAAAAACATCAAAAAATTCAACAACAACAGCCACAACAATGAAAAACACCATAAAATTCAACAACAACCTCAACATTCGAAAACACCAAATAATTCAACAAAAACCTCAACAATGAAAATCACCAAAAAATTCAACAACAATCTCAACTTTGAAAAACACCAACAACTTCAACAACCTCAACATTGAGAAACAGCAACAAATTCAACTGCAAACTCAACTTTGAAAAATACAAAAACTATCAAAAAAAAACCATTGATAACACCAATAAATTCAACAACCTCAACTTTGAAAGTCACCATCAAATTCAACAACAACCTCAGCAATGAATAACATCAAAAAATTCAACATTCAAAAACACCAAAAAAATTCAACAAAAACCTCAACAATGAAAAACACCAAAAAATTCAACAACAACCTCAACTTTGAAAAACACCAACAACTTCAACAACCTGAACTTTGAAAAAGACCAACAACTTCAACAACGTCAAAATTGAGAAACAGCAACATATTCAACTGCAACCACAACTTTGAAAAATACAAAAAGATTCAAATAAAAACATTGAATACACCAATAAATTCAACAACAACCTCAACATTGAAAATCACCAACAAATTCAACAAAAACCTCAAGAATGAAAGACACCAAAAATATTCATCAACAACCTCAACATTCAAAAACACCAAAAAATTCATCAAAAACCTCAACAATGAAAAACACCAAAAAAATTCAACAACAACCTCAAATTTGAAAAACACCAACAACTTCAACAACCTCAACATTGAAAAACACAAACAAATTCAACTGGAACCTCAACTTTGAAAAATACAAAATGATTCAAAAAAAAACATTGAATACACCAATGAATTCAACAACAACCTCAACTTTAAAAAACAGCAACAAATTCAAAAACCTCAACATGGAAAAATACCAACAAATTCAACGATAACCTCAATATTGAAAATCACCAACAAATTCAACAACAACCTAAACTAAGAAAAAAACCAACAAATTCAACAAAAACCTAAACAATGAAAAACACCAAACAATTCAACAACAACCTCAATTTGAAAAACTCCAACAGATTTAACAACCTCAACATTCAAATACGCCAACAAATTCAACAACAAACGCAGCTCTGAAAAACACCAACAAATTCAACAACCTCAACATTGAAAAACATAAACAAATTCAACAACAACCTCAACTTTTAGAAAAAAAAGGTTCAACAGAATAAAAATTGATAACACCAACAAATTCAACAACAACCTCAAAATTGAAAATCACCAACAAATTTAGCAACAACCTCAACAATGAAAAACATCAAAAATTCAACAACAACAGCCACAACAATGAAAAACACCATAAAATTCAACAACAACCTCAACATTCAAAAACACAAACAAATTCAACAACCTCAACATTGAAAGAGACCAACAAATTCAACTGCAACCTCAACTTTGAAAAATGCAAAAAAGATCAAAAAAAACCATTGATAACACCAATAAATTCAACAACCTCAACACTGAAAATCACCAGCAAATTCAACAACAACCGCAGCAATGACAAACATCAAAAAATTAAACAACAACCTCAACTTTGAATAACATCAAAAAATTTAGCAACCTCAACATTGAGAAACAGCAACAAATTCAACTGCAACCTCAACTTTGAAAAATACAAAAAGATTCAAATAAAAACTTTGAATACACCAATAAATTCAACAACAACCTCAACATTGAAAATCACCAACAAATTCAACAACAACCTAAACAATGAAAAACACCAAACAATTCAACAACAACCTCAATTTGAAAAACTCCAACAGATTTAACAACCTCAACATTCAAATACGCCAACAAATTCAACAACAAACGCAGCTCTGAAAAACACCAACAAATTCAACAACCTCAACATTGAAAAACATAAACAAATTCAACAACAACCTCAACTTTTAAAAATACAAAAAGGTTCAACAGAATAAAAATTCATAACACCAACAAATTCAACAACAACCTCAAAATTGAAAATCAACAACAAATTTAACAACAACCTCAACAATGAAAGACATCAAAAATTCAACAACAACAGCCACAACAATGAAAAACACCATAAAATTCAACAACAACCTCAACATTCAAAAACACCAACAAATTCAACAACAACCTCAACAATGAAAAACACGAAAAAATTCAACAACAACCTCAACATTCAAAAACACCAACAAATTCAACAAAAACCTCAACAATTAAAAACATCAAAAAATTCAACAACAACGTCAACTTTGATAAATACCAACAAATTCAACAACCTCAACATTGAAAAACACCAACAAATTCAACAACAAACGCAGCTTTGAAAAGCACCAAAAATTCAACAACAAACTCAACATTGAAAATCACCAACAAATTCAACAACAACCTCAACTTTGAAAAACAACAACAAATTCAAAAACCTCAACATGGAAAAACACCAACAAATTGAACAACAACCTCAACAATGAAAAACACCAACAAATTCAACAAAAACCTCAACAAAGAAAAACACCAAAAAATTCATCAACAAACTCAACATTCAAAAACAACAACAAATTCAACAGAATCCTCAACAATGAAAAACACCAAAAAATTCAACAACAACCTCAACATTGAAAATCACCAACAAATTCAACAACAACCTCAACAATGGATAACACCAATAAATTCAACAACCTCAACATTGAAAATCACCAAACAATTCAACAATAATCTCAACAATGAAAAACACCAACAAATTCAACAACAACCTCAACTTTGAAAAACACCAAAAAATTCAACAACCTCAACATTGAGAAACAGCAACAAATTGAACTGCAACCTCAACTTTGAAAAATACAAAAAGTTTCAAATAAAAACATTGAATACACCAATAAATTCAACAACAACCTCAACATTGAAAAACGACAAAAAAATTCAACAACAAGCTCAACTTTGAAAAAAACCAACAACAAATTCAACAACCTCAACATTGAAAAACACCAACAAATTCAGGAACAACCTCAATATTGAAAATCACCGACAAATTCAACAACAACCTCAGCATTGAAAATCACCAGCAAATTCAACAACCTCAACATTGAAAAACAGCAACAAATTCAACAATAACCTCAAATTTTAAAAAGCCAAAAAGGTTCAACAAAATAAAAATTGATAACACCAACAAATTCAACAACAACCTCAATATTGAAAATCACCAACAAATTCAACAACACCCTCAACTTTCAAAAACTCCAGCAAATTCAACAACAACCTCAACAATGAAAAACACCAAAAAATTCAACAACAACCTCAACATTCAAAAACACCATCAAATTTAACTAAAACCACAACAATTAAAAACACCGGAAAATTCAACAAAAACCTCAACAATGAAAAACACCAACAAATTCAACAACAACCTCAACTTTGAAAAACACCAACAACTTCAACAACCTTAACTTTGAAAAAGACCAACAACTTCAACAACCTCAAAATTGAGAAACAGCAACAAATTCAACTGCAACCACAACTTTGAAAAATACAAAAAGATTCAAATAAAAACATTGAATACACCAATAAATTCAACAACAACCTCAACATTGAAAATCACCAAAAAATTCAACAAAAACCTCAAGAATGAAAGACACCAAAAATATTCATCAACAACCTCAACATTCAAAAACACCAAAAATTTCAACAAAAACCTGAACAATGAAAAACACCAAAAAATTCAACAACAACCTCAAATTTGAAAAACGCCAACAACTTCAACAACCTCAACATTGAAAAATACCAACAAATTCAACTGGAACCTCAACTTTGAAAAATACAAAATGATTCAAAAAAAAACATTGAATACACCATTAAATTCAACAACATCCTCAATATTGAAAATCACCAAAAAATTCAACAACAACCTCAACTTTAAAAAACACCAACAAATTCAAAAACCTTAACATGGAAAAATACCAACAAATTCAACGACAACCACAATATTGAAAATCACCAACAAATTCAACAACAACCTCAACAATGAAAAACATCAAAAAATTCAACAACAACAGCCACAACAATGAAAAACACCATAAAATTCAACAACAACCTCAACATTCGAAAACACCAAATAATTCAACAAAAACCTCAACAATGAAAATCACCAAAAAATTCAACAACAATCTCAACTTTGAAAAACACCAACAACTTCAACAACCTCAACATTGAGAAACAGCAACAAATTCAACTGCAAACTCAACTTTGAAAAATACAAAAACTATCAAAAAAAAACCATTGATAACACCAATAAATTCAACAACCTCAACTTTGAAAGTCACCATCAAATTCAACAACAACCTCAGCAATGAATAACATCAAAAAATTCAACATTCAAAAACACCAAAAAAATTCAACAAAAACCTCAACAATGAAAAACACCAAAAAATTCAACAACAACCTCAACTTTGAAAAACACCAACAACTTCAACAACCTGAACTTTGAAAAAGACCAACAACTTCAACAACCTCAAAATTGAGAAACAGCAACATATTCAACTGCAACCACAACTTTGAAAAATACAAAAAGATTCAAATAAAAACATTGAATACACCAATAAATTCAACAACAACCTCAACATTGAAAATCACCAACAAATTCAACAAAAACCTCAAGAATGAAAGACACCAAAAATATTCATCAACAACCTCAACATTCAAAAACACCAAAAAATTCATCAAAAACCTCAACAATGAAAAACACCAAAAAAATTCAACAACAACCTCAAATTTGAAAAACACCAACAACTTCAACAACCTCAACATTGAAAAACACAAACAAATTCAACTGGAACCTCAACTTTGAAAAATACAAAATGATTCAAAAAAAAACATTGAATACACCAATGAATTCAACAACAACCTCAACTTTAAAAAACAGCAACAAATTCAAAAACCTCAACATGGAAAAATACCAACAAATTCAACGATAACCTCAATATTGAAAATCACCAACAAATTCAACAACAACCTAAACTAAGAAAAAAACCAACAAATTCAACAAAAACCTAAACAATGAAAAACACCAAACAATTCAACAACAACCTCAATTTGAAAAACTCCAACAGATTTAACAACCTCAACATTCAAATACGCCAACAAATTCAACAACAAACGCAGCTCTGAAAAACACCAACAAATTCAACAACCTCAACATTGAAAAACATAAACAAATTCAACAACAACCTCAACTTTTAGAAAAAAAAGGTTCAACAGAATAAAAATTGATAACACCAACAAATTCAACAACAACCTCAAAATTGAAAATCACCAACAAATTTAGCAACAACCTCAACAATGAAAAACATCAAAAATTCAACAACAACAGCCACAACAATGAAAAACACCATAAAATTCAACAACAACCTCAACATTCAAAAACACAAACAAATTCAACAACCTCAACATTGAAAGAGACCAACAAATTCAACTGCAACCTCAACTTTGAAAAATGCAAAAAAGATCAAAAAAAACCATTGATAACACCAATAAATTCAACAACCTCAACACTGAAAATCACCAGCAAATTCAACAACAACCGCAGCAATGACAAACATCAAAAAATTAAACAACAACCTCAACTTTGAATAACATCAAAAAATTTAGCAACCTCAACATTGAGAAACAGCAACAAATTCAACTGCAACCTCAACTTTGAAAAATACAAAAAGATTCAAATAAAAACTTTGAATACACCAATAAATTCAACAACAACCTCAACATTGAAAATCACCAACAAATTCAACAAAAACCTCAACAATGAAAAACACCGAGAATTTCATCAACAACCTCAACATTCAAAAACACCAAAAAATTCAACAAAAACCACAACAATGAAAAACACCAAAAAATTCAACAACCATAACTTTGAAAAACACCAAAAAATTCGTCATCCTCAACATTGAGAAACAGCAACAAATTCAACAACCTCAACTTTGAAAAATACAAAAATATTCAAGTAAAAACATTGAATACACCAATAAATTCAACAACAACCTCAACATTGAAAATCATCAACAAATTCAACATCAACCTCAACTTTGAAAAACACCAACAAATTCAAAAACCTCAACATGGAAAAAGACCAACAAATTCAACCACAACCTCAACAAAGAAAATCACCAACAAATTCATCAAAAACCTCAACAATGGAAAACACCAAAAAATTCAACAACAACCTCAACATTCGAAAACACCAAATAATTCAACAAAAACCTCAACAATGAAAAACACCAAAAAATTCAACAACAATCTCAACTTTGAAAAACACCAACAACTTCAACAACCTCAACATTGAGAAACAGCAACAAATTCAACTGCAAACTCAACTTTGAAAAATACAAAAACTATCAAAAAAAAACCATTGATAACATCAATAAATTCAACAACCTCAACATTGAAAATCACCATCAAATTCAACAACAACCTCAGCAATGAATAACATCAAAAAATTCAACATTCAAAAACACCAAAAAAATTCAACAAAAACCTCAACAATGAAAAACACCAAAAAATTCAACAACAACCACAACTTAGAAAAACACCAACAACTTCAACAACCTTAACTTTGAAAAAGACCAACAACTTCAACAACCTCAAAATTGAGAAACAGCAACAAATTCAACTGCAACCACAACTTTGAAAAATACAAAAAGATTCAAATAAAAACATTGAATACACCAATAAATTCAACAACAACCTCAACATTGAAAATCACCAAAAAATTCAACAAAAACCTCAAGAATGAAAGACACCAAAAATATTCATCAACAACCTCAACATTCAAAAACACCAAAAAATTCAACAAAAACCTCAACAATGAAAAACACCAAAAAATTCAACAACAACCTCAAATTTGAAAAACGCCAACAACTTCAACAACCTCAACATTGAAAAATACCAACAAATTCAACTGGAACCTCAACTTTGAAAAATACAAAATGATTCAAAAAAAAACATTGAATACACCAATAAATTCAACAACATCCTCAATATTGAAAATCACCAAAAAATTCAACAACAACCTCAACTTTAAAAAACACCAACAAATTCAAAAACCTCAACATGGAAAAATACCAACAAATTCAACGACAACCACATTATTGAAAATCACCAACAATTTCAACAACAACCTCAACAATGAAAAACATCAAAAAATTCAACAACAACAGCCACAACAATGAAAAACACCATAAAATTCAACAACAACCTCAACATTCGAAAACACCAAATAATTCAACAAAAACCTCAACAATGAAAATCACCAAAAAATTCAACAACAATCTCAACTTTGAAAAACACCAGCAACTTCAACAACCTCAACATTGAGAAACAGCAACAAATTCAACTGCAAACTCAACTTTGAAAAATACAAAAACTATCAAAAAAAAACCGTTGATAACACCAATAAATTCAACAACCTCAACATTGAAAGTCACCATCAAATTCAACAACAACCTCAGCAATGAATAACATCAAAAAATTCAACATTCAAAAACACCAAAAAAATTCAACAAAAACCTCAACAATGAAAAACACCAAAAAATTCAACAACAACGTCAACTTTGAAAAACACCAACAACTTCAACAACCTGAACTTTGAAAAAGACCAACAACTTCAACAACCTCAAAATTGAGAAACAGCAAAAAATTCAACTGCAAACACAACTTTGAAAAATACAAAAAGATTCAAATAAAAACATTGAATACACCAATAAATTCAACAACAACCTCAACATTCAAAAACACCAAAAAATTCAACAAAAACCTCAACAATGAAAAACACCAAAAAATTCAACAACAACCTCAAATTTGAAAAACGCCAACAACTTCAACAACCTCAACATTGAAAAATACCAACAAATTCAACTGGAACCTCAACTTTGAAAAATACAAAATGATTCAAAAAAAAAACATTGAATACACCAATAAATTCAACAACATCCTCAATATTGAAAATCACCAAAAAATTCAACAACAACCTCAACTTTAAAAAACACCAACAAATTCAAAAACCTCAACATGGAAAAATACCAACAAATTCAACGACAACCACAATATTGAAAATCACCAGCAAATTCAACAACAACCTCAACAATGAAAAACATCAAAAAATTCAACAACAACAGCCACAACAATGAAAAACACCATAAAATTCAACAACAACCTCAACATTCGAAAACACCAAATAATTCAACAAAAACATCAACAATGAAAATCACCAAAAAATTCAACAACAATCTCAACTTTGAAAAACACCAACAACTTCAACAACCTCAACATTGAGAAACAGCAACAAATTCAACTGCAAACTCAACTTTGAAAAATACAAAAACTATCAAAAAAAAACCATTGATAACACCAATAAATTCAACAACCTCAACATTGAAAGTCACCATCAAATTCAACAACAGCCTCAGCAATGAATAACATCAAAAAATTCAACATTCAAAAACACCAAAAAAATTCAACAAAAACCTCAACAATGAAAAACACCAAAAAATTCAACAACAACCTCAACTTTGAAAAACACCAACAACTTCCACAACCTGAACTTTGAAAAAGACCAACAACTTCAACAACCTCAAAATTGAGAAACAGCAACAAATTCAACTGCAACCACAACTTTGAAAAATACAAAAAGATTCAAATAAAAACATTGAATACACCAATAAATTCAACAACAACCTCAACATTGAAAATCACCAACAAATTCAACAAAAACCTCAAGAATGAAAGACACCAAAAATATTCATCAACAACCTCAACATTCAAAATCACCAAAGAATTCAACAAAAACCTCAACAATGAAAAACAACAAAAAATTCAACAACAACCTCAAATTTGAAAAACACCAACAACTTCAACAACCTCAACATTGAAAAACACCAACAAATTCAACTGGAACCTCAACTTTGAAAAATACAAAATGATTCAAAAAAAAACATTGAATACACCAATAAATTCAACAACATCCTCAATATTGAAAATCTCCAAAAAATTCAACAACAACCTCAACTTTAAAAAACACCAACAAATTCAAAAACCTCAACATGGAAAAATACCAACAAATTCAACGACAACCATAATATTGAAAATCACCAACAAATTCAACAACAACCTAAACTAAGAAAAACACCAACAAATTCAACAAAAACCTAAACAATGAAAAACACCAAACAATTCAACAACAACCTCAATTTGAAAAAGACCAACAGATTTAACAACCTCAACATTCAAATACACCAACAAATTCAACAACAAACGCAGCTCTGAAAAACACCAACAAATTCAACAACCTCAACATTGAAAAACATAAACAAATTCAACAACAACCTCAACTTTTAAAAATACAAAAAGGTTCAACAGAATAAAAATTCATAACACCAACAAATTCAACAACAACCTCAAAATTGAAAATCAACAACAAATTTAACAACAACCTCAACAATGAAAGACATCAAAAATTCAACAACAACAGCCACAACAATGAAAAACACCATAAAATTCAACAACAACCTCAACATTCAAAAACACCAACAAATTCAACAACAACCTCAACAATGAAAAACACGAAAAAATTCAACAACAACCTCAACATTCAAAAACACCAACAAATTCAACAAAAACCTCAACAATTAAAAACATCAAAAAATTCAACAACAACGTCAACTTTGATAAATACCAACAAATTCAACAACCTCAACATTGAAAAACACCAACAAATTCAACAACAAACGCAGCTTTGAAAAGCACCAAAAATTCAACAACCAACTCAACATTGAAAATCACCAACAAATTCAACAACAACCTCAACTTTGAAAAACAACAACAAATTCAAAAACCTCAACATGGAAAAACACCAACAAATTGAACAACAACCTCAACAATGAAAAACACCAACAAATTCAACAAAAACCTCAACAAAGAAAAACACCAAAAAATTCATCAACAAACTCAACATTCAAAAACAACAACAAATTCAACAGAATCCTCAACAATGAAAAACACCAAAAAATTCAACAACAACCTCAACATTGAAAATCACCAACAAATTCAACAACAACCTCAACAATGGATAACACCAATAAATTCAACAACCTCAACATTGAAAATCACCAAACAATTCAACAATAACCTCAACAATGAAAAACAGCAACAAATTCAACAACAAACTCAACATTTAAAAACTCCAACAAATTCAACAACAACCTCAACAATGAAATACACTAAATAATTTAACCACAACCTCAACATTCAAAAACACCAACAAATTCAACAAAAACATCAACAATGATAAACACCAAAAAATTCAACAACAACCTCAACTTTGAAAACACCAACAAATTCAACAACAACCTCAGCAAGGATAAATATCAAAAAATTCAACAACAACAACCTCAACAATGATAAACACAAAAAAATTCAACAACAACCTCAACAATGAAAAGCAGTGAAATAATCAATAAAAACCTCAACATTTAAAATCTCCAACAATTTCAACAACTACCGCAACAATTAAAATCCACAAAAAATTCAACAACAAACTCAACATTGATAATCAGCATCAAATTCACCAAAAATATCAACAATGATAAACATCAATAAATTCAAAATCAACCACAACATTCCAAAACAATAACAAATTCAACAAAAACCTCAGCAATGAAATCACCAAAAATTCAACAACAACCGCACCTTTGAATAACACCAACAAATTCAACAACGTCAATACTGAAAATCACCAACAAATTCATCAACAACCTCAACAATGAAAAATAGCAAAAAATTCAATAACAGCCTCAACATGTAAAAACTCCAACAATTTCAACAACAACCTCAAGAATGAAAAACACCAAAATATTCAACAACAAACTTAACATTGAAAATCAGCAACAAATTCAACAACAACCTCAACAATGAATAACATCAAAAAATTCAACAACAACCTCAACATTCAAAAAAAACAAGTTCAACGAAAATCTCAAAAATGACAAACATCAAAAAATTCAACATCAACCTGAACATTCCAAAACACCAACAAATACAACAAAAACCTCAACAATGAAAACACCAAAATATTCAACAACAACCACAACTTTGAAAAACACCAACAAATTCAACAAACTCAATATCGAAAATCACCAACAAATTCATCAACAACCTCAACAATGAAAAAGAGCAAAAAATTCAACAACAACGACCTCAACAATGAAAAACATCAAAAAATTCAACAACAACATTGAAATACTCCAACAATTTCAACAACAACCTCAACAATGAAAAACACCTAAATATTGAACAACAAACTCAACATTGAAAATCACCAACAAATTCAAAAACAAATTCAACAATGAAAAACATCAAAAAATTCAACAACAACCTCAACATTGAAAAACACCAACATATTCAACTGGAACCTCAACTTTGAAAAATACAAAAAGATTCAAATAAAAACATTGAATACACCAATAAATTCAACAACAACCTCAACATTGAAAATCACCAAAAAATTCAACAAAAACCTCAAGAATGAAAGACACCAAAAATATTCATCAACAACCTCAACATTCAAAAACACCAAAAAATTCAACAAAAACCTCAACAATGAAAAACACCAAAAAATTCAACAACAACCTCAAATTTGAAAAACGCCAACAACTTCAACAACCTCAACATTGAAAAATACCAACAAATTCAACAACAACCTCAAATTTGAAAAACGCCAACAACTTCAAAAACCTCAACAATGAAAAACACCAAAAAATTCAACAACAACCTCAAATTTGAAAAACGCCAACAACTTCAACAACCTCAACATTGAAAAATACCAACAAATTCAACTGGAACCTCAACTTTGAAAAATACAAAATGATTCAAAAAAAAACATTGAATACACCAATAAATTCAACAACAACCTCAACATTGAAAATCACCAACAAATTCAACAAAAACCTCAACAATGAAAAACACCGAGAATTTCATCAACAACCTCAACATTCAAAAACACCAAAAAATTCAACAAAAACCACAACAATGAAAAACACCAAAAAATTCAACAACCATAACTTTGAAAAACACCAAAAAATTCGTCATCCTCAACATTGAGAAACAGCAACAAATTCAACAACCTCAACTTTGAAAAATACAAAAATATTCAAGTAAAAACATTGAATACACCAATAAATTCAACAACAACCTCAACATTGAAAATCATCAACAAATTCAACATCAACCTCAACTTTGAAAAACACCAACAAATTCAAAAACCTCAACATGGAAAAAGACCAACAAATTCAACCACAACCTCAACAAAGAAAATCACCAACAAATTCATCAAAAACCTCAACAATGGAAAACACCAAAAAATTCAACAACAACCTCAACATTCGAAAACACCAAATAATTCAACAAAAACCTCAACAATGAAAAACACCAAAAAATTCAACAACAATCTCAACTTTGAAAAACACCAACAACTTCAACAACCTCAACATTGAGAAACAGCAACAAATTCAACTGCAAACTCAACTTTGAAAAATACAAAAACTATCAAAAAAAAACCATTGATAACATCAATAAATTCAACAACCTCAACATTGAAAATCACCATCAAATTCAACAACAACCTCAGCAATGAATAACATCAAAAAATTCAACATTCAAAAACACCAAAAAAATTCAACAAAAACCTCAACAATGAAAAACACCAAAAAATTCAACAACAACCACAACTTAGAAAAACACCAACAACTTCAACAACCTTAACTTTGAAAAAGACCAACAACTTCAACAACCTCAAAATTGAGAAACAGCAACAAATTCAACTGCAACCACAACTTTGAAAAATACAAAAAGATTCAAATAAAAACATTGAATACACCAATAAATTCAACAACAACCTCAACATTGAAAATCACCAAAAAATTCAACAAAAACCTCAAGAATGAAAGACACCAAAAATATTCATCAACAACCTCAACATTCAAAAACACCAAAAAATTCAACAAAAACCTCAACAATGAAAAACACCAAAAAATTCAACAACAACCTCAAATTTGAAAAACGCCAACAACTTCAACAACCTCAACATTGAAAAATACCAACAAATTCAACTGGAACCTCAACTTTGAAAAATACAAAATGATTCAAAAAAAAACATTGAATACACCAATAAATTCAACAACATCCTCAATATTGAAAATCACCAAAAAATTCAACAACAACCTCAACTTTAAAAAACACCAACAAATTCAAAAACCTCAACATGGAAAAATACCAACAAATTCAACGACAACCACATTATTGAAAATCACCAACA
The DNA here is from genome assembly GCF_964194155.1 of Cetorhinus maximus. Lineage (NCBI taxonomy): Eukaryota > Metazoa > Chordata > Chondrichthyes > Lamniformes > Cetorhinidae > Cetorhinus > Cetorhinus maximus. The sequence goes on along the minus strand of NW_027596110.1, from coordinate 1,176,658 downwards.
ATTTCAACAACAACCTCAACAATGAAAAACATCAAAAAATTCAACAACAACAGCCACAACAATGAAAAACACCATAAAATTCAACAACAACCTCAACATTCGAAAACACCAAATAATTCAACAAAAACCTCAACAATGAAAATCACCAAAAAATTCAACAACAATCTCAACTTTGAAAAACACCAGCAACTTCAACAACCTCAACATTGAGAAACAGCAACAAATTCAACTGCAAACTCAACTTTGAAAAATACAAAAACTATCAAAAAAAAACCGTTGATAACACCAATAAATTCAACAACCTCAACATTGAAAGTCACCATCAAATTCAACAACAACCTCAGCAATGAATAACATCAAAAAATTCAACATTCAAAAACACCAAAAAAATTCAACAAAAACCTCAACAATGAAAAACACCAAAAAATTCAACAACAACGTCAACTTTGAAAAACACCAACAACTTCAACAACCTGAACTTTGAAAAAGACCAACAACTTCAACAACCTCAAAATTGAGAAACAGCAAAAAATTCAACTGCAACCACAACTTTGAAAAATACAAAAAGATTCAAATAAAAACATTGAATACACCAATAAATTCAACAACAACCTCAACATTGAAAATCACCAACAAATTCAACAAAAACCTCAAGAATGAAAGACACCAAAAATATTCATCAACAACCTCAACATTCAAAATCACCAAAGAATTCAACAAAAACCTCAACAATGAAAAACAACAAAAAATTCAACAACAACCTCAAATTTGAAAAACACCAACAACTTCAACAACCTCAACATTGAAAAACACCAACAAATTCAACTGGAACCTCAACTTTGAAAAATACAAAATGATTCAAAAAAAAACATTGAATACACCAATAAATTCAACAACATCCTCAATATTGAAAATCTCCAAAATATTCAACAACAACCTCAACTTTAAAAAACACCAACAAATTCAAAAACCTCAACACGGAAAAATACCAACAAATTCAACGACAACCATAATATTGAAAATCACCAACAAATTCAACAACAACCTAAACTAAGAAAAACACCAACAAATTCAACAAAAACCTAAACAATGAAAAACACCAAACAATTCAACAACAACCTCAATTTGAAAAATACCAACAGATATAACAACCTCAACATTCAAATACACCAACAAATTCAACAACAAACGCAGCTCTGAAAAACACCAACAAATTCAACAACCTCAACATTGAAAAACATAAACAAATTCAACAACAACCTCAACTTTTAAAAATACAAAAAGGTTCAACAGAATAAAAATTCATAACACCAACAAATTCAACAACAACCTCAAAATTGAAAATCAACAACAAATTTAACAACAACCTCAACAATGAAAGACATCAAAAATTCAACAACAACAGCCACAACAATGAAAAACACCATAAAATTCAACAACAACCTCAACATTCAAAAACACCAACAAATTCAACAACAACCTCAACAATGAAAAACACGAAAAAATTCAACAACAACCTCAACATTCAAAAACACCAACAAATTCAACAAAAACCTCAACAATTAAAAACATCAAAAAATTCAACAACAACGTCAACTTTGATAAATACCAACAAATTCAACAACCTCAACATTGAAAAACACCAACAAATTCAACAACAAACGCAGCTTTGAAAAGCACCAAAAATTCAACAACAAACTCAACATTGAAAATCACCAACAAATTCAACAACAACCTCAACTTTGAAAAACAACAACAAATTCAAAAACCTCAACATGGAAAAACACCAACAAATTGAACAACAACCTCAACAATGAAAAACACCAACAAATTCAACAAAAACCTCAACAAAGAAAAACACCAAAAAATTCATCAACAAACTCAACATTCAAAAACAACAACAAATTCAACAGAATCCTCAACAATGAAAAACACCAAAAAATTCAACAACAACCTCAACATTGAAAATCACCAACAAATTCAACAACAACCTCAACAATGGATAACACCAATAAATTCAACAACCTCAACATTGAAAATCACCAAACAATTCAACAATAATCTCAACAATGAAAAACACCAACAAATTCAACAACAACCTCAACTTTGAAAAACACCAAAAAATTCAACAACCTCAACATTGAGAAACAGCAACAAATTGAACTGCAACCTCAACTTTGAAAAATACAAAAAGTTTCAAATAAAAACATTGAATACACCAATAAATTCAACAACAACCTCAACATTGAAAAACGACAAAAAATTTCAACAACAAGCTCAACTTTGAAAAAAACCAACAACAAATTCAACAACCTCAACATTGAAAAACACCAACAAATTCAGGAACAACCTCAATATTGAAAATCACCGACAAATTCAACAACAACCTCAGCATTGAAAATCACCAGCAAATTCAACAACCTCAACATTGAAAAACAGCAACAAATTCAACAATAACCTCAAATTTTAAAAAGCCAAAAAGGTTCAACAAAATAAAAATTGATAACACCAACAAATTCAACAACAACCTCAATATTGAAAATCACCAACAAATTCAACAACACCCTCAACTTTCAAAAACTCCAGCAAATTCAACAACAACCTCAACAATGAAAAACACCAAAAAATTCAACAACAACCTCAACATTCAAAAACACCATCAAATTTAACTAAAACCACAACAATTAAAAACACCGGAAAATTCAACAAAAACCTCAACAATGAAAAACACCAACAAATTCAACAACAACCTCAACTTTGAAAAACACCAACAACTTCAACAACCTTAACTTTGAAAAAGACCAACAACTTCAACAACCTCAAAATTGAGAAACAGCAACAAATTCAACTGCAACCACAACTTTGAAAAATACAAAAAGATTCAAATAAAAACATTGAATACACCAATAAATTCAACAACAACCTCAACATTGAAAATCACCAAAAAATTCAACAAAAACCTCAAGAATGAAAGACACCAAAAATATTCATCAACAACCTCAACATTCAAAAACACCAAAAAATTCAACAAAAACCTCAACAATGAAAAACACCAAAAAATTCAACAACAACCTCAAATTTGAAAAACGCCAACAACTTCAACAACCTCAACATTGAAAAATACCAACAAATTCAACTGGAACCTCAACTTTGAAAAATACAAAATGATTCAAAAAAAAACATTGAATACACCAATAAATTCAACAACATCCTCAATATTGAAAATCACCAAAAAATTCAACAACAACCTCAACTTTAAAAAACACCAACAAATTCAAAAACCTTAACATGGAAAAATACCAACAAATTCAACGACAACCACAATATTGAAAATCACCAACAAATTCAACAACAACCTCAACAATGAAAAACATCAAAAAATTCAACAACAACAGCCACAACAATGAAAAACACCATAAAATTCAACAACAACCTCAACATTCGAAAACACCAAATAATTCAACAAAAACCTCAACAATGAAAATCACCAAAAAATTCAACAACAATCTCAACTTTGAAAAACACCAACAACTTCAACAACCTCAACATTGAGAAACAGCAACAAATTCAACTGCAAACTCAACTTTGAAAAATACAAAAACTATCAAAAAAAAACCATTGATAACACCAATAAATTCAACAACCTCAACTTTGAAAGTCACCATCAAATTCAACAACAACCTCAGCAATGAATAACATCAAAAAATTCAACATTCAAAAACACCAAAAAAATTCAACAAAAACCTCAACAATGAAAAACACCAAAAAATTCAACAACAACCTCAACTTTGAAAAACACCAACAACTTCAACAACCTGAACTTTGAAAAAGACCAACAACTTCAACAACGTCAAAATTGAGAAACAGCAACATATTCAACTGCAACCACAACTTTGAAAAATACAAAAAGATTCAAATAAAAACATTGAATACACCAATAAATTCAACAACAACCTCAACATTGAAAATCACCAACAAATTCAACAAAAACCTCAAGAATGAAAGACACCAAAAATATTCATCAACAACCTCAACATTCAAAAACACCAAAAAATTCATCAAAAACCTCAACAATGAAAAACACCAAAAAAATTCAACAACAACCTCAAATTTGAAAAACACCAACAACTTCAACAACCTCAACATTGAAAAACACAAACAAATTCAACTGGAACCTCAACTTTGAAAAATACAAAATGATTCAAAAAAAAACATTGAATACACCAATGAATTCAACAACAACCTCAACTTTAAAAAACAGCAACAAATTCAAAAACCTCAACATGGAAAAATACCAACAAATTCAACGATAACCTCAATATTGAAAATCACCAACAAATTCAACAACAACCTAAACTAAGAAAAAAACCAACAAATTCAACAAAAACCTAAACAATGAAAAACACCAAACAATTCAACAACAACCTCAATTTGAAAAACTCCAACAGATTTAACAACCTCAACATTCAAATACGCCAACAAATTCAACAACAAACGCAGCTCTGAAAAACACCAACAAATTCAACAACCTCAACATTGAAAAACATAAACAAATTCAACAACAACCTCAACTTTTAGAAAAAAAAGGTTCAACAGAATAAAAATTGATAACACCAACAAATTCAACAACAACCTCAAAATTGAAAATCACCAACAAATTTAGCAACAACCTCAACAATGAAAAACATCAAAAATTCAACAACAACAGCCACAACAATGAAAAACACCATAAAATTCAACAACAACCTCAACATTCAAAAACACAAACAAATTCAACAACCTCAACATTGAAAGAGACCAACAAATTCAACTGCAACCTCAACTTTGAAAAATGCAAAAAAGATCAAAAAAAACCATTGATAACACCAATAAATTCAACAACCTCAACACTGAAAATCACCAGCAAATTCAACAACAACCGCAGCAATGACAAACATCAAAAAATTAAACAACAACCTCAACTTTGAATAACATCAAAAAATTTAGCAACCTCAACATTGAGAAACAGCAACAAATTCAACTGCAACCTCAACTTTGAAAAATACAAAAAGATTCAAATAAAAACTTTGAATACACCAATAAATTCAACAACAACCTCAACATTGAAAATCACCAACAAATTCAACAACAACCTAAACAATGAAAAACACCAAACAATTCAACAACAACCTCAATTTGAAAAACTCCAACAGATTTAACAACCTCAACATTCAAATACGCCAACAAATTCAACAACAAACGCAGCTCTGAAAAACACCAACAAATTCAACAACCTCAACATTGAAAAACATAAACAAATTCAACAACAACCTCAACTTTTAAAAATACAAAAAGGTTCAACAGAATAAAAATTCATAACACCAACAAATTCAACAACAACCTCAAAATTGAAAATCAACAACAAATTTAACAACAACCTCAACAATGAAAGACATCAAAAATTCAACAACAACAGCCACAACAATGAAAAACACCATAAAATTCAACAACAACCTCAACATTCAAAAACACCAACAAATTCAACAACAACCTCAACAATGAAAAACACGAAAAAATTCAACAACAACCTCAACATTCAAAAACACCAACAAATTCAACAAAAACCTCAACAATTAAAAACATCAAAAAATTCAACAACAACGTCAACTTTGATAAATACCAACAAATTCAACAACCTCAACATTGAAAAACACCAACAAATTCAACAACAAACGCAGCTTTGAAAAGCACCAAAAATTCAACAACAAACTCAACATTGAAAATCACCAACAAATTCAACAACAACCTCAACTTTGAAAAACAACAACAAATTCAAAAACCTCAACATGGAAAAACACCAACAAATTGAACAACAACCTCAACAATGAAAAACACCAACAAATTCAACAAAAACCTCAACAAAGAAAAACACCAAAAAATTCATCAACAAACTCAACATTCAAAAACAACAACAAATTCAACAGAATCCTCAACAATGAAAAACACCAAAAAATTCAACAACAACCTCAACATTGAAAATCACCAACAAATTCAACAACAACCTCAACAATGGATAACACCAATAAATTCAACAACCTCAACATTGAAAATCACCAAACAATTCAACAATAATCTCAACAATGAAAAACACCAACAAATTCAACAACAACCTCAACTTTGAAAAACACCAAAAAATTCAACAACCTCAACATTGAGAAACAGCAACAAATTGAACTGCAACCTCAACTTTGAAAAATACAAAAAGTTTCAAATAAAAACATTGAATACACCAATAAATTCAACAACAACCTCAACATTGAAAAACGACAAAAAAATTCAACAACAAGCTCAACTTTGAAAAAAACCAACAACAAATTCAACAACCTCAACATTGAAAAACACCAACAAATTCAGGAACAACCTCAATATTGAAAATCACCGACAAATTCAACAACAACCTCAGCATTGAAAATCACCAGCAAATTCAACAACCTCAACATTGAAAAACAGCAACAAATTCAACAATAACCTCAAATTTTAAAAAGCCAAAAAGGTTCAACAAAATAAAAATTGATAACACCAACAAATTCAACAACAACCTCAATATTGAAAATCACCAACAAATTCAACAACACCCTCAACTTTCAAAAACTCCAGCAAATTCAACAACAACCTCAACAATGAAAAACACCAAAAAATTCAACAACAACCTCAACATTCAAAAACACCATCAAATTTAACTAAAACCACAACAATTAAAAACACCGGAAAATTCAACAAAAACCTCAACAATGAAAAACACCAACAAATTCAACAACAACCTCAACTTTGAAAAACACCAACAACTTCAACAACCTTAACTTTGAAAAAGACCAACAACTTCAACAACCTCAAAATTGAGAAACAGCAACAAATTCAACTGCAACCACAACTTTGAAAAATACAAAAAGATTCAAATAAAAACATTGAATACACCAATAAATTCAACAACAACCTCAACATTGAAAATCACCAAAAAATTCAACAAAAACCTCAAGAATGAAAGACACCAAAAATATTCATCAACAACCTCAACATTCAAAAACACCAAAAATTTCAACAAAAACCTGAACAATGAAAAACACCAAAAAATTCAACAACAACCTCAAATTTGAAAAACGCCAACAACTTCAACAACCTCAACATTGAAAAACACAAACAAATTCAACTGGAACCTCAACTTTGAAAAATACAAAATGATTCAAAAAAAAACATTGAATACACCAATGAATTCAACAACAACCTCAACTTTAAAAAACAGCAACAAATTCAAAAACCTCAACATGGAAAAATACCAACAAATTCAACGATAACCTCAATATTGAAAATCACCAACAAATTCAACAACAACCTAAACTAAGAAAAAAACCAACAAATTCAACAAAAACCTAAACAATGAAAAACACCAAACAATTCAACAACAACCTCAATTTGAAAAACTCCAACAGATTTAACAACCTCAACATTCAAATACGCCAACAAATTCAACAACAAACGCAGCTCTGAAAAACACCAACAAATTCAACAACCTCAACATTGAAAAACATAAACAAATTCAACAACAACCTCAACTTTTAGAAAAAAAAGGTTCAACAGAATAAAAATTGATAACACCAACAAATTCAACAACAACCTCAAAATTGAAAATCACCAACAAATTTAGCAACAACCTCAACAATGAAAAACATCAAAAATTCAACAACAACAGCCACAACAATGAAAAACACCATAAAATTCAACAACAACCTCAACATTCAAAAACACAAACAAATTCAACAACCTCAACATTGAAAGAGACCAACAAATTCAACTGCAACCTCAACTTTGAAAAATGCAAAAAAGATCAAAAAAAACCATTGATAACACCAATAAATTCAACAACCTCAACACTGAAAATCACCAGCAAATTCAACAACAACCGCAGCAATGACAAACATCAAAAAATTAAACAACAACCTCAACTTTGAATAACATCAAAAAATTTAGCAACCTCAACATTGAGAAACAGCAACAAATTCAACTGCAACCTCAACTTTGAAAAATACAAAAAGATTCAAATAAAAACTTTGAATACACCAATAAATTCAACAACAACCTCAACATTGAAAATCACCAACAAATTCAACAACAACCTAAACAATGAAAAACACCAAACAATTCAACAACAACCTCAATTTGAAAAACTCCAACAGATTTAACAACCTCAACATTCAAATACGCCAACAAATTCAACAACAAACGCAGCTCTGAAAAACACCAACAAATTCAACAACCTCAACATTGAAAAACATAAACAAATTCAACAACAACCTCAACTTTTAAAAATACAAAAAGGTTCAACAGAATAAAAATTCATAACACCAACAAATTCAACAACAACCTCAAAATTGAAAATCAACAACAAATTTAACAACAACCTCAACAATGAAAGACATCAAAAATTCAACAACAACAGCCACAACAATGAAAAACACCATAAAATTCAACAACAACCTCAACATTCAAAAACACCAACAAATTCAACAACAACCTCAACAATGAAAAACACGAAAAAATTCAACAACAACCTCAACATTCAAAAACACCAACAAATTCAACAAAAACCTCAACAATTAAAAACATCAAAAAATTCAACAACAACGTCAACTTTGATAAATACCAACAAATTCAACAACCTCAACATTGAAAAACACCAACAAATTCAACAACAAACGCAGCTTTGAAAAGCACCAAAAATTCAACAACAAACTCAACATTGAAAATCACCAACAAATTCAACAACAACCTCAACTTTGAAAAACAACAACAAATTCAAAAACCTCAACATGGAAAAACACCAACAAATTGAACAACAACCTCAACAATGAAAAACACCAACAAATTCAACAAAAACCTCAACAAAGAAAAACACCAAAAAATTCATCAACAAACTCAACATTCAAAAACAACAACAAATTCAACAGAATCCTCAACAATGAAAAACACCAAAAAATTCAACAACAACCTCAACATTGAAAATCACCAACAAATTCAACAACAACCTCAACAATGGATAACACCAATAAATTCAACAACCTCAACATTGAAAATCACCAAACAATTCAACAATAACCTCAACAATGAAAAACACCAACAAATTCAACAACAACCTCAACTTTAAAAAACACCAAAAAATTCAACAACCTCAACATTGAGAAACAGCAACAAATTGAACTGGAACCTCAACTTTGAAAAATACAAAAAGTTTCAAATAAAAACATTGAATACACCAATAAATTCAACAACAACCTCAACATTGAAAAACGACAAAAAATTTCAACAACAAGCTCAACTTTGAAAAAAACCAACAACAAATTCAACAACCTCAACATTGAAAAACACCAACAAATTCAGGAACAACCTCAATATTGAAAATCACCGACAAATTCAACAACAACCTCAGCATTGAAAATCACCAGCAAATTCAACAACCTCAACATTGAAAAACAGCAACAAATTCAACAATAACCTCAAATTTTAAAAAGCCAAAAAGGTTCAACAAAATAAAAATTGATAACACCAACAAATTCAACAACAACCTCAATATTGAAAATCACCAACAAATTCAACAACACCCTCAACTTTCAAAAACTCCAGCAAATTCAACAACAACCTCAACAATGAAAAACACCAAAAAATTCAACAACAACCTCAACATTCAAAAACACCATCAAATTTAACTAAAACCACAACAATTAAAAACACCGGAAAATTCAACAAAAACCTCAACAATGAAAAACACCAACAAATTCAACAACAACCTCAACTTTGAAAAACACCAACAACTTCAACAACCTTAACTTTGAAAAAGACCAACAACTTCAACAACCTCAAAATTGAGAAACAGCAACAAATTCAACTGCAACCACAACTTTGAAAAATACAAAAAGATTCAAATAAAAACATTGAATACACCAATAAATTCAACAACAACCTCAACATTGAAAATCACCAAAAAATTCAACAAAAACCTCAAGAATGAAAGACACCAAAAATATTCATCAACAACCTCAACATTCAAAAACACCAAAAAATTCAACAAAAACCTCAACAATGAAAAACACCAAAAAATTCAACAACAACCTCAAATTTGAAAAACGCCAACAACTTCAACAACCTCAACATTGAAAAATACCAACAAATTCAACTGGAACCTCAACTTTGAAAAATACAAAATGATTCAAAAAAAAACATTGAATACACCAATAAATTCAACAACATCCTCAATATTGAAAATCACCAAAAAATTCAACAACAACCTCAACTTTAAAAAACACCAACAAATTCAAAAACCTCAACATGGAAAAATACCAACAAATTCAACGACAACCACAATATTGAAAATCACCAACAAATTCAACAACAACCTCAACAATGAAAAACATCAAAAAATTCAACAACAACAGCCACAACAATGAAAAACACCATAAAATTCAACAACAACCTCAACATTCGAAAACACCAAATAATTCAACAAAAACCTCAACAATGAAAATCACCAAAAAATTCAACAACAATCTCAACTTTGAAAAACACCAACAACTTCAACAACCTCAACATTGAGAAACAGCAACAAATTCAACTGCAAACTCAACTTTGAAAAATACAAAAACTATCAAAAAAAAACCATTGATAACACCAATAAATTCAACAACCTCAACATTGAAAGTCACCATCAAATTCAACAACAACCTCAGCAATGAATAACATCAAAAAATTCAACATTCAAAAAGACCAAAAAAATTCAACAAAAACCTCAACAATGAAAAACACCAAAAAATTCAACAACAACGTCAACTTTGAAAAACACCAACAACTTCAACAACCTGAACTTTGAAAAAGACCAACAACTTCAACAACCTCAAAATTGAGAAACAGCAACAAATTCAACTGCAACCACAACTTTGAAAAATACAAAAAGATTCAAATAAAAACATTGAATACACCAATAAATTCAACAACAACCTCAACATTGAAAATCACCAACAAATTCAACAAAAACCTCAAGAATGAAAGACACCAAAAATATTCATCAACAACCTCAACATTCAAAATCACCAAAGAATTCAACAAAAACCTCAACAATGAAAAACAACAAAAAATTCAATAACAACCTCAAATTTGAAAAACACCAACAACTTCAACAACCTCAACATTGAAAAACACCAACAAATTCAACTGGAACCTCAACTTTGAAAAATACAAAATGATTCAAAAAAAAACATTGAATACACCAATAAATTCAACAACATCCTCAATATTGAAAATCTCCAAAAAATTCAACAACAACCTCAACTTTAAAAAACACCAACAAATTCAAAAACCTCAACATGGAAAAATACCAACAAATTCAACGACAACCATAATATTGAAAATCACCAACAAATTCAACAACAACCTAAACTAAGAAAAACACCAACAAATTCAACAAAAACCTAAACAATGAAAAACACCAAACAATTCAACAACAACCTCAATTTGAAAAAGACCAACAGATTTAACAACCTCAACATTCAAATACACCAACAAATTCAACAACAAACGCAGCTCTGAAAAACACCAACAAATTCAACAACCTCAACATTGAAAAACATAAACAAATTCAACAACAACCTCAACTTTTAAAAATACAAAAAGGTTCAACAGAATAAAAATTCATAACACCAACAAATTCAACAACAACCTCAAAATTGAAAATCAACAACAAATTTAACAACAACCTCAACAATGAAAGACATCAAAAATTCAACAACAACAGCCACAACAATGAAAAACACCATAAAATTCAACAACAACCTCAACATTCAAAAATACCAACAAATTCAACAACAACCTCAACAATGAAAAACACGAAAAAATTCAACAACAACCTCAACATTCAAAAACACCAACAAATTCAACAAAAACCTCAACAATTAAAAACATCAAAAAATTCAACAACAACGTCAACTTTGATAAATACCAACAAATTCAACAACCTCAACATTGAAAAACACCAACAAATTCAACAACAAACGCAGCTTTGAAAAGCACCAAAAATTCAACAACAAACTCAACATTGAAAATCACCAACAAATTCAACAACAACCTCAACTTTGAAAAACAACAACAAATTCAAAAACCTCAACATGGAAAAACACCAACAAATTGAACAACAACCTCAACAATGAAAAACACCAACAAATTCAACAAAAACCTCAACAAAGAAAAACACCAAAAAATTCATCAACAAACTCAACATTCAAAAACAACAACAAATTCAACAGAATCCTCAACAATGAAAAACACCAAAAAATTCAACAACAACCTCAACATTGAAAATCACCAACAAATTCAACAACAACCTCAACAATGGATAACACCAATAAATTCAACAACCTCAACATTGAAAATCACCAAACAATTCAACAATAACCTCAACAATGAAAAACACCAACAAATTCAACAACAACCTCAACTTTGAAAAACACCAAAAAATTCAACAACCTCAACATTGAGAAACAGCAACAAATTGAACTGGAACCTCAACTTTGAAAAATACAAAAAGTTTCAAATAAAAACATTGAATACACCAATAAATTCAACAACAACCTCAACATTGAAAAACGACAAAAAATTCAACAACAAGCTCAACTTTGAAAAAAACCAACAACAAATTCAACAACCTCAACATTGAAAAACACCAACAAATTCAGGAACAACCTCAATATTGAAAATCACCGACAAATTCAACAACAACCTCAGCATTGAAAATCACCAGCAAATTCAACAACCTCAACATTGAAAAACAGCAACAAATTCAACAATAACCTCAAATTTTAAAAAGCCAAAAAGGTTCAACAAAATAAAAATTGATAACACCAACAAATTCAACAACAACCTCAATATTGAAAATCACCAACAAATTCAACAACACCCTCAACTTTCAAAAACTCCAGCAAATTCAACAACAACCTCAACAATGAAAAACACCAAAAAATTCAACAACAACCTCAACATTCAAAAACACCATCAAATTTAACTAAAACCACAACAATTAAAAAGACCGGAAAATTCAACAACAACCTCAACATTGAAAAACACCAACAATATTCCACAACCTCAACATTGAAAAACAGCAACAAATTCAACAACAAACTCAACATTTAAAAACTCCAACAAATTCAACAACAACCTCAACAATGAAATACACTAAATAATTTAACCACAACCTCAACATTCAAAAACACCAACAAATTCAACAAAAACATCAACAATGATAAACACCAAAAAATTCAACAACAACCTCAACTTTGAAAAACACCAACAAATTCAACAACAACCTCAGCAAGGATAAATATCAAAAAATTCAACAACAACAACCTCAACAATGATAAACACAAAAAAATTCAACAACAACCTCAACAATGAAAAGCAGTGAAATAATCAATAAAAACCTCAACATTTAAAATCTCCAACAATTTCAACAACTACCGCAACAATTAAAATCCACAAAAAATTCAACAACAAACTCAACATTGATAATCAGCATCAAATTCAACAAAAATATCAACAATGATAAACATCAATAAATTCAAAATCAACCACAACATTCCAAAACAATAACAAATTCAACAAAAACCTCAGCAATGAAATCACCAAAAATTCAACAACAACCGCACCTTTGAATAACACCAACAAATTCAACAACGTCAATACTGAAAATCACCAACAAATTCATCAACAACCTCAACAATGAAAAACAGCAAAAAATTCAATAACAGCCTCAACATGTAAAAACTCCAACAATTTCAACAACAACCTCAAGAATGAAAAACACCAAAATATTCAACAACAAACTTAACATTGAAAATCAGCAACAAATTCAACAACAACCTCAACAATGAATAACATCAAAAAATTCAACAACAACCTCAACATTCAAAAAAAACAAGTTCAACGAAAATCTCAAAAATGACAAACATCAAAAAATTCAACATCAACCTGAACATTCCAAAACACCAACAAATACAACAAAAACCTCAACAATGAAAACACCAAAATATTCAACAACAACCACAACTTTGAAAAACACCAACAAATTCAACAAACTCAATATCGAAAATCACCAACAAATTCATCAACAACCTCAACAATGAAAAAGAGCAAAAAATTCAACAACAACGACCTCAACAATGAAAAACATCAAAAAATTCAACAACAACATTGAAATACTCCAACAATTTCAACAACAACCTCAACAATGAAAAACACCTAAATATTGAACAACAAACTCAACATTGAAAATCACCAACAAATTCAAAAACAAATTCAACAATGAAAAACATCAAAAAATTCAACAACAACCTCAACATTTAAAAACACCAACATATTCAACTGGAACCTCAACTTTGAAAAATACAAAATGATTCAAAAAAAAACATTGAATACACCAATAAATTCAACAACATCCTCAATATTGAAAATCGCCAAAAAATTCAACAACAACCTCAACTTTAAAAAACACCAACAAATTCAAAAGCCTCAACATGGAAAAATACCAACAAATTCAACGACAACCATAATATTGAAAATCACCAACAAATTCAACAACAACCTCAACATTCAAAAACACCAACAAATTCAACAACAACCTCAACAATGAAAAACACGAAAAAATTCATCAACAACCTCAACATTCAAAAACACCAACAAATTCAACAAAAACCTCAACAATTAAAAACATCAAAAAATTCAACAACAACGTCAACTTTGATAAATACCAACAAATTCAACAACCTCAACATTGAAAAACACCAACAAATTCAACAACAAACGCAGCTTTGAAAAGCACCAAAAATTCAACAACAAACTCAACATTGAAAATCACCAACAAATTCAACAACAACCTCAACTTTGAAAAACAACAACAAATTCAAAAACCTCAACATGGAAAAACACCAACAAATTGAACAACAACCTCAACAATGAAAAACACCAACAAATTCAACAAAAACCTCAACAAAGAAAAACACCAAAAAATTCATCAACAAACTCAACATTCAAAAACAACAACAAATTCAACAGAATCCTCAACAATGAAAAACACCAAAAAATTCAACAACAACCTCAACATTGAAAATCACCAACAAATTCAACAACAACCTCAACAATGGATAACACCAATAAATTCAACAACCTCAACATTGAAAATCACCAAACAATTCAACAATAACCTCAACAATGAAAAACACCAACAAATTCATCAACAACCTCAACTTTGAAAAACACCAAAAAATTCAACAACCTCAACATTGAGAAACAGCAACAAATTGAACTGGAACCTCAACTTTGAAAAATACAAAAAGTTTCAAATAAAAACATTGAATACACCAATAAATTCAACAACAACCTCAACATTGAAAAACGACAAAAAATTCAACAACAAGCTCAACTTTGAAAAAAACCAACAACAAATTCAACAACCTCAACATTGAAAAACACCAACAAATTCAGGAACAACCTCAATATTGAAAATCACCGACAAATTCAACAACAACCTCAGCATTGAAAATCACCAGCAAATTCAACAACCTCAACATTGAAAAACAGCAACAAATTCAACAATAACCTCAAATTTTAAAAAGCCAAAAAGGTTCAACAAAATAAAAATTGATAACACCAACAAATTCAACAACAACCTCAATATTGAAAATCACCAACAAATTCAACAACACCCTCAACTTTCAAAAACTCCAGCAAATTCAACAACAACCTCAACAATGAAAAACACCAAAAAATTCAACAACAACCTCAACATTCAAAAACACCATCAAATTTAACTAAAACCACAACAATTAAAAACACCGGAAAATTCAACAACAACCTCAACATTGAAAAACACCAACAAATTCCACAACCTCAACATTGAAAAACAGCAACAAATTCAACAACAAACTCAACATTTAAAAACTCCAACAAATTCAACAACAACCTCAACAATGAAATACACCAAATAAGTTAACCACAACCTCAACATTCAAAAACACCAACAAATTCAACAAAAACATCAACAATGATAAACACCAAAAAATTCAACAACAACCTCAACTTTGAAAAACACCAACAAATTCAACAACAACCTCAGCAAGGATAAATATCAAAAAATTCAACAACAACAACCTCAACAATGATAAACACAAAAAAATTCAACAACAACCTCAACAATGAAAAGCAGTGAAATAATCAATAAAAACCTCAACATTTAAAATCTCCAACAATTTCAACAACTACCGCAACAATTAAAATCCACAAAAAATTCAACAACAAACTCAACATTGATAATCAGCATCAAATTCAACAAAAATATCAACAATGATAAACATCAATAAATTCAAAATCAACCACAACATTCCAAAACAATAACAAATTCAACAAAAACCTCAGCAATGAAATCACCAAAAATTCAACAACAACCGCACCTTTGAATAACACCAACAAATTCAACAACGTCAATACTGAAAATCACCAACAAATTCATCAACAACCTCAACAATGAAAAACAGCAAAAAATTCAATAACAGCCTCAACATGTAAAAACTCCAACAATTTCAACAACAACCTCAAGAATGAAAAACACCAAAATATTCAACAACAAACTTAACATTGAAAATCAGCAACAAATTCAACAACAACCTCAACAATGAATAACATCAAAAAATTCAACAACAACCTCAACATTCAAAAAAAACAAGTTCAACGAAAATCTCAAAAATGACAAACATCAAAAAATTCAACATCAACCTGAACATTCCAAAACACCAACAAATACAACAAAAACCTCAACAATGAAAACACCAAAATATTCAACAACAACCACAACTTTGAAAAACACCAACAAATTCAACAAACTCAATATCGAAAATCACCAACAAATTCATCAACAACCTCAACAATGAAAAAGAGCAAAAAATTCAACAACAACGACCTCAACAATGAAAAACATCAAAAAATTCAACAACAACATTGAAATACTCCAACAATTTCAACAACAACCTCAACAATGAAAAACACCTAAATATTGAACAACAAACTCAACATTGAAAATCACCAACAAAATCAACAACAAATTCAACAATGAAAAACATCAAAAAATTCAACAACAACCTCAACATTCAAAAACAACAACAAATTCAACATAAACCTCAACAATGATAAACACCAATAAATTCAACAACAACCTCAACTTTCAAAAACACCAACAAATTCAACAACCTCAACATTGAAAATCACCAACAAATTCAACAACAACCTCAGCAATGAAAAACATCAAAAAATTCAACAACAACCTCAACAATGAAAAACACCAACAAATTCAACAAGTACCGCAACAATGAAAAACACCAAAAAATTCAACAACAAACTCAACATTGAAAATCATCAACAAATTCAACATCAAACTCAACAATGAAAAAGATCATAAAATTCAACAACAACCTCAACATTCAAAAACAACAACAAATTCAACAAAAAAACTCAACGACGAAAAACACCAAAAAATTCAACAGCAACCTAAACTTTGAAAAACACCAAAAAATTCAACGACCTCAACATTGAGAAACAGCAACAAATTCAACTGCAACCTCAACTTTGAAAAATACAAAAAGATTCAAAAATAAACATTGAATGCACCAATAATTCCAACAACAACCTCAATATTGAAAATCACCAAAAAATTCAACAACAAACTCAACATTGAAAAACATCAAAATATTCAACAACAACCTAATCCTTGAATAACACCAACAAATTCAAAAACCTCAAAATGGAAAAACACCAACAAATTCAACTACAACCACAATATTGAAAATCACCAACAAATTCAACAACAACCTCTTTAATGAAAAACACCAACAAATTCAACAAAAACCTCAACAATGAAAAACACCATAAAATTCAACAACCACCTCAACATTGAAAAACTCCAAAATATTGAACAACAAAGTCAACATTGAAAATTTCCAACAAATTCAACAACAACCTCAACAATGAAAAACATCAAAAAATTCAACAAAAACTTCAGCATTCAAAAACTACAACAAATTCAACATAAACCTCAACAATGAAAAACAACAATAAATTCAACAACAACCTCAACTTTCAAAAACTTCAACAAATTCAACAACCTCAAGATTGTAAAACTCCAACAAATTCAACAACAACCTCAACAATGAAAATCACCAAATATTTCAACGACAACCTCAACATTCAAAAACACCAACAAATTCAACAAAATCCTCAACAATTAAAAACACGAAAAAATTCAACAACAACATCAACTTTAATAAACATCAACAAATTCAAAAACGTCAACATTGAAAAACACCAACAAATTCAACTGCAACCTCAATTTTGAAAAATACAAAAAAGATCAAAAAAAA
This sequence comes from Cetorhinus maximus, assembly GCF_964194155.1. Lineage (NCBI taxonomy): Eukaryota > Metazoa > Chordata > Chondrichthyes > Lamniformes > Cetorhinidae > Cetorhinus > Cetorhinus maximus. The sequence continues at coordinate 1,158,182 of NW_027596110.1, read as the reverse complement.
ACCATTGATAACACCAAGAAATGCAACAACCTTGAAAATCACCAACAAATTCAACAAAAACCTCAGCAATGAAAAACATCAAAAAATTCAACAACAGCCTCAACAATGAGAAACACCAGCAAATTTAACAAGTACCGCAACAATGAAACACACCAAAAAATTCAACAACAACCAAAACAATGAAAAACACCAAAAAATTCAACAACAAACTCAACATTGAAAATCAATAACAAATTCAACATCAACCTCAACAATGAAAAACATCAAAAAATTCAACAACAACCTCAACGTTCAAAAACAACAACAAATTCAACAAAAACCTCAACAATTAAAAACATGAAAAAATTCAACAACAATATCAACTTTAATAAACATCAACAAATTCAACAACATCAACATTGAAAAACACCAACAAATTCAACTGCAACCTCAACTTTGAAAAATACAAAAAAGATCAAAAAAAACCATTGATAACACCAAGAAATGCAACAACCTTGAAAATCACCAACAAATTCAACAACAACCTCAGCAATGAAAAACATCAAAAAATTCAACAACAGCCTCAACAATGAGATACACCAACAAATTCAACAAGTACCGCAACAATGAAAAAAAAACAAAAAATTCAACAACAACCACAACAATGAAAAACACCAAAAAATTCAACAACAAACTCAACATTGAAAATCATCAACAAAATCAACATCAACCTCAACAATGAAAAACATCAAAAAATTCAACAACAACCTCAACATTCAAAAACAACAACAAATTCAACAAAAAAACTCAACAATGAAAAACACCAAAAAATTCAACAACAACCTCAACAATGAAAAGCACCAAAAAATTCAACAACCTCAACATTGAGAAACAGCAACAAATTCAATTGCAACCTCAACTTTGAAAAATAGAATGAGATTCAGATAAAAACATTGAATGCACCAATATTTTCAACAACAACCTCGATATTGAAAATCACCAAAAAATTCAACAGCAACCTCAACATTGCAAGGCACCAAAATATTCAACAACAACCTCAACTTTGCTAAACACCAACAAATTCAAAATCGTCAACATGGAAAAACACCAACAAATTCAACTACAACCTCAATATTGAAAATCACCAACAAATTCAACAACAACCTCATTAATGAAAAACACCAACAAATTCAACAAAAACCTCAACAATGAAAAATCCCAAAAAATTCATCAACATCCTCAACTTTCAAAAACACCAACAAATTTCACAACAATCTCAACAATGAAAAACACTAAAAAATTCATCAACATCCTCAACATTCAAAAACAACAACAAATTTCACAAAAATCTCAACAATGAAAAACACCAAAACATTCAACAACCCCATCAACATTGAAAAACATCAACAAATTCAACAACAACCTCAACACTCAAAAACGCCAACGAATTCAACAAAAACGTCAACATTGAATAACAACAAAAAATTCAACAACAACCTCAACAATGAAAAACACCAAAAAATTCAACAACAACCTCAACATTCAAAAACACCAAAAAAATAAAAAAAACAACCTCAACATTCAAAAACACGAACAAATTCAACCAAAATCTCAGCAATGAAAAACACCAAAAGATTCAACAACAACCTCAACTTTGAAAAACACCAACAATTTCAACATCCTCAACATTGAAAAACACCAATAAATTCAACAACAACCTCAACAATGAAAAACACCAAAAAATTCAACATCAACCTGAACATTCCAAAACACCAACAAATACAACAAAAACCTCAACAATGAAAACACCAAAAAATTCAACAACAACCACAACTTTGAAAAACACCAACAAATTCATCAACAACCTCAACAATGAAAAACAGCAAAAAATTCAACAACAACGACCACAACAATGAAAAACACCATAAAATTCAACAACAACCACAACATTGAAAATCTCCAACAATTTCAAAAATAACCTCAACAATTAAAAACACCAAAATATTGAACAACAATCTCAACATTGAAATTCAACAACAAATTCAACAACAACCTCAACAATGAAAAACATCAAAAAATTGAACAACAACTTCAACATTCAAAAACTACAACAAATTCTACATAAACCTCAACAATGAAAAACAACAATAAATTCAACAACAACCTCAACTTTGAAAAACACCAACAAATTCAACAACAACCTCAGCAATGATAAATATCAAAAAATTCAACAACAACAACCGCAACAAGGATAAACACCAAAAATTCAACAAGAACCTCAACAATGAAAAGCAGCGAAATAATCAATATAAACCTCAACATTTAAAAACTCCAACAATTTCAACAACTACCGCAACAATGAAAATCCCCAAAGAATTCAACAACAAACTCAACATTGAAAATCAGCATCAAATTCAACAAAAATATCAACAATGATAAACATCAATAAATTCAAAATCAACCACAACATTCCAAAACAATAACAAATTCAACAAAAACCTCAGCAATGAAAACACCAAAAAATTCAACAACAACCACAACAATGGATAACACCAACAAATTCAACAACCTCAATATTGAAAATCACCAACAAATTCATCAACAACCTCAAAAATGAAAAACAGCAAAAAATTCAACAACAACCTCAACATGTAAAAACTCCAACAATTTCAACAACAACCTCAAGAATGAAAAACACCACAATATTCAAGAACAAACTTAACATTGAAAATCACCAACAAATTCAACAACAACCACAACAATGAATAACATCAAAAAATTCAACAACAACCCGAACATTCAAAAACAACAACAAATTCAACAAAAATCTCAACAATGAAAAACATCAAAAAATTCAGCATCAACCTGAACATTCCAAAACACCAACAAATACAACAAAAACCTCAACAATGAAAACACCAAAAAATTCAACAACAACCACAACTTTGAAAAACACCAACAAATTCAACAAACTCAATATTGAAAGTCACCAAAAAATTCATCAACAACCTCAACAATGAAAAACAGCAAAAAATTCAACAACAACGACCTCAAAAATGAAAAACACCATAAAATTCAACAACAACCTCAACATTGAAAAACTCCAACAATTTCAACAACAACCTCAACAATTAAAAACACCAAAATATTGAACAACAAACTCAACATTGAAAATCACCAACAAATTCAACAACAACCTCAACAATGAATAACATCAAAAAATTCAACAACAACTTCAACATTCAACAACTACAACAAATTCAACATAAACCTCAACAATGAAAAACAACAATAAATTCAACAACAACCTCAACTTTCAAAAACTTCAACAAATTCAACAACCTCAAGAATGAAAAACTCCAACAAATACAACAACAACCTCAACAATGAAAATCACCAAATAATTCAACGACAACCTCAACATTCAGAAACACCTACAAATTCAACAAAAACCTCAACAATTAAAAACACGAAAAAATTCAACAACAACATCAACTTTGAAAAACACCAACAAATTCAACAACTTCAACATTGAAAAACACCAACAAATTTATCTGCAACCTCAACTTTGAAAAACACAAAAAAGATGCAAAAAAACCTTTGATAACACCAATAAACCCAACAACCTCAACATTGAAAATCACCAACAAATTCAACAACAACCTCAGCAATGAAAAACGTCAAAAAATTCAACAACAACCTCAACAATGAAAAACACCAACAAATTCAACCAGTACCGCAAAAATGAAAAACACCAAAAAAATTCAACAACAACCTCAATATTGAAAATCACCAAAAAATTCAACAACAACCTCAACATTGAAAAACACCAAAATATTCAACAACAACCTCAACTTTGAAAAACACCAACAAATTCAAAATCCTCAACAATGATAAACACCAAAAAATTCAACAACAACCTCAACAATGAAAAACACCAACAAATTCAACAAGTACCGCAAAAATGAAAAACACCAAAAAAATTCAACAACAACCTCAATATTGAAAATCACCAAAAAATTCAACAACAACCTCAACATTGAAAAACACCAAAATATTCAACAACAACCTCAACTTTGAAAAACACCAACAAATTCAAAATCCTCAACAATGATAAACACCAAAAAATTCAATAACAACCTCAACTTTGAAAAACACCAACAAATTCAACAACAACCTCAGCAAGGATAAATATCAAAAAATTCAACAACAACAGCCTCAACAATGATAAACACCAAAAAATTCAACAACAACCTCAACAATAAAAAGCAGCGAAATAATCAATAAAAAACTCAACATTTAAAAACTCCAACAATTTCAACAACTACCGCAACAATGAAAATCCCCAAAGAATTCAACAACAAACTCAACATTGAAAATCAGCATCAAATTCAACATAATATCAACAATGATAAACATCAATAAATTCGAAATCAACCACAACATTCCAAAACAATAACAAATTCAACAAAAATCTCAACAATGAAAAACATCAAAAAATTCAACATCAACCTGAACATTCCAAAACACCAACAAATACAACTAAAACCTCAACAATGAAAACACCAAAAAATTCAACAACAACCACAACTTTGAAAAACACCAACAAATTCAACAAACTCAATATTGAAAGTCACCAACAAATTCATCAACAACCTCAACAATGAAAAACCGCAAAAAATTCAACAACAACGACCTCAACAATGAAAAACACCATAAAATTCATCAACAACCTCAATATTGATAAACTCCAAAAATTTCAACAACAACCTCAACAATTAAAAACACCAAAATATTGAACAACAAAGTCAATATTGAAAATCACCAACAAATTCAACAACAACCTCAACAATGAAAAACATCAAAAAATTCAACAACAACTTCAACATTCGAAAACTACAACAAATGCATCATAAACCTCAACAATGAAAAACAACAATAAATTCAACAACAGCCTCAACTTTCAAAAACTTCAACAAATTCAACAACCTCAAGATTGAAAAACTCCAACAAATTCAAAAACAACCTCAACAATGAAAATCACCAAATATTTCAACGACAACCTCAACATTCAAAAACACCAACAAATTCAACAAAAACCTCAACAATTAAAAACACGAAAAAATTCAACAACAACATCAACTCTGAGAAACATCATCAAATTCAACAACCTCAACATTGAAAAACACCAACAAATTCAACAACAACCTCAACATTGAAAAACCCCAACCAATTCAATAACAACCTCAACAATGAAAAACACCAAAAAATTCAACAACAACCTCAACATTCAAAAATACCAACAATTTCAACAACAACCTGAGCAATGAAAAACATCAAAAAATTCAACATCAACCTGAACATTCCAAAACACCAACAAATTCAACAAAAACCTCAACAATGAAAACATCAAAAAATTCAACAACAACCACAACTTTGAAAAACACCATCAAATTCATCAACCACCTCAACAATGAAAAACTGCAAAAAATACAACAACAACGACATCAACAATGAAAAACACCATAAAATTCAACAACAACCTCAACATTGAAAAACTCCAACAATTTCAAAAACAACCTCAACAATTAAAAACACCAAAATATTGAACAACAAACTCAACATTGAAAATCACCAACAAATTCAACAACAACCTCAACAATGAAAAATATCAAAAAATTCAACAACAACCTCAACTTTGAAAAACACCAACAAATTCAACAACAACCTCAGCAATGATAAATATCAAAAAATTCAACAACAACAACCTCAACAATGATAAACGCCAAAAAATTCAACAACAACCTCAACAATGAAAAGCAGCGAAATAATCAATAAAAACCTCAACATTTAAAAACTCCAACAATTTCAACAACTACCGCAACAATGAAAATTCCCAAAGAATTCAACAACAAACTCAACATTGAAAATCAGCATCAAATTCAACAAAAATATCAACAATGATAAACATCAATAAATTCAAAATCAACCACAACATTCCAAAACAATAACAAATTCAACAAAAACCTCACCAATGAAAACACCAAAAAATTCAACAACAACCACAACTTTGAATAACACCAACAAATTCAACAACCTCAATATTGAAAATCACCAACAAATTCATCAACAACCGCAACAATGAAAAACAGCAAAAAATTCAACAACAACCTCAACATGTAAAAACTCCAACAATTTCAACAACAACCTCAAGAATGAAAAAGACCACAATATTCAAGAACAAACATAACATTGAAAATCACCAACAAATTCAACAACAACCACAACAATGAATAACATCAAAAAATTCAACAACAACTTCAACATTCAAAAACTACAACAATTTCCACATAAACCTCAACAATGAAAAACAACAATAAATTCAACAACAACCTCAACTTTCAAAAACTTCAACAAATTCAACAACCTCAAGAATGAAAAACTCCAGCAAATTCAACAACAACCTCAACAATGAAAATCACCAAATATTTCAACGACAACCTCAACATTCAAAAACACGAACAAATTCAACAAAAACCTCATCAATTAAAAACACGAAAAAATTCAACAACAACATCAACTTCGAAAAACATCAACAAATTCAACAACCTCAACATTGAAAAACACCAACAAATTCAACTGCAACCTCAACTTTGAAAAATACAAAAAAGATCAAAAAAAATCATTGATAACACCAATAAAAGCAACAACCTCAACATTGAAAATCACCAACAAATTCAACAACAACCTCAGCAATGAAAAACATCAAAAATTGCAACAACAGCCTCAAGAATGAAAAACACCAACAAATTCAACAAGTAGCGCAACAATGAAACACACCAAAAAATTCAACAACAACTTCAACAATGAAAAACACCAAAAAATTCAACAACAACTTCAACATTCAAAAACTACAACAAATTCCACATAAACCTCAACAATGAAAAACAACAATAAATTCAACAACAACTTCAACTTTCAAAAACTTCAACAAATTCAACAACCTCAAGAATGAAAAACTCCAGCAAATTCAACAACAACCTCAAAAAGGAAAATCACCAAATATTTCAACGACAACCTCAACATTCAAAAACACCAACAAATTCAACAAAAACCTCATCAATTAAAAACACGAAAAAATTCAACAACAACATCAACTTCGAAAAACATCAACAAATTCAACAACCTCATCATTGAAAAACACCAACAAATTCAACTGCAACCTCAACTTTGAAAAATACAAAAAAGATCAAAAAAAATCATTGATAACACCAATATATGCAACAACCTCAACATTGAAAATCACCAACAAATTCAACAACAACCTCAGCAATGAAAAACATCAAAAAAATTCAACAACAGCCTCAACAATGAAAAACACCAACAAATTCAACAAATAGCGCAACAATGAAAAACACCAATAAATTCAACAACAAACTCAACATTGAAAATCAATAACAAATTCAACATCAACCTCAACAATGAAAAACATCAAAAAATTCAACAACAACCTCAACATTCAAAAACAACAACAATTTCAACAAAAAAACTCAACAATGAAAAACACCAAAAAATTCAACAACAACCTCAACTTTGAAAAACAACTTTGCAAAACACCAAAAGATTCAACAACCTCAACATTGATAAACAGAAACCTGAACAATGAATAACACCCACAAATTCAACAAGTACCGCAACAATGAATAACACCAAAAAATTCAACAACAACCTCAACAATGAAAAACACCATAAAATTCAACAACAAACTCAACATTGAAAATCATCAACAAAATCAACATCAACATCAACAATGAAAAACATCAATAAATTCAACAACAACCTCAACATTCAAAAACAACAACAAATTCAACAAGAAACTCAACAATGAAAAACATCAAAAAATTCAACAACAACCTCAACTTTGAAAAACACCAAAAAATTCAACAACCTCAACATTGAGAAACAGCAACAAATTCAACTGCAATCTCAACTTTGAAAAATACAAAAAGATTCAAAAAAAAACATTGAATGCACCAATATTTTCAACAACAACCTCAATATTGAAAATCACAAAAAAATTCAACAACAACCCCAACATTGAAAACCACCAAAATATTCAACAACAACCTCAACTTTGAAAAACACTAATAAATTCGAAATCCTCAACATGGAAAAACACCAACAAATTCAACTACAACCTCAATATTGAAAATCACCAACAAATTCAACAACAACTTCATTGATTAAAAACACCAACAAATTCAACAAAAACCTCAACAATGAAAAATCCCAAAAAATTCAACAACAACCTCAACACTCAAAAACACCAACGAATTCAACAACAACCTCAACATTCAAAAACACCAAAAAATAAAACCAACAACTTCAACATTCAAAAACAACAACAAATTCAACCAAAACGTCAACAATGAAAAATACCTAAAAATTCAACAACAGCCTCAACGTTGAAAAACACCAACAAATTTAACAACCTCAACATTGAAAATCACCAAAAAATTCAACGACAACCTCAACATTCAAAAACACCTACAAATTCAACAATAACCTCAACAAATAAAAACAGGAAAAAATTCAACAACAACATCCACATTGAAAAGTACCAACAAATTCAAAAACCTCAACATTGAAAAATACAAAAACAATCAAAAAAAAACACCAATAAATGCAACAACTTCAACATTAAAAAACAACAACAAATTCAACCAAAACCTCAACAATGAAAAACACCAAAAAATTCAGCAACATCCTCAACATTCAAAAACACCAACAAATTCAACAAAAACATCAACAATGAAAAACACCAACAAATTCAACATCAACCCCAACTTTGAAAAACAACAACAAATTCAACAAAAACATCAACAATGCAAAACACCCAAAAATTCAACAACAACATCAACAATGAAAAACAACAACAAATTCAACATCAACCTCAACTTTGAAAAACACCAATAAATTCAACAACAACCTCAACTTTGAAAAAAACCAACAAATTCAACAACCTCAACATTGAAAAACACCAACAAATACAGCAACAACCTCAGCATTGAAAAACTCCAACAAATTCAACAACAACCTCAACAATGAAAAACACCAAAAAATTCAACAACAACGTCAACAATGAAAAACATCAAAAAATTCAACAACAACCTCAACAATGAAAAACACCAAAAAAAATTCAACAACAACCTCAACATTCAAAAACACCAAAAAATAAAACCAACAACTTCAACATTCAAAAACAACAACAAATTCAACCAAAACGTCAACAATGAAAAATACCAAAAAATTCAACAACAGCCTCAACTTTGAAAAACACCAACAAATTTAACAACCTCAACATTGAAAATCACCAAAAAATTCAACGACAACCTCAACATTCAAAAACACCTACAAATTCAACAATAACCTCAACAAATAAAAACAGGAAAAAATTCAACAACAACATCCACATTGAAAAGTACCAACAAATTCAAAAACCTCAACATTGAAAAACACCAACAAATTCAACTGCAACCTCAACTTTGAAAAATACAAAAAAGATCAAAAAAAAAACACCAATAAATGCAACAACGTCAACATTGAACATCACCATCAAATTCAGCAACAACCTCAGCAATGAAAAACATCAAAAAATTCAACAACAACCTCAACAATGAAAAACACCAACAAATTCAACAAGTACCGCAACAATGAAAAACACCAAAAAATTCAACAACAAACTCAACAATGAAAAGCACCAAAAAATTCAACAACAAACTCAACATTGAAAATCATCAACAAATTCAACATCAACCTCAACAATGAAAAACATCAATAAATTCAACCAAAACCTCAACATTCAAAAACAACAACAAATTCAACAAAAAAACTCAACAATGAAAAACACCAAAAAATTCAACAACAACCTCAACTTTGAAAAACACCGAAAAATTCAACAACCTCAACATTGAGAAACAGCAACAAATTCAACTGCAACCTCAACTTTGAAAAATACAAAAGGATTCAAAAAAAAACATTGAATGAACCAATATTTTCAACAACAACCTCAAAATTGAACATCACCAAAAAATTCAACAACAACCTCAACATTGAAAAACACCAAAATATTCAACAACAACCTCAACTTTGAAAAACACCAACAAATTCAAAAACTTCAACATGGAAAAACACCAACAAATTCAACTACAACCTCAATATTGAAAATCACCAACAAATTCAACAACAACCTCATTAATGAAAAACAGCAACAAATTCAACAAAAACCTCAACAATGAAAAATACCAAAAATTCATCAAAATCCTCAACATTCAAAAACACCAACCATTTCCACAAAAATCTCAAAAATGAAAAACACCAAATAATTCAACAACACCATCAACATTGAAAAACATCAACAAATTCAACAACAACCTCAACATTCAAAAACACTAACAAATTCAACAAAAACCTCAACATTGAATAACAACAAAAAATTCAACAACAACCTCAACATTCAAATACACCAAAAAATAAAAACAACAACCTCAACATTCAAAAACACCAACAAATTCAACCAAAACCTCAACAATGAAAAACACCAAAAAATTCAACAACAACCTCAACACTGAAAAATACCAACAAATTCAACAACAACCTCAACATTGAAATACTCCAACCAATTCAACAACAACCTCAAAAATGAAAAACACCAAAAAATTCAACAACAACCTCAACGTTCAAAAACACCAACTATCTCAACAACAACCTCAGCAATGAAAAACAGCAAAAAATTCAACAACAACCTCAACAGTGAAAAATACAAAAAAAAATTCAACAACAACCTCAACAATGAAAATGACCAAAAAAAATTCAACAACAACATCAACATTGAAAAACTCCAACAATTTCAACAACTACCACAACAATTAAAAACACCAAAATTTCGACAACAAACTCAACATTGAAAATCACCATCGAATTCAACAAAAACCTCAACAATGAAAAACACCAAAAAATTCAGCAACTTCCTCAACATTCAAAAACTTCAACAAATTCAACAAAAACATCAAGAAAAAAAAACAACCAAAAATTCAACAAAACATCAACAGTGAAAAACACCAACAAATTCAACATCAACCTAAACTTTGAAAAACAACAACAAATTCAACAAAAACATCAACAATGAAAAACACCCAAAAATTCAACAACAACATCAACAATGAAAAACACCAACAAATTCAACATGAACCTCAACTTTGAAAAACACCAAAAAATTCAACAACAACCTCAACTTTGAAAAATACCTACAATTTCAACAACCTCAACATTGAAAAACACCAACAAAATAAACAACAACCTCAACATTGAAAAACACCAACAAATTCAACAACAACCTCAACATTGAAAAACTCCAATATATTCAAAAACAACCTCAACAATGAATAACACCAAAAAATTCAACAACAAACTCAACATTCAAAAACACTAAATATTTCAACAACAACCTCAGCAATGATAAACTTCAAAAAATTCAACAACAACCTCAACAATGAAAAACACCAAATAAATTCAACAACGACCTCAACAATGAAAAACAACAAAAAATCAATAAAAACCTCATAATTGAAAAACACCAAAAAATTCCACTACAACCTCAACAATGAAAAACACCAAAAAATTCAACAAAAACCTCAACTTTGAAAAACACCAACAAATTCAACAACCTCAACATTGAAAAACTCCAACCATTTCAACAACAACCTCAACAATGAAAAACACCAAAAAATTCAACAACAACCTCATCATTCAAAAACACCAACAATTTCAACAAAAACCTCAACAATGAAAAACCTTTAAAAAATCAATTGTAACCTCAACATTGAAAAACTCCAAGAATTTCAACATCTACCGCAACAATTAAAAACACGAAAAATCTCACAACAAACTCAACATTGAAAATCACCATCAAATTCAGCAAAAACATCAACAATGAAAAATGCCAAAAAATTCATCAACATCCTCAACATTCAAAAATACCAAAAAATTCAACAAAAACCTCAACAATGAAAAACACCCAAAAATTTAACAACAACATCAACAATGAAAAACACCAACAAATTCAACAAAAACCTCAACATTGAAAAACACCAACAAATTCAACAAAACCTCAACATTGAAAAACACCAAAAATTTCCCTAACAACCTCAACATTCAAAAACACCAAAAAATAAAAACAACAACCTCAACATTCAAATACACCAACAAATTCAACCAAATCCTCAACAATGAAAAACACCGAAAAATTCAACAGCAACCTCAACTTTGAAAAACACCAACAAATTCAACAACCTCAACATTGAAAAACACCAACAAATTCATCAACAACCACAACAATGAAAAACACCAACAAAATAAACAACAACCTCAACATTGAAAAACACCAACAAATTCAACAACAACCTCAACATTGAAAAACTCCAACATATTCAAAAACAACCTCAACAATGAATAACACCAAAAAATTCAACAACAAACTCAACATTCAAAAACACTAAATATTTCAACAACAACCTCAGCAATGATAAACTTCAAAAAATTCAACAACAACCTCAACAATGAAAAACACCAAATAAATTCAACAACGACCTCAACAATGAAAAACAACAAAAAATCAATAAAAACCTCATAATTGAAAAACACCAAAAAATTCCACTACAACCTCAACAATGAAAAACACCAAAAAATTCAACAAAAACCTCAACTTTGAAAAACACCAACAAATTCAACAACCTCAACATTGAAAAACTCCAACCATTTCAACAACAACCTCAACAATGAAAAACACCAAAAAATTCAACAACAACCTCATCATTCAAAAACACCAACAATTTCAACAAAAACCTCAACAATGAAAAACCTTTAAAAAATCAATTGTAACCTCAACATTGAAAAACTCCAAGAATTTCAACATCTACCGCAACAATTAAAAACACGAAAAATCTCACAACAAACTCAACATTGAAAATCACCATCAAATTCAGCAAAAACATCAACAATGAAAAATGCCAAAAAATTCATCAACATCCTCAACATTCAAAAATACCAAAAAATTCAACAAAAACCTCAACAATGAAAAACACCCAAAAATTTAACAACAACATCAACAATGAAAAACACCAACAAATTCAACAAAAACCTCAACATTGAAAAACACCAACAAATTCAACAAAACCTCAACATTGAAAAACACCAAAAATTTCCCTAACAACCTCAACATTCAAAAACACCAAAAAATAAAAACAACAACCTCAACATTCAAATACACCAACAAATTCAACCAAATCCTCAACAATGAAAAACACCGAAAAATTCAACAGCAACCTCAACTTTGAAAAACACCAACAAATTCAACAACCTCAACATTGAAAAACACCAACAAATTCATCAACAACCACAACAATGAAAAACACCAACAAAATAAACAACAACCTCAACATTGAAAAACACCAACAAATTCAACAACAACCTCAACATTGAAAAACTCCAACATATTCAAAAACAACCTCAACAATGAATAACACCAAAAAATTCAACAACAAACTCAACATTCAAAAACACTAAATATTTCAACAACAACCTCAGCAATGATAAACTTCAAAAAATTCAACAACAACCTCAACAATGAAAAACACCAAATAAATTCAACAACGACCTCAACAATGAAAAACAACAAAAAATCAATAAAAACCTCATAATTGAAAAACACCAAAAAATTCCACTACAACCTCAACAATGAAAAACACCAAAAAATTCAACAAAAACCTCAACTTTGAAAAACACCAACAAATTCAACAACCTCAACATTGAAAAACTCCAACCATTTCAACAACAACCTCAACAATGAAAAACACCAAAAAATTCAACAACAACCTCATCATTCAAAAACACCAACAATTTCAACAAAAACCTCAACAATGAAAAACCTTTAAAAAATCAATTGTAACCTCAACATTGAAAAACTCCAAGAATTTCAACATCTACCGCAACAATTAAAAACACGAAAAATCTCACAACAAACTCAACATTTAAAATCACCATCAAATTCAGCAAAAACATCAACAATGAAAAATGCCAAAAAATTCATCAACATCCTCAACATTCAAAAATACCAAAAAATTCAACAAAAACCTCAACAATGAAAAACACCCAAAAATTTAACAACAACATCAACAATGAAAAACACCAACAAATTCAACAAAAACCTCAACATTGAAAAACACCAACAAATTCAACAAAACCTCAACATTGAAAAACACCAAAAATTTCCCTAACAACCTCAACATTCAAAAACACCAAAAAATAAAAACAACAACCTCAACATTCAAATACACCAACAAATTCAACCAAATCCTCAACAATGAAAAACACCAAAAAATTCAACAGCAACCTCAACTTTGAAAAACACCAACAAATTCAACAACCTCAACATTGAAAAACACCAACAAATTCATCAACAACCACAACAATGAAAAACAGCAAAAATTCAACAACAACGACCACAACAATGAAAAACACCAAAAAATTCAACAACAACCTCAACATTGAAAAACTCCAACAATTTCAACAACAACCTCAACAATGAAAAACCACAAAATATTGAACAACAAACTCAACATTGAAAATCACCAACAAATTCAACAACAACCTCAACAATGAAAAAGACCAAACAAAGCAATAATAACCTCAACATTGAAAATCTCCAACAATTTCAACACCTGCCACAACAATTAAAAACACCAAAAATTCGACAACAAACTCAACATTGAAAATCACCATCGAATTCAACAAAAACCTCAACAATGAAAAACACCAAAAAAATTCAGCAACATCCTCAACATTCAAAAACACCAACAAATTCAACAAAAACATCAACAATGAAAAACAACCAAAAATTCAACAACAACATCAACAATGAAAAACACCAACAAATTCAACATCAACCCCAACTTTGAAAAACACCAATAAATTCAACAACCTCAACATTGAAAAACACCAACAAATACAGCAACAACCTCAACATTGAAAAACTCCAACAAATTCAACAACAACCTCAACAATGAAAAACACCAAAAAATTCAACAACAACGTCAACAATGAAAAACATCAAAAAATTCAACAACAACCTCAACAATGAAAAACACCAAAAAAAATTCAACAACAACCTCAACATTCAAAAACACCAAAAAATAAAACCAACAACTTCAACATTCAAAAACAACAACAAATTCAACCAAAACGTCAACAATGAAAAATACCAAAAAATTCAACGACAACCTCAACATTCAAAAACACCTACAAATTCAACAATAACCTCAACAAATAAAAACAGGAAAAAATTCAACAACAACATCCACATTGAAAAGTACCAACAAATTCAAAAACCTCAACATTGAAAAACACCAACAAATTCAACTGCAACCTCAACATTGAAAAATACAAAAAAGATCAAAAAAAAAACACCAATAAATGCAACAACGTCAACATTGAACATCACCATCAAATTCAGCAACAACCTCAGCAATGAAAAACATCAAAAAATTCAACAACAACCTCAACAATGAAAAACACCAACAAATTCAACAAGTACCGCAACAATGAAAAACATCAAAAAATTCAACAACAAACTCAACAATGAAAAGCACCAAAAAATTCAACAACAAACTCAACATTGAAAATCATCAACAAATTCAACATCAACCTCAACAATGAAAAACATCAAAAAATTCAACAACAACCTCAACATTCAAAAACAACAACAAATTCAACAAAAAAACTCAACAATGAAAAACACCAAAAAATTCAACAACAACCTCAACTTTGAAAAACACCGAAAAATTCAACAACCTCAACATTGAGAAACAGCAACAAATTCAACTGCAACCTCAACTTTGAAAAATACAAAAAGATTCAAAAAAAAACATTGAATGAACCAATATTTTCAACAACAACCTCAAAATTGAACATCACCAAAAAAATCAACAACAACCTCAACATTGAAAAACACCAAAATATTCAACAACAACCTCAACTTTGAAAAACACCAACAAATTCAAAAACCTCAACATGGAAAAACACCAACAAATTCAACTACAACCTCAATATTGAAAATCACCAACAAATTCAACAACAACCTCATTAATGAAAAACAGCAACAAATTCAACAAAAACCTCAACAATGAAAAATACCAAAAATTCATCAAAATCCTCAACATTCAAAAACACCAACCAATTCCACAAAAATCTCAAAAATGAAAAACACCAAATAATTCAACAACACCATCAACATTGAAAAACATCAACAAATTCAACAACAACCTCAACATTCAAAAACACTAACAAATTCAACAAAAACCTCAACATTGAATAACAACAAAAAATTCAACAACAACCTCAACATTCAAAAACACCAACAAATTCAACCAAAACCTCAACAATGAAAAACACCAAAAAATTCAACAACAACCTCAACACTGAAAAATACCAACAAATTCAACAACAACCTCAACATTGAAATACTCCAACCAATTCAACAACAACCTCAAAAATGAAAAACACCAAAAAATTCAACAACAACCTCAACGTTCAAAAACACCAACTATCTCAACAACAACCTCAGCAATGAAAAACAGCAAAAAATTCAACAACAACCTCAACAGTGAAAAATACCAAAAAAAATTCAACAACAACCTCAACAATGAAAATGACCAAAAAAAATTCAACAACAACCTCAACATTGAAAAACTCCAACAATTTCAACAACAACCTCAACAATGAAAAACCACAAAATATTGAACAACAAACTCAACATTGAAAATCACCAACAAATTCAACAACAACCTCAACAATGAAAAAGACCAAACAAAGCAATAATAACCTCAACATTGAAAATCTCCAACAATTTCAACACCTGCCACAACAATTAAAAACACCAAAAATTCGACAACAAACTCAACATTGAAAATCACCATCGAATTCAACAAAAACCTCAACAATGAAAAACACCAAAAAATTCAACAACAACCTCAACATTCAAATACACCAAAAAATAAAAACAACAACCTCAACATTCAAAAACACCAACAAATTCAACCAAAACCTCAACAATGAAAAACACCAAAAAATTCAACAACAACCTCAACACTGAAAAATACCAACAAATTCAACAACAACCTCAACATTGAAATACTCCAACCAATTCAACAACAACCTCAAAAATGAAAAACACCAAAAAATTCAACAACAACCTCAACGTTCAAAAACACCAACTATCTCAACAACAACCTCAGCAATGAAAAACAGCAAAAAATTCAACAACAACCTCAACAGTGAAAAATATCAAAAAAATTCAACAACAACCTCAACAATGAAAATGACCAAAAAAAATTCAACAACAACATCAACATTGAAAAACTCCAACAATTTCAACAACTACCACAACAATTAAAAACACCAAAATTTCGACAACAAACTCAACATTGAAAATCACCATCGAATTCAACAAAAACCTCAACAATGAAAAACACCAAAAAATTCAGCAACTTCCTCAACATTCAAAAACACCAACAAATTCAACAAAAACATCAAGAAAAAAAAACAACCAAAAATTCAACAAAACATCAACAGTGAAAAACACCAACAAATTCAACATCAGCCTAAACTTTGAAAAACAACAACAAATTCAACAAAAACATCAACAATGAAAAACACCCAAAAATTCAACAACAACATCAACAATGAAAAACACCAACAAATTCAACATGAACCTCAACTTTGAAAAACACCAAAAAATTCAACAACAACCTCAACTTTGAAAATAACCAACAAATTCAACAACCTCAACATTGAAAAACACCAAAAAATTCAGCAACAACATCAACATTGAAAAAATCCAACAAATTCAACAACAACCTCAACAATGAAAAACACCAAAAAATTCAACAACAAAGTCAACAATGAAAAACATCAAAAAATTCAACAACAACCTCAACAATGAAAAACACGAAAAAAAATTCAACAACAACCTCAACATTCAAAAACACCAAAAAATAAAACCAACAACTTCAACATTCAAAAACACCAACAAATTCAACCAAAACCTCAACAATAAAAAATACCAAAAAATTCAACGGCAGCCTCAACTTTGAAAAACACCAACAAATTCAACAACCTCAACATTGAAATACACCAACAAATTCAACAACAACCTCAGCATTGAAAAACACCAACAAATTCAACAACAACCTCCACATTGAAAAACTCCAACATATTCAAAAACAACCTCAACAATGAATAACACCAAAAAATTCAACAACAAACTCAACATTCAAAAACACTAACAACTTCAACAACAACCTCAGCAATGATAAACTTCAAAAAATTCAGCAACAACCTCAACAATGAAAAACACCAAATAAATTCAACAACGACCTCAACAATGAAAAACAACAAAAAAATCAATAAAAACCTCAAAATTGAAAAACACCAAAAAATTCCACTACAACCTCAACAATGAAAAACACCAAAAAATTCAACAACGACCTCAACTTTCAAAAGCACCAAAAAAAACAACAACCTCAACATTCAAAAACACCAACAATATTGAAAAACACCAACAAATACAACAACCTCAACATTGACAAACTCCAACAAATTCAACTACAACCTCAACATTGAAAAACTCCAACAAATTCAACAACAACCTCAACAATGAAAAACTCCAAAAATTTCATCAACAACCTCAACATTCAAAAACACCAACAATTTCAACAACAACCTCAGCAATGAAAAACATCTAAAAATTCAACAACAACCTCAACTATGAAAAACACCAATAAAATTCACAAACAACCTTAACATTCAATAACACCGAAAAATAAAAACAACAACCTCAACAAACAAAAACACAAACAAATTCAACCAAAACCTCAACAATGAAAGTCACCAAAAAATTCAACAACAACCTCAACTTTGAAAAACAACAACAAATTCAACAACCTCAACATTGAAAAACGACAACAAATTCAACAACAACCTCAACATTCAAAAACACCAATAATTTCAACAACAACCTCAGCAATGAAAAACATCAAAAAATTCAACAACATCCTCAACAATGAAAAGCACCACAAAAATTCAACAACAACCTCAACATTGAAAAACTCCTAGAATTTCATTAACTACCACAACATTGAAATACACCAAAAAATTCGACAACAAACGCAACATTGAAAATCACCATCACATTCAACAAAAACATCAACAATAAAAAACATCAAAAAATTCAACATCAACGTTAAGTTTGAAAACCAACAACAGATTTAACAACGTCAACATTCAAATACACCAACAAATGCAACAACAACCTCAGCTTTGAAAAACACAAACAAATTCAACAACATCAATATTGAAAAACACCAACAAATTCAACTGCAACCTCAACTTTGGAAAAAACAAAAAAGATCAAAAAAAAAACCATTGATAACACCAATAAATTCAACAACCTCAACATTGAAAATCACCAACAAATTCAACAACAACCTCAGCAATGAAAAACATCAAAAAATTCAACAACCTCAACATTCACAAACACCAGCAATTTCAAAAACAACCTCAACAATGAAAAACATCAAAAAATTCAACAACAACCTCAACAATGAAAAACACCAAAAAAAATTCATGAACAACCTCAACAATGAAAAACACCAAAAAAAAACAATAAAAACCTCAACATTGAAAAACACCAAAAAATTCCACAACAACCTCAACAATGAAAAACTCCAAAAAATTCAACAACAACCTCAACATTCAAAAACACCAAAAAATAAATACAACAACCTCAACATTCAAAAACACCAACAAATACAACCAAAACCTCAACATTGAAAAACACCAAAAAATTGAACAACAACCTCAATATTGAAAAACAACAACAAATTCAACAACAATCTCAACATTGAAAAACTACAACAAATTGAACAACAACCTCAACAATGAAAAACACCAAAAAATTCAACAACAACCTCAACATTCAAAATCACCAACAATTTCAACATCAACCTCAGCAATGAAAAACATCAAAAAATTCAACAACAACCTCAACAATGAAAAACACCTTAAAAATTCAACAAAAACCTTAACATTCAAAAACACCAAAAAATAAAAACAACAACCTCAACATTCAAAAACACCAACAAATTCAACCAAAACCTCTGCAATGAAAAACACCAGAAAATTCAACAACAACCTCAACTTTGAAGATCACCAGCAAATTCAACAACCTCAACATTGAAAAACGCTAACAAATTCAACAACAACATCAACATTGAAAAACTCCAACAAATTCAACAACAACCTCAACAATGAAAAACACCAAAAAATTCAACAACAACCTCAACATTCAAAAACAACAACAATTTCAACAGCAACCTCAGCAATGAATAACATCAAAAAATTCAACAACATCCTCAACAATGAAAAACAACAAAAAATTCAACAACAACCTCAACTTTGAAAATCACCAGCAAATTCAACAACCTCAACATTGAGAAACTCCAACAAATTCAACAACAACCTCAACAATGAAAAGCACCAAAAAATTCCACAACAACCTCAACAATGAAAAACAACAAAAAATTCAACAACAACCTCAACTTTGAAAATCACCAGCAAATTCAACAACCTCAACATTGAGAAACTCCAACAAATTGAACAACAACCTCAACAATGAAAAGCACCAAAAAATTCAACAACAACCTCAACTTTGAAAATCACCAGCAAATTCAACAACCTCAACATTGAGAAACTCCAACAAATTGAACAACAACCTCAACAATGAAAAGCACCAAAAAATTCAACAACAACCTCAACACTCACAAACACCAGCAATTTCAAAAACAACCTCAACAATGAAAAACATCAAAAAATTCAACAACAACCTCAACAATGAAAAACACCAAAAAAAATTCATGAACAACCTCAACAATGAAAAACACCAAAAAAAAACAATAAAAACCTCAACATTGAAAAACACCAAAAAATTCCACAACAACCTCAACAATGAAAAACTCCAAAAAATTCAACAACAACCTCAACATTCAAAAACACCAAAAAATAAATACAACAACCTCAACATTCAAAAACACCAACAAATACAACCAAAACCTCAACATTGAAAAACACCAAAAAATTGAACAACAACCTCAATATTGAAAAACAACAACAAATTCAACAACAATCTCAACATTGAAAAACTACAACAAATTCAACAACAACCTCAACAATGAAAAACACCAAAAAATTCAACAACAACCTCAACATTCAAAATCACCAACAATTTCAACATCAACCTCAGCAATGAAAAACATCAAAAAATTCAACAACAACCTCAACAATGAAAAACACCTTAAAAATTCAACAAAAACCTTAACATTCAAAAACACCAAAAAATAAAAACAACAACCTCAACATTCAAAAACACCAACAAATTCAACCAAAACCTCTGCAATGAAAAACACCAGAAAATTCAACAACAACCTCAACTTTGAAGATCACCAGCAAATTCAACAACCTCAACATTGAAAAACGCTAACAAATTCAACAACAACATCAACATTGAAAAACTCCAACAAATTCAACAACAACCTCAACAATGAAAAACACCAAAAATTTCAACAACAACCTCAACATTCAAAAACAACAACAATTTCAACAGCAACCGCAGCAATGAATAACATCAAAAAATTCAACAACATCCTCAACAATGAAAAACAACAAAAAAATTCAACAACAACCTCAACTTTGAAAATCACCAGCAAATTCAACAACCTCAACATTGAGAAACTCCAACAAATTCAACAACAACCTCAACAATGAAAAGCACCAAAAAATTCCACAACAACCTCAACAATGAAAAACAACAAAAAATTCAACAACCTCAACTTTGAAAATCACCAGCAAATTCAACAACCTCAACATTGAGAAACTCCAACAAATTGAACAACAACCTCAACAATGAAAAGCACCAAAAAATTCAACAACAACCTCAACATTCAAAAACACCAACAATTTCAACAACAACCTCAGCAATGATTAACATAAAATAATTCAACAACATCCTCAACAATGATAAACACCAAAAAAATTCAACAACAACCTCAACAATGAAAATCACAAATAAATATCAATAAAACCTCAACATTGAAAAACACCAAAAAATTCCACAACAACCTCAACAATGAAAAACACCAAAAAATTCAACAACAACCTCAACATTCAAAAACAGCAAAAAAAAATACAACAACCTCAACATTCAAAAACACCAACAAATACTGGCAAAACCTCAACAATGAAAAACACCAAAAAACTCAACAACAAACTCAACTTTGAAAAACAGCAACAAATACTACAACCTCAACATTGAAAAACTCCAACAAATTCAACAACAACCTCAACATTGAAAAACACCAACAAATTCAACAACAACCTCAACATTGAAAAACTCCAACAAATTCAACAACATCCTCAACAATGAAAAACATCAAAAAATTCAACAACAACCTCAACATTCAAAAACAACAACAATTTCAACAGCAACCGCAGCAATGAATAACATCAAAAAATTCAACAACATCCTCAACAATGAAAAACAACAAAAAAATTCAACAACAACCTCAACTTTGAAAATCACCAGCAAATTCAACAACCTCAACATTGAGAAACTCCAACAAATTCAACAACAACCTCAACAATGAAAAGCACCAAAAAATTCCACAACAACCTCAACAATGAAAAACAACAAAAAATTCAACAACCTCAACTTTGAAAATCACCAGCAAATTCAACAACCTCAACATTGAGAAACTCCAACAAATTCAACAACAACCTCAACAATGAAAAGCACCAAAAAATTCCACAACAACCTCAACAATGAAAAACAACAAAAAATTCAACAACCTCAACTTTGAAAATCACCAGCAAATTCAACAACCTCAACATTGAGAAACTCCAACAAATTGAACAACAACCTCAACAATGAAAAGCACCAAAAAATTCAACAACAACCTCAACATTCAAAAACACCAACAATTTCAACAACAACCTCAGCAATGATTAACATAAAATAATTCAACAACATCCTCAACAATGATAAACACCAAAAAAATTCAACAACAACCTCAACAATGAAAATCACAAATAAATATCAATAAAACCTCAACATTGAAAAACACCAAAAAATTCCACAACAACCTCAACAATGAAAAACACCAAAAAATTCAACAACAACCTCAACATTCAAAAACAGCAAAAAAAAATACAACAACCTCAACATTCAAAAACACCAACAAATACTGGCAAAACCTCAACAATGAAAAACACCAAAAAACTCAACAACAAACTCAACTTTGAAAAACAGCAACAAATACTACAACCTCAACATTGAAAAACTCCAACAAATTCAACAACAACCTCAACATTGAAAAAGTCCAACAAATTCAACAACAACCTCAACAATGAAAAACACCAACAATCTCAACAACAACCTCAACAATGAAAAACACCTTAAAAATTCAACAAAAACCTTAACATTCAAAAACACCAAAAAATAAAAACAACCACATCAACATTCAAAAACACCAACAAATTCAACCAAAACCTCAACAATGAAAAACACCAAAAAATTCAACAACAACCTCAACAATGAAAAACACCATAAAAATTCAACAAAAACCTTAACATTCAAAAACACCAAAAAATAAAAACAACAACCTCAACATTCAAAAACACCAACAATTTCAACAGCAACCTCAGCAATGAATCACATCAAAAAAGTCAACATCATCCTCAACAATGAAAAACACCAAAAAAATTCAACAACACCCTCATCAATGAAAAACACTAATAAAAATCAATAACAAATTCAACGACAACCTCGACAATGAAAAACAACCAAAAATTCAACAACAAGAACCTCAATATTGAAAATCACCATCAAATTCAACAACAACCTCAACAATGAAAAACACCAAAACATTCAACAACAACCTCAACCTTCAAAAACACCAACAAATTCAACAACACCCTCAACAATCAAAAACACCATAAAATTCAACAACAAACTCATCTTTGAAAAAAACCAACAAATTCAACAACCTCAACATTAAAAAATAAAAACAAATTCAACAACAACCTCAACATTGAAAATCTGCAACAAATTCAACAAAAACCTCAACAATGAAAAACAACGAAATAAAAAAAACAGGCTCAACATTCAAAAACACCAGCAAATTCAACAAAAACCTCAACAATGAAAAACACCATAAAATTCAACAACAACCTCTACTTTGAAAACCCCCAACAAATTCAACAACGTCAACGTTGAATAACACCAACATATTCAAGAACAACCTCAACCTTGAAAAGCACCAAAAAATTCTACAACAACCTCAGCAATCAAAAACACCAACAAATTCAACAACAACCTCAGCAATGAAAATCATCAAAAAATTCAACAACAACCTCAACAATGAAAAACACCAAAAAATTCAACAACAACCTCAACAATGAAACACACCAAAAAATGAATAACAACCTCAACATTGAATAACTCCAACAATTTCAGCAACTACCGCAAAAAAGAAAAACACCAAAAAATTCAACAAGTACTGCAACAATGAAAAACACCAAAAAATTCAACAACAACCTCAACAATGAAAAACACCAACAAATTCAACAAGTACTGCAACAATGAAAAACAACAAAAAATTCAACAACAACCACAATTTTGAAAAACACCAACAGATTTAACAACCTCAACATTCAAATACACCAACAAATTTAACAACAACCTCACCTTTGAATACACCAACAAATTCAACAACCTCAACATTGAAAAACTCCAACAAATTCAACAACATCCTCAACAATGAAAAAGATCAAAAAATTCAACAACAACCTCAACAATGAAAAACACCAAAAAAATTCAACAACCTCAACAATGAAATACACCAATAAAAATCAATAAAAACCTCAACATTGAAAAACTCCAAGAATTTGAAGAATTACCACAACAATGAAAAGGATCAAAACATTCGACAACAAACTCAACATTGAAAATCACCAACACATCTAACAACTGCAACATTCAAAAACACCAACAAATTCAACAACAACCTCAACATTGAAAAACACCAAAAAATTCCACAACAACCTCAACAATGAAAAACACCAAAAAATTCAACAACAACCTCAACAATGAAAAACACCAAAAAATAAAAACAACAATCTCAACAATCAAAAACACGAACAAATTCAACCAGAACCTCAACAATGAAAAACACCAAAAAATTCAACAACAACCTTAAATTTGAAAAACACGAACAAATTCAACAACCTCAACATTGAAAAACACCGACAAATTCAACAACAACCTCAACATTGAAAAACTCCAACAAATTCAACAACATCCTCAACAATGAAAAACATCAAAAAATTCAACAACAACCTCAACAATGAAAAACACCAAAAAAATTCAACAACAACCTCAACAATGAAATAGACCAAAAAAATCAATAAAAACCCCAACATTGAAAAAGTCCAAGAATTTGAAGAATTACCACAACAATGAAAAGCACCAAAAAATTCGACAACAAACACAATATTGAAAATCACCAACACATTTAACAACCGCAACATTCAAATACACCAACAAATTCAACAACCTTAACATTGAAAATCACCAACAAATTCAACAACAACCTCAGGAATGAAAAACATCAAAAAATTCAACAACAACCTCAACAATGAAAAACACCAACAAATTCTACAAGTACTGCAACAATGAAATACACCAAAAAAATTAATAAAAACCTCAACATTGAAAAACTCCAAGAATTTGAACAATTACCACAACAATGAAAAGCAGCAAAAAATTCGACAAAAAACTCAATATTGAAAATCACCAACACATTAAACAACCGAAACATTCAAATACACCAACAAATTCAACAACACCCTCAGCATTGAAAAACACCAACAAATTCAACAACCTCAAAATTGAAAATCACCAACAAATTCAACAACAACCTCAGGAATGAAAAACATCAAAAAATTCAACAACAACCTCAGCAATGAAAGACACCAACAGATTCAACAAGTACTGCAACAATGAAAAACACCAAAAAATTCAACAACAACCTCAATTTTGAAAAACACCAACAGATTTAACAACCTCAACATTCAAATACACCAACAAATTCAACAACAACCTCAACTTTGAATACACCAGCAAATTCAACAACCTCAACATTGAAAAACACTAACAAATTCAACAACAACCTCAACTCTTAAAAATACAAAAAGGTTCAACAAAATAAAAATTGATAACACCAACAAATTCAACAAAAGCCTCAATGTTGAAAATCACCATCAAATTTAACAACAACCTCAACAATGGAAAACGTCAAATAATTCAACAACAACAACCTCAACAATGAAAAACACCGAACAATTCAA
Source organism: Cetorhinus maximus (assembly GCF_964194155.1). Classification (NCBI taxonomy): domain Eukaryota; kingdom Metazoa; phylum Chordata; class Chondrichthyes; order Lamniformes; family Cetorhinidae; genus Cetorhinus; species Cetorhinus maximus. The sequence goes on along the minus strand of NW_027596110.1, from coordinate 1,131,632 downwards.
CAACAACCTCAACATTCAAAAACACCAACAATTTCAACAAGAACCTCAGCAATGAAAAACACCTTAAAAAATTCAAAAGCAACCTCAACATTCAAAAACACCAAAAAATAAAAACTACAACCTCAACAATCAAAAACACCAACAAATTCAACCAAAACCGCAACAATGAAAAACACCAAAAAAATTCAACGACAACCTCAACTTTGAAAATCACGAACAAATTCAACAACCTCAACATTGAAAAACACCAACAAATTCAACAACAACCTCAACATTGAAAAACTCCAACAAATTCAACAACATCCTCAACAATGAAAAACATCAAAAAATTCAACAACAACCTCAACATTCAAAAACAACAACAATTTCAACAGCAACCGCAGCAATGAATAACATCAAAAAATTCAACAACATCCTCAACAATGAAAAACAACAAAAAAATTCAACAACAACCTCAACTTTGAAAATCACCAGCAAATTCAACAACCTCAACATTGAGAAACTCCAACAAATTCAACAACAACCTCAACAATGAAAAGCACCAAAAAATTCCACAACAACCTCAACAATGAAAAACAACAAAAAATTCAACAACCTCAACTTTGAAAATCACCAGCAAATTCAACAACCTCAACATTGAGAAACTCCAACAAATTGAACAACAACCTCAACAATGAAAAGCACCAAAAAATTCAACAACAACCTCAACATTCAAAAACACCAACAATTTCAACAACAACCTCAGCAATGATTAACATAAAATAATTCAACAACATCCTCAACAATGATAAACACCAAAAAAATTCAACAACAACCTCAACAATGAAAATCACAAATAAATATCAATAAAACCTCAACATTGAAAAACACCAAAAAATTCCACAACAACCTCAACAATGAAAAACACCAAAAAATTCAACAACAACCTCAACATTCAAAAACAGCAAAAAAAAATACAACAACCTCAACATTCAAAAACACCAACAAATACTGGCAAAACCTCAACAATGAAAAACACCAAAAAACTCAACAACAAACTCAACTTTGAAAAACAGCAACAAATACTACAACCTCAACATTGAAAAACTCCAACAAATTCAACAACAACCTCAACATTGAAAAAGTCCAACAAATTCAACAACAACCTCAACAATGAAAAACACCAACAATCTCAACAACAACCTCAACAATGAAAAACACCTTAAAAATTCAACAAAAACCTTAACATTCAAAAACACCAAAAAATAAAAACAACCACATCAACATTCAAAAACACCAACAAATTCAACCAAAACCTCAACAATGAAAAACACCAAAAAATTCAACAACAACCTCAACAATGAAAAACACCATAAAAATTCAACAAAAACCTTAACATTCAAAAACACCAAAAAATAAAAACAACAACCTCAACATTCAAAAACACCAACAATTTCAACAGCAACCTCAGCAATGAATCACATCAAAAAAGTCAACATCATCCTCAACAATGAAAAACACCAAAAAAATTCAACAACACCCTCATCAATGAAAAACACTAATAAAAATCAATAACAAATTCAACGACAACCTCGACAATGAAAAACAACCAAAAATTCAACAACAAGAACCTCAATATTGAAAATCACCATCAAATTCAACAACAACGTCAACAATGAAAAACACCATAAAATTCAACAACAAACTCATCTTTGAAAAAAACCAACAAATTCAACAACCTCAACATTAAAAAATAAAAACAAATTCAACAACAACCTCAACATTGAAAATCTGCAACAAATTCAACAAAAACCTCAACAATGAAAAACAACGAAATAAAAAAAACAGGCTCAACATTCAAAAACACCAGCAAATTCAACAAAAACCTCAACAATGAAAAACACCATAAAATTCAACAACAACCTCTACTTTGAAAACCCCCAACAAATTCAACAACGTCAACGTTGAATAACACCAACATATTCAAGAACAACCTCAACCTTGAAAAGCACCAAAAAATTCTACAACAACCTCAGCAATCAAAAACACCAACAAATTCAACAACAACCTCAGCAATGAAAATCATCAAAAAATTCAACAACAACCTCAACAATGAAAAACACCAAAAAATTCAACAACAACCTCAACAATGAAACACACCAAAAAATGAATAACAACCTCAACATTGAATAACTCCAACAATTTCAGCAACTACCGCAAAAAAGAAAAACACCAAAAAATTCAACAAGTACTGCAACAATGAAAAACACCAAAAAATTCAACAACAACCTCAACAATGAAAAACACCAACAAATTCAACAAGTACTGCAACAATGAAAAACAACAAAAAATTCAACAACAACCACAATTTTGAAAAACACCAACAGATTTAACAACCTCAACATTCAAATACACCAACAAATTTAACAACAACCTCACCTTTGAATACACCAACAAATTCAACAACCTCAACATTGAAAAACTCCAACAAATTCAACAACATCCTCAACAATGAAAAAGATCAAAAAATTCAACAACAACCTCAACAATGAAAAACACCAAAAAAATTCAACAACCTCAACAATGAAATACACCAATAAAAATCAATAAAAACCTCAACATTGAAAAACTCCAAGAATTTGAAGAATTACCACAACAATGAAAAGGATCAAAACATTCGACAACAAACTCAACATTGAAAATCACCAACACATCTAACAACTGCAACATTCAAAAACACCAACAAATTCAACAACAACCTCAACATTGAAAAACACCAAAAAATTCCACAACAACCTCAACAATGAAAAACACCAAAAAATTCAACAACAACCTCAACAATGAAAAACACCAAAAAATAAAAACAACAATCTCAACAATCAAAAACACGAACAAATTCAACCAGAACCTCAACAATGAAAAACACCAAAAAATTCAACAACAACCTTAAATTTGAAAAACACGAACAAATTCAACAACCTCAACATTGAAAAACACCGACAAATTCAACAACAACCTCAACATTGAAAAACTCCAACAAATTCAACAACATCCTCAACAATGAAAAACATCAAAAAATTCAACAACAACCTCAACAATGAAAAACACCAAAAAAATTCAACAACAACCTCAACAATGAAATAGACCAAAAAAATCAATAAAAACCCCAACATTGAAAAAGTCCAAGAATTTGAAGAATTACCACAACAATGAAAAGCACCAAAAAATTCGACAACAAACACAATATTGAAAATCACCAACACATTTAACAACCGCAACATTCAAATACACCAACAAATTCAACAACCTTAACATTGAAAATCACCAACAAATTCAACAACAACCTCAGGAATGAAAAACATCAAAAAATTCAACAACAACCTCAACAATGAAAAACACCAACAAATTCTACAAGTACTGCAACAATGAAATACACCAAAAAAATTAATAAAAACCTCAACATTGAAAAACTCCAAGAATTTGAACAATTACCACAACAATGAAAAGCAGCAAAAAATTCGACAAAAACTCAATATTGAAAATCACCAACACATTAAACAACCGAAACATTCAAATACACCAACAAATTCAACAACACCCTCGGCATTGAAAAACACCAACAAATTCAACAACCTCAAAATTGAAAATCACCAACAAATTCAACAACAACCTCAGGAATGAAAAACATCAAAAAATTCAACAACAACCTCAGCAATGAAAGACACCAACAGATTCAACAAGTACTGCAACAATGAAAAACACCAAAAAATTCAACAACAACCTCAATTTTGAAAAACACCAACAGATTTAACAACCTCAACATTCAAATACACCAACAAATTCAACAACAACCTCAACTTTGAATACACCAGCAAATTCAACAACCTCAACATTGAAAAACACTAACAAATTCAACAACAACCTCAACTCTTAAAAATACAAAAAGGTTCAACAAAATAAAAATTGATAACACCAACAAATTCAATAAAAGCCTCAATGTTGAAAATCACCATCAAATTTAACAACAACCTCAACAATGGAAAACGTCAAATAATTCAACAACAACAACCTCAACAATGAAAAACACCGAACAATTCAACAACAACCTCAACATTCAAAAACACCAACAATTTCAACAAGAACCTCAGCAATGAAAAACACCAAAAAAATTCAAAAGCAACCTCAACATTCAAAAACACCAAAAAATAAAAACTACAACCTCAACAATCAAAAACACCAACAAATTCAACCAAAACCGCAACAATGAAAAACACCAAAAAAATTCAACGACAACCTCAACTTTGAAAATCACGAACAAATTCAACAACCTCAACATTGAAAAACACCAACAAATTCAACAACAACCTCAACATTGAAAAACTCCAACAAATTCAACAACATCCTCAACAATGAAAAACATCAAAAAATTCAACAACAACCTCAACAATGAAAAACACCAAAAAAATTCAACAACAACCTCAACAATGAAATACACCAAAAAAATCAATAAAAACCTCAACATTGAAAAACTCCAAGAATTTGAACAATTACCACAACAATGAAAAGCACCAAAAAATTCGACAACAAACTCAACATTGAAAATCACCAACAGATTTAACAACCGCAACATTCAAATACACCAACAAATTCAACAACACCCTCGGCATTGAAAAACACTAACAAATTCAACAACCTCAACATTGAAAATCACCAACAAATTCAACAAGTACTGCAACAATGAAAAACAACATAAAATTGAACAACAACCTCAATTTTGAAAAACACCAACAGATTTAACAACCTCAACATTCAAATACACCAACAAATTCAACAACAACCTCACCTTTGAATACACCAGCAAATTCAACAACCTCAACATTGAAAAACTCCAACAAATTCAACAACATCCTCAACAATGAAAAACATCAAAAAATTCAACAACAACCTCAACAATGAAAAACACCAAAAAATATAAACAACAACCTCAACAATGAAATACACCAAAAAAATCAATAAAAACCTCAACATTGAAAAACTCCAAGAATTTGAACAATTACTACAACAATGAAAAACACCAAAAAATTCAACAAAAACCTCAATTTTGAAACACACCAACAGATTTAACAACCTCAACATTCAAATACACCAACAAATTCAACAACAACCTCACCTTTGAATACACCAACAAAGTCAACAACCTCAAGATTGAAAATCACCAACAAATTCAACATCAACCTCAATATTGAAAATCAAAATCAAATTTAACAACAACCTCAACAATGAAAAACATCAAAAAATTCAACAACAACCTCAACAATGAAAAACACCGAACAATTCAACAACAACCTCAACATTCAAAAACACCAACAAATTCAACTACAACCTCAACAATGAAAAACACCTAAAAATTCAACAACAACCACAACATCAAAAACACCAACAAATTAAACAAAAACCTCAACAATTAAAAACACCAACAAATTCAACAACAACGTAAACTTTGAAATACACCAACAAATTAAACAACTTCAACATTGAAAAACACCAACAAATTCAACAACAACCTCAACATTGAAAAACTCCAACAAATTCAGCAACAACCTCTAAAATGAAAAGTACCAGAAAATTCAACAACAACCTCAATATTCAAAAACACCATCAAATTAAACAAAAACCTCAACAATGAAAAATACGAAAATATTCAACTACAACCTCAACTTTGAAAAACACCAACAAATTCAAGAACCTCAACATTGAAAACCACCAACAAATCCAACTGCAACCTCAACTTTGAAAAATACAATAAAGATCAAAAAAAACCATTGGTAACATCAATAAATTCAACAACCTCAACCTTGAAAATCACCAACAAATTCAACAACAACCTCAGCAATGAAAAATATCAAAAAATTCAACAACAACCTCAACAATGAAAAACACCAACAAATTCAACAAGTACCGCAACAATGAAAAATACCAAAAAAAGTCAACAACAAACTCAAAATTGAAAATCACCATCAAATTCAACAAAAATCTCAACATTGAAAAGCATCCAAAATTACAACAACAACCTCAACATTCCAAAACACCAACAAATTCAACAAAAACCTCAACAATGAAAGTCCCAAAAAACTCAACAACAATCACAACTTTGAAAAACACCAACAAATTCAGCAACATCAACTTTGAAAAACACGAACAAATTAAAGTGCAAACTCAACTTCGAAAAATATAAAAAATTTAAAAAATAACATTGATAACACCAATAAATTCAACAACAACCTCAATTTTGAAAATCACCAACAAATTCATCAACAACCTCAACAATGAAAAACAGCAAACAATTCAACAACTACGACCTCAACAATGAAAATCACCAAAACATTCAACAACAACCTCAACATTAAAAAACGCCAACAATTTCAACAACAACCTCAACAATGAAAAAACACCAAAAAATTCAACAACAAACTCAACATTGAAAATCACCAACAAATTCAACAACAACCTCAACACCGAAAAACATCAAAAAATACAACAAGAACATCAACATTCAAAAACAACAACAAATTCAACATAAAACTCAGCAATGAAAGCACCAAAACATTCAACAACAACCTCAACATTGAAAAACTCCAACAAATTCAAAAACATCCTCAACAATGAAAAAACACCAAAAAATTCAACAACAAGCTCAACATTGAAAATCACCAACAAATTCAACAACAACCTCAACACCGAAAAACATCAAAAAATACAACAAGAACATCAACATTCAAAAACAACAACAAATTCAACAAAAAAACTCAACAATGAAAGCACCAAAACATTCAACAACAACCTCAACATTGAAAAACTCCAACAAATTCAAAAACATCCTCAACAATGAAAAACACCAATAAATTCAACAACAACCTCAACATTCAAAAACACCAACAATTTCGACAACAACCTCAGCAATGAAAAACATCAAAAAATTCAACAACAACCTCAACAATGAAATACACCAAAAAAATTCAACAACAACCTCAACAATGAAATACACGAAAAAATCAATAAAAACCTCAACATTGAAAAACTCCAAGAATTTGAACAATTACCACAACAATGAAAAGCACCAAATAATTCGACAACAAACTCAACATTGAAAATCACCATCAAATTCAACAAAAACCTCAACAATGAAAAACACCAAAAAATTCAACAACAACCTCAATTTTGAAAAACACCAACAGATGAAACAACCGGAATATGCAAATACACCAACAAATTCAACAACACCCTCGGCATTGACAAACACCAACAAATTCAACAACCTCAAAATTGAAAATCACCAACAAATTCAACAACAACCTCAGGAATGAAAAACATCAAAAAATTCAACAACAACCTCAACAATGAAAAACACCAACAAATGCAACAAAAACCTCAATTTTGAAAAACACCAACAGATTTAACAACCTCAACATTCAAAAACACCAACAAATTAAACAAAAACCTCAACAATGAAAAATATGAAAAAATTCAACTACAACCTCAACTTTGAAAAACAGCAACAAATTCAACAACCTCAACATTGAAAAGCACCAACAAATACAAATGCAACCTCAACTACGAAAAATACAATAAAGATCAAAAAAAAACCATTGGTAACATCAATAAATTCAACAACCTCAACATTGAAAATCACCATCAAATTCAACAAAAATCTCAACATTGAAAAACATCCAAAATTACAACAACAACCTCAACATTCCAAAACACCAACAAATTCAACAAAAACCTCAACAATGAAAGCCCCAAAAAATTCAACAACAATCACAACTTTGAAAAACACTAAACAAATTCAGCAACATCAACATTGAAAAACAAGAACAAATTAAAGTTCAAACTAAATTTCGAAAAATACAAAAAATTTTTAAAATAACATTGATAACACCAATAAATTCAACAACAACCTCAATATTGAAAATCACCAACAAATTCATCAACAACCTCAACAATGAAAAACAGCAAACAATTCAACAACTACGACCTCAACAATGAAAAACACCAAAAAATTCAACAACAAACTCAACATTGAAAATCACCAACAAATTCAACAACAACCTCAACACCGAAAAACATCAAAAAATACAACAAGAACATCAACATTCAAAAACAACAACAAATTCAACAAAAAAACTCAACAATGAAAGCACCAAAACATTCAACAACAACCTCAACATTCAAAAACACCAACAATTTCGACAACAACCTCAGCAATGAAAAAAATCAAAAAATTCAACAACAACCTCAACAATGAAAAACACCAAAAAATTCAACAACAACCTCAACAATGAAATACACGAAAAAATCAATAAAAACCTCAACATTGAAAAACTCCAATAATTTGAACAATTACCACAACAATGAAAAGCACCAAATAATTCGACAACAAACTCAACATTGAAAATCACCATCAAATTCAACAAAAACCTCAACAATGAAAAACACCAAAAAATTCAACAACAACATCAATTTTGAAAAACACCAACAGATGAAACAACCGGAATATTCAAATACACCAACAAATTCAACAACAACCTCACCTTTGAATACACCAACAAAGTCAACAACCTCAAGATTGAAAATCACCAACAAATTCAACATCAAGCTCAATATTGAAAATCAAAATCAAATTTAACAACAACCTCAACAATGAAAAACGTCAAAAAATTCAACAACAACCTCAACAATGAAAAACACCGAACAATTCAACAACAACCTCAACATTCAAAAACACCAACAAATTCAACTACAACTTCAACAATGAAAAACACCTAAAAATTCAACAACAACCACAACATCAAAAACACCAACAAATTAAACAAAAACCTCAACAATTAAAAACACCAACAAATTCAACAACAACGTAAACTTTGAAATACACCAACAAATTAAACAACTTCAACATTGAAAAACACCAACAAATTCAACAACAACCTCAACATTGAAAAACTCCAACAAATTCAGCAACAACCTCTAAAATGAAAAGTACCAGAAAATTCAACAACAACCTCAATATTCAAAAACACCATCAAATTAAAAAAAAACCTCAACAATGAAAAATACGAAAATATTCAACTACAACCTCAACTTTGAAAAACACCAACAAATTCAAGAACCTCAACATTGAAAACCACCAACAAATCCAACTGCAACCTCAACTTTGAAAAATACAATAAAGATCAAAAAAAACCATTGGTAACATCAATAAATTCAACAACCTCAACCTTGAAAATCACCAACAAATTCAACAACAACCTCAGCAATGAAAAATATCAAAAAATTCAACAACAACCTCAACAATGAAAAACACCAACAAATTCAACAAGTACCGCAACAATGAAAAATACCAAAAAAATTCAACAACAAATTCAAAATTGAAAATCACCATCAAATTCAACAAAAATCTCAACATTGATAAGCATCCAAAATTACAACACCAACCTCAACATTCCAAAACACCAACAAATTCAACAAAAACCTCAACAATGAAAGTCCCAAAAAACTCAACAACAATCACAACTTTGAAAAACACCAACAAATTCAGCAACATCAACTTTGAAAAACACGAACAAATTAAAGTGCAAACTCAACTTCGAAAAATATAAAAAATTTAAAAAATAACATTGATAACACCAATAAATTCAACAACAACCTCAATTTTGAAAATCACCAACAAATTCATCAACAACCTCAACAATGAAAAACAGCAAACAATTCAACAACTACGACCTCAACAATGAAAATCACCAAAACATTCAACAACAACCTCAACATTAAAAAACGCCAACAATTTCAACAACAACCTCAACAATGAAAAAACACCAAAAAATTCAACAACAAACTCAACATTGAAAATCACCAACAAATTCAACAACAACCTCAACACCGAAAAACATCAAAAAATACAACAAGAACATCAACATTCAAAAACAACAACAAATTCAACATAAAACTCAGCAATGAAAGCACCAAAACATTCAACAACAACCTCAACATTGAAAAACTCCAACAAATTCAAAAACATCCTCAACAATGAAAAAACACCAAAAAATTCAACAACAAGCTCAACATTGAAAATCACCAACAAATTCAACAACAACCTCAACACCGAAAAACATCAAAAAATACAACAAGAACATCAACATTCAAAAACAACAACAAATTCAACAAAAAAACTCAACAATGAAAGCACCAAAACATTCAACAACAACCTCAACATTGAAAAACTCCAACAAATTCAAAAACATCCTCAACAATGAAAAACACCAATAAATTCAACAACAACCTCAACATTCAAAAACACCAACAATTTCGACAACAACCTCAGCAATGAAAAACATCAAAAAATTCAACAACAACCTCAACAATGAAATACACGAAAAAATCAATAAAAACCTGAACATTGAAAAACTCCAAGAATTTGAACAATTACCACAACAATGAAAAGCACCAAATAATTCGACAACAAACTCAACATTGAAAATCACCATCAAATTCAACAAAAACCTCAACAATGAAAAACACCAAAAAATTCAACAACAACCTCAATTTTGAAAAACACCAACAGATGAAACAACCGGAATATTCAAATACACCAACAAATTCAACAACACCCTCGGCATTGACAAACACCAACAAATTCAACAACCTCAAAATTGAAAATCACCAACAAATTCAACAACAACCTCAGGAATGAAAAACATCAAAAAATTCAACAACAACCTCAACAATGAAAAACACCAACAAATGCAACAAAAACCTCAATTTTGAAAAACACCAACAGATTTAACAACCTCAACATTCAAAAACACCAACAAATTAAACAAAAACCTCAACAATGAAAAATACGAAAAAATTCAACTCCAACCTCAACTTTGAAAAACAGCAACAAATTCAACAACCTCAACATTGAAAAGCACCAACAAATACAAATGCAACCTCAACTACGAAAAATACAATAAAGATAAAAAAAAAACCATTGGTAACATCAATAAATTCAACAACCTCAACATTGAAAATCACCATCAAATTCAACAAAAATCTCAACATTGAAAAACATCCAAAATTACAACAACAACATCAACATTCCAAAACACCAACAAATTCAACAAAAACCTCAACAATGAAAGCCCCAAAAAATTCAACAACAATCACAACTTTGAAAAACACTAAACAAATTCAGCAACATCAACATTGAAAAACAAGAACAAATTAAAGTTCAAACTAAATTTCGAAAAATACAAAAAATTTTTAAAATAACATTGATAACACCAATAAATTCAACAACAACCTCAATATTGAAAATCACCAACAAATTCATCAACAACCTCAACAATGAAAAACAGCAAACAATTCAACAACTACGACCTCAACAATGAAAATCACCAGAACATTCAACAACAACCTCAACATTAAAAAACGCCAACAATTTCAACAACAACTTCAACAATGAAAAAACACCAAAAAATTCAACAACAAACTCAACATTGAAAATCACCAACAAATTCAACAACAACCTCAACACCGAAAAACATCAAAAAATACAACAAGAACATCAACATTCAAAAACAACAACAAATTCAACAAAAAACTCAACAATGAAAGCACCAAAACATTCAACAACAACCTCAACATTGAAAAACTCCAACAAATTCAAAAACATCCTCAACAATGAAAAAACACCAAAAAATTCAACAACAAGCTCAACATTGAAAATCACCAACAAATTCAACAACAACCTCAACACCGAAAAACATCAAAAAATACAACAAGAACATCAACATTCAAAAACAACAACAAATTCAACAAAAAAACTCAACAATGAAAGCACCAAAACATTCAACAACAACCTCAACATTCAAAAACACCAACAATTTCGACAACAACCTCAGCAATGAAAAACACCAAAAAATTCAACAACAAACTCAACATTGAAAATCACCAACAAATTCAACAACAACCTCAACACCGAAAAACATCAAAAAATACAACAAGAACATCAACATTCAAAAACAACAACAAATTCAACAAAAAACTCAACAATGAAAGCACCAAAACATTCAACAACAACCTCAACATTGAAAAACTCCAACAAATTCAAAAACATCCTCAACAATGAAAAAACACCAAAAAATTCAACAACAAGCTCAACATTGAAAATCACCAACAAATTCAACAACAACCTCAACACCGAAAAACATCAAAAAATACAACAAGAACATCAACATTCAAAAACAACAACAAATTCAACATAAAAACTCAACAATGAAAGCACCAAAACATTCAACAACAACCTCAACATTCAAAAACACCAACAATTTCGACAACAACCTCAGCAATGAAAAACATCAAAAAATTCAACAACAACCTCAACAATGAAAAACACCAAAAAATTCAACAACAACCTCAACAATGAAATACACGAAAAAATCAATAAAAACCTCAACATTGAAAAACTCCAAGAATTTGAACAATTACCACAACAATGAAAAGGACCAAATAATTCGACAACAAAAAAACATTGAAAATCACCATCAAATTCAACAAAAACCTCAACAATGAAAAACACCAAAAAATTCAACAACAACCTCAATTTTGAAAAACACCAACAGATGAAACAACCGGAATATTCAAATACACCAACAAATTCAACAACACCCTCGGCATTGACAAACACCAACAAATTCAACAACCTCAAAATTGAAAATCACCAACAAATTCAACAACAACCTCAGGAATGAAAAACATCAAAAAATTCAACAACAACCTCAACAATGAAAAACACCAACAAATGCAACAAAAACCTCAATTTTGAAAAACACCAACAGATTTAACAACCTCAACATTCAAAAACACCAACAAATTAAACAAAAACCTCAACAATGAAAAATACGAAAAAATTCAACTACAACCTCAACTTTGAAAAACAGCAACAAATTCAACAACCTCAACATTGAAAAGCACCAACAAATACAAATGCAACCTCAACTTCGAAAAATACAATAAAGATCAAAAAAAAAACCATTGGTAACATCAATAAATTCAACAACCTCAACATTGAAAATCACCATCAAATTCAACAAAAATCTCAACATTGAAAAACATCCAAAATTACAACAACAACCTCAACATTCCAAAACACCAACAAATTCAACAAAAACCTCAACAATGAAAGCCCCAAAAAATTCAACAACAATCACAACTTTGAAAAACACCAAACAAATTCAGCAACATCAACATTGAAAAACAAGAACAAATTAAAGTTCAAACTAAACTTCGAAAAATACAAAAAATTTTTAAAATAACATTGATAACACCAATAAATTCAACAACAACCTCAATATTGAAAATCACCAACAAATTCATCAACAACCTCAACAATGGAAACCAGCAAACAATTCAACAACAACCACCTCAACAATGAAAATCAACAAAACATTCAACAACAACCTCAACATTAAAAAACGCCAACAATTTCAACAACAACCTCAACAATGAAAAAACACCAAAAAATTCAACAACAAACTCAACATTGAAAATCACCAACAAATTCAACAACAACCTCAACACCGAAAAACATCAAAAAATACAACAAGAACATCAACATTCAAAAACAACAACAAATTCAACAAAAAACTCAACAATGAAAGCACCAAAACATTCAACAACAACCTCAACATTGAAAAACTCCAACAAATTCAAAAACATCCTCAACAATGAAAAAACACCAAAAAATTCAACAACAAGCTCAACATTGAAAATCACCAACAAATTCAACAACAACCTCAACACCGAAAAACATCAAAAAATACAACAAGAACATCAACATTCAAAAACAACAACAAATTCAACAAAAAAACTCAACAATGAAAGCACCAAAACATTCAACAACAACCTCAACATTCAAAAACACCAACAATTTCGACAACAACCTCAGCAATGAAAAACATCAAAAAATTCAACAACAACCTCAACAATGAAAAACACCAAAAAATTCAACAACAACCTCAACAATGAAATACACGAAAAAATCAATAAAAACCTCAACATTGAAAAACTCCAAGAATTTGAACAATTACCACAACAATGAAAAGCACCAAATAATTCGACAACAAACTCAACATTGAAAATCACCATCAAATTCAACAAAAACCTCAACAATGAAAAACACCAAAAAATTCAACAACAACCTCAATTTTGAAAAACACCAACAGATGAAACAACCGGAATATTCAAATACACCAACAAATTCAACAACACCCTCGGCATTGACAAACACCAACAAATTCAACAACCTCAAAATTGAAAATCACCAACAAATTCAACAACAACCTCAGGAATGAAAAACATCAAAAAATTCAACAACAACCTCAACAATGAAAAACACCAACAAATGCAACAAAAACCTCAATTTTGAAAAACACCAACAGATTTAACAACCTCAACATTCAAAAACACCAACAAATTAAACAAAAACCTCAACAATGAAAAATACGAAAAAATTCAACTACAACCTCAACTTTGAAAAACAGCAACAAATTCAACAACCTCAACATTGAAAAGCACCAACAAATACAAATGCAACCTCAACTTCGAAAAATACAATAAAGATCAAAAAAAAACCATTGGTAACATCAATAAATTCAACAACCTCAACATTGAAAATCACCATCAAATTCAACAAAAATCTCAACATTGAAAAACATCCAAAATTACAACAACAACCTCAACATTCCAAAACACCAACAAATTCAACAAAAACCTCAACAATGAAAGCCCCAAAAAATTCAACAACAATCACAACTTTGAAAAACACCAAACAAATTCAGCAACATCAACATTGAAAAACAAGAACAAATTAAAGTTCAAACTTAACTTCGAAAAATACAAAAAATTTTTAAAATAACATTGATAACACCAATAAATTCAACAACAACCTCAATATTGAAAATCACCAACAAATTCATCAACAACCTCAACAATGGAAAACAGCAAACAATTCAACAACAACCACCTCAGCAATGAAAATCACCAAAACATTCAACGACAACCTCAACATTAAAGACGCCAACAATTTCAACAACAACCTCAACAATGAAAAAACACCAAAAAATTCAACAACAAACTCAACATTGAAAATCACCAACAATTCAACAACAACCTCAACAACGAAAAACATCAAAAAATTCAACAAGAACATCAACATTCAAAAACAACAACAAATTCAACAAAAAACTCAACAATGAAAGCACCAAAAAATTCAACAACAACCTCAACATTCAAAACACCAACAAATTCAACAACAACCTCAACATTCGAAAACACCTACAAATTCAACAACAACCTCAACAATGAAAATCACCAATAGATTCAACAACAACTTCAATATTGAAAATCACCAAAAAATTCAACAACAACCTCAACTTTGAAAGACAACAACTAATTCAACTACAACCTCAATATTGAAAATCACCAACAAATTCAACAACAACCTCAACAATGAAAAACACCAGCAAATTCAACAAAAACCTCAACAATGAATAACACCAAAAAATTCATCAACAACGTCAACATTCAAAAATACCAGCAAATTCAACAACATCCTCAACATTCAAAAACACCAACAAATTCAACAAAAACCTCAACATTCATAAACACCAAAAAATTCAACAACAACCTCAACAATGAGAAACACCAAAAAATTCAACAACAACCTCAACATTCAAAAACACCAAAAAATAAAAACAACAACCTCAACATTCAACAACACCAACAAATTCAACCAAAACCTCAACAATGAAAAACACCAACAAATTCAACAACAACTTCAACTTTGAATAACACCAACAAATTCAACAACCTCAACATTAACAAACACCAACAAATTCAACAATAACCTCAACATTGAAAATCTCCAACAAATTCAACAACAACCTCAACAATATAAAACACCAAAAAATTCATCAACAACCAAAACATTCAAAAACACCAACAATTTCAACAAAAACCTCAGCAATGAAAAGCAACAAAAAAAATTCAACAATAACCGCAACAATGAAAAACACTAAAAACATTGAACAACGACCTCAACAATGAATAACACCAATAAAATCAATAACAACCTCAACAATGAAAAACTCCAACATTTTCAACAAGTACCGCAACAAAGAAAAACACCAATAAATTCGACAACAAACTCAAAAATGAAAATCACCTTCCAATTCACAAAAATCTCAACCTTGAAAAACATCGAAAAATACAACAACAACCTCAACATTCCAAAGCACCAACAAATTCAACAAAAACCTCAACAATTAAAACACCAAAAAATTCAACAACAATCACAACTTTGAAAAACACCAAGAAATTCAACAACATCAACACTGAGAACACCAACAAATTAAAGTGCCAACTCAAGTTTGAAAAACGCAATAAAGTTTAAAAAAACACATTGATAACACCAATAAATTCAACAACAACCTCAATATTGAAAATCACCAACAAATACATCAACAACCTCAACAATGAAAAACAGCAAAAAATTCAACAACAACGACCTCAAAAATGAAAACCACCAAAAAACTCATCAACAACCTCAACATTGAAAAACTCCAACAATTTCAGCAACAACCTCAACAATGAAAAACACCAAAAAATTCAACAACAAACTCTACATTGAAAATCACCATCAATTTAACAACAACCTCAACAATGAAAAACATCAAGAAATTCAACAACAACCTCAACATTCCAAAACACCGACAAATTCAACAAAACCCTCAACAATGAAAACACCACAAAATTCAACAACAACCACAACTTTTAAAAACACCAACAAATTCAACCACCTGAACATTGAAAAATACCAACAAATTTAAGTGCAAACTCAACTTTGAAAAACACAAAAAAGTTGTAAAGAAAACATTGATAACATCAATAAATTAAACAACAACCTCAATATTGAAAATCACCAACAAATTCATCAACAACCTCAGCAATGAGAAACAGCAAAAAATTCAACAACAACGACCTCAACAATGAAATATACGAAAAAATTCAACAACAACCTCAACATTGAAAAACTCCAACAATTTCAATAACAATCTCAGCAATAAAAAACACCAACAAATTCAACAGCAAGCACAACTTTGATAAATACAAAAAAGATTTAAAAAAAAACATTGAATACACCAATAAATTCAACAACAACCTCAATATTGAAAATCACCGTCAAATTCAACAACAACCTCAACATTGCAAAACACCAACAAATTCAACAGCAACCTCGACATTGAAATATACAAAAAAGATTTAAAAAAACCATTGATAACACAAATAAATTCAACAACAAGCTCAATATTGAAAATCACGAAAAATTCAACAACAACCTCAACAGTGAAAAACATCAAAAAATTCAACAACAACAACCTCAACAATGAAAAACACCAAAGAATTCAACAACAACCCAACCTTGAAAATCAGCAAAATATTCAACAACAAACTCAACTTTGAAAAGCACCAACAAATTCCACACCTCAACAATGAAAAACAGCAACAGATTCAACAACAACCTTAGCTTCTAAAAATACAAAAAAGTTCAACAAAATAAAAAATGATAACACCAACAAATTCAACAACAACCTCAATATTGAATATCACCAACAAATTCAACAACAACCTGAACTTTGAAAAACACCAACGACTTCAACAACCTCAATATTCAAAAAGGGCAGCAAATTCAACAACAACCTCAACAGTGAAAAACATCAAAAAATTCAACAACAACCTCAACATTCAAAAACACCAACATATTCAACAAAAATCTCAACAATGAAAAACACCAAAAAATTCAACGGCAACCTCAACATTCAAAACCACGAACAAATTGAACAAAAAACTCAACAACTAAAAACACCAAAAAATTCAACAACAACATCAACTTTGAAAAACACTAACAAATTCAACAACCTCAACATTGAAAAACACCAACAAATTCTACAACCTCAACATTGAAAAACAGCAACAAATTCAACAACTACCTCAACATTGAAAAACTCCAACAAATTCAACAACAACCTCAGTAATGAAGAACACCAAAAAATTCAACAACAACCTCAACTTTTGAAAAACACCAACAAATTCAACAAAAACCTCAACAATGTAAAACACCAACATATTGAACTGCAACCTCAACGTTGAAAAATACAACCAAGATCAAAAAAAACCATTGGGAACATCAATAAATTCAACAACCTCAACATTGAAAATCACCAACAAATTCAACAACAACCTCAGCACTGAAAAATATCAAAAAATTCAAGAACAACCACAACAGTGAAAAACATCAAAAAATTCAACAGCAACCTCAACATTCAAAAACACCAACATATTCAACAAAAATCTCAACAATGAAAAATACCAAAAAATTCAACGGCAACCTCAACATTCAAAACCACGAACAAATTGAACAAAAAACTCAACAATTAAAAACACCAAAAAATTCAACAACAACATCAACTTTGAAAAACACCAACAAATTCAACAACCTCAACATTGAAAAACACCAACAAATTCAACAACTACCTCAACATTGAAAAACTCCAACAAATTCAACAACAACCTCAGTAATGAAGAACACCAAAAAATTCAACAAGAACCTCAACATTCAAAAATACCAACAAATTCAACAAAAACCTCAACAATGTAAAACACCAAAAAATTCAACAACAACCTCAACTTTGAAAAACACCAAAAAATTCAACAAAAACCTCAACAATGTAAAACACCAACAAATTCAACAGCAACCTCAACTTTGAAAAACACCAACAAATTCAACAAACCTCAACATTGATAAACTCCAACAAAATCAAATGCAACCTCAACTTTGAAAAATACAAAAAAGTTCAAAAAAAACCATTGATAACACCAATAAATTCAACAACCTCAACATTGAAAATCATCAACAAATTCAACAACCACCTCAACAATGAAAAACACCAAAAAATTCAACACAACCTCAACAATGAAAAACACCAAAAAAATCAATAACAACCACAACATTGAAAAACTCCAACAATTTCAACAAGTACTGGAACAATGAAAAACACCAAATAATTCATCAACAAACACAAAATTGAAAATCACCATCAAATTCAACAAAAATCTCAGCAATGAAAAACATCAAAATATACAACAACAACCTTAACATTCCAACACACCAACAAATTCAACAAAAACCTCAACAATGAAAACACCAAATAATTCAAAAACAATCACAACTTTGAAAAACACCAACAAATTCAACAACTTCAACATTGAAAAACACCAACAAAATAAAGGGCAAACTCAAGTTTGAAAAAAACAAAAAAGAGAAAAAAACACATTGATAACGCCAATAAATTCAACAACAATCTCAATATTGAAAATCACCAACAAATTCATCAACAACCTCAACAATGAAAAACAGCAAAAATTCAACAACAACGACCTCATCAATGAAAGCCACCAAAAAATTCAACAACAACCTCAACATTGAAAAACTCCCACAATTTCAGCAACAACCTCAACAATGAAAAACATCAAAAAATTGAACAACAATCTAAACATTGAAAACCACCAACAAATTCAGCAACAGCCACAACAATGAAAAACATGAAAAAATTCAACAACAACCTCAACATTCCAAAACACCAACAAATTCAACAAAAACCTCAACAATGAAAGCACAAAAAAATTCAACAACAACCACAACTTTCAAAGACACCAACAAATTCAACCGCCTCAACATTGAAAAATACCAATAAACTCAAGTGCAAACTCAACTTTGAAAAATACAAAAAAGTTTAAAAAAAAACATTGATAACACCAATAAATTCAACAACAACATCAATATTGAAAATCACCAACAAATTCAAGAACAACCCCAGCAATGAAAAACAGCAAAAAATTCAACAACAACGACCTCAACAATGAAAAATAACAAAAATTCAACAACAACCTCAACGTTGAAAAACTCCAACAATTTCAACAACAACCTCCACAAAGTAAAACACCATAAAATTCAACAACAACCTCAACTTTGAAAAACACCAAAAAATTCAACAACATCAACATTGAGAAACAGCAACAAATTCAACTGCAACCTCAACTTTGAAAAATACAAAAAAGATTTTTTAAAAAATTGAACGCAATATAAATTCAACAAGAACCTCAATATTTAAAATCACCAATAAATTCAACAACAACCTCAACAATGAAAAACATCAAAAAATTCAACAACAACAACCTCAACAATGAAAAACACCAACAAATTCACCAAAAACCTCAACATTGAAAAACACCAAAAAATTGAGCAACAACCTCAACTTTGAAATACACCAACAAATTCAACAACCTCAACATTAAAAACACCACTAATTCAACTGCAACCTCAACATTGAAAAATACAAAAAAGTTCAAAAAAATCATTGATAAAACCAATAAAGTCAACAAGAACCTCAATATTGAAAATCACCCAAAAATTCAACAACAACCTCAACAATGAAAAACAGCAAAAAATTCAACAACAACGACCTCAACAATCAAAAATACCTAAAAAATCAACAACAACCTCAACATTGAAAAACTCCAATAAATTCAACAACAACCTCAACAATGAAAAACATCAAAACATTCAACAACAACCTCAACATTCAAAAACAAAAACAAATTCAACAAAAAACTCAACAATGAAAAACACCAAATAATTCAACTACAACCTCAAGTTTGAATAACACCAAAAATTCCAGAACCTCAACATTGAGAAACAACAACAAATTCAACTGCAATCTCAACTTTGAAAAATACAAAAAGATTAAAAGAAACACATTGAATACACCAATAAATTCAACAAGAACCTCAATATTTAAAATCACCAATAAATTCAACAACCAGCTCAACAATGAAAAACATCAATAAATTCAACAACAACAACCTCAACAATGAAAAACACCAAAAAATTCAACAACAACCTCAACATTCAAAAACACCAAAAAATTCAACAACAACCACAGCAATGAAAAACAGCAAATAATTCAACAACAACGACCTGCACAATGAAAAA
The DNA here is from genome assembly GCF_964194155.1 of Cetorhinus maximus. Taxonomy (NCBI): domain Eukaryota; kingdom Metazoa; phylum Chordata; class Chondrichthyes; order Lamniformes; family Cetorhinidae; genus Cetorhinus; species Cetorhinus maximus. The sequence continues at coordinate 1,110,502 of NW_027596110.1, read as the reverse complement.
TACCAAAAAAATTCGTGAACAACCTCCACAACGAAAAACAGCAAAAAATTCAACATCAACGACATCAACAATGAAAAATACCAAAAAATTCAAAAACAACCTCAAAATTGAAAAGCTCCAACAATTTCAACAGCAACGTCAACAATGAATAACACCAAAAAATTTGAACAACAACCTCAACATTGAAAATCACCAACAAATTGAACAACAACTTCAACAATGAATAACATCAAAAAATTCAACAACAACCTCAACATTCAAAAACAACAACACATTCAACAAAAAACTCAACAAAGAAAAACACCAAAAAATTCAACAACAACCGCAACTTTGAAAAACACCAAAAAATTCAACAACCTCAACACTGAGAAACACCAACAAATTCAACTGCAACCACAACTATGAAAAATACAAAATGATTGAAAAAAAAACATTGAATCCACCAATAAATTCAACTACAACCTCAACATTGAAAAACACCAAAATATTCAACAACAACCTCAACTTTGAAAAACAACAACAAATTCAAAAACCAAAACATGGAAAAACAGCAAAAAATTCAACTACAACCTCAATATTGAAAATCACCAACAAATTCAACAACAACCTCAACAATAAAAAACACCAAAAATTTCAACAACAACCTCAACATTGAAAAACACCAAAATATTCAACAACAACCTCAACAATGAAAACCACCAACAACTTTAACAAAAACCTCAACAATGAAAAAAACCTAAAAATTCATCAACAACCTCAACATTCAAAAACACCAACAAATTCAACAACAACCTCAACAATAAAAAACACCAAAAAATTCAACAACAACCTCAACAATCAAAAACACCAACAAATTCAACAAAAACCTCAACAATTAATAACACCAAAAAATTCAACAACAACCTCAACTTTGAAAAACACCAACAAATTCAAAAACCTCAAAATGGAAAAACACCAACAAATTCAACTACAACCTCAAAATTGAAAATCAACAAAAAATTCAACAACAACCTGAACTTTGAAAAACACCAACGACTTCAACAACCTCAATATTCAAAAAGGGCAGCAAATTCAACAACAACCTCAACAGTGAAAAACATCAAAAAATTCAACAACAACCTCAACATTCAAAAACACCAACATATTCAACAAAAATCTCAACAATGAAAAACACCAAAAAATTCAACGGCAACCTCAACATTCAAAACCACGAACAAATTGAACAAAAAACTCAACAACTAAAAACACCAAAAAATTCAACAACAACATCAACTTTGAAAAACACTAACAAATTCAACAACCTCAACATTGAAAAACACCAACAAATTCTACAACCTCAACATTGAAAAAAACAAAAAAAGTTCAAGCAAAATCATTGATAACACCAATAAATTCAACAAGAACCTGAATATTGAAAATCACCAATAAATTCAACAGCAACCTCAACAATGAAAAACATTAAATAAGTCAACAACAACCTATACAATGAAAAACACCAAATAATTCAACAACAATCTCAACATTCAAAGCACCAACAAATTCAACAACAACCTCAACAATGAAAAACACCAAAAGATTTAACAACAACCTCAACATTCAAAAACACCAACAAATTCAACAACAACCTCAGCAATGAATAACAGCAATCAATTCAACAACAACGACCTCAACAATGAAAAACACCAAAAAATGCATCAACAACCTCAGCAATGATAAACAGCAATAAATTCAACAACAACGACCTCAACAATGAAAAATACCAAAAGATTCAACAACATCCTCAACATTGAAAAACTCCAACAATTTCAACAACAATCTCAACAATGAAAAACACCAAAAAATTCAACAACTACCTCAACATTGAAAAACTCCAACAAATTCAACAACAACCTCAGTAATGAAGAACACCAAAAAATTCAACAAGAACCTCAACATTCAAAAATACCAACAAATTCAACAAAAACCTCAACAATGTAAAACACCAAAAAATTCAACAACAACCTCAACTTTGAAAAACACCAAAAAATTCAACAAAAACCTCAACAATGTAAAACACCAACAAATTCAACAGCAACCTCAACTTTGAAAAACACCAACAAATTCAACAAACCTCAACATTGATAAACTCCAACAAAATCAAATGCAACCTCAACTTTGAAAAATACAAAAAAGTTCAAAAAAAACCATTGATAACACCAATAAATTCAACAACCTCAACATTGAAAATCATCAACAAATTCAACAACCACCTCAACAATGAAAAACACCAAAAAATTCAACACAACCTCAACAATGAAAAACACCAAAAAAATCAATAACAACCACAACATTGAAAAACTCCAACAATTTCAACAAGTACTGGAACAATGAAAAACACCAAATAATTCATCAACAAACACAAAATTGAAAATCACCATCAAATTCAACAAAAATCTCAGCAATGAAAAACATCAAAATATACAACAACAACCTTAACATTCCAACACACCAACAAATTCAACAAAAACCTCAACAATGAAAACACCAAATAATTCAACAACAATCACAACTTTGAAAAACACCAACAAATTCAACAACTTCAACATTGAAAAACACCAACAAAATAAAGGGCAAACTCAAGTTTGAAAAAAACAAAAAAGAGAAAAAAACACATTGATAACGCCAATAAATTCAACAACAATCTCAATATTGAAAATCACCAACAAATTCATCAACAACCTCAACAATGAAAAACAGCAAAAATTCAACAACAACGACCTCATCAATGAAAGCCACCAAAAAATTCAACAACAACCTCAACATTGAAAAACTCCCACAATTTCAGCAACAACCTCAACAATGAAAAACATCAAAAAATTGAACAACAATCTAAACATTGAAAACCACCAACAAATTCAGCAACAGCCACAACAATGAAAAACATGAAAAAATTCAACAACAACCTCAACATTCCAAAACACCAACAAATTCAACAAAAACCTCAACAATGAAAGCACAAAAAAATTCAACAACAACCACAACTTTCAAAGACACCAACAAATTCAACCGCCTCAACATTGAAAAATACCAATAAACTCAAGTGCAAACTCAACTTTGAAAAATACAAAAAAGTTTAAAAAAAAACATTGATAACACCAATAAATTCAACAACAACATCAATATTGCAAATCACCAACAAATTCAAGAACAACTCCAGCAATGAAAAACAGCAAAAAATTCAACAACAACGACCTCAACAATGAAAAATAACAAAAATTCAACAACAACCTCAACGTTGAAAAACTCCAACAATTTCAACAACAACCTCCACAAAGTAAAACACCATAAAATTCAACAACAACCTCAACTTTGAAAAACACCAAAAAATTCAACAACATCAACATTGAGAAACAGCAACAAATTCAACTGCAACCTCAACTTTGAAAAATACAAAAAAGATTTTTTAAAAAATTGAACGCAATATAAATTCAACAAGAACCTCAATATTTAAAATCACCAATAAATTCAACAACAACCTCAACAATGAAAAACATCAAAAAATTCAACAACAACAACCTCAACAATGAAAAACACCAACAAATTCACCAAAAACCTCAACATTGAAAAACACCAAAAAATTGAGCAACAACCTCAACTTTGAAATACACCAACAAATTCAACAACCTCAACATTAAAAACACCACTAATTCAACTGCAACCTCAACATTGAAAAATACAAAAAAGTTCAAAAAAATCATTGATAAAACCAATAAAGTCAACAAGAACCTCAATATTGAAAATCACCCAAAAATTCAACAACAACCTCAACAATGAAAAACAGCAAAAAATTCAACAACAACGACCTCAACAATCAAAAATACCTAAAAAATCAACAACAACCTCAACATTGAAAAACTCCAATAAATTCAACAACAACCTCAACAATGAAAAACATCAAAACATTCAACAACAACCTCAACATTCAAAAACAAAAACAAATTCAACAAAAAACTCAACAATGAAAAACACCAAATAATTCAACTACAACCTCAAGTTTGAATAACACCAAAAATTCCAGAACCTCAACATTGAGAAACAACAACAAATTCAACTGCAATCTCAACTTTGAAAAATACAAAAAGATTAAAAGAAACACATTGAATACACCAATAAATTCAACAAGAACCTCAATATTTAAAATCACCAATAAATTCAACAACCAGCTCAACAATGAAAAACATCAATAAATTCAACAACAACAACCTCAACAATGAAAAACACCAAAAAATTCAACAACAACCTCAACATTCAAAAACACCAAAAAATTCAACAACAACCACAGCAATGAAAAACAGCAAATAATTCAACAACAACGACCTGCACAATGAAAAATACCAAAAAAATTCGTGAACAACCTCCACAACGAAAAACAGCAAAAAATTCAACATCAACGACATCAACAATGAAAAATACCAAAAAATTCAAAAACAACCTCAAAATTGAAAAGCTCCAACAATTTCAACAGCAACGTCAACAATGAATAACACCAAAAAATTTGAACAACAACCTCAACATTGAAAATCACCAACAAATTGAACAACAACTTCAACAATGAATAACATCAAAAAATTCAACAACAACCTCAACATTCAAAAACAACAACACATTCAACAAAAAACTCAACAAAGAAAAACACCAAAAAATTCAACAACAACCGCAACTTTGAAAAACACCAAAAAATTCAACAACCTCAACACTGAGAAACACCAACAAATTCAACTGCAACCACAACTATGAAAAATACAAAATGATTGAAAAAAAAAATTGAATCCACCAATAAATTCAACTACAACCTCAACATTGAAAAACACCAAAATATTCAACAACAACCTCAACTTTGAAAAACAACAACAAATTCAAAAACCAAAACATGGAAAAACAGCAAAAAATTCAACTACAACCTCAATATTGAAAATCACCAACAAATTCAACAACAACCTCAACAATAAAAAACACCAAAAATTTCAACAACAACCTCAACATTGAAAAACACCAAAATATTCAACAACAACCTCAACAATGAAAACCACCAACAACTTTAACAAAAACCTCAACAATGAAAAAAACCTAAAAATTCATCAACAACCTCAACATTCAAAAACACCAACAAATTCAACAACAACCTCAACAATAAAAAACACCAAAAAATTCAACAACAACCTCAACAATCAAAAACACCAACAAATTCAACAAAAACCTCAACAATTAATAACACCAAAAAATTCAACAACAACCTCAACTTTGAAAAACACCAACAAATTCAAAAACCTCAAAATGGAAAAACACCAACAAATTCAACTACAACCTCAAAATTGAAAATCAACAAAAAATTCAACAACAACCTCAACAATGAAAAACACTAACAAATTCAACAAAAACCTGAACAATGAAAAACACAAAAAATTCATCAACAACCTCAACATTCAAAAAAACCAACAAATTCAACAAAAACCTCAAGAATGAAAAACACCAAAAAATTCAACAACAACCTCAACATTGAAGAACACCAACAATTTCAACAACAACCTCAACATTCAAAAACACCAACAAATTCAACAAAAACATCAACATTGTAAAACATCAAAAAATTCAACAACAACCTCAACTTTGAAAAACACCAACAAATTCAACAACCTCAACTTTGAAAAACACTATCAAATTCAACTGCAACCTCAACATTGAAAAGAACAAAAAAAGTTCAAGCAAAATCATTGATAACACCAATAAATTCAACAAGAACCTGAATATTGAAAATCACCAATAAATTCAACAGCAACCGCAACAATGAAAAACATTAAATAAGTCAACAACAACCTATACAATGAAAAACACCAAATAATTCAACAACAATCTCAACATTCAAAGCACCAACAAATTCAACAACAACCTCAACAATGAAAAACACCAAAAGATTTAACAACAACCTCAACATTCAAAAACACCAACAAATTCAACAACAACCTCAGCAATGAATAACAGCAATCAATTCAACAACAACGACCTCAACAATGAAAAACACCAAAAAATGCATCAACAACCTCAGCAATGATAAACAGCAATAAATTCAACAACAACGACCTCAACAATGAAAAATACCAAAAGATTCAACAACATCCTCAACATTGAAAAACTCCAACAATTTCAACAACAATCTCAACAATGAAAAACACCAAAAAATTCAACAACAAACTCAACATTGAAAATCGCCAAGAAATTCAACAACAACCTCAACAATGAAAAACATCAAAAAATTCAACTGCAACCTCAACTTTGCAAAATACAAAAAGATTAAAAAAAAAACATTGAATGCACCAATAAATTCAACAACAACCTGAAAATTGAAAATCACAAAAAAATTCAACAACAACCTCAACATTTAAAAACACCAAAATATTCAACACCAACCTGAACTTTGAAAAACACCAACAAATTCAAAAACCTCAACATGGAGAAACACCAACAAATTCAACTACAACCTCAACAATGAACAACAACAAAAAATTAATCAACAACCTCAACATTCAAAAACAACAACAAATTCAACAAAAACCTCAAAAATGAAAAACACCAGAAAATTCAACAACAACCTCATCATCGAAAAACACCAACAAATTCAACAACAACCTCAACAATGAAAAACAACAAAAATTCAACAACAACAACCACAACAATGAAAAACCAAACAATTCAACAACAACTCAACATTCAAAAACAACGACAAATTCAGCAACAACCTCAAAATTCGAAAACACCAACAAATTCAACAACAGCCTCAACATTGAAAAACTCCAACAAATTCAACAACAACCTAAACAATGAAAAACACCAAAAAATTCAGCAACAACCTCAACATTCAGAAACACCAACAAATTCAACACAAACCTCAACAATGAAAAACACCAAAAAATTCAACAACAACCTCAACTTTGGAAAACACCAAGAAATTCAACAATCTCAACATTGAAAAACACCAACAAATTCAACTGCAACCTCAACTTTGAAAAATACAAATAAGATCAAAATAAACCATTGATAAGACCAATAAATTCAGCAACCTCCCAATTGAAAATCACCAACAAATTCAACAACAACCTCAACAAAGAAAAACACCAACAAATTCAACAAGTACCGCAAATGAAAAATACCAAAAAATTCAACAGCAAACTCAAAATTGAAAATAACCATCAAATTCAACAAAAATCTCAACATTGAAAAACACAAAAAGATACAACAACAACCCCAACATTCCAAAATACCAACAAATTCAACAAAAACCACAACAATGAAAACACCAAAAAATACAACAACAATCACAACTTTGTAAAACACCAACAAATTGAACAACATCAACATTGAAAAACACCAACAAATTAAAGTGCAAACTCAACTTTAAAAAAAACAAAAAAGTTTTAAAAAAAACATTGATAACACCAATAAATTCAACAACAACGTCAATATTGAAAATCACCCGCAAATTCATCAACAACCTCAACCACGAAAAACAGCAAACAATTAAACAACAACGAACTCAACAATGAAAAACACCAAAAAATTCAACAACAACCTCAACATTCAAAAACACCAACAAATTCAATAACAACCTCAGCAATGAATAACAGCAATCAATTCAACAACAACGACCTCAACAATGAAAAACACCAAAAAAATGCATCAACAACCTCAGCAATGATAAACAGCAATAAATTCAACAACAACGACCTCAACAATGAAAAATACCAAAAGATTCAACAACAACCTCAAAATTGAAAAACTCCAACAATTTCAACAACAATCTCAACAATGAAAAACACCAAAAAATTCAACAACAAACTCAACATAGAAAATCGCCAACAAATTCAACAACAACCTCAACAATGAAAAACATCAAAAAATTCAACTGCAACCTCAACTTTGCAAAATACAAAAAGATTCAAAAAAAAACATTGAATACACCAATAAATTCAACAACAACCTCAAAATTGAAAATCACCAAAAAATTCAACAACAACCTCAACATTGAAAAACACCAAAATATTCAACACCAACCTCAACTTTGAAATACACCAACAAATTCAAAAACCTCAACATGGAGAAACACCAACAAATTCAACTACAACCTCAACAATGAAAAACAACAAAAAATTCATCAACAACCTCAACATTCAAAAACAACAACAAATTCAACAAAAACCTCAACAATGAAAAACACCAGAAAATTCAACAACAACCTCATCATCGAATAACACCAACAAATTCAACAACAACCTCAACATTCAAAAACACCAACAAATTCATCAAAAATCTCAACATTGAAAAACACCAAAAAATTCAACAACAACCTCAACTTTGAATAACACCAACAAATTCAACAACCTCATCATTGAAAAACACCAACAAATTCAACTGCAACCTCAACTTTCAAAAATACACAAAAGTTCAAAAAAATTATTGATAACACCAATACCTTCAACAAGAACCTCAATATTGAAAATCACCAATAAATTCAACAACAACATCAGCAATGAAAAACATCAAAAAATTCGACAGCAACAACCTCAACACTGAAAAACACCAAATAATTCAACAACAATCTCAACATTAAAAACACCAACAAATTCAACAACAACCCCAACATTCGAAAACACCAACAAATTCAACAATAACCTCAACAATGAAAAACACCAAAAAATTCAACAAAAACCTCAGCATTCAAAAACACCAACAAATTCAACAACAACCTCAGCAATGAAAAACAGCAAATAATTCAACAACAACGCCATGAACAATGAAAAATACCAAAAAATTCATGAACAACCTCAGCAATGAAAAACAGCAAAAAATTCAACAACAACGACCTCAACAATGAAAAATACCAAAAGATTCAACAACAACCTCAACATTGAAAAACTCCAACAATTTCAACAACAACCTCAACAATGGAAAACACAAAAAAATTCAACAGCAAACTCAACATTGAAAATCACCAGCAAATTTAACAACAACCTCAACAATGAAAAACATCAAAAAATTCAACAACAACCTCAACACTGAATACACCAATAAATTCAACAACAACCTCAATATTGAAAATCACCAAAAAATTCAACAAGAACCTCACATTGAAAAACACCAAAATATTCAACAGCAACCTCAACTTTGAAAAACACCAACAAATTCAAAAAACTCAACATGGAAATGCACCGACAAATTCAAGTACAACCTCAATATTGATAATCAACAACAAATTCAAAAAAAACCTCAACAATGAAAAACAACAAAAAAATTCAACAACAACCTCAACATTGAAAAACAACAAAGAATTCAACAACAACCTCTGCATTCAAAAACACCAACAAATTCAACAAAAACCTCAACATTTAAAAACATCAAAAAATTCAACAACAACCTCAACTTTGAAAAACACCAGCAAATTCATCAACGTCAACATTGAGAGACACAAACAAATTCAACTGCAACCTAAACTCTGAAAAGTACAAAAAGATTCCAAAAAAAGACATTGATTACAACAATAAATTCAACAACAACTTAAACATTCAATACACCAAAAAAACCACAAAAAGGTTTAACAAAATAAAAATTGATAACACCAACAAATTCAACAACAACCTCAACAATGAAAAACATCAAAAATTCAACAACAACAACCACAACAATGAAAAACACCAAAACAATTCAACAACAACTCAACATTTAAAAACACCGACAAATTCAACAACAACCTCAAAATTCGAAAACACCAACAAATTCAACAACAACCTCAACATTGAAAAACTCCAACAAATTCAACAACAACCTCAACTATGAAAAACACCAAAAAATTCAACAACAACCTCAACATTCAGAAACACCAACAAATTCAACAAAAACCTCAACAATGAAAAACACCAAAAAATTCAAAAACAACCTCAACTTTGGAAAACACCAAGAAATTCAACAATCTCAACATTGAAAAACACCAACAAATTCAACTGCAACCTCAACTTTGAAAAATACAAATAAGATCAAAATAAACCATTGATAACACCAATAAATTCAACAACCTCCCAATTGAAAATCACCAACAAATTCAACAACAACCTCAGCAATGAAAAACACCAAAAAATTCAACAGCAAACTCAAAATTGAAAATAACCATCAAATTCAACAAAACTCTCAACATTGAAAAACAAAAAAAGATACAACAACAACCCCAACATTCCAAAACACCAACAAATTCAACAAAAACCTCAACAATGAAAACACCAAAAAATACACTAACAATCACAACTTTGTAAAACACCAACAAATTGAACAACATCAACATTGAAAAACACCTACAAATTAAAGTGCAAACTCAACTTTGAAAAAAACAAAAAAGTTTTAAAAAAAACATTGATAACACCAATAAATTCAACAACAACGTCAATATTGAAATTCACCCGCAAATTCATCAACAACCTCAACAATGAAAAACAGCAAACAATTCAACAACAACGATCTCAACAATGAAAAACACCAAAAAATTCAACAACAACCTCAACATTGAAAAACTCCAACAATTTCAACAAAAACCTCAACATTCAAAAACACCAACAAATTCAACAAAAACCTCCACATTAAAAAACATCAAAAAATTCAACAACAACCTCAACTTTGAAAAACAACAACAAATTGAACAACCTCAACTTTGAAAAACACCAACAAATTCAACTGCAACCTCAACTTTGAAAAATACAAAAAAGTTCAAGAAAAATCATTGAGAACACCAAAAAATTCATCAACAACCTTAACATTGAAAAACACCAAAATATTCAACAACAACCTCAACTTTGAAAAACACCAAAAAATTCAAAACCCTCAACATGGAAACACACCAACAAATTCAACTACAACCAAAATATTGAAAATCACCAACAAATTCAACAACAACCTCAACATTCGAAAACACCAAAAAATTCAACAACAATCTCAACAATGAAAAACACCAAAAAATTCATAATCAACTTCAACATTAAAAAACACCGCCAAATTCAACAAAAACCTCAACAATCAAAAACACCAAAAAATTCAACAACAAAGTCAACTTTGAAAAATACCAACAAATTCAACAACCTCAACATGAAAAAACACCAACAAATTCAACAACAAACTCAGCACTCAAAATCAGCAACAAATTCGACATCAACCTCAACAATGAAAAACACACAAAAATTCAACAACAACCTCAACATGCAAAAACACCAACAAATTCAACAAAAACCTCAACAATGAAAAACACCAAAAAATACAACAACAACCTCAACTTTGGAAAACCAGCAAAAAATTCAACAAACTCAACATTGAAAACCAGCAACAAATTCAACTGCAACCTCAACTTTGAAAAATACAAAAAAGTTCAAGCAAAATCATTGATAACACCAATAAATTCAACAAAAACCTGAATATTGAAAATCACCAATAAATTCAACAACAACCTCAACAATGAAAAACATCAAATAAGTCAACAACAACCTATACAATGAAAAACACCAAAAAATTCAACAACAACCTCAACTTTGAAAAACACAAACAAATTCAACAAACTCAACATTGAAAAACAGCAACAAATTCAACTGCAACCTCAAATTTGAAAAATACAAATAAGATAAAAAAAAACCATTGATAACACCAATAAATTCAACCACCTCAACATTGAAAATCACCAACAAATTCAACAACAACCTCAGCAATGAAAAACATCAAAAAATTCAACAAGAACCTCAACAATGAAAAACACCAACAAATTCAACAAGTACTGCAACAATGAAAAACACCAAAAAATTCAACAACAAACTCAAAATTGAAAATCACCATCAAATTCAACAAAAATGTCAACATTGAAAAACATCAAAAAATGCAACAACAACCTCAACATTCCAAAACACCAACAAATTCAACAAAAACCTCAACAATGAAAACACCAAAACATTGAACAACAATCACAACTTTGAAAAACACCAAGAAATTCAACAACATCAACATTGATAAACACTAACAAATTAAAGGGCAAACTCAGTTTTGAAAAATACAAAAAAGTTAAAAAAAAAACATTGACAACACCAATAAATTCAACAACAACCTCAATATTGAAAATCACCAACAAATTCATCAACAACCTCAACAATGAAAACAGGCAAACAAATCAACATCATCGACCTCAACAATGAAAAACACCAAAAAATTCAACAACAACCTCAACATTGAAAAACTCCAACAATTTCAACAACAACCTCAGCAATGAAAAATATTAAAAAATTCAACAACAACCTCAACTTTGAAAAACACCAACAATTCAACAACCTCAGCTTTGAAAAACACCGACAAATTCAACTGCAACCTCAACTTTGAAAACTACAACAAAGTTCAAGCAAAATCATTGATAACACCAATAAATTCAACGAGAACATTAACATTGAAAAACACCAAAATATTCAACAGCTACCTCAACTTTGAAAAACACCAACAAATTTAAAAACTCAACATGGAAAAACACCAACAAATTCAACTACAACCTCAATATTGAGAATCACCAACAAATTCAACAACAACCTCAACATTCGAAAACACCAACAATTTCAACACCAATCTCAACAATGAAAAACACCAAAAAATTCATCAACAACCTCAACATTCAAAAACACCAACAAATTCAACAACAACCTCAACAATGAAAAGCACCAAAAAATTCAACAAGAACCTCAACATTCAAACACAACAACAAATTCAACAAAAACCTCAACAATTAAAAACACCAAAAAAATCAACAACAACGTCAAGTTTGAAAAACACCAACAAATTCAATAACAACCTCAACAATGAACAACACCAAAAAATTCAACAACAACCTCAACATTCAAAAACACCCAAAAATTCAACAACAATCTCAACAAAGAAAACACCAAAAAATTCAACAACAACCTCAACTTTGATAAACACCAACAAATTCAACAACAACCTCAACATTGAAAATCAGCAACAAATTCAACAACAACCTCAGCAATGAAAAACATCAAAAAATTCAACAACAACCTCAACAAAGAAAAACACCAACAAATTCAACAACAACCTCAGCAATGAAAAATATTAAAAAATTCAACAACAACCTCAACTTTGAAAAACACCAACAATTCAACAACCTCAGCTTTGAAAAACACCGACAAATTCAACTGCAACCTCAACTTTGAAAACTACAACAAAGTTCAAGCAAAATCATTGATAACACCAATAAATTCAACGAGAACATTAACATTGAAAAACACCAAAATATTCAACAGCTACCTCAACTTTGAAAAACACCAACAAATTTAAAAACTCAACATGGAAAAACACCAACAAATTCAACTACAACCTCAATATTGAGAATCACCAACAAATTCAACAACAACCTCAACATTCGAAAACACCAACAATTTCAACACCAATCTCAACAATGAAAAACACCAAAAAATTCATCAACAACCTCAGCATTCAAAAACACCAACAAATTCAACAACAACCTCAGCAATGAAAAACAGCAAATAATTCAACAACAACGCCATGAACAATGAAAAATACCAAAAAATTCATGAACAACCTCAGCAATGAAAAACAGCAAAAAATTCAACAACAACGACCTCAACAATGAAAAATACCAAAAGATTCAACAACAACCTCAACATTGAAAAACTCCAACAATTTCAACAACAACCTCAACAATGGAAAACACAAAAAAATTCAACAGCAAACTCAACATTGAAAATCACCAGCAAATTTAACAACAACCTCAACAATGAAAAACATCAAAAAATTCAACAACAACCTCAACACTGAATACACCAATAAATTCAACAACAACCTCAATATTGAAAATCACCAAAAAATTCAACAAGAACCTCACATTGAAAAACACCAAAATATTCAACAGCAACCTCAACTTTGAAAAACACCAACAAATTCAAAAAACTCAACATGGAAATGCACCGACAAATTCAAGTACAACCTCAATATTGATAATCAACAACAAATTCAAAAAAAACCTCAACAATGAAAAACAACAAAAAAATTCAACAACAACCTCAACATTGAAAAACAACAAAGAATTCAACAACAACCTCTGCATTCAAAAACACCAACAAATTCAACAAAAACCTCAACATTTAAAAACATCAAAAAATTCAACAACAACCTCAACTTTGAAAAACACCAGCAAATTCATCAACGTCAACATTGAGAGACACAAACAAATTCAACTGCAACCTAAACTCTGAAAAGTACAAAAAGATTCCAAAAAAAGACATTGATTACAACAATAAATTCAACAACAACTTAAACATTCAATACACCAAAAAAACCACAAAAAGGTTTAACAAAATAAAAATTGATAACACCAACAAATTCAACAACAACCTCAACAATGAAAAACATCAAAAATTCAACAACAACAACCACAACAATGAAAAACACCAAAACAATTCAACAACAACTCAACATTTAAAAACACCGACAAATTCAACAACAACCTCAAAATTCGAAAACACCAACAAATTCAACAACAACCTCAACATTGAAAAACTCCAACAAATTCAACAACAACCTCAACTATGAAAAACACCAAAAAATTCAACAACAACCTCAACATTCAGAAACACCAACAAATTCAACAAAAACCTCAACAATGAAAAACACCAAAAAATTCAAAAACAACCTCAACTTTGGAAAACACCAAGAAATTCAACAATCTCAACATTGAAAAACACCAACAAATTCAACTGCAACCTCAACTTTGAAAAATACAAATAAGATCAAAATAAACCATTGATAACACCAATAAATTCAACAACCTCCCAATTGAAAATCACCAACAAATTCAACAACAACCTCAGCAATGAAAAACATCAAAAAATTCAACAACAACCTCAACAAAGAAAAACACCAAAAAATTCAACAGCAAACTCAAAATTGAAAATAACCATCAAATTCAACAAAACTCTCAACATTGAAAAACAAAAAAAGATACAACAACAACCCCAACATTCCAAAACACCAACAAATTCAACAAAAACCTCAACAATGAAAACACCAAAAAATACACTAACAATCACAACTTTGTAAAACACCAACAAATTGAACAACATCAACATTGAAAAACACCTACAAATTAAAGTGCAAACTCAACTTTGAAAAAAACAAAAAAGTTTTAAAAAAAACATTGATAACACCAATAAATTCAACAACAACGTCAATATTGAAATTCACCCGCAAATTCATCAACAACCTCAACAATGAAAAACAGCAAACAATTCAACAACAACGATCTCAACAATGAAAAACACCAAAAAATTCAACAACAACCTCAACATTGAAAAACTCCAACAATTTCAACAAAAACCTCAACATTCAAAAACACCAACAAATTCAACAAAAACCTCCACATTAAAAAACATCAAAAAATTCAACAACAACCTCAACTTTGAAAAACACCAACAAATTCAACTGCAACCTCAACTTTGAAAAATACAAAAAAGTTCAAGAAAAATCATTGAGAACACCAAAAAATTCATCAACAACCTTAACATTGAAAAACACCAAAATATTCAACAACAACCTCAACTTTGAAAAACACCAAAAAATTCAAAACCCTCAACATGGAAACACACCAACAAATTCAACTACAACCAAAATATTGAAAATCACCAACAAATTCAACAACAACCTCAACATTCGAAAACACCAAAAAATTCAACAACAATCTCAACAATGAAAAACACCAAAAAATTCATAATCAACTTCAACATTAAAAAACACCGCCAAATTCAACAAAAACCTCAACAATCAAAAACACCAAAAAATTCAACAACAAAGTCAACTTTGAAAAATACCAACAAATTCAACAACCTCAACATGAAAAAACACCAACAAATTCAACAACAAACTCAGCACTCAAAATCATCAACAAATTCGACATCAACCTCAACAATGAAAAACACACAAAAATTCAACAACAACCTCAACATGCAAAAACACCAACAAATTCAACAAAAACCTCAACAATGAAAAACACCAAAAAATACAACAACAACCTCAACTTTGGAAAACCAGCAAAAAATTCAACAAACTCAACATTGAAAACCAGCAACAAATTCAACTGCAACCTCAACTTTGAAAAATACAAAAAAGTTCAAGCAAAATCATTGATAACACCAATAAATTCAACAAAAACCTGAATATTGAAAATCACCAATAAATTCAACAACAACCTCAACAATGAAAAACATCAAATAAGTCAACAACAACCTATACAATGAAAAACACCAAAAAATTCAACAACAACCTCAACTTTGAAAAACACAAACAAATTCAACAAACTCAACATTGAAAAACAGCAACAAATTCAACTGCAACCTCAAATTTGAAAAATACAAATAAGATAAAAAAAAACCATTGATAACACCAATAAATTCAACCACCTCAACATTGAAAATCACCAACAAATTCAACAACAACCTCAGCAATGAAAAACATCAAAAAATTCAACAAGAACCTCAACAATGAAAAACACCAACAAATTCAACAAGTACTGCAACAATGAAAAACACCAAAAAATTCAACAACAAACTCAAAATTGAAAATCACCATCAAATTCAACAAAAATGTCAACATTGAAAAACATCAAAAAATGCAACAACAACCTCAACATTCCAAAACACCAACAAATTCAACAAAAACCTCAACAATGAAAACACCAAAACATTGAACAACAATCACAACTTTGAAAAACACCAAATAATTCAACAACAATCTCAACATTCAAAACACCAACAAATTCAACAACAACCTCAACATTCGAAAACACCAAAAAATTCAACAACAACCTCAACTTTGAAAAACGCCAACAAATTCAACAACCTCAACATTGAGAAACACGAACAAATTCAACTGCAAGCTCAACTTTGAAAAACACAAAAAGGTTTAAAAAAAAACATTGATAACAGTAAAAAATTCAATAACAACCACAATATTGAAAATCTCCAAGAAATTCAACAACAACCTCAGTATTCAAAAACACCAACAAATGAAACAAGCTCAACATTGAAAAATACCAACAAATTCAACTACAACCTCAACTTTGAAAAACACAAAAAGGTTTAAAAAAAAACATTGATAACAGTAAAAAATTCAATAACAACCACAATATTGAAAATCTCCAAGAAATTCAACAACAAACTCAACAATGAAAAACTCCAAGAAATTCAACAACAACCTCAGTATTCAAAAACACCAACAAATGAAACAAGCTCAACATTGAAAAATACCAACAAATTCATCAACAACCTCAACATTGAAAAACACCAGCAAATTCAACCAGAACCTCAACAATGAACAGCATCAAAAAATTCAACAACAACCTCAGCATTCAAAAACACCAACAAATGAAACAAGCTCAAAATTGAAAAACACCAACAAATTCAACAACAACCTCAGCAATGAAAAACATCAATAAATTCAACAACAACCTCAACAATGAAACACACCATTAAATTCAACAACAACCTCAACAATGAAAAACACCAAAAAGATCAACAACCTCAACAATGAAAAACTACAACAATTTCAACAACAACCGCAACAATGAAAAACACCAAAAAAATTCAACAACAACCTCAACATTCAATAATACCAACAATTTCAACAAAAACCGCAACAATGAATAACACCAAAAAATTTAACAACAACCTCAACTTCGAAAAACACCAACAAATTCAACAACCTCAACATTGAAAAACACCAACAAATTCAAATGCAACCTCAACTTTGAAAAACACAAAAAAGTTTAAAAAAAACCATTGATAACAGTAAAATATTCAACAACAACCTCAACATTGAAAAACACCAAGAAATTCAACAACAACCTCAGCATTCAAAAACACAAACAAATGAAACAAGCTCAACGTTGAAAAAATCCAACAAAAACCTCAACAATGAAAAACAGCAAAAAATTCAACAACATCCTCAACTTTGTAAAACACCAACAAATTCAACAACCTCAACATTGAAAAACTCCAACAAATTCAACAACAACCTCAGCAATGAAAAACATCAAGAAATTCAACAACAACCTCAACATTCAAAAACACCAACAAATTGAACAAAAATCTCATCAATGAAAAACACCAAAAAATTCAACAACAACCTCAACTTTGAAAAACACCAACAGATTCAGCTACCTCAACATTCAAAAACATTCAACAAATCCAACAACAACCTCAACATTGAAAAACACCAATATATTCAACAACAACCTAATCTTTGAAAAACACCAACAAAGTCAACAACAACCTCAACAGTGAAAACCCCAGCAAATTCAACAACAACCTTAACAATGAACAATATCAAAATATTTCAACAACAACCTCAACATTCAAAAACACCAACAAATGCAAAAAGCTCAACATTCAAAAAGACCAGCAAATTCAACTGCAACCTCAACTTTGAAAAATACAAAAAAGTTCAAAAAAACCATTGATAACACCAATAAATTCAGCAACATCCTCAACATTGAAACTCACTAACAAATTCAACAACAACCTGAACAATGAAAAACATCAAAAAATTGAACAACAACCTCAACATTCAAAAACACCAGCAAATTCAACAACAAACTCAACAATGAAAAACATCAAAAAATTCAACAACAACCTCAACATTCAATAACACCAACAAGTTCAACAAAAACCTCAACAATGAAAAACACCAACAAATTCAACAAAATCTTCAACTTCGAAAAACACCAACAACTTCAACATTGAAAAACACAAAAAGGTTTAAAAAAAAACATTGATAACAGTAAAAAATTCAAAAACAACCACAATATTGAAAATCTCCAAGAAATTCAACAACAAACTCAACATTGAAAAACTCCAAGAAATTCAACAACAACCTCAGTATTCAAAAACACCAACAAATGAAACAAGATCAACATTGAAAAACTCCAACAAATTCAACTACAACCTCAACTTTGAAAAACACAAAAAGGTTTAAAAAAAAACATTGATAACAGTAAAAAATTCAATAACAACCACAATATTGAAAATCTCCAAGAAATTCAACAACAAACTCAACAATGAAAAACTCCAAGAAATTCAACAACAACCTCAGTATTCAAAAACACCAACAAATGAAACAAGCTCAACATTGAAAAATACCAACAAATTCATCAACAACCTCAACATTGAAAAACACCAGCAAATTCAACCAGAACCTCAACAATGAACAGCATCAAAAAATTCAACAACAACCTCAAGATTCAAAAATACCAACAAATGAAACAAGCTCAAAATTGAAAAACACCAACAAATTCAACAACAACCTCAGCAATGAAAAACATCAATAAATTCAACAACAACCTCAACAATGATAAACACCATTAAATTCTACAACAACAACCTCAACAATGAAAAACACCAAAAAGATCAACAACCTCAACAATGAAAAACTACAACAATTTCAACAACAACCGCAACAAGGAAAAACACCAAAAAAATTCAACAAGAACCTCAACATTCAATAATACCAACAATTTCAACAAAAACCGCAACAATGAAAAACACCAAAAAACTCAACAACAACCTCAACTTCGAAAAACACCAACAAATTCAACAACCTCAACATTGAAAAACACCAACAAATTCAAATGCAACCTCAACTTTGAAAAACACAAAAAAGTTTAAAAAAAAAACATTGATAACAGTAAAAAATTCAACAACAACCTCAATATTGAAAAACTCCAAGAAATTCAACAACAACCTCAACATTGAAAAACACCAAGAAATTCAACAACAACCTCAGCATTCAAAAACACAAACAAATGAAAGAAGCTCAACGTTGAAAAAATCCAACAAAAACCTCAACAATGAAAAACAGCAAAAAGTTCAACAACATCCTCAACTTTGTAAAACACCAACAAATTCAACAACCTCAACATTGAAAAACACCAACAAATTCATCAACAACCTCAACATTGAAAAACATCAGCAAATTCAACAACAACCTCTACAATGAACAACATCAAAAAATTCAACAACAACGTCAATATTGAAAAACTCCAAGAAATTTAACAACAACCTCAACATTGAAAAACACCAACAAATTCAACAACAACCTCAGCAATGAAAAACATCAATAAATTCAACAACAACCTCAACAATGAAAAACAGCAATCAATTCAACAACAACAACCTCAACAATGAAAAACAACAAAAAGATGAACAACAACGTCAACAATGAAAAACTCCAACAATTTCAACAACAACTGCAACAATGAAAAACACCAAGAAATTCAACAACAAACTCAACATTGAAAATCACCAACAAATTCAGCAGCAACCTCAGCAATGGAAAACATCAAAAAATTCAACAACAACTTCAACTATGAAAAACACCAAAAAATTCGACAACAACCTCAACAATGTAAAACGTTAAAAAGAACAACAACCTAAACATTCAAGAACACCAACAAGTTCAACAAAAACCTCAACAATGAAAAACACCAAAAAATTCAACAACCTCAACATTGAAAATCACCAACAAATTCAACAAAAACCTCAACAATGAAAAACACCTAAAAATTCAACAACAACCTCAACATTCAAAAACACCAACAAATTTAACTGCAACCTCAACTTTGAAAAATTCAAAAAAGTTTTTAAAAACACATTGATACCACCAATAAATTCAACAACAACCTCAACAATGAAAAACAACATGAAATTCAACGACAACCTCCACTTTGAAAAACACCATCAAATTCTACAACCTCAACATTCAAAAGCACGAATGAATCCAACAACAACCTCAACAATGAAAAACGTCATGAAATTCAAGAACAACCTCAACAATCAAAAACACCAACAAATTGAACAAATACCTCAACGATGAAATACACCAAAAATTCAACAACAACTTGAACATTGAAAAACACCAATATATTCAACAACAACCTAATCTTTGAAAAAAACCAACAAAGTCAACAACAACCTCAACAGTGAAAAACACCAGCAAATTCAACAACAACTTTAACAATGAACAATATCAAAATATTTCAACAACAACCTCAACATTCAAAAACACCAACAAATGCAAAAAGCTCAACATTCAAAAAGACCAACAAATTCAACTGCAACCTCAACTTTGAAAAAT
This sequence comes from Cetorhinus maximus, assembly GCF_964194155.1. Classification (NCBI taxonomy): domain Eukaryota; kingdom Metazoa; phylum Chordata; class Chondrichthyes; order Lamniformes; family Cetorhinidae; genus Cetorhinus; species Cetorhinus maximus. Next base: position 1,089,250 of record NW_027596110.1, on the reverse strand, counting down.
ACAAAAAAGTTCAAAAAAACCATTGATAACACCAATAAATTCAACAACATCCTCAACATTGAAATTCACTAACAAATTCAACAACAAACTGAACAATGAAAAACATCAAAAAATTGAACAAACAACCTCAACATTCAAAAACACCAGCAAATTCAACAACAAACTCAACAATGAAAAACATCAAAAAATTCAACCAACAACCTCAACATTCAATAACACCAAGAAGTTCAACGAAAACCGCAACAATGAAAAACACCAAAAAATTCAACAACAACCTCAACTTCGAAAAACACCAACAAATTCAACAACCTCAACATTGAAAAACACCAGCAAATTCAACTGCAACCTCAACTTTGAAAAACACAAAAAGGTTTAAAAAAACATTGATAACAGTAAAAAATTCAACAACAACCACAATATTGAAAATCTCCAAGAAATTCAACAACAAACTCAACATTGAAAAACTCCAAGAAATTCAACAACAACCTCAGTATTCAAAAACACCAACAAATGAAACAAGCTCAACATTGAAAAATACCAACAAATTCATCAACAACCTCAACATTGAAAAACACCAGCAAATTCAACCAGAACCTCAACAATGAACAGCATCAAAAAATTCAACAACAACCTCAGCATTCAAAAACACCAACAAATGAAACAAGCTCAAAATTGAAAAACACCAACAAATTCAACAACAACCTCAGCAATGAAAAACATCAATAAATTCAACAACAACCACAACAATGAAAAACACCATTAAATTCAACAACAACAACCTCAACAATGAAAAACACCAAAAAGATCAACAACCTCAACAATGAAAAACTACAACAATTTCAACAACAACCGCAACAATGAAAAACACCAAAAAAATTCAACAACAACCTCAACATTCAATAATACCAACAATTTCAACAAAAACTGCAACAATGAAAAACACCAAAAAACTCAACAACAACCTCAACTTCGAAAAACACCAACAAATTCAAGAACCTCAACATTGAAAAACACCAACAAATTCAAATGCAACCTCAACTTTGAAAAACACAAAAAACTTTAAAAAAAACCATTGATAACAGTAAAAAATTCAACAACAACCTCAACATTGAAAAACACCAAGAAATTCAACAACAACCTCAGCATTCAAAAACACAAACAAATGAAAGAAGCTCAACGTTGAAAAAATCCAACAAAAACCTCAACAATGAAAAACAGCAAAAAGTTCAACAACATCCTCAACTTTGTAAAACACCAACAAATTCAACAACCTCAACATTGAAAAACTCCAACAAATTCAACAACAACCTCAGCAATGAAAAACATCAAGAAATTCAACAACAACCTCAACATTCAAAAACACCAACAAATTGAACAAAAATCTCATCAATGAAAAACACCAAAAAATTCAACAACAACCTCAACTTTGAAAAACACCAACAGATTCAGCTACCTCAACATTCAAAAACATTCAACAAATCCAACAACAACCTCAACATTGAAAAACACCAATATATTCAACAACAACCTAATCTTTGAAAAACACCAACAAAGTCAACAACAACCTCAACAGTGAAAACCCCAGCAAATTCAACAACAACCTTAACAATGAACAATATCAAAATATTTCAACAACAACCTCAGCAATGAAAAACATCAATAAATTCAACAACAACCTCAACAATGAAAAACATCAATAAATTCAACAACAACCACAACAATGAAAAACACCATTAAATTCAACAACAACAACCGCAACAATGAAAAACACCAAAAAATTTAACAACCTCAACTTCGAAAAACACCAACAAATTCAACAACCTCAACATTCAAAAACACCAGCAAATTCAACTACAACCTCAACTTTGAAAAACACAAAAAGGTTTAAAAAAAACATTGATAACAGTAAAAAAATCAACAACAACCACAATATTGAAAATCTCCAAGAAATTCAACAACAAACTCAACATTGAAAAACTCCAAGAAATTCAACAACAACCTCAGTATTCAAAAACACTAACAAATGAAACAAGCTCAACATTGAAAAATACCAACAAATTCATCAACAACCTCAACATTGAAAAACACCAGCAAATTCAACCAGAACCTCAACAATGAACAGCATCAAAAAATTCAACAACAACCTCAGCATTCAAAAACACCAACAAATGAAACAAGCTCAACATTGAAAAACACCAACAAATTCAACAACAACCTCAGCAATGAAAAACATCAATAAATTCAACAACAACCTCAACAATGAAAAACACCAATAAATTCAACAACAACAACCTCAACAATGAAAAACAACAAAAAGATCAACAACAACGTCAACAATGAAAAACTCCAGCAATTTCAACAACAACTGCAACAATGAAAAACACCAAGAAATTCAACAACAAACTCAACATTGAAAATCACCAACAAATTCAGCAACAACCTCAGCAATGGAAAACATCAAAAAATTCAACAACAACTTCAACAATGAAAAACACCAAAGAATTCGACAACAACCTCAACAATGGAAAACGTTAAAAAGAAGAACAACAACCTAAACATTCAAAAACACCAACAAGTTCAACAAAAACCTCAACAATGAAAAACACCAAAAAATTCAACAACACCGTCAACATTGAAAAACACCAATATATTCAACAACAACCTAATCTTTGAAAAAAACCAACAAAGTCAACAACAACCTCAACAGTGAAAAACACCAGCAAATTCAACAACAACCTTAACAATGAACAATATCAAAATATTTCAACAACAACCTCAACATTCAAAAACACCAACAAATGCAAAAAGCTCAACATTCAAAAAGACCATCAATTTCAACTGCAACCTCAACTTTGAAAAATACAAAAAAGTTCAAAAAAACCATTGATAACACCAATAAATCCAACAACATCCTCAACATTGAAACTCACTAACAAATTCAACAACAAACTGAACAATGAAAAACATCAAAAAATTGAACAAACAACCTCAACATTCAAAAACACCAGCAAATTCAACAACAAACTCAACAATGAAAAACATCAAAAAATTCAACAACAACCTCAACATTCAATAACACCAAGAAGTTCAACGAAAACCGCAACAATGAAAAACACCAAAAAATTCAAACACAACCTCAACTTCGAAAAACACCAACAAATTGAACAACCTCAACATTGAGAAACACCAGCAAATTCAACTGCAACCTCAACTTTGAAAAACACAAAAAGGTTTAAAAAAAACATTGATAACAGTAAAAAATTCAACAACAAACACAATATTGAAAATCTCCAAGAAATTCAACAACAACCTCAACATTGAAAAACTCCAAGAAATTCAACAAGAACCTCAGTATTCAAAAACACCAACAAATGAAACAAGCTCAACATTGAAAAACACCAACAAATTCATCAACAACCTCAACATTGAAAAACACCAGCAAATTCAACAACAACCTCAACAATGAACAGCATCAAAAAATTCAACAATAACCTCAGCATTCAAAAACACCAACAAATAAAACAAGCTCAAAATTGAAAAAGACCAACAAATTCAACAACAACCTCAGCAATGAAAACATCAATAAATTCAACAACAACCTCAACAATGAAAAACTCCAACAATTTCAACAACAACCGCAACAATGAAAAACACCAAAAAATTCAACAACAACCTCAACATTCAATTAAACCAACAAGTTCAACAAAAACCGCAACAATGAAAAACACCAATAAATTCAACAACAAGCTCAACTTCGAAAAAGACCAACAAATTCAACAACCTCAACATTGAAAAACACCAACAAATTCAACTGCAACCTCAACTTTGAAAAACACAAAAAAGTTTAGAAAAAAACATTGATAACAGTAAAAAAATTCAACAACAACCTCAACATTGAAAAACACCAAGAAATTCAACAACAGCCTCAGTATTCAAAAACACCAACAAATGAAACAAGCTCAACATTGAAAAACACCAACAAATTCATCAACAGCCTCAAGATTGAAAAACACCAGCAAATTCAACAACAACCTCAACAATGAACAACATCAAAAAATGCAACAACAACCTCAATATTGAAAAACTCCAAGAAATTCAACAACAACCTCAACATTGAAAGAAACCAAGAAATTCAACAACAACCTCAGCATTCAAAAACACCAACAAATGAAACAAGCTCAACATTGAAAAACACCAACAAATTCAACAACAACCTTGGCAATGAAAAACATCAATAAATTCAACAACAACCCAAACATTCAAATACACCAACAAGTTCAACAAAAACCTCAACAATGAAAAACACCAAAAATTTCAAGTGCATCCTCAACTTTTAAAAAAATCCAAAAAAGTTCAAAATAAACCATTGATAACACCATTAAATTCAACAAAACCCTCAACATTGAAAATCACCAACAAATTCAACAGCAACCTCAGCAATGAGAAACATTAAAATAATTCAAAAACAACAACCTCAACAATGAAAAACACCAAAAAATTCAACAACAACCTCAACATTGAAAAATTACAAAAAGATCAACAACAACCTCAACATTGAAAAAAACCAACAATTTCAACAACAACCGCAACAATGAAAAACACCAACAAATTCAACAACAATCTCAACATTCAAAAACACCAACAAATTGAACAAAAATCTCAACAATGAGAAACACCAAAAAATACAACAACAACCTCAACTTTGAAAAGCACCAACAGATTCAGCAACCTCAAACTTCATAAACATCAACAAATCCAACAACAGCCCCAACATTGAAAAACTCCAAAAAATTCAACAACAACCTAAACTTTCAAACACACCAACAAATTCAACTGCAACCTCAACTTTGAAAAACACAAAAAAGTTTTTTAAAAAAGCATTGATACCACCAATAAATTCAACAACAACCTCAACAATGAAAAACGTCATGAAATTCAAGAACAACCTCAACAATCAAAAACACCAACAAATTGAACAAATACCTCAACACTGAAAAACACTAACAAAGTCAACAACAACCTCAACAGTGAAAAACACCAGCAAATTCAACAACAACCTTAACAATGAACAATATCAAAATATTTCAACAACAACCTCAACATTCAAAAACACAAACAAATGCAAAAAGCTCAACATTCAAAAAGAGCAACCAATTCAACTGCAACCTCAACTTTGAAAAATACAAAAAAGTTCAAAAAAAACATTGATAACACTAATAAATTCAACAACATCTTCAACATTGAAACTCACTAACACATTCAACAACAACCTGAACAATGAAAAACATCAAAAAATTGAACAACAACCTCAACATTCAAAAACACCAGCAAATTCAACAACAAACTCAACAATGAAAAACATCAAAAAATTCAACAACAACCTCAACATTCAATAGCACCAACAAGTTCAACAACAACCTCAACAATGAAAAACAACAAAAAGATCAACAACAACGTCAACAATGAAAAACTCCAAAAATTTCAACAACAACTGCAACAATGAAAAACACCAAAAAATTCAACAACAACCTCAACTTCGAAAAACATCAACAAATTCAACAACCTCAACATTGAAAAACTCCAACAAATTCAACTGCAACCTCAACTTTGAAAAACACAAAAAGGTTTAAAAAAAAACATTGATAACAGTAAAAAATTCAACAACAACCACAATATTGAAAATCTTCAAGAAATTCAACAACAACCTCATCATTGAAAAACTCCAAGAAATTCAACAACAACCTCAGTATTCAAAAACACCAACAAATGAAACAAGCTCAACATTGAAAAACACCAACAAATACATCAACAACCTCAATATTGAAAAACACCAGCATATTCAACAACAACCTCAACAATGAACAGCATCAAAAAATTCAACAACAACCTCAGCATTCAAAAACACCAACAAATGAAACAAGCTCAACATTGAAAAACACCAACAAATTCAACAACAATCTCAGCAATGAAAAACATCAATAAATTCAACAACAACCTCAACAATGAAAAACACCAATAAATTCAACAACAACAACCGCAACAATGAAAAACACCAAAAAATTCAACAACAACCTCAACATTCAATAAATCCAACAAGTTCAACAAAAACCGCAACAATGAAGAACACCAATAAATTCAACAACAACCTCAACTTCGAAAAACACCAACAAATTCAACAACCTCAACATTGAAAAACACCAACAAATTCAACTGCAACCTCAACTTTGAAAAACACAAAAAAGTTTAAAAAAAAACATTGATAACAGTAAAAAATTCAACAACAACCTCAATATTGAAAAACTGCAAGAAATTCAACAACAACCTCCGCTTTGAAAAACACCAAGAAATTCAACAACAACCTCAGTATTCAAAAACACCAACAAATGAAACAAGATCAACATTGAAAAACACCAACAAATTCATCAACAACCTCAACATTGAAAAACACCAGCAAATTCAACAACAACCTCAACTTCGAAAAACATCAACAAATTCAACAACCTCAACATTGAAAAACTCCAACAAATTCAACTGCAACCTCAACTTTGAAAAACACAAAAAGGTTTAAAAAAAAACATTGATAACAGTAAAAAATTCAACAACAACCACAATATTGAAAATCTTCAAGAAATTCAACAACAACCTCATCATTGAAAAACTCCAAGAAATTCAACAACAACCTCAGTATTCAAAAACACCAACAAATGAAACAAGCTCAACATTGAAAAACACCAACAAATACATCAACAACCTCAATATTGAAAAACACCAGCATATTCAACAACAACCTCAACAATGAACAGCATCAAAAAATTCAACAACAACCTCAGCATTCAAAAACACCAACAAATGAAACAAGCTCAACATTGAAAAACACCAACAAATTCAACAACAATCTCAGCAATGAAAAACATCAATAAATTCAACAACAACCTCAACAATGAAAAACACCAATAAATTCAACAACAACAACCTCAACAATGAAAAACACCAAAAAGATCAACAACAACCTCAACAATGAAAAACTCCAACAATTTTAACAACAACCGCAACAATGAAAAACACCAAAAAATTCAACAACAACCTCAACATTCAATAAATCCAACAAGTTCAACAAAAACCGCAACAATGAAGAACACCAATAAATTCAACAACAACCTCAACTTCGAAAAACACCAACAAATTCAACAACCTCAACATTGAAAAACACCAACAAATTCAACTGCAACCTCAACTTTGAAAAACACAAAAAAGTTTAAAAAAAAACATTGATAACAGTAAAAAATTCAACAACAACCTCAATATTGAAAAACTGCAAGAAATTCAACAACAACCTCAGTATTCAAAAACACCAACAAATGAAACAAGATCAACATTGAAAAACACCAACAAATTCATCAACAACCTCAACATTGAAAAACACCAGCAAATTCAACAACAACCTCAACTTCGAAAAACATCAACAAATTCAACAACCTCAACATTGAAAAACTCCAACAAATTCAACTGCAACCTCAACTTTGAAAAACACAAAAAGGTTTAAAAAAAAACATTGATAACAGTAAAAAATTCAACAACAACCACAATATTGAAAATCTTCAAGAAATTCAACAACAACCTCATCATTGAAAAACTCCAAGAAATTCAACAACAACCTCAGTATTCAAAAACACCAACAAATGAAACAAGCTCAACATTGAAAAACACCAACAAATACATCAACAACCTCAATATTGAAAAACACCAGCATATTCAACAACAACCTCAACAATGAACAGCATCAAAAAATTCAACAACAACCTCAGCATTCAAAAACACCAACAAATGAAACAAGCTCAACATTGAAAAACACCAACAAATTCAACAACAATCTCAGCAATGAAAAACATCAATAAATTCAACAACAACCTCAACAATGAAAAACACCAAGAAATTCAACAACAACCTCAGTATTCAAAAACACCAACAAATGAAACAAGATCAACATTGAAAAACACCAACAAATTCATCAACAACCTCAACATTGAAAAACACCAGCAAATTCAACAACAACCTCAACTTCGAAAAACATCAACAAATTCAACAACCTCAACATTGAAAAACTCCAACAAATTCAACTGCAACCTCAACTTTGAAAAACACAAAAAGGTTTAAAAAAAAACATTGATAACAGTAAAAAATTCAACAACAACCACAATATTGAAAATCTTCAAGAAATTCAACAACAACCTCATCATTGAAAAACTCCAAGAAATTCAACAACAACCTCAGTATTCAAAAACACCAACAAATGAAACAAGCTCAACATTGAAAAACACCAACAAATACATCAACAACCTCAATATTGAAAAACACCAGCATATTCAACAACAACCTCAACAATGAACAGCATCAAAAAATTCAACAACAACCTCAGCATTCAAAAACACCAACAAATGAAACAAGCTCAACATTGAAAAACACCAACAAATTCAACAACAATCTCAGCAATGAAAAACATCAATAAATTCAACAACAACCTCAACAATGAAAAACACCAATAAATTCAACAACAACAACCTCAACAATGAAAAACACCAAAAAGATCAACAACAACCTCAACAATGAAAAACTCCAACAATTTTAACAACAACCGCAACAATGAAAAACACCAAAAAATTCAACAACAACCTCAACATTCAATAAATCCAACAAGTTCAACAAAAACCGCAACAATGAAGAACACCAATAAATTCAACAACAACCTCAACTTCGAAAAACACCAACAAATTCAACAACCTCAACATTGAAAAACACCAACAAATTCAACTGCAACCTCAACTTTGAAAAACACAAAAAAGTTTAAAAAAAAACATTGATAACAGTAAAAAATTCAACAACAACCTCAATATTGAAAAACTGCAAGAAATTCAACAACAACCTCAGCTTTGAAAAACACCAAGAAATTCAACAACAACCTCAGTATTCAAAAACACCAACAAATGAAACAAGCTCAACATTGAAAAACACCAACAAATTCATCAACAACCTCAACATTGAAAAACACCAGCAAATTCAACAACAACCTCAACAATGAACAACACCAAAAGATTCAACAACAACCTCAATATTGAAAAACTCCAAGAAATTCAACAACAACCTCAACATTGAAAAACACTAAGAAATTCAACAACACCCTCAGCATTCAAAAACACCAACAAATGAAACAAGCTCAACATTGAAAAACACCAACAAATTCAACAACAACCTCAGCAATGAAAAACATCAATAAATTCAACAACATCCTCAACAATGAAAAACACCAATAAATTCAACAACAACAACCTCAACAACGAAAAACAACAAAAAGATCAACAACAACGTCAACAATGAAAAACTCCAAAAATTTCAACAACTGCAACAATGAAAAACACCAAAAAGTTCAACAACAACCTCAACTTCGAAAAACACCAACAAATTCAACAACCTCAACATTGAAAAACACCAAGAATATCAACAACAACCTCAGCATTCAAAAACACCAACAAATGAAACAAGCTCAACATTGAAAAACACCAACAAATTCAACAACAACCTCAGCAATGAAAAACATCAATAAATTCAACAACAACCTCAACAATGAGAAACACCAATAAATTCAACAACAACAACCTCAACAAAGAAAAACAACAAAAAGATCAACAACAACGTCAACAATGAATAACTCCAACAATTTCAACAACAACTGCAACAATGAAAAACACCAAAATATTCAACAACAAACTCAACATTGAAAATCACCAACAAATTCAGCAACAACCTGAGCAATGGAAAACATCAAAAAATTCAACAACAACCTCAACAATGAAAAACACCAAAAAATTCAAAAACAAAAACCTCAACAATGGAAAGCATTAAAAAGATCAACAACAACCTAAACATTCAAAAACACCAACAAGTTCAACAAAAACCTCAACAATGAAAAACACCAAAAAATTCAAGAGCATCCTCAACTTTTAAAAACATCCAAAAAAGTTAAAAAAAAACCATTGATAACACCATTAATTTCAACAACATCCTCAACATTGAAAATCACCAAAATATTCAACAACAACCTCAACAATGAAAAATAACAAAACGATCAACAACAACCTCAACATTGAAAATAACCAACAATTTCAACAACAACCGCAACAATGAAAAACACCAACAAATTCAACAACCTCAACATTGAAAACCACCAATAAATTCAAAATAACCTCAACAATGAAAAGCACCTAAAAATTCAACAACAACTTCAACATTCAAAAACACCAACAAATTTAACTGCAACCTCAACTTTGAAAAATTCAAAAAAGTTTTTAAGAACACATTGATACCACCAATAAATTCAACAACAACCTCAACAATGAAAAACATCATGAAATTCAACGACAGCCTCCAATTTGAAAAACACCAACAAATTCTACAACCGCAACATTCAAAAGCACCAATAAATCCAACAAAACCTCAACAATGAAAAACAACCAAAAATTCAAAAACAACAACCTCAGCAATGAAAAACACCAAAACATTTAACAACAAGCTCAACATTGAAAATCACCAACAAATTCAACAACAACCTCAACAATGAAAAACATGAAAAAATTCAACAACAACAACCTCAACAATGAAAAACACCAAAAAATTCAACAACAACCTCAACATTGAAAAACACCAACAAATTCAACAACAACCTCAATATTGAAAATCACCATCAAATTCAACAACAACCTCAACAATGAAAAACATCCAAAAATTCAAAAACAACAACCTCAACAATGAAAAACACCAAAACATTCAACAACAACCTCAACATTAATCAACACCAACAAATACAACAACAACCTCAACAATGAAAAACACCAATAAATTCAACAACAACCCCAACATTGAAAAACACCAACAAATTCAACAACAACCTCGATATGAAAATCTGCACAAAATTCAACAACAACCTCAACAATGAAAAATATGAAAAAATTCAACAACAACAACCTCAACAATGAAAAACACCAAAAAATTCAACAACAACCTCAACATTGAAAAACACCAACAAATTCAACAACAACTTCAATATTGAAAATCACCATCAAATTCAACAACAACCTCAACAATGAAAAACAACCAAAAATACAAAAACAACAACCTCAGCAATGAAAAACACCAAAACATTCAACAACAACCTCAATATTGAAAATCACCAACAAATTCAACAACAACCTCAACAATGAAAAACATGAAAAAATTCAACAACAACCTCAACAATGAAAAACACCAAAAAATTTAACAACAACCCCAACATTGAAAAACACCAACAAATTCAACAACAACCTCAATATTGAAAATCACCAACAAATTCAACAACAACCTCAACAATGAAAAACACCAAAACAAGCAATAAAAACCTAAACATTGAATAACTCCAAGAATTTCAACAACTACCACAACAATGAAAAGCACCAAAAAATTCGACAACAAACTCAACATTGAAAATCACCATCAAATTCAACAAAAACCTCAACAATGAAAAACACAGAAAAATTCAACCAGAACCTCAATTTTGAAAAACACCCACAGATTTAACATCCTCAACATTGAAAAACTCCACTAATTTCAAAAACAACATTAACAATGAAAAACATCCAAAAATACAAAAACAACAACCTCAACAATGAAAACCACCAAAACATTCAACAACAACCTCAACATTAATCAACACCAACAAATACAACAACAACCTCAACAATGAAAAACACGAAAAAATTCAACAACAACCCCAACATTGAATACACCAACAAATTCAACAACAACCTCAACAATGAAAATCACCAACAAATTCAACAACAACCTCAACAATGAAATAAATCCAAAAATTCAACAACAACAACCTCAACAATGAAAAACACCAAAAAATTCAACAACAAACTCATCTTTGAAAAAAACCAACAAATTCAACAACCTCAACATTAAAAAACACCAACAAATTCAACAACAACCTCAACATTGAAAATCTCCAACAAATTCAACAAAAACCTCAACAATGAAAAACACCGAAAAATAAAAACAACAACCTCAACATTCAAAAACACCAACAAATTCAACGAAAACCTCAAAAATGAAAAACAGCAAAAAATTCATCAAAAACCTCTACTTTGAAAAATACCAACAAATTCAACAACCTCAACATTGAAAAACACCAACTTATTCAACAACAACCTCAACAATGAAAAACACCAACAAATTCAACAACAACCTCGACATTCAAAAACACCAACAATTTAAACAACAACCACAGCAATGAAAAACATCAATAAATTCAACAACAACCTCAACAATGAAAAACACCAAATATATCAATAAAAACATCAACATTGAAAAACTCCAAGAATTTCAACAACTACCACAACAATGAAAAACACCAAAAAATTCGACAACAAACTCAACATTGAAAATCACCATCAAATTCAACAAAAACCTCAACAATGAAAACACCAAAAAATTAAACAACAACCTCAATTTTGAAAAACACCAACAATTTCAACAACAACCTCAGCAATGAAAAACATCTAAAAATTCAACAACAACCCCAACAATTAAAAACACCAAAAAAATTCAACAAAAACCTTAACATTCGAAAACACCAAAAAATAAAAACAACAACCTCAAAGTTCAAAATCACCAGCAAATTCAACCAAAACCTCAAAAATGAAAAACACCAAAAAATTCAACAACAACCTCAACTTTGAAAAACACCAACAAATTCAACAAAACCAACATTGAAAAACGCCAACAAATTCAACAACAACCTCAACATTGAAAAACTCCAACAAATTCAACAACATCCTGAACAATGAAAAACGCCAAAAAATACAACATCAACCTCAGCATACAAAAACACCAACAATTTCAACAACAACCTCTGTATTGAAAAACATCAAAAAATTCAACAACATCCTCAACAATGAAAAACACCAAAAAAATCAATAAAAACCTCAACATTGAAAAACTCCAAGAATTTCAACAATTACCACAACAATGAAAAACACAAATAAAATGCAACAACAACCTGAATTTTGAAAAACACCAACAGATTTAACAACCTCAAATTTTAAATACACCAACAAATTCAACAACAACCTCAGCTTTGAGAAATACCAACAAATTCAACTGCAACCTCAACATTCAAAAACTCCAACAATTTGAATAACAAACTCAACACTGAAAAACACCAAGAAATTCAACTGCAACCACAATTTCGAAAAATAATAAAAGATTCAAAAAAAAATTGAATACACCAAAAAATTCAACAACAACCTCAACATTGAAAAACACCAAAATATTCAATAACAACCTCAATTTTGAAAAGCACGATCCAATTCCAAAACCTCAACATTGAAAAGCACCAACAAATTCAACTACAACCTCAATATTGTTAATCACCAACAAACTCAACTACAACCTCAACATTCAAAAACACCAACAAATTCAACAAAAACCTCAACAATGGAAAACACCAACAAGTTCATCAAAAACCTCAAAAATGAAAAACACCAAAAATAAAATCAACAACCTCAACATTCAAAAGCACCAACAAATTCAACAACCTCAACATTGAAGAACTCCAAGAAATACAACAACAACCTCAACAATGAAAACCACCAAAAAATTCAACAACAACCTCAACATTGAAAAACACCAACAAATTCAACAACATCCTCAATATTGAAAATCACCATCAAATTCAACAACAACCTCAACAATGAAGAACATCCAAAAATTCAACAACAACAACCTCAACATTCAAAAACACCAACAAATTCAAAAACAACCTCAACAATGAAAAACACCAAAAAATTGATCAACAATCTCAACAAACAAAAACACCAACAAACTCAACCAAAACCTCAACAATGAAAGACACCAAAAAATTCATCAACAACCTCAACTTTGAAAAACACCAACAAATTCAACAACCTCAACATTGAAAAACGACAACAAATTCAACAACAACCTCAACATTCAAAAACACCAACAATTTCAACAACAACCTCAACATTGAAAAACACCAAAATATTCAATAACAACCTCAACTTTGAAAAGCACGATCCAATTCCAAAACCTCAACATTGAAAAGCACCAATAAATTCAACTACAACCTCAATATTGTTAATCACCAACAAATTCAACTACAACCTCAACATTCAAAAACACCAACAAATTCAACAGAAACCTCAACAATGGAAAACACCAACAAGTTCATCAAAAACCTCAAAAATGAAAAACACCAAAAAATTAATCAACAACCTCAACATTCAAAAGCACCAACAAATTCAACAACCTCAACATTGAAGAACTCCAAGAAATACAACAACAACCTCAACAATGAAAACCACCAAAAAATTCAACAACAACCTCAACATTGAAAAACACCAACAAATTCAACCACATCCTCAAAATTGAAAATCACCATCAAATTCAACAACAACCTCAACAATGAAGAACATCCAAAAATTCAACAACAACAACCTCAACATTCAAAAACACCAACAAATTCAAAAACAACCTCAACAATGAATAACACCAAAAAATTGATCAACAATCTCAACAAACAAAAACACCAACAAACTCAACCAAAACCTCAACAATGAAAGACACCAAAAAATTCATCAACAACCTCAACTTTGAAAAACACCAACAAATTCAACAACCTCAACATTGAAAAACGACAACAAATTCAACAACAACCTCAACATTCAAAAACACCAACAATTTCAACAACAACCTCAGCAATGAAAAACTTCAAAAAATTCAACAACATCCTCAACAATGAAAAGCACCAAAAAAAATTCAACAACAACCTCAACAATGAAAACCACCAAAAAAATCAATAAAAACCTCAACATTGAAAAACTCCAAGAATTTCAACAACTACCACAACATTGAAATACACCAAAAAATTCGGCAACAAACGCAACATTGAAAATCACCATCATATTCAACAAAAACCTCAACAATGAAAAACACCAAAAAATACAACAACAACCTTAAGTTTGAAAAACACCAATAGACTTAACAAGATCAACATTCAAATACACCAACAAATTCAACAACAACCTCAGTTTTGAATAACACAAACAAATTCAACAACCTCAACATTGAAAAACACAAACAAATTCAACAACAACCTCAACTTTGAAAAACACCAACAAATTCAACAAGCTCAAAATTGAAAAACACCAACAAATTTAACTGCAACCTCAACTGTGAAAAAGACAAAAATGATCAAAAAAAAACCATTGATAACACCAATAAATTCAACAACCTCAACATTGAAAATCACCAACAAATTCAACAACAAACTCAGCAATGAAAAACATCACAAAATTCAACAACCTCAACATTCACAAACACCAGCAATTTCAACAACAACCGCAACAATGAAAAACATCAAAAAATTCAACAACAACCTCAACAATGAAAAACACCAAAAGAATTCATCAACAACCTCAACAATGAAAAATACCAAAAAAAATCAATAAAATCCTCAACATTGAAAAGCACCAAAAAATTCCACAACAACCTCAACCATGAAAAACACCAAAAAATTCAACAACAACCTCAACATTCAAAAACACCAAAAAATAAATACAACAACCTCAACGTTCAAAAACACCAACAAATGCAACCAAAACCTCAACATTGAAAAACACCAAAAAATTCAACAACAAACTCAACTTTGAAAAACACCAACAAATACAACAACCTCAACATTGAAAAACACCAACAAATTCAACAACAATCTCAACATTCAAAAACTCCAACAAATTCAACAACAACCTCAACATTCAAAAACACCAACAATTTCAACAACAACCTCAGCAATGAAAAACATCAAAAAATTCAACAACAACCTCAACAATGAAAAACACCATAAAAATTCAACAAAAACCTTAACATTCAAAAACACCAAAAAATAAAAATAACAACCTCAACATTCAAAAACACCAATAAATTCAACTAAAACCTCAACAAGGAAAAACACCAGAAAATTCAACAACAACCTCAACTTTGAAAATCACCAGCAAATTCAACAACCTCAACATTGAAAAACGCTAACAAATTCAACAACAACATCAACAGTGAAAAACTCCAACAAATTCAACAACAACCTCAACATTGAAAAGCACCAAAAAATTCAACAACAACCTCAACATTCAAAAACACCAACAAATTCAACAACAACCTCAGCAATGAATAACATCAAAAAATTCAACAACATCCTCAACAATGAATAATACCAAAAAAATTCAACAACAAACTCAACAATGAAAAACACCAATAAAAATCAATAAACACCTCAACATTGAAAAACAACAAAAAATTCCACAACAACCTCAACAATGAAAAACACCAAAAAAATTCAACAACAACCTCAACTTTGAAAATCACCAGCAAATTCAACAACCTCAGCATTGAAAAACGCTAACAAATTCAACAACAACCTCAACATTGAAAAGCTCCAACAAATTCAACAACATCCTCAACAATGAAAAACGTAAATAAAAATCAATAGACACCTCAACATTGAAAAACACCAAAGAATTCCACAACAAACTCAACAATGAAAAACACAAATAAAAATCAATAAACACCTCAACATTGAAAAACACCAAAAAATTCCACAACAACCTCAACAATGAAAAACACCAAAAAATTCAACAACAACCTCAACATTCAAAAAAACCAAAAAAATCAATACAACATCCTTAACATTCAAAAACACCAACAAATACTGACAAAACCTCAACAATGAAAAACACCAAAAAATTCAACAACCAGCTCAACTTTGAAAAACAGCAACAAATACTTCAACGTCAACATTGAAAAACACCAACAAATTCAACAACAACCTCAACATTGAAAAACCCCAACAAATTCAACAACAACCTCAACAATGAAAACCACCAAAAATTTCAACAACAACCTCAACATTCAAAAACACCAACAATTTTAACAACAACCTCAGCAATGAAAAACATCTAAAAATTCAACAAAAATCTCAACAATGAAAAACACCAAAGAAATTCAACAAAATCCTTAACATTCAAAAACACCAAAAAATTCCACAACAACCTCAACAATGAAAAACACCAAAAAATTCAACAACAACCTTAACAATAAAAAACACCATAAAAATTCAACAAAAACCTTAACATTCAAAAACACCAAAAAATAAAAATAACAACCTCAACATTCAAAAACACCAAAAAATTCAACTAAAACCTCAACAAGGAAAAACACCAGAAAATTCAACAACAACCTCAACTTTGAAAATCACCAGCAAATTCAACAACCTCAACATTGAAAAACGCTAACAAATTCAACAACAACATCAACAGTGAAAAACTCCAACAAATTCAACAACAACCTCAACATTGAAAAGCACCAAAAAATTCAACAACAACCTCAACATTCAAAAACACCAACAAATTCAACAACAACCTCAGCAATGAATAACATCAAAAAATTCAACAAAAATCTCAACAATGAAAAACACCAAAGAAATTCAACAAAATCCTTAACATTCAAAAACACCAAAAAATAAAAACAACAACCTCAAAGTTCAAAAACACCAACAAATTCAACAAAAACCTCAACAATGAAAAACACCAAAAAATTCAACAACAATCTCAACTTTGAAAATCACCAACAAATTCAACAAACTCAACATTGAAAAACTCCAACAAATTCAACAACATCCTCAACAATTAAAAACGCCAAAAAATTCAACAACAACCTCAACATTCAAAAACACCAACAATTTCAACAACAACCTCAATAATGAAAAACATCAAAAAGTTCAACAACATCCTCAACAATGAAAAACACCAAAAAAATTCAACAACAACCTCAACGATGAAAAAGTGGAAAAAAATCAATAAAAACATCAACATTGAAAATCTCCAAGAATTTCAACAATTACCACAACAATGAAAAACACCAAAAAATTCGACAACAAACTCAATATTGAAAATCACCATCAAATTCAACAAAAACCTCAACAATGAAAAACACAAATAAAATTCAACAACAACCTCAATTTTGAAAAACACCAACAGATTTAACAACCAAAACATTCAAATACATCAACAAATTAAACAACAACCACAGCTTTGAAAAACACCAACAAATTCAACAACCCCAACATTGAAAAACACCAACAAATTCAACAACAACCTCAACAATGAAAAACATGAAAAAATTCAACAACAACAAGCTCAACAATGAAAAACATCAAAAAATTCAACAACAACCTCAACATTGAACAACACCAAAAAATTCAACAGCAACCTCAATATTGAAAATCACCATCAAATTCAACAACAACCTCAACAATGAAAAACAACCAAAAATTCAAAAACAACAACCTCAGCAATGAAAAACACCAAAACATTCAACAACAACCTCAATATTGAAAATCACCAACAAATTCAACAACAACCTCAACAATGAAAAACATGAAAAAATTCAACAACAACAACAACCTCAACAATGAAAAACACCAAAAAATTCAACAACAACCTCAACATTGAAAAACAGCAACAAATTCAACAAAAACCTCAACAATGAAAATCACCATCAAATTCAACAACAACCTCAACAATTAAAAACATCCAAAAATACAAAAACAACAACCTCAGCAATGAAAACCACCAAAACATTCAACAACAACCTCAACATTAATCAACACCAACAAATACAACAACAACCTCAACAATGAAAAACACGAAAAAATTCAACAACAACCCCAACATTGAATACACCAACAAATTCAACAACAACCTCAACAATGAAAATCACCAACAAATTCAACAACAACCTCAACAATGAAATAAATCCAAAAATTCAACAACAACAACCTCAACAATGAAAAACACCAACAAATTCAACAACAAACTCATCTTTGAAAAAAACCAACAAATTCAACAACCTCAACATTAAAAAACGCCAACAAATTCAACAACAACCTCAACATTGAAAATCTCCAACAAATTCAACAGAAACCTCAACAATGAAATACACCGAAAAATAAAAACAACAACCTCAACATTCAAAAACACCAACAAATTCAACGAAAACCTCAAAAATGAAAAACACCAAAAAATTCATCAAAAACCTCTACTTTGAAAAACACCAACAAATTCAACAACCTCAACATTGAAAAACACCAACTTATTCAACAACAACCTCAACAATGAAAAACACCAACAAATTCAACAACAACCTCAACATTCAAAAACACCAACAATTTAAACAACAACCACAGCAATGAAAAACATCAGGAAATTCAACAACAACCTCAACAATGAAAAACACCAAATATATCAATAAAAACCTCAACATTGAAAAGCTCCAAGAATTTCAACAACTACCACAACAATGAAAAACACCAAAAAATTCGACAACAAACTCAACATTGAAAATCATCATCAAATT
Source organism: Cetorhinus maximus (assembly GCF_964194155.1). Lineage (NCBI taxonomy): Eukaryota > Metazoa > Chordata > Chondrichthyes > Lamniformes > Cetorhinidae > Cetorhinus > Cetorhinus maximus. The sequence goes on along the minus strand of NW_027596110.1, from coordinate 1,069,732 downwards.
CAACAAAAACCTCAACAATGAAAACACCAAAAAATTAAACAACAACCTCAATTTTGAAAAACACCAACAGATTTAACAACCTCAACATTCAAATACATCAACAAATTCAACAACAACCACAGCTTTGAAAAACACCAACAAATTCAACGGCAACCTCAACATTGAAAAACTCCAACAATTTCAATAACAACCTCAACAATGAAAAATACCAACAAATTCAACTACAACCTCAACATTCAAAAACACCAACAAATTCAACAAAAACCTCAACAATGGAAAACACCAACAAATTCATCAAAATCCTCAACAATGAAAAACACCACAAGATTCATCAACAACCTCAACATTCAGAAATACCAACAAATTCAACAACCTCAACATTGAAGAACTCCAAGAAATTCCACAACAACCTCAACAATGAAAAACACCAAAAAATGCAACAACAACCCCAACATTGAAAAACACCAACAAATTCAACAACAACCTCAACAATGAAAAACATGAAAAAATTTAACAACAACCTCAACATTGAAAAACACCAAAAAATTCAGCAACAACCGCAACATTGAACAACACCAACAAATTCAACAACAACCTCAATATTGAAAATCACTATGAAATTCAACAACAACCTCAACAATGAAAAACTACCAAAAATTCAAAAACAACAACCTCAGCAATGAAAAACACCAAAACATTCAACAACAAGCTCAACATTGAAAAACACCAACAAATTCAACAACAACCTCAACAATGAAAAACATGAAAAAATTTAACAACAACCTCAACATTGAAAAACACCAAAAAATTCAGCAACAACCGCAACATTGAACAACACCAACAAATTCAACAACAACCTCAATATTGAAAATCACTATGAAATTCAACAACAACCTCAACAATGAAAAACTACCAAAAATTCAAAAACAACAACCTCAGCAATGAAAAACACCAAAACATTCAACAACAAGCTCAACATTGAAAATCACCAACAAATTCAACAACAACCTCAACAATGAAAAACACCAAAAAATTCAACAACAACCTCAACATTGAAAAACACCAACAAATTCAACAACAACCTCAATATTGAAAATCACCATCAAATTCAACAACAACCTCAACAATGAAAAACATCCAAAAATTCAAAAACAACAACCTCAACAATGAAAAACACCAAAACATTAAACAACAACCTCAACATTAATCAACACCAACAAATACAACAACAACCTCAACAATGAAAAACACCAAAAAATTCAACAACAACCCCAACATTGAAAAACACCAAAACATTCAACAACAACCTCAATATTGAAAATCACCAACAAATTCAACAACAACCTCAACAATGAAAAACACCAAAAAATTCAACAACAACAACCCAACATTGAAAAACACCAACAAATTCAACAACAACCTCAATATTGAAAATCACCAACAAATTCAACAACAACCTCAACAATGAAAAACACCAAAAAATTCAACAACAAACTCATCTTTGAAAAAAACCAACAAATTCAACAACCTCAACATTAAAAAACACCAACAAATTCAACAACAACCTCAACATTGAAAATCTCCAACAAATTCAACAAAAACCTCAACAATGAAAAACACCGAAAAATAAAAACAACAACCTCAACATACAAAAACACCAACAAATTCAACGAAAACCTCAACATTGAAAAACACCAAAAAATTCATCAAAATCCTCTACTTTGAAAAACACCAACAAATTCAACAACCTCAACATTGAAAAACACCAACTTATTCAACAACAACCTCAACAATGAAAAACACCAAAAAATTCAACAACAACCTCAGCATTCAAAAACACCAAAATATTCAAAAACAACCTCAACTTTGAAAAACACGATCCAATTCCAAAACCTCAACATTGAAAAGCACCAAAATATTCAACTACAACCTCAATATTGTTAATCACCAACAAATTCAACAAAAACCTCAACAATGGAAACCACAAACAAATTCATCAAATACCTCAAAAATGAAAAATACCAACAAATTCAACTACAACCTCAACATTCAAAAACACCAACAAATTCAACAAAAACCTAAACAATGGAAAACACCAACAAATTCTTCAAAATCCTCAACAATGAAAAACACCAAAAAATTCAACAACAACCTCAACATTCAAAAACACCAACAATTTCAACAACAACCACAGCAATGAAAAACATCAATAAATTCAACAACAACCTCAACAATGAAAAACACCAAAAATATCAATAAAAACCTCAACATTGAAAAACTCCAAGAATTTCAACAACTACCACAACAATGAAAAACACCAACAAATTCAACAACAACCTCAATATTGAAAATCACCATGAAATTGAACAAAAACCTCAACAATGAAAAACACAAAAAAATTCAACCAGAACCTCAATTTTGAAAAATACCAACAGATTTAACATCCTCAACATTGAAAAACTCCAACAATTTCAACAACAGCCTCAACAATGAAAAACATCCAAAAATACAAAAACAACAACCTCAACAATGAAAACAACCAAAACATTCAACAACAACCTCAGATTAATCAACACCAACAAATACAACAACAACCTCAACAATGAAAAACACCAAAAAATTCAACAACAACCCCAACATTGAAAAACACCAACAAATTCAACAACAACCTCAATATTGAAAATCACCAACAAATTCAACAACAACCTCAACAATGAAAAACATCCAAAAATTCAACAACAACAACCTCAACAATGAAAAACACCAAAAAATTCAACAACAAACTCATCTTTGTAAAAAACCAACAAATTCAACTACCTCAACATTAAAAAACACCAACAAATTCAACAAAAACCTCAAAATTGAAAATCACCAACAAATTCAACAACAACTTCAACATTGAAAAACTCCAACAAATTAATGTGCAAACTCAACTTCGAAAAAAAAAAAGTTTTAAAAAAAACATTGATAACACCAATAAATTCAACAACAACGTCAATATTGAAAATCACCCGGAAATTCATCAACAACCTCAACAATGAAAAACAGCAAACAATTCAACAAGTACCGCAAATGAAAAACACCAACAAATTCAACAACAACCTCAACATTCAAAAACACCAACAAATTGAACAGAAACCACAACATCGAAAAACATCAATAAATTCAAAAACAACCTCAACATTGAAAAACACCTAAATATTCAACAACAACCTCAACTTTGAAAAACACCAACAAATTCAAAACCCTCAACATGGAAAAACACCAACAAATTCAACTACAACCAAAATATTGAAAATCACCAACAAATTCAACAACAACCTCAACATTCAAAAACACCAAAACATTCAACAACAATCTCAACAATGAAAAACACCAAAAAATTCATAATCAACTTCAACATTAAAAAACACCACCGATTTCAACAAAAACCTCAACAATTAAAAACACCAAAAAATTCAACAACAAAGTCAACTTTGAAAAATACCAACAAATTCAACAACCTCAACATTGAAAAACACCAACAAATTCAACAACAAACTCAGCAATCAAAATCAGCAACAAATTCAACAACAACCTCAACAATGAAAATCACCATCAAATTCAACAACAACCTCAACAATTAAAAACACCAACAAATTCAACAAAAACCTCAATGAAAAACACCAATAAATACAACAACAACCTCAATTTTGAAAAACACAAACAAATTCAACAAACTCAACATTGAAAACCAGCAACAAATTCAACTGCAACCTCAACTTTGAAAAATACAAAAAAGATCAAAAAAAACCATTGATAACACGAATAAATTCAACCACCTCAACATTGAAAATCACCAACAAATTCAACAACAACCTCAGCAATGAAAAACATCAAAAAATTCAACAAGAACATCAACAATGAAAAACACCAACAAATTCAACAAGTACCGCAACAATTAAAAACACCAAAAAATTCAACAACAAACTCAAAATTGAAAATCACCATCAAATTCTTCAAAAATGTCCTCATTGAAAAACATCAAAAAATGCAACAAAAACCTCAACACTCCAAAACACCAACAAATTCAACAAAAACTTCAACAATGAAAACACCAAAAAATTCAACAACAATCTCAACATTGAAAAACACCAACAAATTCAACAAAAACCTCAACATTCAAATACACCAACAAATTCAACAACAACCTCACCTTTGAATACACGAACAAATTCAACAACCTCAACATTGAAAAACTCCAACAAATTCAACAACATCCTCAACAACGTAAAACATCAAAAAATTCAACAACAACCTCAACAATGAAAAACACCACAAAAATTAAACAACAGCCTCAACAATGAAATTAACCAAAAAAAATCAATAAAAACCTCAACATTGAAAAACTCCAAGAATTTGAACAATTACCACAACCATGAAAAGCACCAAAAAATTCGACAACAAACTCAATATTGAAAATCACCAACACATTTAACAAGCTCAACATTCAGAAACACCAACAAATTCGACAAAAACCTCAACAATGAAAAACACCAAAAAATTCAACAACAACCTCAACTTTGGAAAACACCAAGAAATTCAACAATCTCAACATTGAAAAACACCAACAAATTCAACTGCAACCACAACTTTTAAAAATACAAATAAGATCAAAATAAACCATTGATAACACCAATAAATTCAACAACCTCCCAATTGAAAATCACCAACAAATTCAACAACAACCTAAGCAATGAAAAACATCAAAAAATTCAACAACAACCTCAACAAAGAAAAACACCAACAAATTCAACAAGTACCGCAAATGAAAAACACCAAAAAATTCAACAGCAAATTCAAAATTGAAAATAACCATCAAATTCAACAAAAATCTCAACATTGAAAAACAAAAAAAAAACAACAACCCCAACATTCCAAAACACCAACAAATTCAACAAAAACCTCAACAATGAAAACACCAAAAAATACAACAACAATCACAACTTTGTAAAACACCAACAAATTGAACAACATCAACATTGAAAAACACCAACAAATTAAAGTGCAAACTCAACTTCGAAAAAAACAAAAAGTTTAAAAAAAAACATTGATATCACCAATAAATTCAACAGCAACGTCAATATTGAAAATCACCCGCAAATTCATCAACAACCTCAACAATGAAAAACAGCAAACAATTCAACAAGTACTGCAAATGAAAAACATCAATAAATTCAAAAACAACCTCAACTTTGAAAAACACCAACAAATTCAACTGCAGCCTTAAGTTTGAAAAATACAAAAAAGTTCAAGAAAAATCATTGATAACACCAAAAAATTCATCAACAACCTTAACATTGAAAAACACCAAAATATTCAACAACAACCTCAACTTTGAAAAACACCAACAAATTCAAAACCCTCAACATGGAAAAACACCAACAAATTCAACTACAACCAAAATATTGAAAATCACCAACAAATTCAACAACAACCTCAACATTCGAAAACACCAAAAAATTCAACAACAATCTCAACAATGAAAAACACCACAAAAATCATAATCAACTTCATCATTAAAAAACAACACCAAATTCAACAAAAACCTCAACAATTAAAAACACCAAAAAATTCAACAACAAAGTCAACTTTGAAAAACACCAACAAATTCAACAACAAACTCAGCAATCAAAATCAGCAAGAAATTCAACAACAACCTCAACAATGAAAAACACACAAAAATTCATCAACAACCTCAACATTCAAAAACACTAACAAATTCAACAAAAACCTCAACAATGAAAAACACCAAAAAATACAACAACAACCTCAACTTTGAAAAACACAAACAAATTCAACAAACTCAACATTGAAAAGCAGCAACAAATTCAACTGCAACCTCAACTTTGAAAAATACAAAAAATATCAAAAAAAACCATTGATAACACGAATAAATTCAACCACCTCAACATTGAAAATCACCAACAAATTCAACAACAACCTCAGCAATGAAAAACATCAAAAAATTCAACAAGAACCTCAACAATGAAAAACACCAACAAATTCAACAAGTACCGCATCAATGAAAAACAACAAAAAATTCAACAACAAACTCAAAATTGAAAATCACCATCAAATTCTTCAAAAATGTCCTCATTGAAAAACATCAAAAAATGCAACAAAAACCTCAACATTCCAAAACACCAACAAATTCAACAAAAACTTCAACAATGAAAATACCAAAAAATTCAACAACAACCTCAACATTGAAAAACTCCACAACTTCAGCAACAGCCTCAACATTCAAAAACACCAACAAATTCAACAAAAACCTCCACATTGAAAAACACCAAAAAATTCAGCAACAACCTCAACTTGGAAAAACACCAACAAATTCAACAACCTCAACATTGAAAAACACCAACAAATTCAACAACAAACTCAATATTGAAAAACTCCAACAAATTCAACAACAACCTCAACAATTAAAAACACCAAATAATTCAACAACAATCTCAAATTTCAAAACACCAACAAATTCAACAACAACCTCAACATTCGAAAACACCAAAAAATTCAACAACAACCTCAACTTTGAAAAACGCCAACAAATTCAACAACCTCAACATTAAAAAACACCAACAAATTCAACTGCAAGCTCAACTTTGAAAAATACAAAAAAGATAAAAAAAAACCACTGATAACACCATTAAATTCAACAACCTCAACATTGAAAATCACCAACAAATTCAACAACAACCTCAACATTGAAAAAAACCAAAATATTCAACAACAACCTCAACTTTGAAAAACGGCAACAAATTCAAAAACCTCAACATGGAAAAATACCAACAAATTCAACTACAACCTCAATATTGAAAATCACCAACAAATTCAACAACAACCTCAACAATAAAAAACACCAACAAATTCAATAAAAAGCTCAACAATGAATAACACCAAAAAACTCAACAACAACCTCAATTTTGAAAGACTCCAACACATTTAACAACCTCAACATTCAAATAAACCAACAAATTCAACTACAAACTCAGCTTTGAAAAACACCAACAATTTCAACAACCTCAACATTGAAAAACAACAACAAATTCAACAACAACCTCAACTTTGAAAAATACAAAAAGGTTCAACAAAATAAAAATTGATAACTCCAACAAATTCAACAACAACCTCAATATTGAAAATCCCCAACAAATTTTACAACAACCTCAACAATGAAAAACATCAAAAAATTCAACAACAACCACAACAATGAAAAACACCAACCATTTCAACAAAAACCTTAACAATTAAAAACACCAAAAAATTCAACAACAACCTCAACAATGAAAAACACCAATAAATTCAACAACAACCTCAACTTTGAAAAACTCAAACAATTTCAAGAACAACCTCAAAAATGAAAAACACCAAAAAATTCAACAAACACCTCAACAATCAAAAACATCAACAAATTCAACAAAAACCTCAACAATTAAAAACACCAAAAAATTCAACAACAACGTCAACTTTCAAAAACACCAACAAATTCAACAACCTCAACATTGAAAAACACCAACAAATTCAACAACTACCTCAACTTTGAAAAACTCCAACAAATTCAACAACCTCAACATTGAAAAACACCAACAAATTCAACAACAACCTTAACATTGAAAAACTCCAACAAATTCAACAACAACTCAACAATGAAAAACACCAAAAAATTCAACAACAACCTCAACATTCAGAAACAACAACAAATTCAACAAAAACCTCAACAATGAAAAACACCAAAAAATTCAACAACAACCTTAACATTGAAAAACTCCAACAAATTCAACAACAACCTCAACATTCGAAAACACCAAAAAATTCAACAACAATCTCAACAATGAAAAACACCACAAAAATCATAATCAACTTCATCATTAAAAAACAACACCAAATTCAACAAAAACCTCAACAATTAAAAACACCAAAAAATTCAACAACAAAGTCAACTTTGAAAAACACCAACAAATTCAACAATAAACTCAGCAATCAAAATCAGCAAGAAATTCAACAACAACCTCAACAATGAAAAACACACAAAAATTCATCAACAACCTCAACATTCAAAAACACTAACAAATTCAACAAAAACCTCAACAATGAAAAACACCAAAAAATACAACAACAACCTCAACTTTGAAAAACACAAACAAATTCAACAAACTCAACATTGAAAAGCAGCAACAAATTCAACTGCAACCTCAACTTTGAAAAATACAAAAAATATCAAAAAAAACCATTGATAACACGAATAAATTCAACCACCTCAACATTGAAAATCACCAACAAATTCAACAACAACCTCAGCAATGAAAAACATCAAAAAATTCAACAAGAACCTCAACAATGAAAAACACCAACAAATTCAACAAGTACCGCATCAATGAAAAACAACAAAAAATTCAACAACAAACTCAAAATTGAAAATCACCATCAAATTCTTCAAAAATGTCCTCATTGAAAAACATCAAAAAATGCAATAAAAACCTCAACATTCCAAAACACCAACAAATTCAACAAAAACTTCAACAATGAAAATACCAAAAAATTCAACAACAACCTCAACATTGAAAAACTCCACAACTTCAGCAACAGCCTCAACATTCAAAAACACCAACAAATTCAACAAAAACCTCCACATTGAAAAACACCAAAAAATTCAGCAACAACCTCAACTTGGAAAAACACCAACAAATTCAACAACCTCAACATTGAAAAACACCAACAAATTCAACAACAAACTCAATATTGAAAAACTCCAACAAATTCAACAACAACCTCAACAATTAAAAACACCAAATAATTCAACAACAATCTCAAATTTCAAAACACCAACAAATTCAACAACAACCTCAACATTCGAAAACACCAAAAAATTCAACAACAACCTCAACTTTGAAAAACGCCAACAAATTCAACAACCTCAACATTAAAAAACACCAACAAATTCAACTGCAAGCTCAACTTTGAAAAATACAAAAAAGATAAAAAAAAACCACTGATAACACCATTAAATTCAACAACCTCAACATTGAAAATCACCAACAAATTCAACAACAACCTCAACATTGAAAAAAACCAAAATATTCAACAACAACCTCAACTTTGAAAAACGGCAACAAATTCAAAAACCTCAACATGGAAAAATACCAACAAATTCAACTACAACCTCAATATTGAAAATCACCAACAAATTCAACAACAACCTCAACAATAAAAAACACCAACAAATTCAATAAAAATCTCAACAACAACCTCAATTTTGAAAGACTCCAACACATTTAACAACCTCAACATTCAAATAAACCAACAAATTCAACTACAAACTCAGCTTTGAAAAACACCAACAATTTCAACAACCTCAACATTGAAAAACAACAACAAATTCAACAACAACCTCAACTTTGAAAAATACAAAAAGGTTCAACAAAATAAAAATTGATAACTCCAACAAATTCAACAACAACCTCAATATTGAAAATCCCCAACAAATTTTACAACAACCTCAACAATGAAAAACATCAAAAAATTCAACAACAACCACAACAATGAAAAACACCAACCATTTCAACAAAAACCTTAACAATTAAAAACACCAAAAAATTCAACAACAACCTCAACATTGAAAAACACCAACAAATTCAACAACAACCTCAGCAAAGAAAAACATCAAAAAATTCAACAACAACCTCAACAAAGAAAAAGACCAACAAATTCAACAAGTACCGCAAATGAAAAACACCAAAAAATTCAACAGCAAACTCAAAATTGAAAATAACCATCAAATTCAACAAAAATCTCAACATTGAAAAAAAAATAAAAAATAAAACAACAACCCCAATATTCCAAAACATCAACAAATTCAACAAAAACCTCAACAATGAAAACACCAAAAAATACAACAACAAACTTAACATTCCAAGACCCCAACAAATTCAACAAAAACCTCAACAATGAAAACACCAAATAATTCAACAACAATCACAACTTTGAAAAAAACCAACAAATTCAACAACTTCAACATTGAAAAACACCAACAAATTAAAGTGCAAACTCAAATTTGAAAAAAACAAAAAAGAGAAAAAACACATTGATAACACCAATAAATTCAACAACAACCTCAATATTGAAAATCACCAACAAATTCATCAACAACTTCAACAATGAAAAACTCCCACAATTTCAGCAACAACCTCAACAATGAAAAACACCAAAAAATTCAACAACAAACTCAACATTGAAAATCACCAACAAATTCAGCAACAGCCTAAACAATGAATAACATCAAAAAATTCAGCAACAACCTCAACATTCCAAAACATCAACAAATTCAACAAAAACCTCAACAATGAAAACACCAAAAAATACAACAACAACCACAACTTTCAAAAAAACCAACAAATTCAACCGCCTCAACATTGAAAAATACCAATCAATTCAAGTGCAAACTCAACTTTGAAAAACACAAAAAAGTTTAAAAAAAAACATTGATAACACCAATAAATTCAACAACAACCTCAATATTGAAAATCACCAACAAATTCAAAAACAACACCAGCAATGAAAAACAGCAAAAAATTCAACAACAACGACCTCAACAATGAAAAATACCAAAAATTCAACAACAGCCTCAACATTGAAAAACTCCAACAATTTCAACAACAACCTCCACAATGTAAAACACCATAAAATTCAACAACAACCTTAACTTTGAAAAACACCAAAAAATTCAACAACCTCAACATTGAGAAACAGCAACAAATTCAACTGCAACCTCAACGTTGAAAAATACAAAAAAGATTAAAAAAAAATTGAACACACCAATAAATTCAACAAGAACCTCAATATTTAAAATCACCAATAAATTCAACAACTACCTCAACAATGAAAAACATCAAAAAATTCAACAATAACAACCTCAACAATGAAAGACACAAACAAATTCAACAAAAAACTCAACAATGAAAACACCAAAAAATTCAACAACAATCTCAACATTCAAAAATACCAACAAATTCACCAAAAACCTCAACATTGAAAAACACCAAAAAATTCAGCAACAACCTCAACTTTGAAATTCACCAACAAATTCAACGACCTCAACATTAAAAACACCAACTAATTCAACTGCAACATCAACTTTGAAAAATACAAAAAAGTTCAAAAAAATCATTGATAAAACCAATAAAGTAAACAAGAACCTCAATATTGAAAATCACCAAAAAATACAACAACAACCTTAACATTGAAAAACACCAAAATATTCAACAACAACCTCAACTTTGAAAAACACCAACAAATTCAAAAACCTCAACATGGAATAACACCAACAAATTCAACTACAACCAAAATATTGAAAATCACCAACAAATTCAACAACAACCTGAACATTCGAAAACAGCAAAAAATTCAACAACAAGCTCAACAATGAAAAACACCAAAAAATTCATAATCAACCTCAACATTGAAAAACACCAGCAAATTCAACAAAAACCTCAACAATTAAAAGCACCAAAAAATTCAACAACAACGTCAACTTTGAAAAATACCAACAAATTCAACAACCTCAAAATTGAAAAACACCAACAAATTCAACAACAACCTCAACAATGAAAAACATACAAAAATTCAACAACAACCTCAACATTCACAAACACCAACAAATTCAACAAAAACCTCAACAATGAAAAACACCAAAAAATTCAACAACAACCTCAACTTTGAAAGACTCAAACAAATTCAATAAACTCAACATTGAAAAGCAGCAACAAATTCAACTGCAACCTCAACTTTGAAAAATACAAAAAAGATAAAAAAAAACCATTGATAACACGAATAAATTCTACCACCTCAACATTGAAAATCACCAACAAATTCAACAACAACCTCAGCAATGAAAAACATCAAAAAATTCAACAAGAACCTCAACAATGAAAAACACCAACAAATTCAACAAGTACCGCAACAATGAATAACACCAAAAAATTCAACAACAAACTCAAAATTGAAAATCACCATCAAATACAACAAAAATGTCCTCATTGAAAAACATCAAAAAATGCAACAAAAACGTCAACATTCCAAAACACCAACAAATTCAACAAAAACCTCAACAATGAAAACACCAAAAAATTCAACAACAACCTCAACGTTGAAAAACTCCAACAATTTCAACCACAACCTCAACATTCAAAAACACCAACAAATTCAACAAAAACCTCAACAATGAAAAACATCAAAAAATTCAACAACAACCACAACAATGAAAAACACCAACCATTTCAACAAAAACCTTAACAATTAAAAACACCAAAAAATTCAACAACAACCTCAACAATGAAAAACACCAATAAATTCAACAACAACCTCAACTTTGAAAAACTCAAACAATTTCAAGAACAACCTCAACAATGAAAAACACCAAAAAATTCAACAAACACCTCAACACTCAAAAACAACAACAAATTCAACAAAAACCTCAACAATTAAAAACACCAAAAAATTCAACAACAACGTCACCTTTCAAAAACACCAACAAATTCAACAACCTCAACATTGAAAAACACCAACAAATTCAACAACTACCTCAACTTTGAAAAACTCCAACAAATTCAACAACCTCAACATTGAAAAACACCAACAAATTCAACAACAACCTTAACATTGAAAAACTCCAACAAATTCAACAACAACCTCAACAATGAAAAACACCAAAAAATTCAACAACAACCTCAACATTCAGAAACAACAACAAATTCAACAAAAACCTCAACAATGAAAAACACCAAAAAATTCAACAACAACCGCAACTTTGGAAAACACCAACAAATTCAACAACAACCTCAACCTTGAAAAACACCAACAAATTCAACAACAACCTCAGCAAAGAAAAACATCAAAAAATTCAACAACAACCTCAACAAAGAAAAAGACCAACAAATTCAACATGTACCGCAAATGAAAAACACCAAAAAATTCAACAGCAAACTCAAAATTGAAAATAACCAGCAAATTCAACAAAAATCTCAACATTGAAAAAAAAATAAAAAATACAACAACAACCCCAATATTCCAAAACAACAACAAATTCAACAAAAACCTCAACAATGAAAACACCAAAAAATACAACAACAAACTTAACATTCCAAGACACCAACAAATTCAACAAAAACCTCATCAATGAAAACACCAAATAATTCAACAACAATCACAACTTTGAAAAAAACCAACAAATTCAACAACTTCAACATTGAAAAACACGACAAATTAAAGTGCAAACTCAAGTTTGAAAAAAACAAAAAAGAGAAAAAAACACATTGATAACACCAATAAATTCAACAACAACCTCAATATTGAAAATCTCCAACAAATTCATCAACAACCTCAACAATGAAAACAGGCAAACAATTCAACAACATCGACCTCAACAATCAAAAATTTCAACCACAACCTCAACATTCAAAAACACCAACAAATTCAACAAAAACCTCCACATTGAAAAACACCAAAAAATTCATCAACAACCTCAACATTCAAAGACACCAGCAAATTCAACAAAAACCTCAACAATTAATAAGACCAAAAAATTCAACATCAACGTCAACTTTGAAAAATGCCCTCAAATTCAAAAATCACAACATTGAAAAACACCAACAAATTCAACAACAACCTCAGCACTCAAAATCAGCAACAAATTCAACAACAACCTCAGCAATGAAAAACATCAAAAAATTCAACAAGAACCTCAACAATGAAAAACACCAACAAATTCAACAAGTACCGCAACAATGAAAAACACCAAAAAATTCAACAACAAACTCAAAATTGAAAATCACCATCAAATACAACAAAAATGTCCTCATTGAAAAACATCAAAAAATGCAACAAAAACCTCAACATTCCAAAACACCAACAAATTCAACTAAAACCTCAACAATGAAAACACCAAAAAATTCAACAACAACGTCAACTTTGAAAAATGCCCACAAATTCAAAAACCACAACATTGAAAAACACCAACAAATTCAACAACAACCTCAGCAATGAAAATCAGCAACAAATTCACCAACAACGTCAACAATGAAAAACACACAAAAATTCAACAACAACCTCAACATTCAAAAACACCAACAAATTCAACAAAAACCTCAACAATGAAAAACACAAAAAAATTCAACAACAACCTCAACTTTGATAAACACAAACAAATTCAACAAACTCAACATTGAAAAACAGCATCAAATTCAACTGTAACCTCAACTTTGAAAAATACAAATAAGATCAAAAAAAACCATTGATAACACCAATAAATTCAACCACCTCAACATTGAAAATCACCAACAAATTCAACAACAACCTCAGCAATGAAAAACATCAAAAAATTCAACAAGAACCTCAACATTGAAAAACACCAACAAATTCAACAAGTACCGCAACAATGAAAAACACCAAAAAATTCAACAACAAACTCAAAATTGAAAATCACCATCAAATTCAACAAAAATGTCACCTTTGAAAAACATCAAAAAATGCAACAACAAACTCAACATTCCAAAACACCAACAAATTCAACAAAAACCTCAACAATGAAAACACCAAAACATTCAACAACAATCACAATTTTGAAAATCACCAAGAAATTCAACAACATCAACATTAAAAAACACTAACAAATAAAAGGGCAAACTCAGCTTTGAAAAATACAAAAAAGTTTAAAAAAAAACATTGATAACACCAATAAATTCAACAACAACCTCAATATTGAAAATCACCAACAAATTCATCAACAACCTCAACAATGAAAACAGGCAAACAATTCAACAACATCGACCTCAACAATGAAAAACACCGAAAAATTCAACAACAACCTCAACATTGAAAAACTCCAACAATTTCAACAACAACCTCAACATTCGAAAACACCAACAAATTCAACAACAACCTCAACAATGAAAAGCACCAGAAAATTCAACAACAACCTCAACATTCAAACACAACAACAAATTCAACAAAAACCTCAACAATTAAAAACACCAAAAAAATCAACAACAACGTCAACTTTGAAAAACACCAACAAATTCAATAACAACCTCAACAATGAACAACACCAAAAAATTCAACAACGACCTCAACATTCAAAAACACCCAAAAATTCAACAACAACGTCAACAATGAAAAAGACCAAAAAATTCAACAACAACCTCAAGAATGAAAAACAACAACAAATTCAACTACAACCTCAATATTGAAAATCACCAACAAATTCAACAACAACCTCAACAATGAAAAACACCAACATATTCAACAAAAACGTCAACAATGAAAAACACCAAAAAATTCAACAACAACCTCAATTTTGAAAAACGCCATTAGATTTAACAACCTCAACATTCAAATACACAAACAAATTCAACAACAACCTCAGCTTTGAAAATCACCAACAAATTTAACAACCTCAACAATGGAAAACACCAAAAAATTCAGCAACAACCTCAACTTGGAAAAACACCAACAAATTCAACAACCACAACATTGAAAAACACCAACAAATTCAACAACAACCTCAGCATTGAAAAACTCCAACAAATTCAACAACAACCTCAACAATGAAAAACACCAAATAATTCAACAACAATCTCAACATTCAAAACACCAACAAATTCAACAACAACCTCAACATTCGAAAACACCAAAAAATTCAACAACAACCTCAACTTTGAAAAACGCCAACAAATTCAACAACCTCAACATTGAGAAACACCAACAAATTCAACTGCAAGCTCAACTTTTAAAAATACTAAAAAGATCAAAAAAACCATTGATAACACCAATAAATTCAACAACCTCAGCATTGAAAATCACCAACAAATTCAACAACAACTTCAATATTGAAAATCACCAACAAATTCAACAACAACCTCAACAATGAAAAACACCAACATATTCAACTAAAACCTCAACAATGAAAAACACCAAAAAATTCAACAACAACCTCAATTTTGAAAAACTCCCACAGATTGAACAACCTCTACATTCAAATAAACCAACAAATTCAACAACAAACTCAGCTTTGACAAACACCAACAATTTCAACAACCTCAACATTGAAAATAGCCAACAAATTCAACATCAACCTCAGCAATGAAAAAAACCAACAATTCAACAACAACCTCAAAAATGAAAAACACCATCAAATTCAACAAGTACCGCAACAATGAAAATCATCAAAAAATTCAACAACAAACTCAAAATTGAAAATAACCATAAAATTCAACAAAAATCTCAACATTGAAAAACATCAAAAAATACAACAACAACCTCAACATTCCAAAACACCAACAAATTCAACAAAAACCTCAACAATGAAAACACTAAAAAGTTCAACAGCAATCACAACTTTGAAAAACACCAACAAATTCAACAACCTCAACATTCAAAAACACCAACAAATTCAACAAAAACCTCAATATTGAAAAACATCAAAAAATTCAACAACAACCTCAACTTTGAAAAACACCAACAAATTCAACTGCAACCTCAACTTTGAAAAACACAAAAAGTTCAAGAAAAATCTTTGATAGCACCAATAAATTCTACAAGATCCTTAACTTTGAAAATCACCAATAAATTCAACACAACCTCAACAATGAAAAACATCAAAAAAATTCAACAACAACAACAACCTCAAGAATGAAAAACACCGAACAATTGCACAAAAATTTCAATATTCAAAACATCAACGAATTCAACAACAACATCAACATTCGAAAATACCAACAAATTCAACAACAACCTCAGCAATGAAAAACAGCAAACAATTCAACAACAACGACCTCAACAATGAAAAACAGCAAAAAATTCATCAACAACCACAGCAATGAAAAACAGGAATAAATTCAACAACAACGATATCATCAATGAAAAATACCAAAAGATTCAACAACAACCACAACATTGAAAAGCTCCAAAAATTTCAACAACAACCTCAACAATGAGAAACACCAAAAAATTCAACAACAAACACAACATTGAAAATCACCAACAAATTCAACAACAACCTCAACAATGAAATACATCAATAAATTCAACAACAACCTCAACATTCAAAAAAAACAACAAATTCAACAAAAAACACAACAATGAAAAACACCAAAAAATTCAACAACAACCTCAACTTTGAAAAACACCAAAAAATTCAACAACCTCAACATTGAGAAACACCAACAAATTCAACTGCAATCTCAACTTTGAACAATACAATAAGATTCAAAAAAAAAGATTGTATACACCAATAAATTCAACAAAAACCTCAATATTGAAAATCACCAAAAAATTCAAGAACAACCTCAACATTCAAGAACACTAAAATATTCAACAAGAACCTCAACTTTGAAAAACACCAACAAATTCAAAAACCACAACATGGAAAAACACTAACAAATTCAACTACAACCTCAATATTGAAAATCACCAACAAATTAAACAACAACCTCAACAATGAAAAACACCAAAAAATTCAACAGCAACCTCAATTTTGAAAAACTCCCACAGATTGAACAACCTCTACATTCAAATAAACCAACAAATTCAACAACAAACTCAGCTTTGACAAACACCAACAATTTCAACAACCTCAACATTGAAAAACACCAACAAATTCAACAACAACCTCAACTTCTAAAAATACAAAACGGTTCAACAAAATAAAAATTGATAACACCAACAAATTCAACAACAACCTCAATATTGAAAATCCCCAACAAATTTTACAACAACCTCAACAATGAAAAACATCAAAAAATTCAACAACAACCACAACAATGAAAAACACCAACCATTTCAACAAAAACCTTAACAATTAAAAACACCAAAAAATTCAACAACAACCTCAACTTTGAAAAACACCAACAAATTCAATAACCTCAACATTGAAAATCACCAACAAATTCAACAAGAACCTCAACAATGAAAAACACCAACAAATTCAACAAGTACCGCAACAAAAAAAAAACACCAAAAAATTCAACAACAAACTCAAAATTGAAAATTACCATCAAATTCAACAAATAATCTCAACATTTAAAAACATCAAAAAATGCAACAACAATTGAACATTCCAAAACAGCAACAAATTCAACAAAAACCTCAACAATGAGAACACCAAAAAATTCAACAACAAGCACAACTTTGAAAAATACCAACAAATTCAACAACATCAACATTGAAAAACACCAACAAATTAAAGTGCAAACACAACTTTGAAAAATACAAAAAAGATTTTAAAAAATCATTGATAACACCCATAAATTCAACAACAACCTCAACAATGAAAACAGGCAAACAATTGAACAACAACGACCTCAACAATGAAAAACACTAAAAAATTCAACAACAACCTCAACATTCAAAAACACCCAAAAATTCAACAACAACGTCAACAATGATCAACACCAAAAAATTCAACAACAACCTCAAGAATGAAAAACGCCAACAAATTCAACTACAACCTCAATATTGAAAATCACCAACAAATTCAACAACAACCTCAACAATGAAAAACACCAACAAATTCAACAAAAACGTCAACAATGAAAAACACCAAAAAATTCAACAACAACCTCAACATTGAAAAACTCCAACAAATTCAACAACAAACTCAACAATGAAAAACACCAAATAATTCAACAACAATCTCAACATTCAAAACACCAACAAATTCAACAACAACCTCAACATTCGAAAACACCAAAAAATTCAACAACAACCTCAACTTTGAAAAACGCCAACGAATTCAACAACCTCAACATTGAGAAACACCAACAAATTCAACTGCAAGCTCAACTTTGAAAAATACTAAAAAGATCAAAAAAAAACCATTGATTACACCAATAAATTCAACAACCTCAGCATTGAAAATCACCAACAAATTCAACAACAACTTCAATATTGAAAATCACCAACAAATTCAACAACAACCTCAACAATGAAAAACACCAACATATTCAACTAAAACCTCAACAATGAAAAACACCAAAAAATTCAACTACAACCTCAATTTTGAAAAACTCCCACAGATTGAACAACCTCTACATTCAAATAAACCAACAAATTCAACAACAAACTCAGCTTTGACAAACACCAACAATTTCAACAACCTCAACATTGAAAATAGCCAACAAATTCAACATCAACCTCAGCAATGAAAAAAACCAACAATTCAACAACAACCTCAAAAATGAAAAACACCATCAAATTCAACAAGTACCGCAACAATGAAAATCATCAAAAAATTCAACAACAAACTCAAAATTGAAAATAACCATAAAATTCAACAAAAATCTCAACATTGAAAAACATCAAAAAATACAACAACAACCTCAA
Organism: Cetorhinus maximus; assembly: GCF_964194155.1. NCBI lineage: Eukaryota > Metazoa > Chordata > Chondrichthyes > Lamniformes > Cetorhinidae > Cetorhinus > Cetorhinus maximus. The sequence goes on along the minus strand of NW_027596110.1, from coordinate 1,050,316 downwards.
CATTCCAAAACACCAACAAATTCAACAAAAACCTCAACAATGAAAACACTAAAAAGTTCAACAGCAATCACAACTTTGAAAAACACCAACAAATTCAACAACCTCAACATTCAAAAACATCAACAAATTCAACAAAAACCTCAATATTGAAAAACATCAAAAAATTCAACAACAACCTCAACTTTGAAAAACACCAACAAATTCAACTGTAACCTCAACTTTGAAAAACACAAAAAGTTCAAGAAAAATCTTTGATAGCACCAATAAATTCTACAAGATCCTTAACTTTGAAAAACACCAACAAATTCAAAAACCCCAACATGGAAAAACACTAACAAATTCAACTACAACCTCAATATTGAAAATGATGAACAAATTCAAAATCAACCTCAACAATGAAAAACACCAACAAATTCAACAAAAACCTCAACAATGAAAAACACCAAAAAATTCATCAACAACCTCAACATTCAAAAACAACAACAAATTCAACAAAGCCTCAACAATGGAAAACACCAAAAAATTCAACAACAACCTCAACATTGAAAAAGACCAACAAATTCAACAACAATCTCAACTTTGAAAAACACCAACAAATTCAACTGCAACCTCAACTTTGAAAAATACAAAAAAGTTCAAGAAAAATCATTGATAACACCAATAAATTCAACAAGATCCGTAATATTGAAAATCAGCAATAAATTCAACAACAACCTCAACAATGAAAAACATCAAAAAATTCAACAACAACCTCAACAATGAAAAATACCAAATAATTCAACAACAATCTCAATATTCCAAAAAACCAACAAAATCAACAACAACATCAACATTCGAAAATACCAACAAATTCAACAGCAACCTCAACAATGAAAAACACTAAAAAATTTATCAACAACCTCAACATTCAAAAACACCAACAAATTCAACAACAACCTCAGCAATGAAAAACAGCAAACAATTCAACAACAAAGACCTCAACAATGAAAAACACCAAAAAATTCAACAACAACCTCAACATTCCGAAACATCAACAAATTCAACAAAAACCTCAACAATGAAAACACCAAAAAATACAGCAACAACCACAACTTTCAAAAACACCAACAAATTCAACCGCCTCAACATTGAAAAATACCAATAAATTCAAGTGCAAACTCAACTTTGAAAAACACAAAAAGTTTAAAAAAAAACATTGATAACACCAATAAATTCAACAACAACCTCAATATTGAAAATCACCAGCAAATTCAAAAACAACCCCAGCAATGAAAAACAGCAAAAAATTCAACAACAACGACCTCAGCAATGAAAAATACCAAAAATTCAACAACAGCCTCAACATTGAAAAACTCCAACAATTTCAACAACAACCTCCACAATGTAAAGCACCATAAAATTCAACAACAACTTCAATATTGAAAATCACCAACAAATTCAACAACAACCTCAACAATGAAAAACACCAACATATTCAACTAAAACCTCAACAATGAAAAACACCAAAAAATTCAACTACAACCTCAATTTTGAAAAACTCCCACAGATTGAACAACCTCTACATTCAAATAAACCAACAAATTCAACAACAAACTCAGCTTTGACAAACACCAACAATTTCAACAACCTCAACATTGAAAATAGCCAACAAATTCAACATCAACCTCAGCAATGAAAAAAACCAACAATTCAACAACAACCTCAAAAATGAAAAACACCATCAAATTCAACAAGTACCGCAACAATGAAAATCATCAAAAAATTCAACAACAAACTCAAAATTGAAAATAACCATAAAATTCAACAAAAATCTCAACATTAAAAACATCAAAAAATACAACAACAACCTCAACATTCCAAAACACCAACAAATTCAACAAAAACCTCAACAATGAAAACACTAAAAAGTTCAACAGCAATCACAACTTTGAAAAACACCAACAAATTCAACAACCTCAACATTCAAAAACACCAACAAATTCAACAAAAACCTCAATATTGAAAAACATCAAAAAATTCAACAACAACCTCAACTTTGAAAAACACCAACAAATTCAACTGCAACCTCAACTTTGAAAAATACAAAAAGTTCAAGAAAAATCTTTGATAGCACCAATAAATTCTACAAGATCCTTAACTTTGAAAATCACCAATAAATTCAACACAACCTCAACAATGAAAAACATCAAAAAAATTCAACAACAACAACAACCTCAAGAATGAAAAACACCGAACAATTGAACAAAAATTTCAATATTCAAAACATCAACGAATTCAACAACAACATCAACATTCGAAAATACCAACAAATTCAACAACAACCTCAGCAATGAAAAACAGCAAACAATTCAACAACAACGACCTCAACAATGAAAAACAGCAAAAAATTCATCAACAACCACAGCAATGAAAAACAGGAATAAATTCAACAACAACGATATCATCAATGAAAAATACCAAAAGATTCAACAACAACCACAACATTGAAAAGCTCCTAAAATTTCAACAACAACCTCAACAATGAGAAACACCAAAAAATTCAACAACAAACACAACATTGAAAATCACCAACAAATTCAACAACAACCTCAATATTGAAAATCACCAAAAAATTCAAGAACAACCTCAACATTCAAGAACACTAAAATATTCAACAAGAACCTCAACTTTGAAAAACACCAACAAATTCAAAAACCACAACATGGAAAAACACTAACAAATTCAACAACAACCTCAACAATGAAAAACACCAAAAAATTCAACAACAAACTCAACATTGAAAATCACCAACAAATTCATCAACAACCTCAACAATGAAAAACATCAATAAATTCAACAACAACCTCAACATTCAAAAACACCAACAAATACAACAAAAGCCTCAACAATGAAAAACACCAAAAAATTTCAAAAGCAACGTCAACTTTGAAAAACACCAAAAAGTTCAACAACCTCAACATTGAGAAACACCAACTAATTCAACTGCAACCTCAACTTTGAAAAATACAATAAGATTCAAAAAAAAAGATTGAATACAACAAAAAATTCAACAAAAACCTCAATATTGAGAATCACCAAAAAATTCAAGAACAACCTCAACATTCAAGAACACGAAAATATTCAACAAGAACCTCAACTTTGAAAAACACCAACAAATTCAAAAACCCCAACATGGAAAAACACTAACAAATTCAACTACAACCTCAATATTGAAAATCATGAACAAATTCAACATCAACCTCAACAATGAAAAACACCAACAAATTCAACAAAAACCTCAACAATGAAAAACACCAAAAAATTCATCAACAACCTCAACATTCAAAAACAACAACAAATTCAACAAAAGCCTCAACAATGGAAAACACCAAAAAATTCAACAACAACCTCAACATTCAAAAACAACAACAAATTCAACAAAAGCCTCAACAATGGAAAACACCAAAAAATTCAACAACAACCTCAACATTGAAAAAGACCAACAAATTCAACAACAATCTCAACTTTGAAAAACACCAACAAATTCAACTGCAACCTCAACTTTGAAAAATACAAAAAAGTTCAAGAAAAATCATTGATAACACCAATAAATTCAACAAGATCCGTAATATTGAAAATCAGCAATAAATTCAACAACAACCTCAACAATGAAAAACATCAAAAAATTCAACAACAACCTCAACAATGAAAAATACCAAATAATTCAACAACAATCTCAATATTCCAAAAAACCAACAAAATCAACAACAACATCAACATTCGAAAATACCAACAAATTCAACAGCAACCTCAACAATGAAAAACACTAAAAAATTCATCAACAACCTCAACATTCAAAAACACCAACAAATTCAACAACAACCTCAGCAATGAAAAACAGCAAACAATTCAACAACAAAGACCTCAACAATGAAAAACACCAAAAAATTCAACAACAACCTCAACATTCCGAAACATCAACAAATTCAACAAAAACCTCAACAATGAAAACACCAAAAAATACAGCAACAACCACAACTTTCAAAAACACCAACAAATTCAACCGCCTCAACATTGAAAAATACCAATAAATTCAAGTGCAAACTCAACTTTGAAAAACACAAAAAGTTTAAAAAAAAACATTGATAACACCAATAAATTCAACAACAACCTCAATATTGAAAATCACCAGCAAATTCAAAAACAACCCCAGCAATGAAAAACAGCAAAAAATTCAACAACAACGACCTCAGCAATGAAAAATACCAAAAATTCAACAACAGCCTCAACATTGAAAAACTCCAACAATTTCAACAACAACCTCCACAATGTAAAGCACCATAAAATTCAACAACAACTTCAATATTGAAAATCACCAACAAATTCAACAACAACCTCAACAATGAAAAACACCAACATATTCAACTAAAACCTCAACAATGAAAAACACCAAAAAATTCAACTACAACCTCAATTTTGAAAAACTCCCACAGATTGAACAACCTCTACATTCAAATAAACCAACAAATTCAACAACAAACTCAGCTTTGACAAACACCAACAATTTCAACAACCTCAACATTGAAAATAGCCAACAAATTCAACATCAACCTCAGCAATGAAAAAAACCAACAATTCAACAACAACCTCAAAAATGAAAAACACCATCAAATTCAACAAGTACCGCAACAATGAAAATCATCAAAAAATTCAACAACAAACTCAAAATTGAAAATAACCATAAAATTCAACAAAAATCTCAACATTAAAAACATCAAAAAATACAACAACAACTTCAACATTCCAAAACACCAACAAATTCAACAAAAACCTCAACAATGAAAACACTAAAAAGTTCAACAGCAATCACAACTTTGAAAAACACCAACAAATTCAACAACCTCAACATTCAAAAACACCAACAAATTCAACAAAAACCTCAATATTGAAAAACATCAAAAAATTCAACAACAACCTCAACTTTGAAAAACACCAACAAATTCAACTGCAACCTCAACTTTGAAAAATACAAAAAGTTCAAGAAAAATCTTTGATAGCACCAATAAATTCTACAAGATCCTTAACTTTGAAAATCACCAATAAATTCAACACAACCTCAACAATGAAAAACATCAAAAAAATTCAACAACAACAACAACCTCAAGAATGAAAAACACCGAACAATTGAACAAAAATTTCAATATTCAAAACATCAACGAATTCAACAACAACATCAACATTCGAAAATACCAACAAATTCAACAACAACCTCAGCAATGAAAAACAGCAAACAATTCAACAACAACGACCTCAACAATGAAAAACAGCAAAAAATTCATCAACAACCACAGCAATGAAAAACAGGAATAAATTCAACAACAACGATATCATCAATGAAAAATACCAAAAGATTCAACAACAACCACAACATTGAAAAGCTCCTAAAATTTCAACAACAACCTCAACAATGAGAAACACCAAAAAATTCAACAACAAACACAACATTGAAATCACCAACAAATTCAACAACAACCTCAACAATGAAATACATCAATAAATTCAACAACAACCTCAACATTCAAAAAAAACAACAAATTCAACAAAAAACACAACAATGAAAAACACCAAAAAATTCAACAACAACCTCAACATTGAAAAACACCAAAAAATTCAACAACCTCAACATTGAGAAACACCAACAAATTCAACTGCAATCTCAACTTTGAACAATACAATAAGATTCAAAAAAAAAAGATTGTATACACCAATAAATTCAACAAAAACCTCAATATTGAAAATCTCCAAAAAATTCAAGAACAACCTCAACATTCAAGAACACTAAAATATTCAAGAAGAACCTCAACTTTGAAAAACACCAACAAATTCAAAAACCACAACATGGAAAAACACTAACAAATTCAACAACATCCTCAACAATGAAAAACACCAAAAAATTCAACAACAACCTCAACATTGAAAAAGACCAACAAATTCAACAACAATCTCAACTTTGAAAAACACCAACAAATTCAACTGCAACCTCAACTTTGAAAAATACAAAAAAGTTCAAGAAAAATCATTGATAACACCAATAAATTCAACAAGATCCGTAATATTGAAAATCAGCAATAAATTCAACAACAACCTCAACAATGAAAAACATCAAAAAATTCAACAACAACCTCAACAATGAAAAATACCAAATAATTCAACAACAATCTCAATATTCCAAAAAACCAACAAAATCAACAACAACATCAACATTCGAAAATACCAACAAATTCAACAGCAACCTCAACAATGAAAAACACTAAAAAATTCATCAACAACCTCAACATTCAAAAACACCAACAAATTCAACAACAACCTCAGCAATGAAAAACAGCAAACAATTCAACAACAAAGACCTCAACAATGAAAAACACCAAAAAATTCAACAACAACCTCAACATTCCGAAACATCAACAAATTCAACAAAAACCTCAACAATGAAAACACCAAAAAATACAGCAACAACCACAACTTTCAAAAACACCAACAAATTCAACCGCCTCAACATTGAAAAATACCAATAAATTCAAGTGCAAACTCAACTTTGAAAAACACAAAAAGTTTAAAAAAAAACATTGATAACACCAATAAATTCAACAACAACCTCAATATTGAAAATCACCAGCAAATTCAAAAACAACCCCAGCAATGAAAAACAGCAAAAAATTCAACAACAACGACCTCAACAATGAAAAATACCAAAAATTCAACAACAGCCTCAACATTGAAAAACTCCAACAATTTCAACAACAACCTCCACAATGTAAAGCACCATAAAATTCAACAACAACTTCAATATTGAAAATCACCAACAAATTCAACAACAACCTCAACAATGAAAAACACCAACATATTCAACTAAAACCTCAACAATGAAAAACACCAAAAAATTCAACTACAACCTCAATTTTGAAAAACTCCCACAGATTGAACAACCTCTACATTCAAATAAACCAACAAATTCAACAACAAACTCAGCTTTGACAAACACCAACAATTTCAACAACCTCAACATTGAAAATAGCCAACAAATTCAACATCAACCTCAGCAATGAAAAAAACCAACAATTCAACAACAACCTCAAAAATGAAAAACACCATCAAATTCAACAAGTACCGCAACAATGAAAATCATCAAAAAATTCAACAACAAACTCAAAATTGAAAATAACCATAAAATTCAACAAAAATCTCAACATTAAAAACATCAAAAAATACAACAACAACCTCAACATTCCAAAACACCAACAAATTCAACAAAAACCTCAACAATGAAAACACTAAAAAGTTCAACAGCAATCACAACTTTGAAAAACACCAACAAATTCAACAACCTCAACATTCAAAAACACCAACAAATTCAACAAAAACCTCAATATTGAAAAACATCAAAAAATTCAACAACAACCTCAACTTTGAAAAACACCAACAAATTCAACTGCAACCTCAACTTTGAAAAATACAAAAAGTTCAAGAAAAATCTTTGATAGCACCAATAAATTCTACAAGATCCTTAACTTTGAAAATCACCAATAAATTCAACACAACCTCAACAATGAAAAACATCAAAAAAATTCAACAACAACAACAACCTCAAGAATGAAAAACACCGAACAATTGAACAAAAATTTCAATATTCAAAACATCAACGAATTCAACAACAACATCAACATTCGAAAATACCAACAAATTCAACAACAACCTCAGCAATGAAAAACAGCAAACAATTCAACAACAACGACCTCAACAATGAAAAACAGCAAAAAATTCATCAACAACCACAGCAATGAAAAACAGGAATAAATTCAACAACAACGATATCATCAATGAAAAATACCAAAAGATTCAACAACAACCACAACATTGAAAAGCTCCTAAAATTTCAACAACAACCTCAACAATGAGAAACACCAAAAAATTCAACAACAAACACAACATTGAAATCACCAACAAATTCAACAACAACCTCAACAATGAAATACATCAATAAATTCAACAACAACCTCAACATTCAAAAAAAACAACAAATTCAACAAAAAACACAACAATGAAAAACACCAAAAAATTCAACAACAACCTCAACTTTGAAAAACACCAAAAAATTCAACAACCTCAACATTGAGAAACACCAACAAATTCAACTGCAATCTCAACTTTGAACAATACAATAAGATTAAAAAAAAAAAGATTGTATACACCAATAAATTCAACAAAAACCTCAATATTGAAAATCACCAAAAAATTCAAGAACAACCTCAACATTCATGAACACTAAAATATTCAACAAGAACCTCAACTTTGAAAAACACCAACAAATTCAAAAACCACAACATGGAAAAACACTAACAAATTCAACTACAACCTCAATATTGAAAATCACCAACAAATTAAACAACAACCTCAACAATGAAAAACACCAACAAATTCAACAAAAACCTCAACAATGAAAAACACCAAAAAATTCATCAACAACCTCAACATTCAAAAACAACAACAAATTCAACAAAAGCCTCAACAATGGAAAACACCAAAAAATTCAACAACAACCTCAACATTCGAAAATACCAACAAATTCAACAACAACCTCAACAATGAGAAACACCAACAAAATCAACAACAACCTCATCAATGAAAAACAGCAAACAATTCAACAACAACGACCTCAACAATGAAAAACACCAAAAAATTCATCAACAACCACAGCAATGAAAAACAGGAATAAATTCAACAACAACGATATCATCAATGAAAAATACCAAAAGATTCAACAACAACCTCAACATTGAAAAACTCCAACAATTTCAACAACAACCTCAACAATGAAAAACACCAAAAAATTCAACAACAAACTCAACATTGAAAATCACCAACAAATTCATCAACAACCTCAACAATGAAAAACATCAATAAATTCAACAACAACCTCAACATTCAAAAACACCAACAAATACAACAAAAGCCTCAACAATGAAAAACACCAAAAAATTTCAAAAGCAACGTCAACTTTGAAAAACACCAAAAAGTTCAACAACCTCAACATTGAGAAACACCAACAAATTCAACTGCAACCTCAACTTTGAAAAATACAATAAGATTCAAAAAAAAAGATTGAATACAACAAAAAATTCAACAAAAACCTCAATATTGAGAATCACCAAAAAATTCAAGAACAACCTCAACATTCAAGAACACGAAAATATTCAACAAGAACCTCAACTTTGAAAAACACCAACAAATTCAAAAACCCCAACATGGAAAAACACTAACAAATTCAACTACAACCTCAATATTGAAAATCATGAACAAATTCAACATCAACCTCAACAATGAAAAACACCAACAAATTCAACAAAAACCTCAACAATGAAAAACACCAAAAAATTCATCAACAACCTCAACATTCAAAAACAACAACAAATTCAACAAAAGCCTCAACAATGGAAAACACCAAAAAATTCAACAACAACCTCAACATTGAAAAAGACCAACAAATTCAACAACAATCTCAACTTTGAGAAACACCAACAAATTCAACTGCAACCTCAACTTTGAAAAATACAAAAAAGTTCAAGAAAAATCATTGATAACACCAATAAATTCAACAAGATCCGTAATATTGAAAATCAGCAATAAATTCAACAACAACCTCAACAATGAAAAACATCAAAAAATTCAACAACAACCTCAACAATGAAAAATACCAAATAATTCAACAACAATCTCAATATTCCAAAAAACCAACAAAATCAACAACAACATCAACATTCGAAAATACCAACAAATTCAACAGCAACCTCAACAATGAAAAACACTAAAAAATTCATCAACAACCTCAACATTCAAAAACACCAACAAATTCAACAACAACCTCAGCAATGAAAAACAGCAAACAATTCAACAACAAAGACCTCAACAATGAAAAACACCAAAAAATTCAACAACAACCTCAACATTCCGAAACATCAACAAATTCAACAAAAACCTCAACAATGAAAACACCAAAAAATACAGCAACAACCACAACTTTCAAAAACACCAACAAATTCAACCGCCTCAACATTGAAAAATACCAATAAATTCAAGTGCAAACTCAACTTTGAAAAACACAAAAAGTTTAAAAAAAAACATTGATAACACCAATAAATTCAACAACAACCTCAATATTGAAAATCACCAGCAAATTCAAAAACAACCCCAGCAATGAAAAACAGCAAAAAATTCAACAACAACGACCTCAACAATGAAAAATACCAAAAATTCAACAACAGCCTCAACATTGAAAAACTCCAACAATTTCAACAACAACCTCCACAATGTAAAGCACCATAAAATTCAACAACAACCTCAACTTTGAAAAACACCAAAAAATTCAACAACCTCAACATTGAGAAACAGCAACAAATTCAACTGCAACCTCAACGTTGAAAAATACAAAAAAGATTTTAAAAAAATTGAACACACCAATAAATGCAACAAGAACCTCAATATTTAAAATCACCAATAAATTCAACAACTACCTCAACAATGAAAAACATCAAAAAATTCAACAACAACAACCTCAACAATGAAAAACACCAACAAATTCAACATCAACCTCAACAATGAAAACACCAAAAAATTCAACAACAATTTCAACCTTCAAAAATACCAACAAATTCACCAAAAACCTCAACATTGAAAAACACCAAAAAATTCAGCAACAACCTCAACTTTAAAATACACCAACAAATTCAACGACCTCAACATTAAAAACACCAACTAATTCAACTGCAACCTCAACTTTGAAAAATACAAAAAAGTTCAAAAAAATCATTGATAAAACCAATAAAGTAAACAAGAACCTCAATATTGAAAATCACCAAAAAATTCAACAACAACCTCAACAATGAAAAACAGCAAAAAATTCAACAACAACGACCTCAACAATCAAAAATACCTGAAAAATCAACAACAACCTCAACATTGAAAAACTCCAATAAATTCAACAACAACCTCAACAATGAAAAACATCAAAACATTCATCAACAACCTCAACATTCAAAAACAAAAACAAATTCAACAAAAAACTCAACAATGAAAACCGCCAAATAATTCAACAACAACCTCAAGTTTGAATAACACCAATAAATTCCAATACCTCAACACTGAGAAACAACAACAAATTCAACTGCAATCTCAACTTTGAAAAATACAAAAAGATTCAAAGAAAAACATTGAAAACATCAATAAATTCAACAAGAACCTCAATATTTGAAATCACCAATAAATTCAACAACTACCTCAACAATGAAAAACATCAATAAATTCAACAACAACAACCTCAACAATGAAAAAGACCAAAAAATTCAACAACAACCTCAACAATGAAAAACACCAACAAATTCAACAAGTACCGCAACAATGAAAAACACCAAAAAATTCAACAACAAACTCAAAATTGAAAATCACCATCAAATTCAACAAAAATGTCAACTTTGAAAAACATCAAAAAATGCAACAACAACCTCAACATTCCAAAACACCAACAAATTCAACAAAAACCTCAACAATGAAAACACCAAAACATTCAACAACAATCACAACTTTGAAAATCACCAAGAAATTCAACAACATCAACATTAAAAAACACTAACAAATTAAAGAGCAAACTCAGCTTTGAAAAATACAAAAAAGTTTAAAAAAAAACATTGATAACACCAATAAATTCAACAGCAACCTCAATATTGAAAATCACCTACAAATTCATCAACAACCTCAACAATGAAAACAGGCAAACAATTCAACAACATCGACCTTAACAATGAAAAACACCGAAAAATTCAACAACAACCTCAACATTGAAAAACTCCAACAATTTCAACAACAACCTCAACAATGAAAAACACCAAAAAATTCACAACAAACTCAACGTTGAAAATCACCAACAAATTCAACAACAACCTCAGCAATGAAAAATATTTAAAAATTCAACAACAACCTCAACTTTGAAAAACACCAACAATTCAAAAACCTCAACTTTGAAAAACACCGACAAATTCAACTGCAACCTCAACTTTGAAAACTTCAAAAAAGTTCAAGCAAAATCATTGATAACACCAATAAATTCAACAAGAACATTAACATTGAAAAACACCAAAATATTCAACAACTACCTCAACTTTGAAAAACACCAACAAATTCAAAAATCTCAACATGGAAAAACACCAACAAATTCAACTACAACCTCAATATTGAGAATCACCAACAAATTCAACAACAACCTCAACATTCGAAAACACCAACAAATTCAACACCAATCTCAACAATGAAAAACACCAAAGAATTCATCAACAACCTCAACATTCAAAAACACCAACAAATTCAACAACAACCTCAAGAATGAAAAGCAACAAAAAATTCAACAACAACCTCAACATTCAAACACAACAACAAATTCAACAAAAACCTCAACAATTAAAAGAACCAAAAAAATCAACAACAACGTCAACTTTGAAAAACACCAACAAATTCAACAACAACCTCAACAATGAACAACACCAAAAAATTCAACAACAACCTCAACATTCAAAAGCACCCAAAAATACAACAAAAACGTCAACAATGAAAAACACCAAAAAATTCAACAACAACCTCAACATTCAAAAACACCCAAAAATTCAACAACAACGTCAACAATGATAAACACCAAAAAATTCAACAACAACCTCAAGAATGAAAAACGCCAACAAATTCAACTACAACCTCAATATTGAAAATCACCAACAAATTCAACAACAACCTCAACAATGAAAAACACCAACATATTCAACAAAAACGTCAACAATGAAAAACACCAAAAAATTCAACAACAACCTCAATTTTGAAAAACGCCATTAGATTTAACAACCTCAAATACACAAACAAATTCAACAACAACCTCAGCTTTGAAAATCACCAACAAATTTAACAACAACCTCAACAATGAAAAACACCAAAAAATTCAGCAACAACCTCAACTTGGAAAAACACCAACAAATTCAACAACCTCAACATTGAAAAACACCAACAAATTCAACAACAACCTCAACATTGAAAAACTCCAACAAATTCAACAACAAACTCAACAATGAAAAACACCAAATAATTCAACAACAATCTCAACATTCAAAACACCAACAAATTCAACAACAACCTCAACATTCGAAAACACCAAAAAATTCAACAACAACCTCAACTTTGAAAAACGCCAACGAATTCAACAACCTCAACATTGAGAAACACCAACAAATTCAACTGCAAGCTCAACTTTGAAAAATACTAAAATGATCAAAAAAAAACCATTGATTACACCAATAAATTCAACAACCTCAGCATTGAAAATCACCAACAAATTCAACAACAACTTCAATATTGAAAATCACCAACAAATTCAACAACAACCTCAACAATGAAAAACACCAACATATTCAACTAAAACCTCAACAATGAAAAACACCAAAAAATTCAACTACAACCTCAATTTTGAAAAAATCCCACAGATTGAACAACCTCTACATTCAAATAAACCAACAAATTCAACAACAAACTCAGCTTTGACAAACACCAACAATTTCAACAACCTCAACATTGAAAAACACCAACAAATTCAACAACAACCTCAACTTATAAAAATACAAAACGGTTCAACAAAATAAAAATTGATAACACCAACAAATTCAACAACAACCTCAATATTGAAAATCCCCAACAAATTTTACAACAACCTCAACAATGAAAAACATCAAAAAATTCAACAACAACCACAACAATGAAAAACACCAACCATTTCAACAAAAACCTTAACAATTAAAAACACCAAAAAATTCAACAACAACCTCAACTTTGAAAAACACCAACAAATTCAATAACCTCAACATTGAAAAACACCAACAAATTCAACAAGAACCTCAACAATGAAAAACACCAACAAATTCAACAAGTACCGCAACAAAAAAAAAACACCAAAAAATTCAACAACAAACTCAAAATTGAAAATTACCATCAAATTCAACAAATAATCTCAACATTGAAAAACATCAAAAAATGCAACAACAATTGAACATTCCAAAACAGCAACAAATTCAACAAAAACCTCAACAATGAGAACACCAAAAAATTCAACAACAAGCACAACTTTGAAAAATACCAACAAATTCAACAACATCAACATTGAAAAACACCAACAAATTAAAGTGCAAACACAACTTTGAAAAATACAAAAAAGTTTTAAAAAAATCATTGATAACACCCATAAATTCAACAACAACCTCAACAATGAAAACAGGCAAACAATTGAACAACAACGACCTCAACAATGAAAAACACTAAAAAATTCAACAACAACCTCAACATTCAAAAACACCCAAAAATTCAACAACAACGTCAACAATGATCAACACCAAAAAATTCAACAACAACCTCAAGAATGAAAAACGCCAACAAATTCAACTACAACCTCAATATTGAAAATCACCAACAAATTCAACAACAACCTCAACAATGAAAAACACCAACATATTCAACAAAAACGTCAACAATGAAAAACACCAAAAAATTCAACAACAACCTCAACATTGAAAAACTCCAACAAATTCAACAACAAACTCAACAATGAAAAACACCAAATAATTCAACAACAATCTCAACATTCAAAACACCAACAAATTCAACAACAACCTCAACATTCGAAAACACCAAAAAATTCAACAACAACCTCAACTTTGAAAAACGCCAACGAATTCAACAACCTCAACATTGAGAAACACCAACAAATTCAACTGCAAGCTCAACTTTGAAAAATACTAAAAAGATCAAAAAAAAAACCATTGATTACACCAATAAATTCAACAACCTCAGCATTGAAAATCACCAACAAATTCAACAACAACTTCAATATTGAAAATCACCAACAAATTCAACAACAACCTCAACAATGAAAAACACCAACATATTCAACTAAAACCTCAACAATGAAAAACACCAAAAAATTCAACTACAACCTCAATTTTGAAAAAATCCCACAGATTGAACAACCTCTACATTCAAATAAACCAACAAATTCAACAACAAACTCAGCTTTGACAAACACCAACAATTTCAACAACCTCAACATTGAAAAACACCAACAAATTCAACAACAACCTCAACTTATAAAAATACAAAACGGTTCAACAAAATAAAAATTGATAACACCAACAAATTCAACAACAACCTCAATATTGAAAATCCCCAACAAATTTTACAACAACCTCAACAATGAAAAACATCAAAAAATTCAACAACAACCACAACAATGAAAAACACCAACCATTTCAACAAAAACCTTAACAATTAAAAACACCAAAAAATTCAACAACAACCTCAACTTTGAAAAACACCAACAAATTCAATAACCTCAACATTGAAAAACACCAACAAATTCAACAAGAACCTCAACAATGAAAAACACCAACAAATTCAACAAGTACCGCAACAAAAAAAAACACCAAAAAATTCAACAACAAACTCAAAATTGAAAATTACCATCAAATTCAACAAATAATCTCAACATTGAAAAACATCAAAAAATGCAACAACAATTGAACATTCCAAAACAGCAACAAATTCAACAAAAACCTCAACAATGAGAACACCAAAAAATTCAACAACAAGCACAACTTTGAAAAATACCAACAAATTCAACAACATCAACATTGAATAACACCAACAAATTAAAGTGCAAACACAACTTTGAAAAATACAAAAAAGTTTTAAAAAAATCAATGATAACACCAATAAATTCAACAACAACCTCAACAATGAAAACAGGCAAACAATTGAACAACAACGACCTCAACAATGAAAAACACTAAAAAATTCAACAACAACCTCAACATTGAAAAAATCCAACAATTTCAACAACAACCTCAAAAATGAAAAACACCAAAAAATTCAACAACAAACTCAACATTGAAAATCACCAACAAATTCAACAATAACCTCAACAATGGAAAAAACCAAAAATTTCAAAAACAACTTAAACTTTGAAAAATACCAAAAAATTCAACCACCACAACATTGAGAAACACCAACAAATTCAACTGCAACCTCAACTTTGAAAAATACAAAAACATTCAAAAAAAAACATTGAATACACCAATAAATTCAACAACAACCTCAATATTGAAAATCACCAAAAAATTCAACAACAACCTCAAGTTTGAAAAGCACTAACAAATTCAAAAACCTCAACATGGAAAAACACCAACAAATTCAACTACAACCTCAATATTGAAAATCGCCAACAGATTCAACAACAACATCAACAATGAAAAACACCAACATATTCCACAAAAAACTCAACAATGAAAAACACCAACAAATTCAACAACAACCTCAATTTTGAAAAACACCAACAGATTTAAAAACCTCAACATTCAAATACACTAACAAATTTAACAACAACCTCAACAATGAAAAACATCAAAAAATTCAACAAAAAGAACCTCAACAAGGAAAAACACCAAACAATTCAACACCAACCTCAACATTCAAAAACAACAACAAATTCAACAACAACCTCAACAATGAAAAACACCAATAAATTCAACAACATCCTCAACATTCAGAAACACCAACAAATTCAACAAAAACCTCAACAATGAAAAACACCAAAAAATTCAACAACAACCTCAACTTTGGAAAACATCAAGATATTCAACAACCTCAACATTAAAAAAGACCAACAAATTCAACAGCAACCTCAACTTTGAAAAATACAAAAAAGATTAAAATAAACCATTGATAACACCATTAAATTCAACAACCTCAACATTGAAAATAGCCAACAAATTCAACATCAACCTCAGCAATGAAAAAAACCAACAATTCAACAACAACCTCAAAAATGAAAAACACCATCAAATTCAACAAGTACCGCAACAATGAAAATCATCAAAAAATTCAACAACAAACTCAAAATTGAAAATAACCATAAAATTCAACAAAAATCTCAACATTGAAAAACATCAAAAAATACAACAACAACCTCAACATTCCAAAACACCAACAAATTCAACAAAAACCTCAACAATGAAAACACTAAAAAGTTCAACAGCAATCACAACTTTGAAAAACACCAACAAATTCAACAACCTCAACATTCAAAAACACCAACAAATTCAACAAAAACCTCAATATTGAAAAACATCAAAAAATTCAACAACAACCTCAACTTTGAAAAACACCAACAAATTCAACTGCAACCTCAACTTTGAAAAATACAAAAAGTTCAAGAAAAATCTTTGATAGCACCAATAAATTCTACAAGATCCTTAACTTTGAAAATCACCAATAAATTCAACACAACCTCAACAATGAAAAACATCAAAAAAATTCAACAACAACAACAACCTCAAGAATGAAAAACACCGAACAATTGAACAAAAATCTCAATATTCAAAACATCAACGAATTCAACAACAACATCAACATTCGAAAATACCAACAAATTCAACAACAACCTCAGCAATGAAAAACAGCAAACAATTCAACAACAACGACCTCAACAATGAAAAACAGCAAAAAATTCATCAACAACCACAGCAATGAAAAACAGGAATAAATTCAACAACAACGATATCATCAATGAAAAATACCAAAAGATTCAACAACAACCACAACATTGAAAAGCTCCAAAAATTTCAACAACAACCTCAACAATGAGAAACACCAAAGAATTCAACAACAAACACAACATTGAAAATCACCAACAAATTCAACAACAACCTCAACAATGAAATACATCAATAAATTCAACAACAACCTCAACATTCAAAAAAAACAACAAATTCAACAAAAAACTCAACAATGAAAAACATCAAAAAATTCAACAACAACCTCAACTTTGAAAAACACCAAAAAATTCAACAACCTCAACATTGAGAAACACCAACAAATTCAACTGCAATCTCAACTTTGAACAATACAATAAGATTCAAAAAAAAAGATTGTATACACCAATAAATTCAACAAAAACCTGAATATTGAAAATCACCAAAAAATTCAAGAACAACCTCAACATTCAAGAACACCAAAATATTCAACAAGAACCTCAACTTTGAAAAACACCAACAAATTCAAAAACCACAACATGGAAAAACACTAACAAATTCAACTACAACCTCAATATTGAAAAACACCAACAAATTCAACAAAAACCTCCACAATGAAAGACACCAAAAAATTCAATAAAAACATCAACAATGAAAAACACCAAAAGAATCATCAACAACCTCAACTTTCAAAAACAACAACAAATTCAAAAAAAGCCTCAACAATGAAAAACACCAAAAAATTCAACAACAACCTCAACATTGAAAAACACCAACAAATTCAACAACAACCTCAACATTCAAAAACACCAGCAAATTCAACAAAAACCTTAACATTGAAAAACATCAAAAAATTCAACAACAACCTCAACTTTGAAAAACACCAACAAATTCAACTGCAACCTCAACTTTCAAAAATACAAAAAAGTTCAAGAAAAATCATTGATAACACCAATAAATTCAACAAGATCCTTAATATTGAAAATCACCAATAAATTCAACAACAACCTCAACAATGAAAAACATCAAAAAATTCAACAACTACAACCTCAACAATGAAAAACACCAAATAATTCAACAACAACCTCAACATTCAAAAACACCAAAAAATTCAACAACAACCTCAGCAATGAAAAACAGGAATAAATTCAACAATAACGATCTCATCAATGAAAAATACCAAAGGATTCAACAACAACCTCAACGTTCAAAAACAACAACAAATTCAACAAAAAACTCAAAAATGAAAAACACCAAAAAATTCAACAACAATCTCAACTTTGAAAAACACCAAAAAATTCAACAACCTCAACATTGAGAAACACCAGCAAATTCAAATGCAACCTCAACTTTTAAAAATGCAAAAAGATTCAAAAACAATCATTGAATACACCAATAAATTCAACAACAACCTCAATATTGAAAATCAGCAAAAAATTCAACAACAACCTCAATATTGAAAAACACCAAAATATTCAACAACAACCTCAACAATGAAAAACACCAACAAATTCAACAACCTCAACATTCAAAAACACCAAATAATTCAACAAAAACTCAACAATGAAAAACACCAAAAAATTCAACTACAACCTCAACTTTAGAAAGCACCAACAAATTCAAGAAACTCAACATTGAAAAACACAACAAATTCAACTGTAACCTCAACTTTGAAAAATACAAAAGAGATAAAAAAAACCATTGATAACACCAATAAATTCAACAACCTCAACATTGAAAATCACCAACAAATTCAACATCAACCTCAGCAATGAAAAAAACCAACAATTCAACAACAACCTCAAAAATGAAAAACACCAACAAATTCAACAAGTACCGCAACAATGAAAAACACCAAAAAATTCAACAAAAATCTCAACATTGAAAAACATCAAAAAATACAACAACAACCTCAACATTCCAAAACACCAACAAATTCAATAAAAACCTCAACAATGAAAACACCAAAATATTCAACAACAATCACAACCTTGAAAAACACCAACAAATTCAACAACATCAACATTGAAAAACACCAACAAATTCAACAACAACCTCAACATTCAAAAACACCAACAAATTCAACAAAAACATCAACATTGAAAAACATCACAAAATTCAACAACAACCTCAACTTTGAAAAACACCAACAAATTCAACTGCAACCTCAACTTTGAAAAATACAAAAAAGTTCAAGAAAAATCATTGATAACACCAATAAATTCAACAAGATCCTTAATATTGAAAATCACCAATAACTACAAAAATAACCTCAACAATGAAAAGCATCAAAAAATTCAACAACAACAACCTTAACAATGAAAAACACCAAATAATTCAACAACAATCTCAATATTCAAAACACCAAAAATTCAAAACCAACATCAACATTCGAAAATACAAACAAATACAACAACAACCTCAACAATGAAAAACACCAACAAATTCAACAACAACCTCAGCAATGAAAAAGAGCAAACAATTCAACAACAACGACCACAACAATGAAAAACACCAAAAAATTCATCAACAACCTCAGCAATGAAAAACAGGAATAAATTCAACAACAACGATCTCATCCATGAAATATACCAAAAGATTCAACAACAACCTCAACATTGAATAACTCCAACAATTTCAACAACAACCTCAACAATGAAAAACACCAAAAAATTCAACAACAAACTCAACATTGAAAATCACCAACAAATTCAACAACAACCTCAACAATGAAAAACATCAATAAATTCAACAACAACCTCAACATTCAAAAGATCCAAAAAATTCAACAAAAACCTCAACAATGAAAAACACCAAAAAATTCAACAACAACCTCAACTTTGAAAAACACCAAAAAATTCAACAACAACCTCAACTTTGAAAAACAACAAAAAATTCAACAACCTCAACATTGAGAAACAGCAACAAATTCAACTGCAACCTCAACTTTGAAAAATACAAAAAGATTTAAAAAAAACATTGAATACGCCAATAAATTCAACAACAACCTCAAGATGGTAAAACACCAACAAATTCAACAACAACCTCAACATTGAAAAACATCAAGAAATTCAACAACAACCTCAACTTTGAAAAACACCAACAAATTCAACAACCTCAACTTTGAAAAACATCAACAAAGTCAACTGGAACCTCAACTTTGAAAAATACAAAAAAGTTCAAGAAAAATCATTGATAACACCAATAAATTCATCAAGATCCTTAACATTGAAAAACACCAAAATATTCAACAAGAACCTCAACTTTGAAAACATGAACAAATTCATAAACCTCAACATGGAAAAGCACCAACAAATTCAACAACAACCTCAACTTTGAAAAACACCAACAAATTCAACTGCAACCTCAGCTTTGAAAAATACAAAAAAGTTCAAGAAAAATCATTGATAACACCAAAAAATTCAACAACAACCTCAACATTCAAAAACACCAACAAATTCAACAACAACCTCAGCAATGAAAAACAACAAACAATTCAACAACAACAACCTCAACAATGAATAACACCAAAAAATTCAACAACACACTCAACATTGAAAATTACGAACAAATTCAACAACATCCTCAACAATGAAAAACATCAATAAATTCAACAACAATCTCAACATTCAAAAACAACAACAAATTCAACATAAAACTCAACAACGAAAAACACCAAAAAATTCAACAACAACCTCAACTTTGAAAAACACCAAGAATCTCAACAACCTCAACATTGAGAAACACCAACAAATTCAGCTGCAACCTCAACTTTGAAAAATACAATAAGATTCAAAAAAAAAACGTTGAATACACCAATAAATTCAACATAAACCCCAATATTGAAAATCGCCAAAAAATTCAAGAACAACCTCAACATTGAAGAACACCAAAATATTCAACAAAAACCTCAACTTTGAAAAACACCAACAAATTCAAAAACATCAACATGGAAAAACACCAACAAATTCAACTACAACCTCAATATTGAAAATCACCAACTAATTCAACAACAAGCTCAACAATGAAAAACACCAGGAAATTCAACAAAAACCTCAACAATGAAAAACACCAAAAAATTCATCAACAACCTCAACATTCAAAAATACCAAATGATTCAACAACAACCTCAACATTGAAAAACTCCAACAATTTCAACAGCAATCTCAACAATGAAAAACACCAAAAAATTCAACTACAAATTCAACATTGAAAATAACCAACAAATTCAACAACAACCTCAACCATGAAAAACATCAATAAATTCAACAACAACCTCAACATTCAAAAACAACAACAAATTCAACAAAAAACTCAACAATGAAAAACACCAAAAAATTCAACAACAACCTCAACATTGATAATCACCAACAAATTCAAATGCAACCTCAACTTTGAAAAATGCAAAAGATTCAAAAAAAATCATTGAATATACCAATAAATTCAACAACAACCTCAATATTGAAAATCAGCAAAAAATTCAACAACAACCTCAATATTGAAAAACACCAAAATATTCAACAACAACCTCAACAATGAAAAACATCAAAAAATTCAACAACAACCTCAGCAATGAAAAACACAAAATAATTCAACAACAATTTCAATATTCAAAACACCAACAAATTCAACAACAACCTCAACAATGAAAAACACCAACAAATTCAACAACAACCTCAGCACGCAAAACAGCAAACAATTCAACAACAATGACCACAACAATGAAAAACACCAAAAAATTCATCAACAGCCTCAGCAATGAAAAACAGGAATAAATTCAACAACAACGATCTCATCAATGAAAAATACCAAAAGATTCAACAACAACCTCAACATTGAAAAACGCCAACAATTTCAACAACAACCTCAACAATGAAAAACACCAAAAAATTCAACAGCAAACTCAACATTCAAAAACACCAAAAAATTCAACAAATACCTTAACAATGAAAAACACCAAAAAATTCAACAACAACCTCAAATTTGAAAAACACCAACAAATTCAACAACCTCAACATTGAAAAAAACCAACAAATTCAAATGCAACCTCAACAATGAAAAACGCCAAAATAATTCAACAACAACCTCAACAATGAAAAACGCCAAAATAATTCAACAACAACCTCAACTTTGAAAAACACCAATAAATTCAACAACCTCAACACTGAGAAACAGCAACAAATTCAACTGCAACCTCAACTTTGAAAAATACAAAAAGATTAAAAAAAAACATTGAATACAACAATAAATTCAACAACAACATCAAGATGGAAAAACACCAACAAATTCAACAACAACCTCAACAATGAAAAACACCAAAAAATTCAACAACAACCTCAACATTCAAAAACACCAACAAATTCAACAACAACCTCAATATTGAAAAACTCCAACAAATTCAACAACAACCTCAACAATGAAAAACGCCAAAATAATTCAACAACAACCTCAACTTTGAAAAACACCAATAAATTCAACAAACTCAACACTGAGAAACAGCAACAAATTCAACTGCAACCTCAACTTTGAAAAATACAAAAAGATTTAAAAAACATTGAATACAACAATAAATTCAACAACAACATCAAGATGGAAAAACACCAACAAATTCAACAACAACCTCAACATTGAAAAACATCAAAAAATTCAACAACAACCTCAACTTTGAAAAACACCAACAACTTCCACAACCTCAACTTTGAAAAACACCAACAAATTCAAATGCAACCTCAACTTTGAAAAATACAAAAAAGTTCAAGAAAAATCATTGATAACACCAATAAATTCAACAACATCCTTAACATTGAAAAACACCAAAATATTCAACAACAACCTCAACTTTGAAAACATAAACAAATTCAAAAACCTCAACATGGAAAAGCACCAACAAATTCAACAACAACCTCAATATTGAAAATCACCAGCAAATTTAACAAAAACCTCAACAATGAAAAACATCAAAAAATTCAACAACAACGTAAACAATGAAAAACACCAAACAATTCAACACCAACCTCAACATTCAAAAACACCAACAAATTCAACAACCGCAACATTGAAAAACACCAACAAATTCAACAACAACCTCAACTTTGACAAATAAAAACATGATCAAAAAAATCCATTGATGACACCAATAAATTCAAAAACCTCATGATTGAAAATCACCAACAAATCCAGCAACAACCTCAGCAATGAAAAACATCAAAAAATTCAACAAGAACCTCAAGATTGAAAAACACCAACATATTCAACCAGAACCTCAATATTGAAAATCAGAAACAAATTCAACAACAACCTCAACAATGAAAAACACCAACGTATTCAACAAAAACGTCAACAATGAAAAACACCAAAAGATTCAACAACCTCAATTTTGAAAAATGCCAATAGATTTAACAACCTCAACATTCAAATACACCAACAAATTCAACAACAACCTCAGCTTTGAAAATCATAAACAAATTTAACAACAACCTCACCAATGAAAAACATAAAAAAATTCAACATCAACAACCTCAACAATGAAAAACACCAAGCAATTCAACACCAATCTCAACATTCAAAAACAACAACAAATTCAACAACAACCTCAACAATGAAAAACACCAAGAAATTCAACAACAAACTCAACATTCAAAAACACCAACAAATTCAACAAAAACCTCAACAATTAAAAACACCAGAAAATTCTACAACAACGACAAGTTTAAAAACACCAACAAATTCAACAACCTCAACATTGAAAAACACCAACAAATTCAACAAAACCTCAACATTGAAAAACTCCAACAAATTCAACAACAACCACAACAATGAAAAGCACCAAAAAATTCAACAACAACCTCAACATTCAGAAACACCAACAAATTCAACAATGACCTCAACAATAAAAGAAAAACCAAAAAATTCATCAACAACCTCAACATTCAAAAACTCCAACTAATTCAACAATAACCTCAACAATGAAAAACAACCAAAAAATTCAACAACAACCTCAACTTTGGAAAGCACAAACAAATTCAACAACCACAACATTGAAAAACACCAACAAATTCAACTGCAACCTCAACTTTGAAAACTACAAAAAAGATTAAAAAAAACATTGATAAGACCAATAAATTCAACAACCTCAACATTGAAAATCACCAACAAATTCAACATCAACCTCAGCAATTAGGAAAACCAACAATTCAACAACAACCTCAAAAATGAAAAACACCAACAAATTCAACAAGTACCGCAACAATGAAAAACACCAAAAAATTCTACAACAAACTCAAAATTGAAAATGACCATCAAATTCAACAAAAATCTCAACATTGAAAAACATCAAAAAATACAACAACAACCTCAACATTCCAAAACACCAAGAAATTCAACAAAAACCTCAACAATGAAAACACCAAAAAATTCAACAACATCCTCAACTTTGAAAAACAACAACAAATTCAACAACCTCAACATTGAAGAACACCAACAAATTCAACAACAACCTCAACATTCAAAAACAACCACAAATTCAACAAAAACCTCAACATTGAAAAACATCAAAACATTCAACAACAACCTCAACTTTGAAAAACACCAACAAATTCAACTGTAACTTCAACTTTGAAAAAAACAAAAAAGAACAAGAAAAATCATTGATAACACCAATAAATTCAACAAGATCCTTAATATTGAAAATCACCAATAAATTCAACAACAACCTCAACAATGAAAAACATCAAAAAATTCAACAACAACCTCAGCAATGAAAAACACAAAATAATTCAACAACAATTTCAATATTCAAAACACCAACAAATTCAACAACAACCTCAACAATGAAAAACACCAACAAATTCAACAACAACCTCAGCAAGCAAAACAGCAAACAATTCAACAACAATGACCACAACAATGAAAAACACCAAAAAATTCATCAACAGCCTCAGCAATGAAAAACAGGAATAAATTCAACAACAACGATCTCATCAATGAAAAATACCAAAAGATTCAACAACAACCTCAACATTGAAAAACGCCAACAATTTCAACAACAACCTCAACAATGAAAAACACCAAAAAATTCAACAACAAACTCAACAATGAAAATCACCAAAAAATTCATCAACAACCTCAACAATGAAAAACATCAATAAATTCAACAACAACCTCAACATTCAAAAACAACAACAAATTCAACATAAAACTCAACAACGAAAAACACCAAAAAATTCAACAACAACCTCAACTTTGAAAAACACCAAAAAATTCAACAACCTCAAAATTGAGAAACACCAACAAATACAACTGCAACCTCAACTTTGAAAAATACAATAAGATTCCAAAAAAAATTGAATACACCAATAAGTTCAACAAAAACCTCAATATTGACAATCACCAAGAAATTCAAGAACAACCTCAACATTGAAGAACACCAAAATATTCAACAACAACCTCAACTTTGAAAAACACCAACAAATTCAAAAACCCCAACATGGAAAAACACCAACAAATTCAACTAAAACCTCAATATTGAAAATCACCAACAAATTCAACAACAACCTCAACAATGAAAAACACCAACAAATTCAACAAAAACCTCAACAATGAAAAACACCAAAAAATTCATCAACAACCACAACATTCAAAAAGAACAACAAATTCAACAAAAGCCTCAGCAATGAAAAACACCAAAAAATTCAATAACAACCTCAACATTGAAAAACACCAACAAATTAAACAACAACCTCAACATTCAAAAACACCAACAAATTCAAAAAAAACCACAACATTGAAAAACATCAAAACATTCAACAACAACCACAACTTTGAAAAACACCAACAAATTCAAAAACCTCAACATGGAAAAACACCAACAAATTCAACAACAACCTCAATATTGAAAATCACCAACAAATTTAACAACAACCTCAACAATGAAAAACATCAAAAAATTCAACACCAACCTCAACATTCAAAAACAACAACAAATTCAACAAAAAACTCAACCATGAAAAACACCAAAAAATTCAGCAACAACCTCAACTTTGAAAAACACCAACAAATTCAACAACGTCAAAGTTGAAAAACTCTTACAAATTCAACAACAACCTCAAAATTAAGAAACACCAACAAATTCAACAGTAACCTCAACATTGAGAAACACCAAAAAATTCAACAGCAAGCTCAACATTCAAAAACAACAACAAATTCAACAAAAATCTCAACAATGAAAAACACCAAATAATTCAGCAACAACCTCAACTTTGAAAAACACCAACAAATTCAACAACCTCAACATTGAAAAACACCAACAAATTCAAATGCAACCTCAACTTTGAAAAATACAAAAAAGATAAAAAAAAACCATTCATAACACCAATAAATTCAACAACCTCAACATTGAAAATCACCAACAAATTCAACAACAACCTCAGCAATGAAAAACATCAAAAAATTCATCAAGAACCTCAACAAACTCAAAATTGAAAATCACCATCAAATTCAACAGAAATCTCAACTTTGAAAAACATCAAAAAATGCAACAACAACCTCAACATTCCAAAGTAACAACAAATTCAACAAAAACCTCAACAATGAAAACACCAAAAAATTCAACAACAATCTCAACTTTGAAAAAAACCAACAAATTCAACAACATCAACATTGAAAAACACCAACAAATTAAAGTGAAAACTCAACTTTGAAAAATACAAAAAAGTTTTAAAAAAAACAGTGTTAACACCAATAAATTCAACAACAACCTCAATATTGAAAATCACCAACAAATTCATCAACAACCTCAACAATGAAAACAGGCAAACAATTCAACAACAACGACCTCAACAATGAAAAACACCAAATAATTCAACAACAACCTCAACATTGAAAAACTCCAACAATTTCAACAACAACCTCAACAATGAAAAACACCTAAAAATTCAACAACAACCTCAATATTGAATATCAACAACAAATTTAACCACAACATCAACTTTGATAACATAAACAAATTCAAAAACCTCAACATGGAAAAACACCAACAAATTCAACAACAACCTCAATATTGAAAATCACCAACAAATTTAACAACAACCTTAACAATGAAAATCATCAAAAACATCAACAACAACAACGTCAACAATGAAAAACACCAAACAATTCAACACCAACCTCAACATTCAAAAACACCAACAAATTCAACAACAACCTCAACAATGAAAAGCAACAAAAAATTCAACAACAACCTCAACATTCAATAACACCAACAAATTCAACAAAAACCTCAGCAATGATAAACAGCAAACACTTCAACACAACGACCTCAACATTGAAAAATACGAAAAAATTCAACAAAAACCTCAACTTTGAAAAACACCAACAAATTCAAAAACCTCAACATGGATAAACACCAACAAATTCAAATACAACCTCAATATTGAAAATCACCAACAAATTCAACAACAACCTCAACAATGAAAAACACCAACAAATTCAACAAAATACTCAACAATGAAAAACATCAATAAATTCAACAACAACCTCAACATTCAAAAACAGCAACAAATTCAACAAAAAACTCAACAATGAAAAACACCAAAAAATTCAACAAGAAACTCAACTTTGAAAAACACCAACAAATTCAAAAACCTCAACATGGAAAAACACCAACAAATTCAACTACAACCTCAATATTGAAAATCACCAACAAATTCAAAAACAACCTCAACAATGAAAAACACCAACAAATTCAACAACAAACTCAACATTGAAAAACTCCAACAATTTCAACAACAACCTCAACAATGAAAAACACCAGAAAATTCAACTGCAACCTCAACTTTGAAAAATACAAAAAAGTTCAAGAAAAATCATTGATAACATCAATAAATTCAACAAGATCCTTAACATTGAAAAACGCCAAAATATACAACAGCAACCTCAACTTTGAAAACATGAACAAATTCAAAAACCTCAACATGGAAAAGCACCAAAAAATACAACAACAACCTCAATATTGAAAATCACCAACAAATTTAAAAACAACCTTAACATTGAAAAACATCAACAAATTCAACAACAACCTCAACTTTGAAAAATACAAAAATGATCAAAAAAAACCATTGATGACACCAATAAATTCAACAACCTCAACATTGATAATAACCAACAAATTCAACAACAACCTCAACAATGAAAAGCATCAAAAAATTCAACAACAACCTCAACATTGAGAAACACCAACAAATTCAACAACCTCAACATTGAAAAACATCAACAAATTCAACAACAACCTCAACTTTGAAAAATACAAAAATGATCAAAAAAAACCATTGATGACACCAATAAATTCAACAACCTCAACATTGAAAATAACCAACAAATTCAACAACAACCTCAACAATGAAAAGCATCAAAAAATTCAACAACAACCTCAACATTGAGAAACACCAACAAATTCAACAACCTCAACATTGAAAAACACCAACAAATACAACAACAACCTCAGCATTGAAAAACTCCAACAAATTCAACAACAACCTCATCAATGAAAAGCACCAAAAAATTCAACAACAACCTCAACATTCAGAAACACCAACAAATTCAACAAAAACCTCAGCAATGATAAACACCAAAAAATTCAAGAAAACGTCAACTTTAAAAACACCAAGAAATTCAACAACCTCAACATTGAAAAACACAAACAAATTAAACAACAACATCAACATTGAAAAACATCAAAAAAATTCAACAACAACCTCAACTTTGAAAAACACCAACAAATTCAACAACCTCAACTTTGAAAAACACCAACAAATTCAACTGCAACCTCAACTTTGAAAAATACAAAAAAGTTCAAGAAAAATCATTGATAACATCAATAAATTCAACAAGATCCTTAACATTGAAAAACGCCAAAATATACAACAGCAACCTCAACTTTGAAAACATGAACAAATTCAAAAACCTCAACATGGAAAAGCACCAAAAAATTCAACAACAACCTCAATATTGAAAATCACCAACAAATTTAACAACAACCTTAACAATGAAAAACATCAAAAACTTCAACAACAACAACGTCAGCAATAAAAAACACCAAACAATTCAACACCAACCTCAACATTCAAAAACAACAACAAATTCAACAACAACCTCAACAATGACAAACACCAAAAAATTCAACAACAACCTCAACATTCAAAAAACCCAGCAGATTCAACAACCTAAACATTGAAAAACACCAACAAATTCAACAACAACCTCAACTTTGAAAAATACAAAAATGATCAAAAAAATCCATTGATGACACCAATAAATTCAACAACCTCAACATTGAAAATCACCAACAAATTCAACAACAACCTCAGCAATGAAAAACATCAAAAAATTCAACAAGAACCTCAAGAATGAAAAACACCAACAAATTCAACTACAACCTCAATATTGAAAATCACCAACAAATTCAACAACAACCTCAACAATGAAAAACACGAACGTATTCAACAAAAACGTCAACAATGAAAAACACAAAAAATTCAACAACCTCAATTTTGAAAAACGCCAATACATTTAACAACCTCAACATTCAAAGACACCAACAAATTCAACTACAACCTCAACAATTAAAAACACCAAACAATTCAACACCAACCTCAACATTCAAAAACAACAACAAATTCAAAAACAACCTCAACAATGAAAAACAACAACAAATTTAAAAACAACCTCAACAATGAAAAGCAACAAAAAATTCAACAACAACCTCAACATTGATAAACACCAACAAATTCAACAAAAAAATCAACAATGAAAAACTCCAAAAAATTCAACAAGAACGTCAACTTTAAAAACACCAACAAATTCAACAACCTCAACATTGAAAAACACCAACAAATACAACAACAACCTCAGCATTGAAAAACTCCAACAAATTCAACAACAACCTCATCATTGAAAAGCACCAAAAATTTCAACAAAAACCTCAACATTCAGAAACACCAACAAATTCAACAAAAACCTCAGCAATGAAAAAAACCAAAAATTCAACAACAACCTCAAGAATGAAAAACACCAACAAATTCAAAAAGTACCGCAACAATGAAAAACACCAAAAAATTCAACAACACACTCAAAATTGAAAATAACCATCAAATTCAACCAAAATCTCTACATTGAAAAACATCAATAAATTCAACAACAACCTCAACATTCAAAAACAGCAACAAATTCAACAAAAAACTCAACAATGAAAAACACCAAAAAATTCAACAAGAAACTCAACTTTGAAAAACACCAACAAATTCAAAAACCTCAACATGGAAAAACACCAACAAATTCAACTACAACCTCAATATTGAAAATCACCAACAAATTCAAAAACAACCTCAACAATGAAAAACACCAACAAATTCAACAACAAACTCAACATTGAAAAACTCCAACAATTTCAACAACAACCTCAACAATGAAAAACACCAGAAAATTCAACTGCAACCTCAACTTTGAAAAATACAAAAAAGTTCAAGAAAAATCATTGATAACATCAATAAATTCAACAAGATCCTTAACATTGAAAAACGCCAAAATATACAACAGCAACCTCAACTTTGAAAACATGAACAAATTCAAAAACCTCAACATGGAAAAGCACCAAAAAATACAACAACAACCTCAATATTGAAAATCACCAACAAATTTAAAAACAACCTTAACAATGAAAAACATCAAAAACTTCAACAACAACAACGTCAGCAATAAAAAACACCAAACAATTCAACACCAACCTCAACATTCAAAAACAACAACAAATTCAACAACAACCTCAACAATGACAAACACCAAAAAATTCAACAACAACCTCAACATTCAAAAACTCCAGCAGATTCAACAACCTCAACATTGAAAAACATCAACAAATTCAACAACAACCTCAACTTTGAAAAATACAAAAATGATCAAAAAAAACCATTGATGACACCAATAAATTCAACAACCTCAACATTGAAAATAACCAACAAATTCAACAACAACCTCAACAATGAAAAGCATCAAAAAATTCAACAACAACCTCAACATTGAGAAACACCAACAAATTCAACAACCTCAACATTGAAAAACACCAACAAATACAACAACAACCTCAGCATTGAAAAACTCCAACAAATTCAACAACAACCTCATCAATGAAAAGCACCAAAAAATTCAACAACAACCTCAACATTCAGAAACACCAACAAATTCAACAAAAACCTCAGCAATGATAAACACCAAAAAATTCAAGAAAACGTCAACTTTAAAAACACCAAGAAATTCAACAACCTCAACATTGAAAAACACAAACAAATTAAACAACAACATCAACATTGAAAAACATCAAAAAAATTCAACAACAACCTCAACTTTGAAAAACACCAACAAATTCAACAACCTCAACTTTGAAAAACACCAACAAATTCAACTGCAACCTCAACTTTGAAAAATACAAAAAAGTTCAAGAAAAATCATTGATAACATCAATAAATTCAACAAGATCCTTAACATTGAAAAACGCCAAAATATACAACAGCAACCTCAACTTTGAAAACATGAACAAATTCAAAAACCTCAACATGGAAAAGCACCAAAAAATTCAACAACAACCTCAATATTGAAAATCACCAACAAATTTAACAACAACCTTAACAATGAAAAACATCAAAAACTTCAACAACAACAACGTCAGCAATAAAAAACACCAAACAATTCAACACCAACCTCAACATTCAAAAACAACAACAAATTCAACAACAACCTCAACAATGACAAACACCAAAAAATTCAACAACAACCTCAACATTCAAAAAACCCAGCAGATTCAACAACCTAAACATTGAAAAACACCAACAAATTCAACAACAACCTCAACTTTGAAAAATACAAAAATGATCAAAAAAATCCATTGATGACACCAATAAATTCAACAACCTCAACATTGAAAATCACCAACAAATTCAACAACAACCTCAGCAATGAAAAACATCAAAAAATTCAACAAGAACCTCAAGAATGAAAAACACCAACAAATTCAACTACAACCTCAATATTGAAAATCACCAACAAATTCAACAACAACCTCAACAATGAAAAACACGAACGTATTCAACAAAAACGTCAACAATGAAAAACACAAAAAATTCAACAACCTCAATTTTGAAAAACGCCAATACATTTAACAACCTCAACATTCAAAGACACCAACAAATTCAACTACAACCTCAACAATTAAAAACACCAAACAATTCAACACCAACCTCAACATTCAAAAACAACAACAAATTCAAAAACAACCTCAACAATGAAAAACAACAACAAATTTAAAAACAACCTCAACAATGAAAAGCAACAAAAAATTCAACAACAACCTCAACATTGATAAACACCAACAAATTCAACAAAAAAATCAACAATGAAAAACTCCAAAAAAATTCAACAAGAACGTCAACTTTAAAAACACCAACAAATTCAACAACCTCAACATTGAAAAACACCAACAAATACAACAACAACCTCAGCATTGAAAAACTCCAACAAATTCAACAACAACCTCATCATTGAAAAGCACCAAAAATTTCAACAAAAACCTCAACATTCAGAAACACCAACAAATTCAACAAAAACCTCAGCAATGAAAAAAACCAAAAATTCAACAACAACCTCAAGAATGAAAAACACCAACAAATTCAAAAAGTACCGCAACAATGAAAAACACCAAAAAATTCAACAACACACTCAAAATTGAAAATAACCATCAAATTCAACCAAAATCTCTACATTGAAAAACATCAAAAAATACAACAACAACCTCAACATTCCAAAAAACCAAAAAATTCAACTAAAATCTCAACAATGAAAACACCAAAAAATTCAACAACAATCACAACTTTGAAAAACACCAACAAATTCAACAAAATCAACATTGAAAAACACCAACAAATTAAAATGCAAACTCAACTTTGAAAAATACAAAAAAGTTTTAAAAAAAACATTGATAACACCAATAAATTCAACAACAACCTCAATATTGAAAATCACCCGCAAATTCATCAACAACCTCAACAATGAAAAACTCCAAAAAATTCAACAACAACCTCAACATTCAAAATCAACAACAAATTCAACAAAAAACTCAACAATGAAAAACACCAAAAAATTCAAACAACAACCTCATTTTTGAAAAACACCAACAGATTTAACAACCTCAACATTCAAATACACCAACAAATTCAACATGAAACTCAGCTTTGAAAAACACCAGCAAATTCAACAACCTCAACATTGAAAAACACCAACAAATTCAACAACAACCTCAACTTTGAAAAATACAAAAATGATCAAAAAAAACCATTGATGACACCAATAAATTCAACAACCTCAACATTGAAAATCACCAACAAATTCAACAACAACCTCAGCAATGAAAAACATCAAAAAATTCAACAAGAACCTCAAGAATGAAAAACACCAACAAATTCAACTACAACCTCAACATTGATAATAACCAACAAATTCAACAACAACCTCAACAATGAAAAACACGAACGTATTCAACAAAAACGTCAACAATGAAAAACACAAAAAATTCAACAACCTCAATTTTGAAAAACGCCAATACATTTAACAACCTCAACATTCAAAGACACCAACAAATTCAACTACAACCTCAACATTGAAAAACACCAAACAATTCAACACCAACCTCAACATTCAAAAACAACAACAAATTCAAAAACAACCTCAACAATGAAAAACAACAACAAATTCAAAAACAACCTCAACAATGAAAAGCACCAAAAAATTCAACAACAACCTCAACATTGAGAAACACCAACAAATTCAACAAATAGCTCAACAATGAAAAACTCCAAAAAATTCAACAACAACGTCAACTTTAAAAACACCAACAAATTCAACAACCTCAACATTGAAAAACACCAACAAATACAACAACAACCTCAGCATTGAAAAACTCCAACAAATACAACAACAACCTCAGCATTGAATAACTCCAACAAATTCAGCAACAACCTCATCAATGAAAAGCACCAAAAAATTCAACAACAACCTCAACATTCAAAAACCCCAGCAGATTCAACAACCTCAACATTGAAAAACACCAACAAATTCAACAACAACCTCAACTTTGAAAAATACAAAAATGATCAAAAAAAACCATTGATGACACCAATAAATTCAACAACCTCAACATTGAAAATCACCAACAAATTCAACAACAACCTCAGCAATGAAAAACATCAAAAAATTCAACAAGAACCTCAAGAATGAAAAACACCAACAAATTCAACTACAACCTCAATATTGAAAATCCCCAACAAATTCAACAACAACCTCAACAATGAAAAACACGAACGTATTCAACAAAAACGTCAACAATGAAAAACACAAAAAATTCAACAACCTCAATTTTGAAAAACGCCATTAGATTTAACAACCTCAACATTCAAAGACACCAACAAATTCAACTACAACCTCAACAATGAAAAACACCAAACAATTCAACACCAACCTCAACATTCAAAAACAACAACAAATTCAAAAACAACCTCAACAATGAAAAACACCAAAAAATTCAATAACAACCTCAACATTCAAAAACTCCAACAAATTCAACAACAACCTCAACAATGAAAAGCAGCAAAAAATTCAACAACAACCTCAACATTGAGAAACAGCAAAAAATTCAACAAAAAGCTCAACAATGAAAAACTCCAAAAAATTCAACAACAACCTCAACTTTAAAAACACCAACAAATTCAACAACCTCAACATTGAAAAACACCAACAAATACAACAACAACCTCAACATTGAAAAACTCCAACAAATTCAACAACAACCTCATCAATGAAAAGCACCAAAAAATTCAAAAACAACCTCAACATTCAAAAACACCAACAAATTCAACAAAAACCTCAGCAATGAAAAAAACCAAAAATTCAACAACAACCTCAAGAATGAATAACACCAACAAATTCAACAAGTACCGCAACAATGAAAAACACCAAAAAATTCAACAACACACTCAAAATTGAAAATAACCATCAAATTCAACCAAAATCTCTACATTGAAAAACATCAAAAAATACAACAACAACCTCAACATTCCAAAAAACCAAAAAATTCAACTAAAACCTCAACAATGAAAACACCAAAAAATTCAACAACAATCACAACTTTGAAAAACACGAACAAATTCAACAACATCAACATTGAAAAACACCAACAAATTAAAATGCAAACTCAACTTTGAAAAATACAAAAAAGTTTAAAAAAAAACATTGATAACACCAATAAATTCAACAACAACCTCAATATTGAAAATCACCCGCAAATTCATCAACAACCTCAACAATGAAAAGCACCAAAAAATTCAACAACAAACTCAACATTGAAAATCACCAACAAATTCAACAACAACCACAACAATGAAAAACATGAAAAAATTCAACAACAACCTCAACTTTGAAAAACACCAAAAAATTCAACAAAAACCTCAACAATGAAAAACACCAAAAAATTCATCAACAACCTCAACATTCAAAAACGACAACAAATTCAACAAAAACCTCAACAATGAAAAATACCCAAAAATTCAACAACAACTTCTACATTGAAAAACACCAACAAATTCAACAACAACATCAACATTCAAAAACACCAACAAATTCAACAAAAACCTCAACGTTGAAAATCACCAAAAAATTCAACAACAACCTCAACTTTGAAAAATACAAAAAAGTTCAAGAAAAATCATTGACAACACCAATAAATTCAACAAGAACCTCAATAATGAAAATAAACAATAAATTCATCAAAAACCTCAACAATCAAAAACATCACAAAATTCAACAACAACCTCAACAATGAAATAGGCCAAATAATTCAACAACAATCTCAACATTCAAAACAGCAACAAATTGAACAACAACCTCAACATTCGAAAACACCAACAAATTCAACAACAACTTCAACAATGAAAAGCAACAAAAAATTCAACAACAACCTCAACATTCAATAACATCAACAAATCCAACAACAACCTCAGCAATGATAAACAGCAAACAATTCAACACAACAACCTCAACAATGAAAAACACCAGAAAATTCAACGGCAAACTCAACATTGAAAATCACCAACAAATTCAACAACAACCTCAACTTTGAAAAACACCAACAATTTCAAAAACCTCAACATGGAAAAACAGCAACAAACTCAACCACAACCTCAATATTGAAAATCACCAACAAATTCAACAACAACCTCAACAATGAAAAACACCAAATAATTCAACAACAATCTCAACATTTAAAACACCAACAAATTCAACAACAACCTCAGAAATGAAAAACAGCAAAAAATTCAACAACAACGACCTCAACAATGAAAAATACCAAAAAATTCAACAACAACCTCAACATTGAAAAACTCCACAATTTCAACAACAACCTCAACAATGAAAAACACCAAAAAAATCATCAACAAGCACAACATTGAAAATCACTAACAAATTCAACAACAACTTCAACAATGAAAAACATCAAAAAATTCAACAACAACCTCAACATTCAAAAACAGCAACAAATTCAACAAAAAACTCAACAATGAAAAACAACAAAAAATTCAACAAAAACCTCTACTTTGAAAAACACCAACAAATTCAAAAACCTCAACATGGAAAAACACCAACAAATTCAACTACAACCTCAAAATTGAAAATCACCAACAAATTCAACAACAACCTCAAGAATGAAAAACACCAACAAATTCAACAAAAACCTCAACAATGAAAAACACCGAAAAATTCAACAACAACTTCAACAATGAAAAACATCAAAAAATTCAACAACAACCTCAACATTCAAAAACAGCAACAAATTCAACAAAAAACTCAACAATGAAAAACACCAAAAAATTCAACAACAACCTCAACTTTGAAAAACACCAACAAATTCAAAAACCTCAACATGGAAAAACACCAACAAATTCAACTACAACCTCAATATTGAAAATCACCAACAAATTCAAAAACAACCTCAACATTCAAAAACACCAACAAATTCAATAAAAACCTCAACATTGAAAAACATCAAAAAATTCAACAACAACCTCAACTTTGAAAAACACCAACAATTTCAACTGCAACCACAACTTTGAAAAATACGAAAAAGTTCAAGAAAAATCATTGATAACACCAATAAATTCAACAACATCCTTAATTTTGAAAATCACCAATAAATTCAACAACAACCACAACAATGAAAATCATCAAAAAATTCAACAACAACCTCAACAATGAAAAACACCAAATAATTCAACAACAATCTCAATATTCAAAACACGAACAAATTTAACAACAACCTCAACATTCGAAAACACCAACAAATTCAACTACAACCTCAATATTGAAAATCCCCAACAAATTCAACAACAACCTCAACAATGAAAAACACGAACGTATTCAACAAAAACGTCAACAATGAAAAACACAAAAAATTCAACAACCTCAATTTTGAATAACGCCATTAGATTTAACAACCTCAACATTCAAAGACACCAACAAATTCAACTACAACCTCAACAATGAAAAACACCAAACAATTCAACACCAACCTCAACATTCAAAAACACCAACAAATTCAACAAAAACCTCAACAATGAAAAACACCAAAAAATTCAATAACAACCTCAACATTCAAAAACTCCAACAAATTCAACAACAACCTCAACAATGAAAAGCACCAAAAAATTCAACAACAACCTCAACATTGAGAAACAGCAAAAAATTCAACAAAAAGCTCAACAATGAAAAACTCCAAAAAATTCAACAACAACCTCAACTTTAAAAACACCAACAAATTCAACAACCTCAACATTGAAAAACACCAACAAATACAACAACAACCTCAACATTGAAAAACTCCAACAAATTCAACAACAACCTCATCAATGAAAAGCACCAAAAAATTCAACAACAACCTCAACATTCAAAAACACCAACAAATTCAACAAAAACCTCAGCAATGAAAAAAACCAAAAATTCAACAACAACCTCAAGAATGAATAACACCAACAAATTCAACAAGTACC
This sequence comes from Cetorhinus maximus, assembly GCF_964194155.1. Taxonomy (NCBI): domain Eukaryota; kingdom Metazoa; phylum Chordata; class Chondrichthyes; order Lamniformes; family Cetorhinidae; genus Cetorhinus; species Cetorhinus maximus. The sequence continues at coordinate 1,011,540 of NW_027596110.1, read as the reverse complement.
GCAACAATGAAAAACACCAAAAAATTCAACAACACACTCAAAATTGAAAATAACCATCAAATTCAACCAAAATCTCTACATTGAAAAACATCAAAAAATACAACAACAACCTCCACATTCCAAAAAACCAAAAAATTCAACTAAAACCTCAACAATGAAAACACCAAAAAATTCAACAACAATCACAACTTTGAAAAACACGAACAAATTCAACAACATCAACATTGAAAAACACCAACAAATTAAAATGCAAACTCAACTTTGAAAAATACAAAAAAGTTTTAAAAAAAACATTGATAACACCAATAAATTCAACAACAACCTCAATATTGAAAATCACCCGCAAATTCATCAACAACCTCAACAATGAAAAGCACCAAAAAATTCAACAACAAACTCAACATTGAAAATCACCAACAAATTCAACAACAACCACAACAATGAAAAACATGAAAAAATTCAACAACAACCTCAACATTCAAAATCAACAACAAATTCAACAAAAAACTCAACAATGAAAAACATGAAAAAATTCAACAACAACCTCAACTTTGAAAAACACCAAAAAATTCAACAACAACCTCAACTTTGAAAAACACCAAAAAATTCAACAAAAACCTCAACAATGAAAAACACCAAAAAATTCATCAACAACCTCAACATTCAAAAACGACAACAAATTCAACAAAAACCTCAACAATGAAAAATACCCAAAAATTCAACAACAACTTCTACATTGAAAAACACCAACAAATTCAACAACAACATCAACATTCAAAAACACCAACAAATTCAACAAAAACCTCAACATTGAAAATCACCAAAAAATTCAACAACAACCTCAACTTTGAAAAATACAAAAAAGTTCAAGAAAAATCATTGACAACACCAATAAATTCAACAAGAACCTCAATAATGAAAATAAACAATAAATTCATCAAAAACCTCAACAATGAAAAACATCACAAAATTCAACAACAACCTCATCAATGAAAAAGGCCAAATAATTCAACAACAATCTCAACATTCAAAACAGCAACAAATTGAACAACAACCTCAACATTCGAAAACACGAACAAATTCAACAACAACCTCAACAATGAAAAGCAACAAAAAATTCAACAACAACCTCAACATTCAATAACACCAACAAATTCAACAACAACCTCAGCAATGATAAACAGCAAACAATTCAACACAACAACCTCAACAATGAAAAACACCAGAAAATTCAACGGCAAACTCAACATTGAAAATCACCAACAAATTCAACAACAACCTCAACTTTGAAAAACACCAACAATTTCAAAAACCTCAACATGGAAAAACAGCAACAAACTTAACCACAACCTCAATATTGAAAATCACCAACAAATTCAACAACAACCTCAACAATGAAAAACACCAAATAATTCAACAACAATCTCAACATTTAAAACACCAACAAATTCAACAACAACCTCAGAAATGAAAAACAGCAAAAAATTCAACAACAACGACCTCAACAATGAAAAATACCAAAAAATTCAACAACAACCTCAACATTGAAAAACTCCACAATTTCAACAACAACCTCAACAATGAAAAACACCAAAAAAATCATCAACAAGCACAACATTGAAAATCACTAACAAATTCAACAACAACTTCAACAATGAAAAACATCAAAAAATTCAACAACAACCTCAACATTCAAAAACAGCAACAAATTCAACAAAAAACTCAACAATGAAAAACAACAAAAAATTCAACAAAAACCTCTACATTGAAAAACACCAACAAATTCAAAAACCTCAACATGGAAAAACACCAACAAATTCAACTACAACCTCAATATTGAAAATCACCAACAAATTCAACAACAACCTCAAGAATGAAAAACACCAACAAATTCAACAAAAACCTCAACAATGAAAAACACCGAAAAATTCAACAACAACTTCAACAATGAAAAACATCAAAAAATTCAACAACAACCTCAACATTCAAAAACAGCAACAAATTCAACAAAAAACTCAACAATGAAAAACACCAAAAAATTCAACAAGAACCTCAACTTTGAAAAACACCAACAAATTCAAAAACCTCAACATGGAAAAACACCAACAAATTCAACTACAACCTCAATATTGAAAATCACCAACAAATTCAAAAACAACCTCAACATTCAAAAACACCAACAAATTCAATAAAAACCTCAACATTGAAAAACATCAAAAAATTCAACAACAACCTCAACTTTGAAAAACACCAACAATTTCAACTGCAACCACAACTTTGAAAAATACGAAAAAGTTCAAGAAAAATCATTGATAACACCAATAAATTCAACAACATCCTTAATTTTGAAAATCACCAATAAATTCAACAACAACCACAACAATGAAAATCATCAAAAAATTCAACAACAACCTCAACAATGAAAAACACCAAATAATTCAACAACAATCTCAATATTCAAAACACGAACAAATTTAACAACAACCTCAACATTCGAAAACACCAACAAATTCAACTACAACCTCAATATTGAAAATCCCCAACAAATTCAACAACAACCTCAACAATGAAAAACACGAACGTATTCAACAAAAACGTCAACAATGAAAAACACAAAAAATTCAACAACCTCAATTTTGAAAAACGCCATTAGATTTAACAACCTCAACATTCAAAGACACCAACAAATTCAACTACAACCTCAACAATGAAAAACACCAAACAATTCAACACCAACCTCAACATTCAAAAACAACAACAAATTCAATAACAACCTCAACATTCAAAAACTCCAACAAATTCAACAACAACCTCAACAATGAAAAGCAGCAAAAAATTCAACAACAACCTCAACATTGAGAAACAGCAAAAAATTCAACAAAAAGCTCAACAATGAAAAACTCCAAAAAATTCAACAACAACCTCAACTTTAAAAACACCAACAAATTCAACAACCTCAACATTGAAAAACACCAACAAATACAACAACAACCTCAACATTGAAAAACTCCAACAAATTCAACAACAACCTCATCAATGAAAAGCACCAAAAAATTCAAAAACAACCTCAACATTCAAAAACACCAACAAATTCAACAAAAACCTCAGCAATGAAAAAAACCAAAAATTCAACAACAACCTCAAGAATGAATAACACCAACAAATTCAACAAGTACCGCAACAATGAAAAACACCAAAAAATTCAACAACACACTCAAAATTGAAAATAACCATCAAATTCAACCAAAATCTCTACATTGAAAAACATCAAAAAATACAACAACAACCTCCACATTCCAAAAAACCAAAAAATTCAACTAAAACCTCAACAATGAAAACACCAAAAAATTCAACAACAATCACAACTTTGAAAAACACGAACAAATTCAACAACATCAACATTGAAAAACACCAACAAATTAAAATGCAAACTCAACTTTGAAAAATACAAAAAAGTTTAAAAAAAAACATTGATAACACCAATAAATTCAACAACAACCTCAATGTTAAAAATCACCCGCAAATTCATCAACAACCTCAACAATGAAAAGCACCAAAAAATTCAACAACAAACTCAACATTGAAAATCACCAACAAATTCAACAACAACCACAACAATGAAAAACATGAAAAAATTCAACAACAACCTCAACTTTGAAAAACACCAAAAAAATTCAACAAAAACCTCAACAATGAAAAACACCAAAAAATTCATCAACAACCTCAACATTCAAAAACGACAACAAATTCAACAAAAACCTCAACAATGAAAAATACCCAAAAATTCAACAACAACTTCTACATTGAAAAACACCAACAAATTCAACAACAACATCAACATTCAAAAACACCAACAAATTCAACAAAAACCTCAACGTTGAAAATCACCAAAAAATTCAACAACAACCTCAACTTTGAAAAATACAAAAAAGTTCAAGAAAAATCATTGACAACACCAATAAATTCAACAAGAACCTCAATAATGAAAATAAACAATAAATTCATCAAAAACCTCAACAATCAAAAACATCACAAAATTCAACAACAACCTCAACAATGAAAAAGGCCAAATAATTCAACAACAATCTCAACATTCAAAACAGCAACAAATTGAACAACAACCTCAACATTCGAAAACACCAACAAATTCAACAACAACTTCAACAATGAAAAGCAACAAAAAATTCAACAACAACCTCAACATTCAATAACATCAACAAATCCAACAACAACCTCAGCAATGATAAACAGCAAACAATTCAACACAACAACCTCAACAATGAAAAACACCAGAAAATTCAACGGCAAACTCAACATTGAAAATCACCAACAAATTCAACAACAACCTCAACTTTGAAAAACACCAACAATTTCAAAAACCTCAACATGGAAAAACAGCAACAAACTCAACCACAACCTCAATATTGAAAATCACCAACAAATTCAACAACAACCTCAACAATGAAAAACACCAAATAATTCAACAACAATCTCAACATTTAAAACACCAACAAATTCAACAACAACCTCAGAAATGAAAAACAGCAAAAAATTCAACAACAACGACCTCAACAATGAAAAATACCAAAAAATTCAACAACAACCTCAACATTGAAAAACTCCACAATTTCAACAACAACCTCAACAATGAAAAACACCAAAAAAATCATCAACAAGCACAACATTGAAAATCACTAACAAATTCAACAACAACTTCAACAATGAAAAACATCAAAAAATTCAACAACAACCTCAACATTCAAAAACAGCAACAAATTCAACAAAAAACTCAACAATGAAAAACAACAAAAAATTCAACAAAAACCTCTACTTTGAAAAACACCAACAAATTCAAAAACCTCAACATGGAAAAACACCAACAAATTCAACTACAACCTCAAAATTGAAAATCACCAACAAATTCAACAACAACCTCAAGAATGAAAAACACCAACAAATTCAACAAAAACCTCAACAATGAAAAACACCGAAAAATTCAACAACAACTTCAACAATGAAAAACATCAAAAAATTCAACAACAACCTCAACATTCAAAAACAGCAACAAATTCAACAAAAAACGCAACAATGAAAAACACCAAAAAATTCAACAAGAACCTCAACTTTGAAAAACACCAACAAATTCAAAAACCTCAACATGGAAAAACACCAACAAATTCAACTACAACCTCAATATTGAAAATCACCAACAAATTCAAAAACAACCTCAACATTCAAAAACACCAACAAATTCAATAAAAACCTCAACATTGAAAAACATCAAAAAATTCAACAACAACCTCAACTTTGAAAAACACCAACAATTTCAACTGCAACCACAACTTTGAAAAATACGAAAAAGTTCAAGAAAAATCATTGATAACACCAATAAATTCAACAACATCCTTAATTTTGAAAATCACCAATAAATTCAACAACAACCACAACAATGAAAATCATCAAAAAATTCAACAACAACCTCAACAATGAAAAACACCAAATAATTCAACAACAATCTCAATATTCAAAACACGAACAAATTTAACAACAACCTCAACATTCGAAAACACCAACAAATTCAACTACAACCTCAATATTGAAAATCCCCAACAAATTCAACAACAACCTCAACAATGAAAAACACGAACGTATTCAACAAAAACGTCAACAATGAAAAACACAAAAAATTCAACAACCTCAATTTTGAATAACGCCATTAGATTTAACAACCTCAACATTCAAAGACACCAACAAATTCAACTACAACCTCAACAATGAAAAACACCAAACAATTCAACACCAACCTCAACATTCAAAAACACCAACAAATTCAACAAAAACCTCAACAATGAAAAACACCAAAAAATTCAATAACAACCTCAACATTCAAAAACTCCAACAAATTCAACAACAACCTCAACAATGAAAAGCACCAAAAAATTCAACAACAACCTCAACATTGAGAAACAGCAAAAAATTCAACAAAAAGCTCAACAATGAAAAACTCCAAAAAATTCAACAACAACCTCAACTTTAAAAACACCAACAAATTCAACAACCTCAACATTGAAAAACACCAACAAATACAACAACAACCTCAACATTGAAAAACTCCAACAAATTCAACAACAACCTCATCAATGAAAAGCACCAAAAAATTCAACAACAACCTCAACATTCAAAAACACCAACAAATTCAACAAAAACCTCAGCAATGAAAAAAACCAAAAATTCAACAACAACCTCAAGAATGAATAACACCAACAAATTCAACAAGTACCGCAACAATGAAAAACACCAAAAAATTCAACAACACACTCAAAATTGAAAATAACCATCAAATTCAACCAAAATCTCTACATTGAAAAACATCAAAAAATACAACAACAACCTCCACATTCCAAAAAACCAAAAAATTCAACTAAAACCTCAACAATGAAAACACCAAAAAATTCAACAACAATCACAACTTTGAAAAACACGAACAAATTCAACAACATCAACATTGAAAAACACCAACAAATTAAAATGCAAACTCAACTTTGAAAAATACAAAAAAGTTTTAAAAAAAACATTGATAACACCAATAAATTCAACAACAACCTCAATATTGAAAATCACCCGCAAATTCATCAACAACCTCAACAATGAAAAGCACCAAAAAATTCAACAACAAACTCAACATTGAAAATCACCAACAAATTCAACAACAACCACAACAATGAAAAACATGAAAAAATTCAACAACAACCTCAACATTCAAAATCAACAACAAATTCAACAAAAAACTCAACAATGAAAAACATGAAAAAATTCAACAACAACCTCAACTTTGAAAAACACCAAAAAATTCAACAACAACCTCAACTTTGAAAAACACCAAAAAATTCAACAAAAACCTCAACAATGAAAAACACCAAAAAATTCATCAACAACCTCAACATTCAAAAACGACAACAAATTCAACAAAAACCTCAACAATGAAAAATACCCAAAAATTCAACAACAACTTCTACATTGAAAAACACCAACAAATTCAACAACAACATCAACATTCAAAAACACCAACAAATTCAACAAAAACCTCAACATTGAAAATCACCAAAAAATTCAACAACAACCTCAACTTTGAAAAATACAAAAAAGTTCAAGAAAAATCATTGACAACACCAATAAATTCAACAAGAACCTCAATAATGAAAATAAACAATAAATTCATCAAAAACCTCAACAATGAAAAACATCACAAAATTCAACAACAACCTCATCAATGAAAAAGGCCAAATAATTCAACAACAATCTCAACATTCAAAACAGCAACAAATTGAACAACAACCTCAACATTCGAAAACACCAACAAATTCAACAACAACCTCAACAATGAAAAGCAACAAAAAATTCAACAACAACCTCAACATTCAATAACACCAACAAATTCAACAACAACCTCAGCAATGATAAACAGCAAACAATTCAACACAACAACCTCAACAATGAAAAACACCAGAAAATTCAACGGCAAACTCAACATTGAAAATCACCAACAAATTCAACAACAACCTCAACTTTGAAAAACACCAACAATTTCAAAAACCTCAACATGGAAAAACAGCAACAAACTTAACCACAACCTCAATATTGAAAATCACCAACAAATTCAACAACAACCTCAACAATGAAAAACACCAAATAATTCAACAACAATCTCAACATTTAAAACACCAACAAATTCAACAACAACCTCAGAAATGAAAAACAGCAAAAAATTCAACAACAACGACCTCAACAATGAAAAATACCAAAAAATTCAACAACAACCTCAACATTGAAAAACTCCACAATTTCAACAACAACCTCAACAATGAAAAACACCAAAAAAATCATCAACAAGCACAACATTGAAAATCACTAACAAATTCAACAACAACTTCAACAATGAAAAACATCAAAAAATTCAACAACAACCTCAACATTCAAAAACAGCAACAAATTCAACAAAAAACTCAACAATGAAAAACAACAAAAAATTCAACAAAAACCTCTACTTTGAAAAACACCAACAAATTCAAAAACCTCAACATGGAAAAACACCAACAAATTCAACTACAACCTCAATATTGAAAATCACCAACAAATTCAACAACAACCTCAAGAATGAAAAACACCAACAAATTCAACAAAAACCTCAACAATGAAAAACACCGAAAAATTCAACAACAACTTCAACAATGAAAAACATCAAAAAATTCAACAACAACCTCAACATTCAAAAACAGCAACAAATTCAACAAAAAACTCAACAATGAAAAACACCAAAAAATTCAACAAGAACCTCAACTTTGAAAAACACCAACAAATTCAAAAACCTCAACATGGAAAAACACCAACAAATTCATCTACAACCTCAATATTGAAAATCACCAACAAATTCAAAAACAACCTCAACATTCAAAAACACCAACAAATTCAATAAAAACCTCAACATTGAAAAACATCAAAAAATTCAACAACAACCTCAACTTTGAAAAACACCAACAATTTCAACTGCAACCACAACTTTGAAAAATACGAAAAAGTTCAAGAAAAATCATTGATAACACCAATAAATTCAACAACATCCTTAATTTTGAAAATCACCAATAAATTCAACAACAACCACAACAATGAAAATCATCAAAAAATTCAACAACAACCTCAACAATGAAAAACACCAAATAATTCAACAACAATCTCAATATTCAAAACACGAACAAATTTAACAACAACCTCAACATTCGAAAATACCAACAAATTCAACAACAACCTCAACAATGAAAAACAACAAAAAATTCAACAACAACCTCAACATTCAAAAACACCAACAAATTCAACATCAACATCAGCGATGAAAAACAGCAAACAATTCAACAACAACGACCTCAACAATGAAAAACACCAAAAAATTCATCAACAACCTCAGCAATGAAAAAAAGGAATAAATTCAAAAACAACGATCTCAACAATGAAAAAAAACAAAAGATTCAACAACAAACTCAACATTGAAAATTACCAACAAATTCAAAAACAACCTGAAAAATGAAAAACACCAATAAATTCAACAACAAACTCAACATTGAAAATCACCAACAAATTCAACGACAACCTCAACAAGGAAAAACATCAATAAATTCAACAACAACCTCAACATTCAAAGACAACAACAAAGTCAACAAAAAACTCAACAATGAGAAACACCAAAAAATTCAACAACAACCTCAACTTTGAAAAACAACAAAAAATTCAACAACCTCAACATTGAGAAACACAAACAAATTCAACTGCAACCTCAACTATGAAAAATGCAAAAGATTCAAAAAAAAACATTGAATAGACTAAGAAATTCAACAGCAACCTCAACATTGAAAAACACCAAAATATTCAACAACAACCTCAACTTTGAAAAACACCAACAAATTCAAAAACCTCAACATGGAAAAACACCAACAAATTCAACTACAACCACAATATTGAAAATCACCAACAAATTCAACAACAACCTCAACAATGAAAAACACCAACAAATTCAACAAAAACCTCAACAATGAAAAACACCGAAAAATTCAACAACAACTTCAACAATGAAAAACATCAAAAAATTCAACAACAACCTCAACATTCAAAAACAGCAACAAATTCAACACAAAACTCAACAATGAAAAACACCAAAAAATTCAACAAGAACCTCAACTTTGAAAAACACCAACAAATTCAAAAACCTCAACATGGAAAAACACCAACAAATTCAACTACAACCTCAATATTGAAAATCACCAACAAATTCAAAAACAAACCCAACAATGAAAAACACCAAAAAATTCAACAACAACCTCAACATTGAGAAACACCAACAAATTCAACTGCAACCTCAACTATGAAAAATGCAAAAGATTCAAAAGAAAAACATTGAATAGACTAAGAAATTCCACAACAACCTCAACATTGAAAAACACCAAAATATTCAACAACAACCTCAACTTTGAAAAACACCAACAGATTTAACAACCTCAACATTCAAATACACCAACAAATTCAACATGAAACTCAGCTTTGAAAAACACCAGCAAATTCAACAACCTAAACATTGAAAAACATCATCAAATTCAACAACAACCTCAACTTTTGAAAATACAAAAAGTTTCAACAAAATCAAAATTGATAACACCAACAAATTCAACAACAACCTCAATATTGAAAATCACCAACAAATTTAACAACAACATCAACAATTAAAAACATAAAAAAATTCAACAACAACAACCACAACAATGAAAAACACCAACAAATTCAACAAAAACCTCAACAATGAAAAACACCAAAAAATTCAACAACAACCTCAACATTGAAAAACATCAAAAAATTCAACAACAACCTCAAATTTGAAAAACACCAACAAATTCAACTGCAACCACAACTTTGAAAAATACGAAAAAGTTCAAGAAAAATCATTGATAACACCAATAAATTCAACAACATCCTTAATTTTGAAAATCACCAATAAATTCAACAACAACCACAACAATGAAAATCATCAAAAAATTCAACAACAACCTCAACAATGAAAAACACCAAATAATTCAACAATCTCAATATTCAAAACACGAACAAATTTAACAACAACCTCAATATTCGAAAATACCAACAAATTCAACAACAACCTCAACAATGAAAAACAACAAAAAATTCAACAACAACCTCAACATTCAAAAACACCAACAAATTCAACATCAACATCAGCGATGAAAAACAGCAAACAATTCAACAACAACGACCTCAACAATGAAAAACACCAAAAAATTCATCAACAACCTCAGCATTGAAAAAAAGGAATAAATTCAAAAACAACGATCTCAACAATGAAAAATAACAAAAGATTCAACAACAAACTCAACATTGAAAATTACCAACAAATTCAAAAAAACCTCAAAAATGAAAAACACCAATAAATTCAATAACAAACTCAACATTGAAAATCACCAACAAATTCAACGACAACCTCAACAAGGAAAAACATCAACAAATTCAACAACAACCTCAACATTCAAAGACAACAACAAAGTCAACAAAAAACTCAACAATGAGAAACACCAAAAAATTCAACAACAACCTCAACTTTGAAAAACACCGAAAAATTCAACAACCTCAACATTGAGAAACACCAACAAATTCAACTGCAACCTCAACTATGAAAAATGCAAAAGATTAAAAAAAACATTGAATAGACTAAGAAATTCAACAGCAATCTCAACATTGAAAAACACCAAAATATTCAACTACAACCTCAATATTGAAAATCACCAACAAATTCAACAACAACCTCAACAATGAACAACACCAACAAATTCAACAAAAACCTCAACAATGAAAAACACCAAAAAATTCAACAACAACCTCATTTTGGAAAAACACCAACAGATTTAACAACCTCAACATTCAAATACACCAACAAATTCAACATGAAACCAAGCTTTGAAAAACACCAGCAAATTCAACAACCTAAACATTGAAAAACATCATCAAATTCAACAACAACCTCAACTTTTAAAAATACAAAAAGTTTCAACAAAATCAAAATTGATAACACCAACAAATTCAACAACAACCTCAATATTGAAAATCACCAACAAATTTAACAACAACATCAACAATTAAAAACATCAAAAAAATTCAACAACAACAACCACAACAATGAAAAACACCAACAAATTCAACAAAAACCTCAACAATGAAAAACACCAAAAAATTCAACAACAACCTCAACATTGATAAACACCAACAAATTCAACAACAACCTCAACATTGAAAAACACCAACAAATTCAAAAAAGACCTCAACATTGAAAAACATCAAAAAATTCAACAACAACCTCAACTTTGAAAAACACCAACAAATTCAAAAACCTCAACATGGAAAAACACCAACAAATTCAACTACAACCTCAATATTGAAAATCACCAACAAATTCAAAAACAACCTCAACAACGAAAAACACCAACAAATTCAACAAAAACCCCAACAATGAAAAACACCAAATAATTCAACAACAACCTCAACATTGAGAAACACCAACAAATTCAACTGCAACCTCAACTATGAAAAATGCAAAAGATTCAAAGAAAAACATTGAATAGACGAAGAAATTCCACAACAACCTCAACATTGAAAAACACCAAAATATTCAACAACAACCTCAACTTTGAAAAACACCAACAAATTTAACAACCTCAACATTCAAATACACCAACAAATTCAACATGAAACTCAGCTTTGAAAAACACCAGCAAATTCAACAACCTAAACATTGAAAAACATCATCAAATTCAACAACAACCTCAACTTTTAAAAATACAAAAAGTTTCAACAAAATCAAAATTGATAACACCAACAAATTCAACAACAACCTCAATATTGAAAATCACCAACAAATTTAACAACAACATCAACAATTAAAAACATCAAAAAAATTCAACAACAACAACCACAACAATGAAAAACACCAACAAATTCAACAAAAACCTCAACAATGAAAAACACCAAAAAATTCAACAACAACCTCTACATTGATAAACACCAACAAATTCAACAACATCCTCAACATTGAAAAACACCAACAAATTCAAAAAAAACCTCAACATTGAAAAACATCAAAAAATTCAACAACAACCTCAACTTTGAAAAACACCAACAAATTCAACTGCAACCACAACTTTGAAAAATACGAAAAAGTTCAAGAAAAATCATTGATAACACCAATAAATTCAACAACATCCTTAAATTTGAAAATCACCAATAAATTCATCAACAACCACAACAATGAAAATCATCAAAAAATTCAACAACAACCTCAACATTGAAAAACACCAAATAATTCAACAACAATCTCAATATTCCAAACACGAACAAATTTAACAACAACCTCAACATTCGAAAAAACCAACAAATTCAACAACAACCTCAACAATGAAAAGCAACAAAAAATTCAACAACAACCACAACATTCAAAAACACCAACAAATTCAACATCAACATCAGCGATGAAAAACAGCAAACAATTCAACAACAACGACCTCAACAATGAAAAACACCAAAAAATTCATCAACAACCTCAGCAATGAAAATAAGGAATAAATTCAAAAACAACGATCTCAACAATGAAAAATAACAAAAGATTCAACAACAAACTCAACATTGAAAATTACCAACAAATTCAAAACCAACCTCAAAAATGAAAAACACCAATAAATTCAACAACAAACTCAACATTGAAAATCACCAACAAATTCAACGAAAACCTCAACAAGGAAAAACATCAATAAATTCAACAACAACCTCAACATTCAAAGACAACAACAAAGTCAACAAAAAACTCAACAATGAGAAACACCAAAAAATTCAACAACAACCTCAACTTTGAAAAACACCAAAAAATTCAACAACCTCAACATTGAGAAACACCAACAAATTCAACTGCAACCACAACTATGAAAAATGCAAAAGATTCAAAAAAAAACATTGAATAGACTAAGAAATTCAACAACAACCTCAACATTGAAAAACACCGAAATATTCAACAACAACCTCAACTTTAAAAAACACCAACAAATTCAAAAACCTCAACATGGAAAATCACCAACAAATTCAACTACAACCTCAATGTTGAAAATCACCAACAAATTCAACAAATACCTCTAAAATGAAAAACACCAACAAATTCAACAAAAACCTCAACAATGAAAAACACCAAAAAATTCAACAACCTCATTTTTGAAAAACACCAACAGATTTAATAACCTCAACATTCAAATACACCAACAAATTCAACATGAAACTCAGCTTTGAAAAACACCAGCAAATTCAACAACCTAAACATTGAAAAACATCATCAAATTCAACAACAACCTCAACTTTTAAAAATACAAAAAGTTTCAACAAAATCAAAATTGATAACACCAACAAGTTCAACAACAACCTCAATATTGAAAATCACCAACAAATTTAACAACAACATCAACAATTAAAAACATCAAAAAATTCAACAACAACAACCAAAACAATGAAAAACACCAAACAATTCAACAACAACCTCAACATTCAAAAACACCAACAAATTCAACAACAACCTCGTCAATGAAAAACATCAAAAAATTCAGCAACAACCTCAACATTCAAAAACACTAACAAATTCAACAAAAACCTCAACAATTAAAAAAACCAAAAAATTCAACAAAAACCTCAACTTTGAAAAATACCAACAAGTTCAACAACCTCAACAGTGAAAAACACCAACAAATTCAACAACAACCTCAGCAATCAAAAACAGCCACAAATTCAATAACAACCTCTGCAATGAAATAAACACAAAAATTCAACAACAAACTCAACATTCAAAAACACCAACAAATTCAACAAAAACCTCAACAATGAAAATCACAAAAAAAATCAACAACAACCTCAACATTAAAAAACTCCAACAATTTCAACAACAAACTCAACATTGAAAATCACCAACAAATTCAAAAACAACCTCAACAATGATAAACATCAGAAAATTCAACAACAACTTCAACATTCAAAAACAACAACAAATTCAACAAATAACTCAACAATGAAAAGCACCAAAAAATTCAACAACAACCTCAACTTTGAAAAAAACCAAAAAATTCAACAACCTCAACATTGAGAAACAGCAGCAAATTGAACTGTAACCTCAACTTAGAAAAATACAAAAAGATTCAAAAATAAAACATTGAATACACCAATGAATTGAACAACAACCTCAATATTGAAAATCACCAAAAAATTCAACAACAACCACAACATTGAAAAGCACCAAAATATTCAACAACAACCTCAACTTTGAAAAACACCTCCAAATTCAGAAACCTCAACATGGAAAAACACCATCAAATTAAACTACAATCTCAATATTGAAAATCACCAACAAATTCAACAACAACCTAACATTCGAAGACACCAACAAAATCAACAACAACCTCAACAATGAAAAACACCAAAGAATTCATCAACAACCTCAACATTCAAAAACGCCAACAAATTCAACAACAACCTCAACAATGAAAAACACCAAAAAATGCAACAACAACCTCAACATTCAAAAACAACAACAAATTCAACAAAAACCTGAACAATTAAAAAACCAAAAAATTCAACAACAACGTCAACTTTGAAAAACAGCAGCAAATTCAACAACCTCAAAAGTGATAAACACCAACAAATTCAACAACAACCTCAACATTGAAAAATTCTGACAAATGCAACAATAACCTCAACAATGAAAAACACCAAAACAACAACAACCCCAAAATTCAAAAACACCAACAAATTCAACTGCAACCTCAACTTTGAAAAATACAAAAAAGATCATAAAAAACCATTGATAACACCAATTAATTCAAAAACCTGAAGAATCAAAATCACCAACAAATTCAACAAGAACCTCAGCAAGGAAAAACATCAAAAAATTGAACAAGAACCTCAACAATGACAAACACCAACAAATTCAACAAGTACCGCAACAATGAAAAACACCAAAAAATTCAACAACAAACTCAACATTGAAAATCACCAACAAATTCAACAACAACCTCAGCAATGAAAAACATCAAAAAATTCAACAAAAACCTCAACTTTGAAAAACACCAAAAAATTCAACAACCTCAACTTTGAGAAAGAGCAACAAATTCAACTGCAACATCAACTTTGAAAAATACAAAAAGATTCAAAAAAAAACAGCAACAAATTCAACTGCGACCTCAACTTTGAAAAATACAAAAAGATTAAAAAAAAACATTGAATACACCAATAAATTCAAAAACAACCTCAACATTGAAAATCACCAACAAATTCAACAAAAACCTCAACAATGAAAAACACCAAAAAATTCATCAACAATTCAACAACAAACTCAACATTGAAAATCACCAACAAATTCAACAACAACCTCAGCAATGAAAAACATCAAAAAATTCAACAAAACCTCAACTTTGAAAAACACCAAAAAATTCAACAACCTCAACTTTGAGAAAGAGCAACAAATTCAACTGCAACATCAACTTTGAAAAATACAAAAAGATTAAAAAAAAAACAGCAACAAATTCAACTGCGACCTCAACTTTGAAAAATACAAAAAGATTTTAAAAAAACATTGAATACACCAATAAATTCAAAAACAACCTCAACATTGAAAATCTCCAACAAATTCAACAAAAACCTCAACAATGAAAAACACCAAAAAATTCATCAACAACCTCAACATTCAAAAACACCAAAAAATTCAACAAAAACCTCAACAATGAAAAACACCAAAAAATTCAATAACAACCTCAACCTTGAAAAACACCAGCAACTTCAACCACCTCAACATGGAAGAACACCAACAAATTCAACTGCAACCTCAACTATGAAAAATACATAAAAGATCAAAAAAAACCATTGATAACACCAATAAATTCAACAACCTCAACAATGTAAATCACCAACAAATTCAACAACAACATCAGCAATGAAAAACATCTAAACACTCAACAACAACCTCAACAATGAAAAACACCAAAAAATTCTACAACAACCTCAACATTGAAAATCACCAACAAATTCAACATAAACCTCAACAATGAAAAACACTAAAAAAATTCATCTACAACCTCAACTTTCAAAAACACCAAATAATTCAACAAAAACCTCAACAATGAAAAACACCAAAAAATTCAACAACAACCTCAACTTTGAAAAACAACAACAACTTCAACAACCTCAACATTGAAGAACACCAACAAATTCAACTGCAACCTCAACTTTGAGAAACACAAAAAAAAAATAAAAAACATTGAAAACACCAATAAATTCAACAAAATCAACATTGAAAATCACGAACAAATTCAACAACAACCTCAGCAATGAAAAACATCAAAAAATGTAATAACAACCTCAACTTTGAAAAACACCAACAATTTCAACTGCAACCACAACTTTGAAAAATACGAAAAAGTTCAAGAAAAAACATTGAAAACACCAATAAATTCAACAAAATCAACATTGAAAATCACGAACAAATTCAACAACAACCACAACAATGAAAATCATCAAAAAATTCAACAACAACCTCAACAATGATAAACACCAAATAATTCAACAACAATCTCAATATTCAAAACACGAACAAATTTAACAACAACCTCAACATTCGAAAATACCAACAAATTCAACAACAACCTCAACAATGAAAAACAACAAAAAATTCAACAACAACCTCAACATTCAAAAACACCAACAAATTCAACATCAACATCAGCGATGAAAAACAGCAAACAATTCAACAACAACGACCTCAACAATGAAAAACACCAAAAAATTCATCAACAACCTCAGCAATGAAAAAAAGGAATAAATTCAAAAACAACGATCTCAACAATGAAAAATAACAAAAGATTCAACAACAAACTCCACATTGAAAATTACCAACAAATTCAAATACAACCTCAAAAATGAATAACACCAATAAATTCAACAACAAACTCAACATTGAAAATCACCAACAAATTCAACGACAACCTCAACAAGGAAAAACATCAATAAATTCAACAACAACCTCAACATTCAAAGACAACAACAAAGTCAACAAAAAACTCAACAATGAGAAACACCAAAAAATTCAACAACAACCTCAACTTTGAAAAACAACAAAAAATTCAACAACCTCAACATTGAGAAACACAAACAAATTCAACTGCAACCTCAACTATGAAAAATGCAAAAGATTCAAAAAAAAACATTGAATAGACTAAGAAATTCAACAGCAACCTCAACATTGAAAAACACCAAAATATTCAACAACAACCTCAACTTTGAAAAACACCAACAAATTCAAAAACCTCAACATGGAAAAACACCAACAAATTCAACTACAACCTCAATATTGAAAATCACCAACAAATTCAACAACAACCTCAACAATGAAAAACACCAACAAATTCAACAAAAACCTCAACAATGAAAAACACCGAAAAATTCAACAACAACTTCAACAATGAAGAACATCAAAAAATTCAACAACAACCTCAACATTCAAAAACAGCAACAAATTCAACACAAAACTCAACAATGAAAAACACCAAAAAATTCAACAAGAACCTCAACTTTGAAAAACACCAACAAATTCAAAAACCTCAACATGGAAAAACACCAACAAATTCAACTACAACCTCAATATTGAAAATCACCAACAAATTCAAAAACAAACCCAACAATGAAAAACACCAAAAAATTCAACAACAACCTCAACATTGAGAAACACCAACAAATTCAACTGCAACCTCAACTATGAAAAATGAAAAAGATTCAAAAGAAAAACATTGAATAGACTAAGAAATTCCACAACAACCTCAACATTGAAAAACACCAAAATATTCAACAACAACCTCAACTTTGAAAAACACCAACAAATTCAAAAACCTCAACATGGAAAAACACCAACAAATTCAACTACAACCTCAATGTTGAAAATCACCAACAAATTCAACAAAAACCTCTAAAATGAAAAACACCAAAAAATTCAACAACAACCTCATTTTTGAAAAACACCAACAGATTTAACAACCTCAACATTCAAATACACCAACAAATTCAACATGAAACTCAGCTTTGAAAAACACCAGCAAATTCAACAACCTAAACATTGAAAAACATCATCAAATTCAACAACAACCTCAACTTATGAAAATACAAAAAGTTTCAACAAAATCAAAATTGATAACACCAACAAATTCAACAACAACCTCAATATTGAAAATCACCAACAAATTTAACAACAACATCAACAATTAAAAACATAAAAAAATTCAACAACAACAACCACAACAATGAAAAACACCAACAAATTCAACAACAACCTCAACAATGAAAAACACCAAAAAATTCAACAACAACCTCAACATTGATAAACACCAACAAATTCAACAACAACCTCAACATTCAAAAACACCAACAAATTCAATAAAAACCTCAACATTGAAAAACATCAAAAAATTCAACAACAACCTCAACTTTGAAAAACACCAACAATTTCAACTGCAACCACAACTTTGAAAAATACGAAAAAGTTCAAGAAAAATCATTGATAACACCAATAAATTCAACAACATCCTTAAATTTGAAAATCACCAATAAATTCATCAACAACCACAACAATGAAAATCATCAAAAAATTCAACAACAACCTCAACAATGAAAAACACCAAATAATTCAACAACAATCTCAATATTCAAAACACGAACAAATTTAACAACAACCTCAACATTCGAAAATACCAACAAATTCAACAACAACCTCAACAATGAAAAACAACAAAAAATTCAACAACAACCTCAACATTCAAAAACACCAACAAATTCAACATCAACATCAGCGATGAAAAACAGCAAACAATTCAACAACAACGACCTCAACAATGAAAAACACCAAAAAATTCATCAACAACCTCAGCAATGAAAAAAAGGAATAAATTCAAAAACAACGATCTCAACAATGAAAAATAACAAAAGATTCAACAACAAACTCAACATTGAAAATTACCAACAAATTCAAAAAAACCTCAAAAATGAAAAACACCAATAAATTCAACAACAAACTCAACATTGAAAATCACCAACAAATTCAACGACAACCTCAACAAGGAAAAACATCAATAAATTCAACAACAACCTCAACATTCAAAGACAACAACAAAGTCAACAAAAAACTCAACAATGAGAAACACCAAAAAATTCAACAACAACCTCAACTTTGAAAAACACCGAAAAATTCAACAACCTCAACATTGAGAAACACCAACAAATTCAACTGCAACCTCAACTATGAAAAATGCAAAAGATTCAAAAAAAAACATTGAATAGACTAAGAAATTCAACAGCAATCTCAACATTGAAAAACACCAAAATATTCAACAACAACCTCAACTTTGAAAAACACCAACAAATTCAAAAACCTCAACATGGAAAAACACCAACAAATTCAACTACAACCTCAATATTGAAAATCACCAACAAATTCAACAACAACCTCAACAATGAACAACACCAACAAATTCAACAAAAACCTCAACAATGAAAAACACCGAAAAATTCAACAACAACTTCAACAATGAAAAACATCAAAAGATTCAACAACAACCTCAACATTCAAAAACAGCAACACATTCAACAAAAAACTCAACAATGAAAAACACCAAAAAATTCAACAAGAACCTCAACTTTGAAAAACACCAACAAATTCAAAAACCTCAACATGGAAAAACACCAACAAATTCAACTACAACCTCAATATTGAAAATCACCAACAAATTCAAAAACAACCTCAACAATGAAAAACACCAACAAATTCAACAAAAACCCCAACAATGAAAAACACCAAAAAATTCAACAACAACCTCAACATTGAGAAACACCAACAAATTCAACTGCAACCTCAACTATGAAAAATGCAAAAGATTCAAAGAAAAACATTGAATAGACGAAGAAATTCCACAACAACCTCAACATTGAAAAACACCAAAATATTCAACAACAACCTCAACTTTGAAAAACACCAACAAATTCAAAAACCTCAACATGGAAAAACACCAACAAATTCAACTACAACCTCAATGTTGAAAATCACCAACAAATTCAACAAAAACCTCTAAAATGAAAAACACCAAAAAATTCAACAACAACCTCATTTTTGAAAAACACCAACAGATTTAACAACCTCAACATTCAAATACACCAACAAATTCAACATGAAACTCAGCTTTGAAAAACACCAGCAAATTCAACAACCTAAACATTGAAAAACATCATCAAATTCAACAACAACCTCAACTTATGAAAATACAAAAAGTTTCAACAAAATCAAAATTGATAACACCAACAAATTCAACAACAACCTCAATATTGAAAATCACCAACAAATTTAACAACAACATCAACAATTAAAAACATAAAAAAATTCAACAACAACAACCACAACAATGAAAAACACCAACAAATTCAACATCAACCTCAACAATGAAAAACACCAAAAAATTCAACAACAACCTCAACATTGATAAACACCAACAAATTCAACAACAACCTCAACATTCAAAAACACCAACAAATTCAATAAAAACCTCAACATTGAAAAACATCAAAAAATTCAACAACAACCTCAACTTTGAAAAACACCAACAAATTCAACTGCAACCACAACTTTGAAAAATACGAAAAAGTTCAAGAAAAATCATTGATAACACCAATAAATTCAACAACATCCTTAAATTTGAAAATCACCAATAAATTCATCAACAACCACAACAATGAAAATCATCAAAAAATTCAACAACAACCTCAACAATGAAAAACACCAAATAATTCAACAACAATCTCAATATTCAAAACACGAACAAATTTAACAACAACCTCAACATTCGAAAATACCAACAAATTCAACAACAACCTCAACAATGAAAAACAACAAAAAATTCAACAACAACCTCAACATTCAAAAACACCAACAAATTCAACATCAACATCAGCGATGAAAAACAGCAAACAATTCAACAACAACGACCTCAACAATGAAAAACACCAAAAAATTCATCAACAACCTCAGCAATGAAGAAAAGGAATAAATTCAAAAACAACGATCTCAACAATGAAAAATAACAAAAGATTCAACAACAAACTCAACATTGAAAATTACCAACAAATTCAAAAAAACCTCAAAAATGAAAAACACCAATAAATTCAACAACAAACTCAACATTGAAAATCACCAACAAATTCAACGACAACCTCAACAAGGAAAAACATCAATAAATTCAACAACAACCTCAACATTCAAAGACAACAACAAAGTCAACAAAAAACTCAACAATGAGAAACACCAAAAAATTCAACAACAACCTCAACTTTGAAAAACACCAAAAAATTCAACAACCTCAACATTGAGAAACACCAAAAAATTCAACAACAACCTCAACAATGAAAAACACCGAAAAATTCAACAACAACTTCAACAATGAAAAACATCAAAAGATTCAACAACAACCTCAACATTCAAAAACAGCAACACATTCAACAAAAAACTCAACAATGAAAAACACCAACAAATTCAACAAGAACCTCAACTTTGAAAAACACCAACAAATTCAAAAACCCCAACATGGAAAAACACCAACAAATTCAAAAACAACCTCAACAATGAAAAACACCAACAAATTCAACAAAAACCCCAACAATGAAAAACACCAAAAAATTCAACAACAACCTCAACATTGAGAAACACCAACAAATTCAACTGCAACCTCAACTATGAAAAATGCAAAAGATTCAAAGAAAAACATTGAATAGACGAAGAAATTCCACAACAACCTCAACATTGAAAAACACCAAAATATTCAACAACAACCTCAACTTTGAAAAACACCAACAAATTCAAAAACCTCAACATGGAAAAACACCAACAAATTCAACTACAACCTCAATGTTGAAAATCACCAACAAATTCAACAAAAACCTCTAAAATGAAAAACACCAACAAATTGAACTAAAACCTCAACAATGAAAAACACCAAAAAATTCAACAACAACCTCATTTTGGAAAAACACCAACAGATTTAACAACCTCAACATTCAAATACACCAACAAATTCAACATGAAACCAAGCTTTGAAAAACACCAGCAAATTCAACAACCTAAACATTGAAAAACATCATCAAATTCAACAACAACCTCAACTTTTAAAAATACAAAAAGTTTCAACAAAATCAAAATTGATCACACCAACAAATTCAACAACAACCTCAATATTGAAAATCACCAACAAATTTAACAACAACATCAACAATTAAAAACATCAAAAAAATTCAACAACAACAACCACAACAATGAAAAACACCAACAAATTCAACAAAAACCTCAACAATGAAAAACACCAAAAAATTCAACAACAACCTCAACATTGATAAACACCAACAAATTCAACAACAACCTCAACATTGAAAAACACCAACAAATTCAAAAAAAACCTCAACATTGAAAAACATCAAAAAATTCAACAACAACCTCAACTTTGAAAAACACCAACAAATTCAACTGCAACCACAACTTTGAAAAATACGAAAAAGTTCAAGAAAAATCATTGATAACACCAATAAATTCAACAACATTCTTAAATTTGAAAATCACCAATAAATTCATCAACAACCACAACAATGAAAATCATCAAAAAATTCAACAACAACCTCAACATTGAAAAACACCAAATAATTCAACAACAATCTCAATATTCCAAACACGAACAAATTTAACAACAACCTCAACATTCAAAAACACCAACAAATTCAACATCAACATCAGCGATGAAAAACAGCAAACAATTCAACAACAACGACCTCAACAATGAAAAACACCAAAAAATTCATCAACAACCTCAGCAATGAAAATAAGGAATAAATTCAAAAACAACGATCTCAACAATGAAAAATAACAAAAGATTCAACAACAAACTCAACATTGAAAATTACCAACAAATTCAAAACCAACCTCAAAAATGAAAAACACCAATAAATTCAACAACAAACTCAACATTGAAAATCACCAACAAATTCAACAACAACCTCAATGTTGAAAATCACCAACAAATTCAACAAATACCTCTAAAATGAAAAACACCAACAAATTCAACAAAAACCTCAACAATGAAAAACACCAAAAAATTCAACAACCTCATTTTTGAAAAACACCAACAGATTTAATAACCTCAACATTCAAATACACCAACAAATTCAACATGAAACTCAGCTTTGAAAAACACCAGCAAATTCAACAACCTAAACATTGAAAAACATCATCAAATTCAACAACAACCTCAACTTTTAAAAATACAAAAAGTTTCAACAAAATCAAAATTGATAACACCAACAAATTCAACAACAACCTCAATATTGAAAATCACCAACAAATTTAACAACAACATCAACAATTAAAAACATCAAAAAATTCAACAACAACAACCACAACAATGAAAAACACCAAACAATTCAACAACAACCTCAACATTCAAAAACACCAACAAATTCAACAACAACCTCGTCAATGAAAAACATCAAAAAATTCAGCAACAACCTCAATATTCCAAAACACTAACAAATTCAACAAAAACCTCAACAATTAAAAAAACCAAAAAATTCAACAAAAACCTCAACTTTGAAAAATACCAACAAGTTCAACAACCTCAACAGTGAAAAACACCAACAAATTCAACAACAACCTCAGCAATCAAAAACAGCCACAAATTCAATAACAACCTCTGCAATGAAATAAACACAAAAATTCAACAACAAACTCAACATTCAAAAACACCAACAAATTCAACAAAAACCTCAACAATGAAAATCACAAAAAAAATCAACAACAACCTCAACATTAAAAAACTCCAACAATTTCAACAACAAACTCAACATTGAAAATCACCAACAAATTCAAAAACAACCTCAACAATGATAAACATCAGAAAATTCAACAACAACTTCAACATTCAAAAACAACAACAAATTCAACAAATAACTCAACAATGAAAAACACCAAAAAATTCAACAACAACCCCAAAATTCAAAAACACCAACAAATTCAACTGCAACCTCAACTTTGAAAAATACAAAAAAGATCATAAAAAACCATTGATAACACCAATTAATTCAAAAACCTGAAGAATCAAAATCACCAACAAATTCAACAAGAACCTCAGCAAGGAAAAACATCAAAAAATTGAACAAGAACCTCAACAATGACAAACACCAACAAATTCAACAAGTACCGCAACAATGAAAAACACCAAAAAATTCAACAACAAACTCAACATTGAAAATCACCAACAAATTCAACAACAACCTCAGCAATGAAAAACATCAAAAAATTCAACAAAAACCTCAACTTTGAAAAACACCAAAAAATTCAACAACCTCAACTTTGAGAAAGAGCAACAAATTCAACTGCAACATCAACTTTGAAAAATACAAAAAGATTAAAAAAAAAACAGCAACAAATTCAACTGCGACCTCAACTTTGAAAAATACAAAAAGATTAAAAAAAAACATTGAATACACCAATAAATTCAAAAACAACCTCAACATTGAAAATCACCAACAAATTCAACAAAAACCTCAACAATGAAAAACACCAAAAAATTCATCAACAATTCAACAACAAACTCAACATTGAAAATCACCAACAAATTCAACAACAACCTCAGCAATGAAAAACATCAAAAAATTCAACAACAACCTCAACTTTGAAAAACACCAGCAAATTCAACAACCTCAACTTTGAAAAACACCAACAAATTCAACTGCAACCTCAACTTTGAAAAATACAAAAAAGTTCAAGAAAAATCATTGATAACATCAATAAATTCAACAAGAGCCTTAACATTGAAAAACGCCAAAATATACAACAACAACCTCAACTTTGAAAACATGAACAAATTCAAAAACCTCAACATGGAAAAACACCAACAAATTCAACAACAACCTCAATATTGAAAATCACCAACAAATTTAACAACAACCTTAACAATGAAAAACATCAAAAACTTCAACAACAACAACGTCAGCAATGAAAAACACCAAACAATTCAACACCAACATCAACATTCAAAAACAACAACAAATTCAACAACAACCACAACAATGACAAACACCAAAAAATTCAACAACAACCTCAATATTGAAAATCACCAATAAATTTAACAACAACATTAACAATGAAAAACATCAAAAACTTCAACAACAACAACGTCAGCAATAAAAAACACCAAACTATTCAACACCAACCTCAACATTCAAAAACAACAACAAATTCAACAACAACCACAACAATGACAAACACCAACAAATTCAACAACAACCTCAACTTTGAAAAATACAAAAATGATCAAAAAAAACCATTGATGACACCAATAAATTCAACAACCTCAACATTGAAAATCACCAACAAATTCAACAACAACCTCAGCAATGAAAAACATCAAAAAATTCAACAAGAACCTCAAGAATGAAAAACACCAACAAATTCAACTACAACCTCAATATTGAAAATCACCAACAAATTCAACAACAACCTCAACAATGAAAAACACGAACGTATTCAACAAAAACGTCAACAATGAAAAACACAAAAAATTCAACAACCTCAATTTTGAAAGACGCCATTAGCTTTAACAACCTCAACATTCAAAGACACCAACAAATTCAACTACAACCTCAACAATGAAAAACACCAAACAATTCAACACCAACCTCAACATTCAAAAACAACAACAAATTCAAAAACAACTTCAACAATGAAAAACAGCAACAAATTCAATAACAACCTCAACATTCAAAAACTCCAACAAATTCAACAACAACCTCAACAATGAAAAGCACCAAAAAATTCAACAACAACCTCAACATTGAGAAACAGCAAAAAATTCAACAAAAAGCTCAACAATGAAAAACTCCAAAAAATTCAACAACAACGTCAACTTTAAAAACACCAACAAATTCAACAACCTCAACATTGAAAAACACCAACAAATACAACAACAACCTCAACATTGAAAAACTCCAACAAATTCAACAACAACCTCATCAATGAAAAGCACCAAAAAATTCAACAACAACCTCAACATTCAAAAACACCAACAAATTCAACAAAAACCTCAGCAATGAAAAAAACCAAAAATTCAACAACAACCTCAAGAATGAATAACACCAACAAATTGAACAAGTACCGCAACAATGAAAAACACCAAAAAATTCTACAACAACCTCAACATTGAAAATCACCAACAAATTCAACATAAACCTCAACAATGAAAAACATTAAAAACATTCATCTACAACCTCAACTTTCTAAAACACCAAATAATTCAACAAAAACCTCAACAATGAAAAACACCAAAAAATTCAACAACAACCTCAACTTTGAAAAACAACAACAACTTCAACAACCTCAACATTGAAGAACACCAACAAATTCAACTGCACCCTCAACTTTGAGAAACACAAAAAAAAATAAAAAACATTGAAAACACCAATAAATTCAACAAAATCTACATTGAAAATCACGAACAAATTCAACAACAACCTCAGCAATGAAAAACATCAAAAAATGTAACAACAACCTCAACTTTGAAAAACACCAAAAAATTCAACAAGCTCAACATTGAGAAACAGCAACAAATTCAACTGCAACCTCAACTTTGAAAAATACAAAAAGATTCAAAAAAAAACATTGAATACACCAATAAATTCAACAACAACCTCAACCTTGAAAAACACCAACAACTTCAAGCACCTCAACATGGAAAAACACCAACAAATTCAACTGCAACCTCAACTTTGAAAAATACATGAAAGATCAAAAAAAACCATTGATAACACCAATAAATTCAACAACCTCAACATTGTAAATCACCAACAAATTCAACAACAACATCAGCAATGAAAAACATCTAAACACTCAACAACAACCTCAACTTTGAAAAACACCAAAAAATTCAACAACCTCAACTTTGAGAAACAGCAACAAATTCAACTGCAACCTCAACTTTCAAAAATACAAAAAGATTCAAAACAAGACATTGAATACACCAATAAATTCAACAACAATCTCAATATTGAAAATCACAAAAAAATTCAACAACAACCTCAAAATTGAAAAACAACAAATTATCAACAACAACCTCAACTTTGAAAAACACCAACAAATTCAAAACCCTCAACATGGAAAAACACCAACAAATTCAACAACAACCTCAACAATGAAAAACACCAACAAATTCAAAAAAAACCTCAACAATGAAAAACACCAAAAAATTCAACAACAACCTCAATTTGAAAAACACCAACAAATTCAACAACCTCAACATTGAAAAACACCAACAAATTCAACAACAACCTCAGCAATGAAAAACATCAAAAAATTTAACAACAACCTCAACTTTGAAAAACACCAACAACTTCAAGCACCTCAACATTGAGAAACAGCAACAAATTCAACTGCGACCTCAACTTTGAAAAATACAAAAAGATTAAAAAAAAACATTGAATACACCAACAAATTCAACAACAACCTCAACATTGAAAATCACCAACAAATTCAACAACAACATCAGCAATGAAAAACATCTAAACACTCAACAACAACCTCAACTTTGAAAAACACCAAAAAATTCAACAAGCTCAACATTGAGAAACAGCTACAAATTCAACTTCAACCTCAACTTTGAAAAATACAAAAAGATTCAAAAAAGACATTGAATACAACAATAAATTCAACAACAATCTCAATATTGAAAATGACAAAAAAATTCAACAACAACCTCAACATTGAAAAAGACCAAATTATCAACAACAACCTCAACTTTGAAAAACACCAACAAATTCAAAACCTTCAACATGGAAAAACACCAACAAATTCAACAAAAACCTCAACAATGAAAAACACCAACAAATTCAAAAAAAACCTCAACAATGAAAAACACCAAAAAATTCAACAACAACCACAATTTGAAAAACACCATCAAATTCAACAACCTCAACATTCAAAAACACCAACAAATTCAACAACAACCTCAACTTTAAAAAATACAAAAAGGTTCAACAAAATAAAAATTGATAACACCAACAAATTCAACAACAACCTCAATATTGAAAATCACCAACAAATTTAACAACAACCTCAACAACGAAATACATCAAAAATTCAACAACAACAACCACAACAATGAAAAACGCCAAACAATTCAACAACAACCTCAACATTCAAAAACACCAACTAATTCAACAACAACCTCAACATTGAAAAACACCAACAAATTCAACAACATTCTCAACATTGAAAATCCCAAAAAATTCAACAAAAACCTCAACATTGAAAAACTCCAACAATTTCAACAACAACCTCAACAATGAAAAACACCAAAAAATTCAAAAACAAACTCAACATTGAAAATGACCAGCAAATTCAACAACAACCTCAGCAATGAAAAACATCAAAAAATTCAACAAAACCTCAACTTTGAAGAACACCAACAAATTCAACCACACCCTCAATATTGAAAATCACCAACAAATTCAACAACAACCTCAACATTGAAAAACACTGATATATTCAACAACAACCTCAGCTTTGAAAAACACCAACAAATTCAAAAACCTCAACATGGAAAAACACCAACAAATTCAACTACAACCTCAATGTTGAAGATCACCAACAAATTCAACAAAAAGCTCTAAAATGAAAAACACCAACAAATTCAACAAAAACCTCAACAATGAAAAACACCAAAAAATTCAACAACAACCTCATTTTTGAAAAACACCAACAGATTTAACAACCTCAACATTCAAATACACCAACAAATTCAACATGAAACTCAGCTTTGAAAAACACCAGCAAATTCAACAACCTAAACATTGAAAAACATCATCAAATTCAACAAAAACCTCAACTTTTAAAAATACAAAAAGTTTCAACAAAATCAAAATTGATAACACCAACAAATTCAACAACAACCTCAATATTGAAAATCACCAACAAATTTAACAACAACATCAACAATTAAAAACATCAAAAAATTCAACAACAACAACCACAACAATGAAAAACACCAACAAATTCAACAAAAACCTCAACAATGAAAAACACCAAGAAATTCAACAACCTCATCATTGATAAACACCAACAAATTCAACAACAACCTCATTATTGAAAATCACCAAAAAATTTAACAACAACCTCAACAATGAAAAACATCAAAAAATTCAACAACAACAACGTCAACAATGGAAAACACCAAACAATTCAACACCAACCTCAACATTCAAAAACAACAACAAATTCAACAACAACCTCAACTATGAAAAACACCAAAAAATTCAACAACAACCTCAACATTCAAAAACACCAACAAATTCAACAAAAACCTCAACAATTATAAACACCAAAAAATTCAAGAAAACGTCAACTTTAAAAACACCAAGAAATTCAACAACCTCAACATTGAAAAACACCAACAAATTCAACAAAAACCTCAACAATGAAAAACACCAAGAAATTCAACAACCTCAACATTTATAAACACCAACAAATTCAACAACAACCTCAATATTGAAAATCACCAAAAAATTTAACAACAACCTCAACAATGAAAAATATCAAAAAATTCAACAACAACAACGTCAACAATGGAAAACACCAAACAATTCAACACCAACCTCAACATTCAAAAACAACAACAAATTCAACAACAACCTCAACTATGAAAAACACCAAAAAATTCAACAACAACATCAACATTCAAAAACACCAACAAATTCAACAAAAATCTCAACAATTATAAACACCAAAAAATTCAAGAAAACGTCAACTGTAAAAACACAAAGATATTCAACAACCTCAACATTGAAAAACACCAACAAATTAAACAACAACCTCAACATTGAAAAACATCAAAAAATTCAACAACAACCTCAACTTTGAAAAACACCAACAAATTCAACAACCTCAACTTTGAAAAACACCAACAAATTCAACTGCAACCTCAACTTTGAAAAATACAAAAAAGTTCAAGAAAAATCATTGATAACATCAATAAATTCAACAAGAGCCTTAGCATTGAAAAACGCCAAAATATACAACAACAACCTCAACTTTGAAAACATGAACAAATTCAAAAACCTCAACATGGAAAAACACCAACAAATTCAACAACAACCTCAATATTGAAAATCACCAGCAAATTTAACAACAACCTTAACAATGAAAAACATCAAAAACTTCAAGAACAACAACGTCAGCAATGAAAAACACCAAACAATTCAACACCAACCTCAACATTCAAAAACAACAACAAATTCAACAACAACCACAACAATGAAAAACACCAAAAAATTCAAAAACAAACTCAACATTGAAAATGACCAGCAAATTCAACAACAACCTCAGCAATGAAAAACATCAAAAAATTCAACAAAACCTCAACTTTGAAAAACACCAACAAATTCAACCACAACCTCAATATTGAAAATCACCAACAAATTCAACAACAACCTCAACATTGAAAAACACTGAAATATTCAACAACAACCTCAGCTTTGAAAAACACCAACAAATTCAAAAACCTCAACATGGAAAAACAGCAACAAATTCAACTACAACCTCAATGTTGAAGATCACCAACAAATTCAACAAAAACCTCTAAAATGAAAAACACCAACAAATTCAACAAAAACCTCAACAATGAAAAACACCAAAAAATTCAACAACAACCTCATTTTTGAAAAACACCAACAGATTTAACAACCTCAACATTCAAATACACCAACAAATTCAACATGAAACTCAGCTTTGAAAAACACCAGCAAATTCAACAACCTAAACATTGAAAAACATCATCAAATTCAACAAAAACCTCAACTTTTAAAAATACAAAAAGTTTCAACAAAATCAAAATTGATAACACCAACAAATTCAACAACAACCTCAATATTGAAAATCACCAACAAATTTAACAACAACATCAACAATTAAAAACATCAAAAAATTCAACAACAACAACCACAACAATGAAAAACACCAACAAATTCAACAAAAACCTCAACAATGAAAAACACCAAGAAATTCAACAACCTCATCATTGATAAACACCAACAAATTCAACAACAACCTCATTATTGAAAATCACCAAAAAATTTAACAACAACCTCAACAATGAAAAACATCAAAAAATTCAACAACAACGTCAACAATGGAAAACACCAAACAATTCAACACCAACCTCAACATTCAAAAACAACAACAAATTCAACAACAACCTCAACTATGAAAAACACCAAAAAATTCAACAACAACCTCAACATTCAAAAACACCAACAAATTCAACAAAAACCTCAACAATTATAAACACCAAAAAATTCAAGAAAACGTCAACTTTAAAAACACCAAGAAATTCAACAACCTCAACATTGAAAAACACCAACAAATTCAACAAAAACCTCAACAATGAAAAACACCAAGAAATTCAACAACCTCAACATTTATAAACACCAACAAATTCAACAACAACCTCAATATTGAAAATCACCAAAAAATTTAACAACAACCTCAACAATGAAAAATATCAAAAAATTCAACAACAACAACGTCAACAATGGAAAACACCAAACAATTCAACACCAACCTCAACATTCAAAAACAACAACAAATTCAACAACAACCTCAACTATGAAAAACACCAAAAAATTCAACAACAACATCAACATTCAAAAACACCAACAAATTCAACAAAAATCTCAACAATTATAAACACCAAAAAATTCAAGAAAACGTCAACTGTAAAAACACAAAGATATTCAAAACCTCAACATTGAAAAACACCAACAAATTAAACAACAACCTCAACATTGAAAAACATCAAAAAATTCAACAACAACCTCAACTTTGAAAAACACCAACAAATTCAACAACCTCAACTTTGAAAAACACCAACAAATTCAACTGCAACCTCAACTTTGAAAAATACAAAAAAGTTCAAGAAAATTCATTGATAACATCAATAAATTCAACAAGAGCCTTAGCATTGAAAAACGCCAAAATATACAACAACAACCTCAACTTTGAAAACATGAACAAATTCAAAAACCTCAACATGGAAAAACACCAACAAATTCAACAACAACCTCAATATTGAAAATCACCAGCAAATTTAACAACAACCTTAACAATGAAAAACATCAAAAACTTCAAGAACAACAACGTCAGCAATGAAAAACACCAAACAATTCAACACCAACCTCAACATTCAAAAACAACAACAAATTCAACAACAACCACAACAATGAAAAACACCAAAAAATTCAAAAACAAACTCAACATTGAAAATGACCAGCAAATTCAACAACAACCTCAGCAATGAAAAACATCAAAAAATTCAACAAAACCTCAACTTTGAAAAACACCAACAAATTCAACCACAACCTCAATATTGAAAATCACCAACAAATTCAACAACAACCTCAACATTGAAAAACACTGAAATATTCAACAACAACCTCAGCTTTGAAAAACACCAACAAATTCAAAAACCTCAACATGGAAAAACACCAACAAATTCAACTACAACCTCAATGTTGAAGATCACCAACAAATTCAACAAAAACCTCTAAAATGAAAAACACCAACAAATTCAACAAAAACCTCAACAATGAAAAACACCAAAAAATTCAACAACAACCTCATTTTTGAAAAACACCAACAGATTTAACAACCTCAACATTCAAATACACCAACAAATTC
The DNA here is from genome assembly GCF_964194155.1 of Cetorhinus maximus. NCBI lineage: Eukaryota > Metazoa > Chordata > Chondrichthyes > Lamniformes > Cetorhinidae > Cetorhinus > Cetorhinus maximus. Next base: position 978,122 of record NW_027596110.1, on the reverse strand, counting down.
AACATGAAACTCAGCTTTGAAAAACACCAGCAAATTCAACAACCTAAACATTGAAAAACATCATCAAATTCAACAAAAACCTCAACTTTTAAAAATACAAAAAGTTTCAACAAAATCAAAATTGATAACACCAACAAATTCAACAACAACCTCAATATTGAAAATCACCAACAAATTTAACAACAACATCAACAATTAAAAACATCAAAAAATTCAACAACAACAACCACAACAATGAAAAACACCAACAAATTCAACAAAAACCTCAACAATGAAAAACACCAAGAAATTCAACAACCTCATCATTGATAAACACCAACAAATTCAACAACAACCTCATTATTGAAAATCACCAAAAAATTTAACAACAACCTCAACAATGGAAAACACCAAACAATTCAACACCAACCTCAACATTCAAAAACAACAACAAATTCAACAACAACCTCAACTATGAAAAACACCAAAAAATTCAACAACAACCTCAACATTCAAAAACACCAACAAATTCAACAAAAACCTCAACAATTATAAACACCAAAAAATTCAAGAAAACGTCAACTTTAAAAACACCAAGAAATTCAACAACCTCAACATTGAAAAACACCAACAAATTCAACAAAAACCTCAACAATGAAAAACACCAAGAAATTCAACAACCTCAACATTTATAAACACCAACAAATTCAACAACAACCTCAATATTGAAAATCACCAAAAAATTTAACAACAACCTCAACAATGAAAAATATCAAAAAATTCAACAACAACAACGTCAACAATGGAAAACACCAAACAATTCAACACCAACCTCAACATTCAAAAACAACAACAAATTCAACAACAACCTCAACTATGAAAAACACCAAAAAATTCAACAACAACATCAACATTCAAAAACACCAACAAATTCAACAAAAATCTCAACAATTATAAACACCAAAAAATTCAAGAAAACGTCAACTGTAAAAACACAAAGATATTCAACAACCTCAACATTGAAAAACACCAACAAATTAAACAACAACCTCAACATTGAAAAACATCAAAAAATTCAACAACAACCTCAACTTTGAAAAACACCAACAAATTCAACAACCTCAACTTTGAAAAACACCAACAAATTCAACTGCAACCTCAACTTTGAAAAATACAAAAAAGTTCAAGAAAAATCATTGATAACATCAATAAATTCAACAAGAGCCTTAGCATTGAAAAACGCCAAAATATACAACAACAACCTCAACTTTGAAAACATGAACAAATTCAAAAACCTCAACATGGAAAAACACCAACAAATTCAACAACAACCTCAATATTGAAAATCACCAGCAAATTTAACAACAACCTTAACAATGAAAAACATCAAAAACTTCAAGAACAACAACGTCAGCAATGAAAAACACCAAACAATTCAACACCAACCTCAACATTCAAAAACAACAACAAATTCAACAACAACCACAACAATGAAAAACACCAAAAAATTCAAAAACAAACTCAACATTGAAAATGACCAGCAAATTCAACAACAACCTCAGCAATGAAAAACATCAAAAAATTCAACAAAACCTCAACTTTGAAAAACACCAACAAATTCAACCACAACCTCAATATTGAAAATCACCAACAAATTCAACAACAACCTCAACATTGAAAAACACTGAAATATTCAACAACAACCTCAGCTTTGAAAAACACCAACAAATTCAAAAACCTCAACATGGAAAAACAGCAACAAATTCAACTACAACCTCAATGTTGAAGATCACCAACAAATTCAACAAAAACCTCTAAAATGAAAAACACCAACAAATTCAACAAAAACCTCAACAATGAAAAACACCAAAAAATTCAACAACAACCTCATTTTTGAAAAACACCAACAGATTTAACAACCTCAACATTCAAATACACCAACAAATTCAACATGAAACTCAGCTTTGAAAAACACCAGCAAATTCAACAACCTAAACATTGAAAAACATCATCAAATTCAACAAAAACCTCAACTTTTAAAAATACAAAAAGTTTCAACAAAATCAAAATTGATAACACCAACAAATTCAACAACAACCTCAATATTGAAAATCACCAACAAATTTAACAACAACATCAACAATTAAAAACATCAAAAAATTCAACAACAACAACCACAACAATGAAAAACACCAACAAATTCAACAAAAACCTCAACAATGAAAAACACCAAGAAATTCAACAACCTCATCATTGATAAACACCAACAAATTCAACAACAACCTCATTATTGAAAATCACCAAAAAATTTAACAACAACCTCAACAATGAAAAACATCAAAAAATTCAACAACAACGTCAACAATGGAAAACACCAAACAATTCAACACCAACCTCAACATTCAAAAACAACAACAAATTCAACAACAACCTCAACTATGAAAAACACCAAAAAATTCAACAACAACCTCAACATTCAAAAACACCAACAAATTCAACAAAAACCTCAACAATTATAAACACCAAAAAATTCAAGAAAACGTCAACTTTAAAAACACCAAGAAATTCAACAACCTCAACATTGAAAAACACCAACAAATTCAACAAAAACCTCAACAATGAAAAACACCAAGAAATTCAACAACCTCAACATTTATAAACACCAACAAATTCAACAACAACCTCAATATTGAAAATCACCAAAAAATTTAACAACAACCTCAACAATGAAAAATATCAAAAAATTCAACAACAACAACGTCAACAATGGAAAACACCAAACAATTCAACACCAACCTCAACATTCAAAAACAACAACAAATTCAACAACAACCTCAACTATGAAAAACACCAAAAAATTCAACAACAACATCAACATTCAAAAACACCAACAAATTCAACAAAAATCTCAACAATTATAAACACCAAAAAATTCAAGAAAACGTCAACTTTAAAAACACAAAGATATTCAACAACCTCAACATTGAAAAACACCAACAAATTAAACAACAACCTCAACATTGAAAAACATCAAAAAATTCAACAACAACCTCAACTTTGAAAAACACCAACAAATTCAACAACCTCAACTTTGAAAAACACCAACAAATTCAACTGCAACCTCAACTTTGAAAAATACAAAAAAGTTCAAGAAAAATCATTGATAACATCAATAAATTCAACAAGAGCCTTAACATTGAAAAACGCCAAAATATACAACAACAACCTCAACTTTGAAAACATGAACAAATTCAAAAACCTCAACATGGAAAAACACCAACAAATTCAACAACAACCTCAATATTGAAAATCACCAGCAAATTTAACAACAACCTTAACAATGAAAAACATCAAAAACTTCAAGAACAACAACGTCAGCAATGAAAAACACCAAACAATTCAACACCAACCTCAACATTCAAAAACAACAACAAATTCAACAACAACCACAACAATGAAAAACACCAAAAAATTCAACAACAAACTCAACATTGAAAATGACCAGCAAATTCAACAACAACCTCAGCAATGAAAAACATCAAAAAATTCAACAAAACCTCAACTTTGAAAAACACCAACAAATTCAACCACAACCTCAATATTGAAAATCACCAACAAATTCAACAACAACCTCAACATTGAAAAACACTGAAATATTCAACAACAACCTCAGCTTTGAAAAACACCAACAAATTCAAAAACCTCAACATGGAAAAACACCAACAAATTCAACTACAACCTCAATGTTGAAGATCACCAACAAATTCAACAAAAACCTCTAAAATGAAAAACACCAACAAATTCAACAAAAACCTCAACAATGAAAAACACCAAAAAATTCAACAACAACCTCATTTTTGAAAAACACCAACAGATTTAACAACCTCAACATTCAAATACACCAACAAATTCAACATGAAACTCAGCTTTGAAAAACACCAGCAAATTCAACAACCTAAACATTGAAAAACATCATCAAATTCAACAAAAACCTCAACTTTTAAAAATACAAAAAGTTTCAACAAAATCAAAATTGATAACACCAACAAATTCAACAACAACCTCAATATTGAAAATCACCAACAAATTTAACAACAACATCAACAATTAAAAACATCAAAAAATTCAACAACAACAACCACAACAATGAAAAACACCAACAAATTCAACAAAAACCTCAACAATGAAAAACACCAAGAAATTCAACAACCTCATCATTGATAAACACCAACAAATTCAACAACAACCTCATTATTGAAAATCACCAAAAAATTTAACAACAACCTCAACAATGAAAAACATCAAAAAATTCAACAACAACAACGTCAACAATGGAAAACACCAAACAATTCAACACCAACCTCAACATTCAAAAACAACAACAAATTCAACAACAACCTCAACTATGAAAAACACCAAAAAATTCAACAACAACCTCAACATTCAAAAACACCAACAAATTCAACAAAAACCTCAACAATTATAAACACCAAAAAATTCAAGAAAACGTCAACTTTAAAAACACCAAGAAATTCAACAACCTCAACATTGAAAAACACCAACAAATTCAACAAAAACCTCAACAATGAAAAACACCAAGAAATTCAACAACCTCAACATTTATAAACACCAACAAATTCAACAACAACCTCAATATTGAAAATCACCCAAATATTTAACAACAACCTCAACAATGAAAAATATCAAAAAATTCAACAACAACAACGTCAACAATGGAAAACACCAAACAATTCAACACCAACCTCAACATTCAAAAACAACAACAAATTCAACAACAACCTCAACTATGAAAAACACCAAAAAATTCAACAACAACATCAACATTCAAAAACACCAACAAATTCAACAAAAATCTCAACAATTATAAACACCAAAAAATTCAAGAAAACGTCAACTGTAAAAACACAAAGATATTCAACAACCTCAACATTGAAAAACACCAACAAATTAAACAACAACCTCAACATTGAAAAACATCAAAAAATTCAACAACAACCTCAACTTTGAAAAACACCAACAAATTCAACAACCTCAACTTTGAAAAACACCAACAAATTCAACTGCAACCTCAACTTTGAAAAATACAAAAAAGTTCAAGAAAAATCATTGATAACATCAATAAATTCAACAAGAGCCTTAGCATTGAAAAACGCCAAAATATACAACAACAACCTCAACTTTGAAAACATGAACAAATTCAAAAACCTCAACATGGAAAAACACCAACAAATTCAACAACAACCTCAATATTGAAAATCACCAACAAATTTAACAACAACCTTAACAATGAAAAACATCAAAAACTTCAAGAACAACAACGTCAGCAATGAAAAACACCAAACAATTCAACACCAACCTCAACATTCAAAAACAACAACAAATTCAACAACAACCACAACAATGAAAAACACCAAAAAATTCAAAAACAAACTCAACATTGAAAATGACCAGCAAATTCAACAACAACCTCAGCAATGAAAAACATCAAAAACTTCAACAACAACAACGTCAGCAATAAAAAACACCAAACAATTCAACACCAACCTCAACATTCAAAAACAACAACAAATTCAACAACAACCACAACAATGACAAACACCAACAAATTCAACAACAACCTCAACATTCAAAAACCCCAGCAGATTCAACAACCTCAACATTGAAAAACACCAACAAATTCAACAACAACCTCAACTTTGAAAAATACAAAAATGATCAAAAAAAACCATTGATGACACCAATAAATTCAACAACCTCAACATTGAAAATCACCAACAAATTCAACAACAACCTCAGCAATGAAAAACATCAAAAAATTCAACAAGAACCTCAAGAATGAAAAACACCAACAAATTCAACTACAACCTCAATATTGAAAATCACCAACAAATTCAACAACAACCTCAACAATGAAAAACACGAACGTATTCAACAAAAACGTAAACAATGAAAAACACAAAAAATTCAACAACCTCAATTTTGAAAAACACCATTAGATTTAACAACCTCAACATTCAAAGACACCAACAAATTCAACTACAACCTCAACAATGAAAAACACCAAACAATTCAACACCAACCTCAACATTCAAAAACAACAACAAATTCAAAAACAACCTCAACAATGAAAAACAGCAACAAATTCAATAACAACCTCAACATTCAAAAACTCCAACAAATTCAACAACAACCTCAACAATGAAAAGCACCAAAAAATTCAACAACAACCTCAACATTGAGAAACAGCAAAAAATTCAACAAAAAGCTCAACAATGAAAAACTCCAAAAAATTCAACAACAACGTCAACTTTAAAAACACCAACAAATTCAACAACCTCAACGTTGAAAAACACCAACAAATACAACAACAACCTCAACATTGAAAAACTCCAACAAATTCAACAACAACCTCATCAATGAAAAGCACCAAAAAATTCAACAACAACCTCAACATTCAAAAACACCAACAAATTCAACAATAACCTCAGCAATGAAAAAAACCAAAAATTCAACAACAACCTCAAGAATGAATAACACCAACAAATTCAACAAGTACCGCAACAATGAAAAACACCAAAAAATTCAACAACACACTCAAAATTGAAAATAACCATCAAATTCAACCAAAATCTCTACATTGAAAAACATCAAAAAATACAACAACCACCTCAACATTCCAAAAAACCAAAAAATTCAACTAAAACCTCAACAATGAAAACACCAAAAAATTCAACAACAATCACAACTTTGAAAAACACGAACAAATTCAACAACATCAACATTGAAAAACACCAACAAATTAAAATGCAAACTCAACTTTGAAAAATACAAAAAAGTTTAAAAAAAAACACTGATAACACCAATAAATTCAACAACAACCTCAATATTGAAAATCACCAACAAATTCAACAACAACCTCAGCAATGAAAAACATCAAAAAATTCAACAACAAACTCAACATTGAAAATCACCAACAAATTCAACAACAACCTCAACATTGAGAAACAGCAAAAAATTCAACAAAAATCTCAACAATGACAAACACCAAAAAATTCAACAACAACCTCAACATTCAAAAACCCCAGCAGATTCAACAACCTCAACATTGAAAAACACCAACAAATTCAACAACAACCTCAACTTTGAAAAATACAAAAATGATCAAAAAAAACCATTGATGACACCAATAAATTCAACAACCTCAACATTGAAAATCACCAACAAATTCAACAACAACCTCAGCAATGAAAAACATCAAAAAATTCAACAAGAACCTCAAGAATGAAAAACACCAACAAATTCAACTACAACCTCAATATTGAAAATCATCAACAAATTCAACAACAACCTCAACAATGAAAAACACGAACGTATTCAACAAAAACGTCAACGATGAAAAACACAAAAAATTCAACAACCTCAATTTTGAAAAACGCCATTAGATTTAACAACCTCAACATTCAAAGACACCAACAAATTCAACTACAACCTCAACAATGAAAAACACCAAACAATTCAACACCAACCTCAACATTCAAAAACAACAACAAATTCAAAAACAACCTCAACAATGAAATACAGCAACAAATTCAATAACAACCTCAACATTCAAAAACTCCAACAAATTCAACAACAACCTCAACAATGAAAAGCACCAAAAAATTCAACAACAACCTCAACATTGAGAAACAGCAAAAAATTCAACAAAAAGCTCAACAATGAATAACTCCAAAAAATTAAACAACAACGTCAACTTTAAAAACACCAACAAATTCAACAACCTCAACATTGAAAAACACCAACAAATACAACAACAACCTCAACATTGAAATACACCAACAAATTCAACAACAACCTCATCAATGAAAAGCACCAAAAAATTCAACAACAACCTCAACATTCAAAAACACCAACAAATTCAACAAAAACCTCAGCAATGAAAAAAACCAAAAATAAAACAACAACCTCAAGAATGAATAACACCAACAAATTCAACAAGTACCGCAACAATGAAAAACACCAAAAAATTCAACAACACACTCAAAATTGAAAATAACCATCAAATTCAACCAAAATCTCTACATTGAAAAACATCAAAAAATACAACAACAACCTCAACATTCCAAAATACCAAAAAATTCAACTAAAACCTCAACAATGAAAAACACCAAAAAATTCAACAACAATCACAACTTTGAAAAACACGAACAAATTCAACAACATCAACATGGAAAAACACCAACAAATTAAAATGCAAACTCAACTTTGAAAAATACAAAAAAGTTTTAAAAAAAACATTGAAAACACCAATAAATTCAACAACAACCTCAATACTGAAAATCACCCGCAAATTCATCAACAACCTCAACAATGAAAAACACCAAAAACTTCAACAACAAAATCAACATTGAAAATCACCAACAAATTCAACAACAACCTCAACAATAAAAAACATGAAAGAATTCAACAACAACCTCAACATTCAAAATCAACAACAAATTCAACAAAAAACTCAACAATGAAAAACATGAAAAAATTCAACAACAACCTCAACTTTGAAAAACACCAAAAAATTCAACAACAACCTCAACTTTGAAAAACACCAAAAAATTCAACAAAAACCTCAACAATGAAAAACACCAAAAAATTCATCAACAACCTCAACATTCAAAAACGACAACAAATTCAACAAAATCCTCAACAATGAAAAATACCCAAAAATTCAACAACAACTTCTACATTGAAAAACACCAACAAATTCAACAACAACATCAACATTCAAAAACACCAACAAATTCAACAAAAACCTCAACATTGAAAATCACCAAAAAATTCAACAACAACCTCAACTTTGAAAAATACAAAAAAGTTCAAGAAAAATCATTGACAACACCAATAAATTCAACAAGAACCTCAATAATGAAAATAAACAATAAATTCATCAAAAACCTCAACAATGAAAAACATCACAAAATTCAACAACAACCTCAACAATGAAAAAGGCCAAATAATTCAAAAACAATCTCAACATTCAAAACAGCAACAAATTGAACAACAACCTCAACATTCGAAAACACCAACAAATTCAACAACAACCTCAACAATGAAAAGCAACAAAAAATTCAACAACAACCTCAACATTCAATAACACCAACAAATTCAACAACAACCTCAACAATGATAAACAGCAAACAATTCAACACAACAACCTCAACAATGAAAAATACCAGAAAATTCAACGGCAAACTCAACATTGAAAAAAACCAACAAATTCAACAACAACCTCAACTTTGAAAAACACCAACAATTTCAAAAACCTCAACATGGAAAAACACCAACAAACTCAACCACAACCTCAATATTGAAAATCACCAACAAATTCAACAACAACCTCAACAATGAAAAACACCAAATAATTCAACAACAATCTCAACATTTAAAACACCAACAAATTCAACAACAACCTCAGAAATGAAAAACAGCAAAAAATTCAACAACAACGACCTCAACAATGAAAAATACCAAAAAATTCAACAACAAACTCAACATAGAAGAACTCCACAATTTCAACAACAACCTCAACAATGAAAAACACCAAAAAAATCAACAAGCACAACATTGAAAATCACTAACAAATTCAACAACAACTTCAACAATGAAAAACATCAAAAAATTCAACAACAACCTCAACATTCAAAAACAACAACAAATTCAACAAAAAGCTCAACAATGAAAAACAACAAAAAATTCAACAAAAACCTCAAATTTGAAAAACACCAACAAATTCAAAAACCTCAACATGGAAAAACACCAACAAATTCAACTACAACCTCAATATTGAAAATCACCAACAAATTCAAAAACAACCTCAACAATGAAAAACACCAACAAATTGAACAAAAACCTCAACAATGAAAAACACCGAAAAATTCAACAACAACCTCAACATTGAGAAACACCAACAAATTCAACTGCAACCTCAACTATGAAAAATGCAAAAGATTCAAAAAAAAACATTGAATAGACTAAGAAATTCAACAACAACCTCAACATTGAAAAACACCAAAATATTCAACAACAACCTCAACTTTGAAAAACACCAACAAATTCAAAAACCTCAACATGGAAAAACACCAACAAATTCAACTACAACCTCAATGTTGAAAATCACCAACAAATTCAAAAAAAACCTCAACAATGAAAAACACCAACAAATTGAACTAAAACCTCAACAATGAAAAACACCGAAAAATTCAACAACAACCTCAACATTGAGAAACACCAACAAATTCAACTGCAACCTCAACTATGAAAAATGCAAAAGATTCAAAAAAAAACATTGAATAGACTAAGAAATTCAACAACAACCTCAACATTGAAAAACACCAAAATATTCAACAACAACCTCAACTTTGAAAAACACCAACAAATTCAAAAACCTCAACATGGAAAAACACCAACAAATTCAACTACAACCTCAATGTTGAAAATCACCAACAAATTCAAAAAAAACCTCAACAATGAAAAACACCAACAAATTCAACAAAAACCTCAACAATGAAAAACACCAAAAAATTCAACAACAACCTCATTTTGGAAAAACACCAACAGATTTAACAACCTCAACATTCAAATACACCAACAAATTCAACATGAAACTCAGCTTTGAAAAACACCAGCAAATTCAACAACCTAAACATTGAAAAACATCATCAAATTCAACAACAACCTCAACTTTTAAAAATACAAAAAGTTTCAACAAAGTCAAAATTGATAACACCAACAAATTCAACAACAACCTCAATATTGAAAATCACCAACAAATTTAACAACAACATCAACATTAAAAACATCAAAAAATTCAACAACAACAACCACAACAATGAAAAACACCAACAAATTCAACAAAAACCTCAACAATGAAAAACACCAAAAAATTCAACAACAACCTCAACATTGATAAACACCAACAAATTCAACAACAACCTCAACATTGAAAAACACCAACAAATTCAATAAAAACCTCAACATTGAAAAACATCAAAAAATTCAACAACAACCTCAACTTTGAAAAACACCAACAAATTCAACTGCAAACACAACTTTGAAAAATACGAAAAAGTTCAAGAAAAATCATTGATAACACCAATAAATTCAACAACATTCTTAATTTTGAAAATCACCAATAAATTCAACAACAACCACAACATTCAAAAACACCAACAAATTCAACATCAACATCAGCGATGAAAAACAGCAAACAATTCAACAACAACGACCTCAACAATGAAAAACACCAAAAAATTCATCAACAACCTCAGCAATGAAAAAAAGGAATAAATTCAAAAATAACGATCTCAACAATGAAAAATAACAAAAGATTCAACAACAAACTCAACATTGAAAATTACCAACAAATTCAAAAACAACCTCAAAAATGAAAAACACCAATAAATTCAACAACAAACTCAACATTGAAAATCACCAACAAATTCAACGACAACCTCAACAAGGAAAAACATCAATAAATTCAACAACAACCGCAACATTCAAAGACAACAACAAAATCAACAAAAAACTCAAGAATGAGAAATACCAAAAAATTCAACAATAACCTCAACTTTGAAAAACACCAAAAAATTCAACAACCTCAACATTGAGAAACACCAACAAATTCAACTGCAACCTCAACTATGAAAAATGCAAAAGATTCAAAAAAAAAACATTGAAAAGACTAAGAAATTCAACAGCAACCTCAACATTGAAAAACACCAAAATATTCAACAACAACCTCAACTTTGAAAAACACCAACAAATTCAAAAACCTCAACATGGAAAAACACCAACAAATTCAACTACAACCTCAATGTTGAAAATCACCAACAAATTTAACAAAAACCTCTAAAATGAAAAACACCAACAAATTCAACAAAAACCTCAACAGTGAAAAACACCAAAAACTTCAACAACAACCTCATTTTGGAAAAACACCAACAGATTTAACAACCTCAACATTCAAATACACCAACAAATTCAACATGAAACTCAGCTTTGAAAAACACCAGCAAATTCAACAACCTAAACATTGAAAAACATCATCAAATTCAACAACAACCTCAACTTTTAAAAATACAAAAAGTTTCAACAAAGTCAAAATTGATAACACCAACAAATTCAACAACAACCTCAATATTGAAAATCACCAACAAATTTAACAACAACATCAACAATTAAAAACATCAAAAAATTCAACAACAACAACCACAACAATGAAAAACACCAACAAATTCAACAAAAACTTCAACAATGAAAAACACCAAAAAATTCAACAACAACCTCAACATTGATAAACACCAACAAATTCAACAACAACCTCAACATTCAAAAACACCAACAAATTCAATAAAAACCTCAACATTGAAAAACATCAAAAAATTCAACAACAACCTCAACTTTGAAAAACACCAACAATTTCAACTGCAACCACAACTTTGAAAAATACGAAGAAGTTCAAGAAAAATCATTGATAACACCAATAAATTCAACAACATCCTTAATTTTGAAAATCACCAATAAATTCAACAACAACCACAACAATGAAAATCATCAAAAAATTCAACAACAACCTCAACAATGAAAAACACCAAATAATTCAACAACAATCTCAATATTCAAAACACGAACAAATTTAACAACAACCTCAACATTCGAAAATACCAACAAATTCAACAACAACCTCAACAATGAAAAACAACAAAAAATTCAACAACAACCTCAACATTCGAAAATACCAACAAATTCAACAAAAACCTCAACAATGAAAAACAACAAAAAATTCAACAACAACCTCAACATTCAATAACACCAACAAATTCACCATCAACATCAGCGATGAAAAACAGCAAACAATTCAACAACAACGACCTCAACAATGAAAAACACCAAAAAATTCATCAACAACCTCAGCAATGAAAAAAAGGAATAAATTCAAAAACAACGATCTCAACAATGAAAAATAACAAAAGATTCAACAACAAACTCAACATTGAAAATTACCAACAAATTCAAAAACAACCTCAAAAATGAAAAACACCAACAAATTCAACAACAACCTCAGAAATGAAAAACAGCAAAAAATTCAACAACAACGACCTCAACAATGAAAAATACCAAAAAATTCAACAACAAACTCAACATAGAAGAACTCCACAATTTCAACAACAACCTCAACAATGAAAAACACCAAAAAAATCAACAAGCACAACATTGAAAATCACTAACAAATTCAACAACAACTTCAACAATGAAAAACATCAAAAAATTCAACAACAACCTCAACATTCAAAAACAACAACAAATTCAACAAAAAGCTCAACAATGAAAAACAACAAAAAATTCAACAAAAACCTCAAATTTGAAAAACACCAACAAATTCAAAAACCTCAACATGGAAAAACACCAACAAATTCAACTACAACCTCAATATTGAAAATCACCAACAAATTCAAAAACAACCTCAACAATGAAAAACACCAACAAATTGAACAAAAACCTCAACAATGAAAAACACCGAAAAATTCAACAACAACCTCAACATTGAGAAACACCAACAAATTCAACTGCAACCTCAACTATGAAAAATGCAAAAGATTCAAAAAAAAACATTGAATAGACTAAGAAATTCAACAACAACCTCAACATTGAAAAACACCAAAATATTCAACAACAACCTCAACTTTGAAAAACACCAACAAATTCAAAAACCTCAACATGGAAAAACACCAACAAATTCAACTACAACCTCAATGTTGAAAATCACCAACAAATTCAAAAAAAACCTCAACAATGAAAAACACCAACAAATTGAACTAAAACCTCAACAATGAAAAACACCGAAAAATTCAACAACAACCTCAACATTGAGAAACACCAACAAATTCAACTGCAACCTCAACTATGAAAAATGCAAAAGATTCAAAAAAAAACATTGAATAGACTAAGAAATTCAACAACAACCTCACCATTGAAAAACACCAAAATATTCAACAACAACCTCAACTTTGAAAAACACCAACAAATTCAAAAACCTCAACATGGAAAAACACCAACAAATTCAACTACAACCTCAATGTTGAAAATCACCAACAAATTCAAAAAAAACCTCAACAATGAAAAACACCAACAAATTCAACAAAAACCTCAACAATGAAAAACACCAAAAAATTCAACAACAACCTCATTTTGGAAAAACACCAACAGATTTAACAACCTCAACATTCAAATACACCAACAAATTCAACATGAAACTCAGCTTTGAAAAACACCAGCAAATTCAACAACCTAAACATTGAAAAACATCATCAAATTCAACAACAACCTCAACTTTTAAAAATACAAAAAGTTTCAACAAAGTCAAAATTGATAACACCAACAAATTCAACAACAACCTCAATATTGAAAATCACCAACAAATTTAACAACAACATCAACATTAAAAACATCAAAAAATTCAACAACAACAACCACAACAATGAAAAACACCAACAAATTCAACAAAAACCTCAACAATGAAAAACACCAAAAAATTCAACAACAACCTCAACATTGATAAACACCAACAAATTCAACAACAACCTCAACATTGAAAAACACCAACAAATTCAATAAAAACCTCAACATTGAAAAACATCAAAAAATTCAACAACAACCTCAACTTTGAAAAACACCAACAAATTCAACTGCAAACACAACTTTGAAAAATACGAAAAAGTTCAAGAAAAATCATTGATAACACCAATAAATTCAACAACATTCTTAATTTTGAAAATCACCAATAAATTCAACAACAACCACAACATTCAAAAACACCAACAAATTCAACATCAACATCAGCGATGAAAAACAGCAAACAATTCAACAACAACGACCTCAACAATGAAAAACACCAAAAAATTCATCAACAACCTCAGCAATGAAAAAAAGGAATAAATTCAAAAATAACGATCTCAACAATGAAAAATAACAAAAGATTCAACAACAAACTCAACATTGAA
The DNA here is from genome assembly GCF_964194155.1 of Cetorhinus maximus. Lineage (NCBI taxonomy): Eukaryota > Metazoa > Chordata > Chondrichthyes > Lamniformes > Cetorhinidae > Cetorhinus > Cetorhinus maximus. The sequence goes on along the minus strand of NW_027596110.1, from coordinate 963,069 downwards.
AATTACCAACAAATTCAAAAACAACCTCAAAAATGAAAAACACCAATAAATTCAACAACAAACTCAACATTGAAAATCACCAACAAATTCAACGACAACCTCAACAAGGAAAAACATCAATAAATTCAACAACAACCGCAACATTCAAAGACAACAACAAAATCAACAAAAAACTCAAGAATGAGAAATACCAAAAAATTCAACAATAACCTCAACTTTGAAAAACACCAAAAAATTCAACAACCTCAACATTGAGAAACACCAACAAATTCAACTGCAACCTCAACTATGAAAAATGCAAAAGATTCAAAAAAAAAACATTGAAAAGACTAAGAAATTCAACAGCAACCTCAACATTGAAAAACACCAAAATATTCAACAACAACCTCAACTTTGAAAAACACCAACAAATTCAAAAACCTCAACATGGAAAAACACCAACAAATTCAACTACAACCTCAATGTTGAAAATCACCAACAAATTTAACAAAAACCTCTAAAATGAAAAACACCAACAAATTCAACAAAAACCTCAACAGTGAAAAACACCAAAAACTTCAACAACAACCTCATTTTGGAAAAACACCAACAGATTTAACAACCTCAACATTCAAATACACCAACAAATTCAACATGAAACTCAGCTTTGAAAAACACCAGCAAATTCAACAACCTAAACATTGAAAAACATCATCAAATTCAACAACAACCTCAACTTTTAAAAATACAAAAAGTTTCAACAAAGTCAAAATTGATAACACCAACAAATTCAACAACAACCTCAATATTGAAAATCACCAACAAATTTAACAACAACATCAACAATTAAAAACATCAAAAAATTCAACAACAACAACCACAACAATGAAAAACACCAACAAATTCAACAAAAACTTCAACAATGAAAAACACCAAAAAATTCAACAACAACCTCAACATTGATAAACACCAACAAATTCAACAACAACCTCAACATTCAAAAACACCAACAAATTCAATAAAAACCTCAACATTGAAAAACATCAAAAAATTCAACAACAACCTCAACTTTGAAAAACACCAACAATTTCAACTGCAACCACAACTTTGAAAAATACGAAGAAGTTCAAGAAAAATCATTGATAACACCAATAAATTCAACAACATCCTTAATTTTGAAAATCACCAATAAATTCAACAACAACCACAACAATGAAAATCATCAAAAAATTCAACAACAACCTCAACAATGAAAAACACCAAATAATTCAACAACAATCTCAATATTCAAAACACGAACAAATTTAACAACAACCTCAACATTCGAAAATACCAACAAATTCAACAACAACCTCAACAATGAAAAACAACAAAAAATTCAACAACAACCTCAACATTCGAAAATACCAACAAATTCAACAAAAACCTCAACAATGAAAAACAACAAAAAATTCAACAACAACCTCAACATTCAATAACACCAACAAATTCACCATCAACATCAGCGATGAAAAACAGCAAACAATTCAACAACAACGACCTCAACAATGAAAAACACCAAAAAATTCATCAACAACCTCAGCAATGAAAAAAAGGAATAAATTCAAAAACAACGATCTCAACAATGAAAAATAACAAAAGATTCAACAACAAACTCAACATTGAAAATTACCAACAAATTCAAAAACAACCTCAAAAATGAAAAACACCAATAAATTCAACAACAAACTCAACATTGAAAATCACCAACAAATTCAACGACAACCTCAACAAGGAATCACATCAATAAATTCAACAACAACCTCAACATTCAAAGACTACAACAAAGTCAACAAAAAACTCAACAATGAGAAACACCAAAAAATTCAACAACAACCTCAACTTTGAAAAACACCGAAAAATTCAACAACCTCAACATTGAGAAACACCAACAAATTCAACTGCAACCTCAACTATGAAAAATGCAAAAGATTCAAAAAAAAACATTGAATAGACTAAGAAATTCAACAGCAACCTCAACATTGAAAAACACCAAAATATTCAACAACAGCCTCAACTTTGAAAAACACCAACAAATTCAAAAACCTCAACATGGAAAAACAACAACAAATTCAACTACAACCTCAATATTGAAAATTACCAACAAATTCAACAACAAGCTCAACAATGAAAAACACCAACAAATTCAACAAAAACCTCAACAATGAAAAACACCGAAAAATTCAACAACAACTTCAACAATGAAAAACATCAAAAAATTCAACAACAACTTCAACATTCAAAAACAGCAACAAATTCAACAAAAAACTCAACAATGAAAAACACCAAAAAATTGAACAAGAACCTCAACTTTGAAAAACACCAACAAATTCAAAAACCTCAACATGGAAAAACACGAACAAATTCAACTACAACCTCAATATTGAAAATCACCAACAAATTCAAAAACAACCTCAACAATGAAAAACACCAACAAATTCAACAAAAACCCCAACAATGAAAAACACCAATAAATTCAACAACAACCTCAACATCGAGAAACACCAACAAATTCAACTGCAACCTCAACTATGAAAAATGCAAAAGATTAAAAAAAAAAACATTGAATAGACTAAGAAATTCCACAACAACCTCAACATTGAAAAACACCAAAATATTCAACAACAGCCTCAACTTTGAAAAACACCAACAAATTCAAAAACCTCAACATGGAAAAACAACAACAAATTCAACTACAACCTCAATATTGAAAATTACCAACAAATTCAACAACAACCTCAACAATGAAAAACACCAACAAATTCAACAAAAACCTCATCAATGAAAAACACCGAAAAATTCAACAACAACTTCAACAATGAAAAACATCAAAAAATTCAACAACAACTTCAACATTCAAAAACAGCAACAAATTCAACAAAAAACTCAACAATGAAAAACACCAAAAAATTGAACAAGAACCTCAACTTTGAAAAACAGCAACTAATTCAAAAACCTCAACATGGAAATACACCAACAAATTCAACTACAACCTCAATATTGAAAGTCACCAACAAATTCAAAAACAACCTCAACAATGAAAAACACCAACAAATTCAACAAAAACCCCAACAATGAAAAACACCAATAAATTCAACAACAACCTCAACATCGAGAAACACCAACAAATTCAACTGCAACCTCAACTATGAAAAATGCAAAAGATTCAAAAAAAAACATTGAATAGACTAAGAAATTCCACAACAACCTCAACATTGAAAAACACCAAAATATTCAACAACAACCTCAACTTTGAAAAACACCAACAAATTCAAAAACCTCAACATGGAAAAACACCAACAAATTCAACTACAACCTCAATGTTGAAAATCACCAACAAATTCAACAAAAACCTCTAAAATGAAAAACACCAACAAATTCAACAAAAACCTCAACAATGAAAAACACCATAAAATTAAACAACAACCTCATTTTGGAAAAACACCAACAGATTTAACAACCTCAACATTCAAATACACCAACAAATTCAACATGAAACTCAGCTTTGAAAAACACCAGCAAATTCAACAACCTAAACATTGAAAAACATCATCAAATTCAACAACAACCTCAACTTTTAAAAATACAAAAAGTTTCAACAAAGTCAAAATTGATAACACCAACAAATTCAACAACAACCTCAATATTGAAAATCACCAACAAATTTAACAACAACATCAACAATTAAAAACATCAAAAAATTCAACAAAAACAACCACAACAATGAAAAACACCAACAAATTCAACAAAAACCTCAACAATGAAAAACACCAAAAAATTCAACAACAACCTCAACATTGAGAAACACCAACAAATTCAACTGCAACCTCAACTATGAAAAATGCAAAAGATTCAAAAAAAAACATTGATTAGACTAAGAAATTCCACAACAACCTCAACATTGAAAAACACCAAAATATTCAACAACAACCTCAACTTTGAAAAACACCAACAAATTCAAAAACCTCAACATGGAAAAACACCAACAAATTCAACTACAACCTCAATATTGAAAATCACCAACAAATTTAACAACAACATCAACAATTAAAAACATCAAAAAAATCAACAACAACAACCACAACAATGAAAAACACCAACAAATTCAACAAAAACCTCAACAATGAAAAACACCAAAAAATTCAACAACAACCTCAACATTGATAAACACCAACAAATTCAACAACAACCTCAACATTCAAAAACACCAACAAATTCAATAAAAACCTCAACATTGAAAAACATCAAAAAATTCAACAACAACCTCAACTTTGAAAAACACCAACAATTTCAACTGCAACCACAACTTTGAAAAATACGAAAAAGTTCAAGAAAAATCATTGATAACACCAATAAATTCAACAACATCCTTAATATTGAAAATCACCAATAAATTCAACAACAACCACAACAATGAAAATCATCAAAAAATTCAACAACAACCTCAACAATGAAAAACACCAAATAATTCAACAACAATCTCAATATTCAAAACACGAACAAATTTAACAACAACCTCAACATTCGAAAATACCAACAAATTCAACAACAACCTCAACAATGAAAAACAACAAAAAATTCAACAACAACCTCAACATTCAAAAACACCAACAAATTCAGTATCAACATCAGCGATGAAAAACAGCAAACAATTCAACAACAACGACCTCAACAATGAAAAACACCAAAAAATTCATCAACAACCTCAGCAATGAAAAAAAGGAATAAATTCAAAAACAACGATCTCAACAATGAAAAATAACAAAAGATTCAACAACAAACTCAACATTGAAAATTACCAACAAATTCAAAAACAACCTCAAAAATGAATAACACCAATAATTTCAACAACAAACTCAACATTGAAAATCACCAACAAATTCAACGACAACCTCAACAAGGAAAAACATCAATAAATTCAACAACAACCTCAACATTCAAAGACAACAACAAAGTCAACAAAAAACTCAACAATGAGAAACACCAAAAAATTCAACAACAACCTCAACTTTGAAAAACACCGAAAAATTCAACAACCTCAACATTGAGAAACACCAACAAATTCAACTGCAACCTCAACTATGAAAAATGCAAAAGATTAAAAAAAAAACATTGAATAGACTAAGAAATTCAACAGCAACCTCAACATTGAAAAACACCAAAATATTCAACAACAACCTCAACTTTGAAAAACACCAACAAATTCAAAAACCTCAACATGGAAAAACACCAACAAATTCAACTACAACCTCAATATTGAAAATCACCAACAAATTCAACAACAACCTCAACAATGAAAAACACCAACAAATTCAACAAAAACCTCAACAATGAAAAACATCAAAAAATTCAACAACAACTTCAACAATGAAAAACATCAAAAAATTCAACAACAACCTCAACATTCAAAAACAGCAACAAATTCAACAAAAAACTCAACAATGAAAAACACCAAAAAATTGAACAAGAACCTCAACTTTGAAAAACACCAACAAATTCAAAAACCTCAACATGGAAAAACACCAACAAATTCAACTACAACCTCAATATTGAAAATCACCAACATATTCAAAAACAACCTCAACAATGAAAAACACCAACAAATTCAACAAAAACCCCAACAATGAAAAACACCAATAAATTCAACAACAACCTCAACATCGAGAAACACCAACAAATTCAACTGCAACCTCAACTATGAAAAATGCAAAAGATTCAAAAAAAAAGCATTGAATAGACTAAGAAATTCCACAACAACCTCAACATTGAAAAACACCAAAATATTCAACAACAACCTCAACTTTGAAAAACACCAACAAATTCAAAAACCTCAACATGGAAAAACACCAACAAATTCAACTACAACATCAATGTTGAAAATCACCAACAAATTCAACAAAAACCTCTAAAATGAAAAACACCAACAAATTCAACAAAAACCTCAACAATGAAAAACACCAAAAAATTCAACAACAACCTCATTTTGGAATAACACCAACAGATTTAACAACCACAACATTCAAAAACAGCAACAAATTCAACATGAAACCAAGCTTTGAAAAACGCCAGCAAATTCAACAACCTAAACATTGAAAAACATCATCAAATTCAACAACAACCTCAACTTTTAAAAATACAAAAATTTTCAACAAAATCAAAATTGATAACACCAACAAATTCAACAACAACCTCAATATTGAAAATCACCAACAAATTTAACAACAACATCAACGATTAAAAACATCAAAAAATTCAACAACAACAACCACAACATTGAAAAACACCAGCAAATTCAACAAAAACCTCAACAATGAAAAACACCAAAAAATTCAACAACAACCTCAACATTGATAAACACCAACAAATTCAACAACAACCTCAACATTCAAAAACACCAACAAATTCAAAAAAAACCTCAACATTGAAAAACATCAAAAAATTCAACAACAACCTCAACTTTGAAAAACACCAACAAATTCAACTGCAACCACAACTTTGAAAAATACGAAAAACTTCAAGAAAAATCATTGATAACACCAATAAATTCAACAACATCCTTAAATTTGAAAATCACCAATAAATTCATCAACTACCACAACAATGAAAATCATCAAAAACTTCAACAACAACCTCAACATTGAAAAACACCAAATAATTCAACTACAATCTCAATATTCCAAACACGAATAAATTTAACAACAACCTCAACATTCGAAAATACCAACAAATTCAACAACAACCTCAACAATGAAAAGCAACAAAAAATTCAACAACAACCACAACATTCAAAAACACCAACAAATTCAACATCAACATCAGCGATGAAAAACAGCAAACAATTCAACAACAACGACCTCAACAATGAAAAACACCAAAAAATTCATCAACAACCTCAGCAATGAAGAAAAGGAATAAATTCAAAAACAACGATCTCAACAATGAAAAATAACAAAAGATTCAACAACAAACTCAACATTGAAAATTACCAACAAATTCAAAAAAACCTCAAAAATGAAAAACACCAATAAATTCAACAACAAACTCAACATTGAAAATCACCAACAAATTCAACGACAACCTCAACAAGGAAAAACATCAATAAATTCAACAACAACCTCAACATTCAAAGACAACAACAAAGTCAACAAAAAACTCAACAATGAGAAACACCAAAAAATTCAACAACAACCTCAACTTTGAAAAACACCAAAAAATTCAACAACCTCAACATTGAGAAACACCAACAAATTCAACTGCAACTTCAACTATGAAAAATGCAAAAGATTCAAAAAAAAACAATGAATAGACTAAGAAATTCAACAACAACCTCAACATTGAAAAACACCGAAATATTCAACAACAACCTCAACTTTGAAATACACCAACAAATTCAAAAACCTCAACATGGAAAATCACCAACAAATTCAACTACAACCTCAATGTTGAAAATCACCAACAAATTCAACAAATACCTCTAAAATGAAAAACACCAACAAATTCAACAAAAACCTCAACAATGAATAACACCAAAAAATTCAACAACCTCATTTTTGAAAAACACCAACAGATTTAATAACCTCAACATTCAAATACACCAACAAATTCAACATGAAACTCAGCTTTGAAAAACACCAGCAAATTCAACAACCTAAACATTGAAAAACATCATCAAATTCAACAACAACCTCAACTTTTAAAAATACAAAAAGTTTCAACAAAATCAAAATTGATAACACCAACAAATTCAACAACAACCTCAATATTGAAAATCACCAACAAATTTAACAACAACATCAACAATTAAGAACATCAAAAAATTCAACAACAACAACCACAACAATGAAAAACACCAAACAACTCAACAACAACCTCAACATTCAAAAACACCAACAAATTCAACAACAACCTCGTCAATGAAAAACATCAAAAAATTCAGCAACAACCTCAACATTCAAAAACACTAACAAATTCAACAAAAACCTCAACAATTAAAAAAACCAAAATAATCAACAAAAACCTCAACTTTGAAAAATACCAACAAGTTCAACAACCTCAACAGTGAAAAACACCAACAAATTCAACAACAACCTCAGCAATCAAAAACAGCCACAAATTCAATAACAACCTCTGCAATGAAAAATACACAAAAATTCAACAACAAACTCAACATTCAAAAACACCAACAAATTCAACAAAAACCTCAACAATGAAAATCACAAAAAAAATCAACAACAACCTCAACATTGAAAATCACCAACAAATTCAAAAACAACCTCAACAATGATAAACATCAAAAAATTCAACAACAACTTCAACATTCAAAAACAACAACAAATTCAACATAATACTCAACAATGAAAAGCACCAAAAAATTCAACAACAACCTCAACTTTGAAAAAAACCAAAAACTTCAACAACCTCAACATTGAGAAACAGCAACAAATTGAACTGCAACCTCAACTTAGAAAAATACAAAAAGATTCAAAAAAAAAACATTGAATACACCAATGAATTGAACAACAACCTCAATATTGAAAATCACCAAAAAATTCAACAACAACCACAACATTGAAAAACACCAAAATATTCAACAACAACCTCAACTTTGAAAAACACCTACAAATTCAGAAACCTCAACATGGAAAAACACCATCAAATTAAACTACAACCTCAATATTGAAAATCACCAACAAATTCAACAACAACCTAACATTCGAAGACACCAACAAAATCAACAACAACCTCAACAATGAAAAACACCAAAGAATTCATCAACAACCTCAACATTCAAAAACGCCAACAAATTCAACAACAACCTCAACAATGAAAAACACCAAAAAATGCAACAACAACCTCAACATTCAAAAACAACAACAAATTCAACAAAAACCTCAACAATTAAAAAACCAAAAAATTCAACAACAACGTCAACTTTGAAAAACAGCAGCAAATTCAACAACCTCAAAAGTGATAAACACCAACAAATTCAACAACAACCTCAACATTGAAAAATTCTGACAAATGCAACAATAACCTCAACAATGAAAAACACCAAAAAATTCAACAACAACCCCAAAATTCAAAAACACCAACAAATTCAACTGCAACTTCAACTTTGAAAAATACAAAAAAGATCATAAAAAACCATTGATAACACCAATTAATTCAAAAACCTGAAGAATCAAAATCACCAACAAATTCAACAAGAACCTCAGCAAGGAAAAACATCAAAAAATTGAACCAGAACCTCAACAATGACAAACACCAACAAATTCAACAAGTACCGCAACAATGAAAAACACCAAAAAATTCAACAACAAACTCAACATTGAAAATCACCAACAAATTCAACAACAACCTCAGCAATGAAAAACATCAAAAAATTCAACAAAAACCTCAACTTTGAAAAACACCAAAAAATTCAACAACCTCAACTTTGAGAAAGAGCAACAAATTCAACTGCAACATCAACTTTGAAAAATACAAAAAGATTCAAAAAAAAACAGCAACAAATTCAACTGCGACCTCAACTTTGAAAAATACAAAAAGATTAAAAAAAAACATTGAATACACCAATAAATTCAAAAACAACCTCAACATTGAAAATCACCAACAAATTCAACAAAAACCTCAACAATGAAAAACACCAAAAAATTCATCAACAATTCAACAACAAACTCAACTTTGAAAATCACCAACAAATTCAACAACAACCTCAGCAATGAAAAACATCAAAAAATTCAACAAAACCTCAACTTTGAAAAACACCAAAAAATTCAACAACCTCAACTTTGAGAAAGAGCAACAAATTCAACTGCAACATCAACTTTGAAAAATACAAAAAGATTCAAAAAAAAACAGCAACAAATTCAACTGCGACCTCAACTTTGAAAAATACAAAAAGATTTTAAAAAAACATTGAATACACCAATAAATTCAAAAACAACCTCAACATTGAAAATCTCCAACAAATTCAACAAAAACCTCAACAATGAAAAACACCAAAAAATTCATCAACAACCTCAACATTCAAAAACACCAAAAAATTCAACAAAAACCTCAACAATGAAAAACACCAAAAAATTCAATAACAACCTCAACCTTGAAAAACGCCAACAACTTCAACCACCTCAACATGGAAGAACACCAACAAATTCAACTGCAACCTCAACTATGAAAAATACATAAAAGATCAAAAAAAACCATTGATAACACCAATAAATTCAACAACCTCAACAATGTAAATCACCAACAAATTCAACAACAACATCAGCAATGAAAAACATCTAAACACTCAACAACAACCTCAACAATGAAAAACACCAAAAAATTCTACAACAACCTCAACATTGAAAATCACCAACAATTTCAACATAAACCTCAACAATGAAAAACACCAAAAAATTCAACAACAACCTCAACTTTGAAAAACAACAACAACTTCAACAACCTCAACATTGAAGAACACCAACAAATTCAACTGCAACCTCAACTTTGAGAAACACAAAAAAAAAATAAAAAACATTGAAAACACCAATAAATTCAACAAAATCAACATTGAAAATCACGAACAAATTCAACAACAACCTCAGCAATGAAAAACATCAAAAAATGTAACAACAACCTCAACTTTGAAAAACATCGAAAAATTCAACAAGCTCAACATTGAGAAACAGCAACAAATTCAACTGCAACCTCAACTTTGAAAAATACAAAAATATTCAAAAAAAAACATTGAATACACCAATAAATTCAACAAAAACCTCAACAATGAAAAACACCAAAAAATTCAATAACAACCTCAACCTTGAAAAACACCAACAACTTCAAGCACCTCAACATGGAAAAACACCAACAAATTCATTAACAACCTCAACTTTGAAATATACATGAAAGATAAAAAAAAACCATTGATAACACCAATAAATTCAACAACCTCAACATTGTAAATCACCAACAAATTCAACAACAACATCAGCAATGAAAAACATCTAAACACTCAACAACAACCTCAACTTTGAAAAACACCAAAAAATTCAACAGCCTCAACTTTGAGAAACAGCAACAAATTCAACTGCAACCTCAACTTTGAAAAATACAAAAAGATTCAAAACAAGACATTGAATACACCAATAAATTCAACAACAATCTCAATATTGAAAATCACAAAAAAATACAACAACAACCTCAAAATTGAAAAACAACAAATTATCAACAACAACCTCAACTTTGAAAAACACCAACAAATTCAAAACCCTCAACATGGAAAAACACCAACAAATTCAACAACAACCTCAACAATGAAAAACACCAACAAATTCAACAACAACCTCAACAATGAAAAACACCAAAAAATTCAACAACAACCTCAAATTGAAAAACACCAACAAATTCAACAACCTCAACATTGAAAAACACCAACAAATTCAACAACAACCTCAGCAATGAAAAACATCAAAAAATGTAACAACAACCTCAACTTTGAAAAACACCAACAACTTCAAGCACCTCAACATTGAGAAAGCAACAAATTCAACTGCGACCTCAACTTTGAAAAATACAAAAAGATTAAAAAAAAACATTGAATACACCAATAAATTCAACAACAACCTCAACATTGAAAATCACCAACAAATTCAACAAAAACCTCAACAATGAAAAACACCAAAAAATTCATCAACAACCTCAACAATCAAAAAAACCAAAAAATTCAATAACAACCTCAACAATGAAAAACACCAAAAAATTCAAAAACAAACTCAACATTGAAAATGACCAGCAAATACAACAACAACCTCAGCAATGAAAAACATCAAAAAATTCAACAAAACCTCAACTTTGAAAAGCACCAACAAATTCAACCACAACCTCAATATTGAAAATCACCAACAAATTCAACAACAACCTCAACATTGAAAAACACCGAAATATTCAACAACAACCTCAACTTTGAAATACACCAACAAATTCAAAAACCTCAACATGGAAAATCACCAACAAATTCAACTACAACCTCAATGTTGAAAATCACCAACAAATTCAACAAATACCTCTAAAATGAAAAACACCAATAAATTCAACAAAAACCTCAACAATGAAAAACACCAAAAAATTCAACAACAACCTCATTTTTGAAAAACACCAACAGATATAATAACCTCAACATTCAAATACACCAACAAATTCAACATGAAACTCAGCTTTGAAAAACACCAGCAAATTCAACAACCTAAACATTGAAAAACATCATCAAATTCAACAACAACCTCAACTTTTAAAAATACAAAAAGTTTCAACAAAATCAAAACTGATAACAACAAAAAATTCAACAACAACCTCAATATTGAAAATCACCAACAAATTTAACAACAACATCAACAATTAAAAACATCAAAAAATTCAACAACAACCACAACAATGAAAAACAACAAACAATTCAACAACAACCTCAACATTCAAAAACACCAACAAATTCAACAACAACCTCGTCAATGAAAAACATCAAAAAATTCAGCAACAACCTCAACATTCAAAAACACTAACAAATTCAACAAAAACCTCAACAATTAAAAAAACCAAAAAAATCAACAAAAACCTCAACTTTGAAAAATACCAACAAGTTCAACAACCTCAACAGTGAAAAACACCAACAAATTCAACAACAACCTCAGCAATCAAAAACAGCCACAAATTCAATAACAACCTCTGCAATGAAAAAAACACAAAAATTCAACAACAAACTCAACATTCAAAAACACCAACAAATTCAACAAAAACCTCAACAATGAAAATCACAAAAAAATTCAACAACAACCTCAACAATGAAAATCACCAACAAATTCAAAAACAACCTCAACAATGATAAACATCAAAAAATTCAACAACAACTTCAACATTCAAAAACAACAACAAATTCAACAAAAAACTCAACAATGAAAAACACCAAAAAATTCAACAACAACCTCAACTTTGAAAAAAACCAAAAAATTCAACAACCTCAACATTGAGAAACAGCAACAAATTGAACTGCAACCTCAACTTAGAAAAATACAAAAAGATTCAAAAAAAAAACATTGAATACACCAATGAATTGAACAACAACCTCAATATTGAAAATCACCAAAAAATTCAACAACAACCACAACATTGAAAAACACCAAAATATTCAACAACAACCTCAACTTTGAAAAACACCTACAAATTCAGAAACCTCAACATGGAAAAACACCATCAAATTAAACTACAACCTCAATATTGAATATCACCAACAAATTCAACAACAACCTAACATTCGAAGACACCAACAAAATCAACAACAACCTCAACAATGAAAAACACCAAAGAATTCATCAACAACCTCAACATTCAAAAACGCCAACAAATTCAACAACAACCTCAACAATGAAAAACACCAAAAAATGCAACAACAACCTCAACATTCAAAAACAACAACAAATTCAACAAAAACCTCAACAATTAAAAAACCAAAAAATTCAACAACAACGTCAACTTTGAAAAACAGCAGCAAATTCAACAACCTCAAAGGTGATAAACACCAACAAATTCAACAACAACCACAACATTCAAAAACACCAACAAATTCAACATCAACATCAGCGATGAAAAACAGCAAACAATTCAACAACAACGACCTCAACAATGAAAAACACCAAAAAATTCATCAACAACCTCAGCAATGAAGAAAAGGAATAAATTCAAAAACAACGATCTCAACAATGAAAAATAACAAAAGATTCAACAACAAACTCAACATTGAAAATTACCAACAAATTCAAAAAAACCTCAAAAATGAAAAACACCAATAAATTCAACAACAAACTCAACATTGAAAATCACCAACAAATTCAACGACAACCTCAACAAGGAAAAACATCAATAAATTCAACAACAACCTCAACATTCAAAGACAACAACAAAGTCAACAAAAAACTCAACAATGAGAAACACCAAAAAATTCAACAACAACCTCAACTTTGAAAAACACCAAAAAATTCAACAACCTCAACATTGAGAAACACCAACAAATTCAACTGCAACTTCAACTATGAAAAATGCAAAAGATTCAAAAAAAAACAATGAATAGACTAAGAAATTCAACAACAACCTCAACATTGAAAAACACCGAAATATTCAACAACAACCTCAACTTTGAAATACACCAACAAATTCAAAAACCTCAACATGGAAAATCACCAACAAATTCAACTACAACCTCAATGTTGAAAATCACCAACAAATTCAACAAATACCTCTAAAATGAAAAACACCAACAAATTCAACAAAAACCTCAACAATGAATAACACCAAAAAATTCAACAACCTCATTTTTGAAAAACACCAACAGATTTAATAACCTCAACATTCAAATACACCAACAAATTCAACATGAAACTCAGCTTTGAAAAACACCAGCAAATTCAACAACCTAAACATTGAAAAACATCATCAAATTCAACAACAACCTCAACTTTTAAAAATACAAAAAGTTTCAACAAAATCAAAATTGATAACACCAACAAATTCAACAACAACCTCAATATTGAAAATCACCAACAAATTTAACAACAACATCAACAATTAAGAACATCAAAAAATTCAACAACAACAACCACAACAATGAAAAACACCAAACAACTCAACAACAACCTCAACATTCAAAAACACCAACAAATTCAACAACAACCTCGTCAATGAAAAACATCAAAAAATTCAGCAACAACCTCAACATTCAAAAACACTAACAAATTCAACAAAAACCTCAACAATTAAAAAAACCAAAATAATCAACAAAAACCTCAACTTTGAAAAATACCAACAAGTTCAACAACCTCAACAGTGAAAAACACCAACAAATTCAACAACAACCTCAGCAATCAAAAACAGCCACAAATTCAATAACAACCTCTGCAATGAAAAATACACAAAAATTCAACAACAAACTCAACATTCAAAAACACCAACAAATTCAACAAAAACCTCAACAATGAAAATCACAAAAAAAATCAACAACAACCTCAACATTGAAAATCACCAACAAATTCAAAAACAACCTCAACAATGATAAACATCAAAAAATTCAACAACAACTTCAACATTCAAAAACAACAACAAATTCAACATAATACTCAACAATGAAAAGCACCAAAAAATTCAACAACAACCTCAACTTTGAAAAAAACCAAAAACTTCAACAACCTCAACATTGAGAAACAGCAACAAATTGAACTGCAACCTCAACTTAGAAAAATACAAAAAGATTCAAAAAAAAAACATTGAATACACCAATGAATTGAACAACAACCTCAATATTGAAAATCACCAAAAAATTCAACAACAACCACAACATTGAAAAACACCAAAATATTCAACAACAACCTCAACTTTGAAAAACACCTACAAATTCAGAAACCTCAACATGGAAAAACACCATCAAATTAAACTACAACCTCAATATTGAAAATCACCAACAAATTCAACAACAACCTAACATTCGAAGACACCAACAAAATCAACAACAACCTCAACAATGAAAAACACCAAAGAATTCATCAACAACCTCAACATTCAAAAACGCCAACAAATTCAACAACAACCTCAACAATGAAAAACACCAAAAAATGCAACAACAACCTCAACATTCAAAAACAACAACAAATTCAACAAAAACCTCAACAATTAAAAAACCAAAAAATTCAACAACAACGTCAACTTTGAAAAACAGCAGCAAATTCAACAACCTCAAAAGTGATAAACACCAACAAATTCAACAACAACCTCAACATTGAAAAATTCTGACAAATGCAACAATAACCTCAACAATGAAAAACACCAAAAAATTCAACAACAACCCCAAAATTCAAAAACACCAACAAATTCAACTGCAACCTCAACTTTGAAAAATACAAAAAAGATCATAAAAAACCATTGATAACACCAATTAATTCAAAAACCTGAAGAATCAAAATCACCAACAAATTCAACAAGAACCTCAGCAAGGAAAAACATCAAAAAATTGAACCAGAACCTCAACAATGACAAACACCAACAAATTCAACAAGTACCGCAACAATGAAAAACACCAAAAAATTCAACAACAAACTCAACATTGAAAATCACCAACAAATTCAACAACAACCTCAGCAATGAAAAACATCAAAAAATTCAACAAAAACCTCAACTTTGAAAAACACCAAAAAATTCAACAACCTCAACTTTGAGAAAGAGCAACAAATTCAACTGCAACATCAACTTTGAAAAATACAAAAAGATTCAAAAAAAAACAGCAACAAATTCAACTGCGACCTCAACTTTGAAAAATACAAAAAGATTAAAAAAAAACATTGAATACACCAATAAATTCAAAAACAACCTCAACATTGAAAATCACCAACAAATTCAACAAAAACCTCAACAATGAAAAACACCAAAAAATTCATCAACAATTCAACAACAAACTCAACTTTGAAAATCACCAACAAATTCAACAACAACCTCAGCAATGAAAAACATCAAAAAATTCAACAAAACCTCAACTTTGAAAAACACCAAAAAATTCAACAACCTCAACTTTGAGAAAGAGCAACAAATTCAACTGCAACATCAACTTTGAAAAATACAAAAAGATTCAAAAAAAAACAGCAACAAATTCAACTGCGACCTCAACTTTGAAAAATACAAAAAGATTTTAAAAAAACATTGAATACACCAATAAATTCAAAAACAACCTCAACATTGAAAATCTCCAACAAATTCAACAAAAACCTCAACAATGAAAAACACCAAAAAATTCATCAACAACCTCAACATTCAAAAACACCAAAAAATTCAACAAAAACCTCAACAATGAAAAACACCAAAAAATTCAATAACAACCTCAACCTTGAAAAACGCCAACAACTTCAACCACCTCAACATGGAAGAACACCAACAAATTCAACTGCAACCTCAACTATGAAAAATACATAAAAGATCAAAAAAAACCATTGATAACACCAATAAATTCAACAACCTCAACAATGTAAATCACCAACAAATTCAACAACAACATCAGCAATGAAAAACATCTAAACACTCAACAACAACCTCAACAATGAAAAACACCAAAAAATTCTACAACAACCTCAACATTGAAAATCACCAACAATTTCAACATAAACCTCAACAATGAAAAACACCAAAAAATTCAACAACAACCTCAACTTTGAAAAACAACAACAACTTCAACAACCTCAACATTGAAGAACACCAACAAATTCAACTGCAACCTCAACTTTGAGAAACACAAAAAAAAAATAAAAAACATTGAAAACACCAATAAATTCAACAAAATCAACATTGAAAATCACGAACAAATTCAACAACAACCTCAGCAATGAAAAACATCAAAAAATGTAACAACAACCTCAACTTTGAAAAACATCGAAAAATTCAACAAGCTCAACATTGAGAAACAGCAACAAATTCAACTGCAACCTCAACTTTGAAAAATACAAAAATATTCAAAAAAAAACATTGAATACACCAATAAATTCAACAAAAACCTCAACAATGAAAAACACCAAAAAATTCAATAACAACCTCAACCTTGAAAAACACCAACAACTTCAAGCACCTCAACATGGAAAAACACCAACAAATTCATTAACAACCTCAACTTTGAAATATACACGAAAGATAAAAAAAAACCATTGATAACACCAATAAATTCAACAACCTCAACATTGTAAATCACCAACAAATTCAACAACAACATCAGCAATGAAAAACATCTAAACACTCAACAACAACCTCAACTTTGAAAAACACCAAAAAATTCAACAGCCTCAACTTTGAGAAACAGCAACAAATTCAACTGCAACCTCAACTTTGAAAAATACAAAAAGATTCAAAACAAGACATTGAATACACCAATAAATTCAACAACAATCTCAATATTGAAAATCACAAAAATATTCAACAACAACCTCAACTTTGAAAAACACCTACAAATTCAGAAACCTCAACATGGAAAAACACCATCAAATTAAACTACAACCTCAATATTGAAAATCACCAACAAATTCAACAACAACCTAACATTCGAAGACACCAACAAAATCAACAACAACCTCAACAATGAAAAACACCAAAGAATTCATCAACAACCTCAACATTCAAAAACGCCAACAAATTCAACAACAACCTCAACAATGAAAAACACCAAAAAATGCAACAACAACCTCAACATTCAAAAACAACAACAAATTCAACAAAAACCTCAACAATTAAAAAACCAAAAAATTCAACAACAACGTCAACTTTGAAAAACAGCAGCAAATTCAACAACCTCAAAAGTGATAAACACCAACAAATTCAACAACAACCTCAACATTGAAAAATTCTGACAAATGCAACAATAACCTCAACAATGAAAAACACCAAAAAATTCAACAACAACCCCAAAATTCAAAAACACCAACAAATTCAACTGCAACTTCAACTTTGAAAAATACAAAAAAGATCATAAAAAACCATTGATAACACCAATTAATTCAAAAACCTGAAGAATCAAAATCACCAACAAATTCAACAAGAACCTCAGCAAGGAAAAACATCAAAAAATTGAACCAGAACCTCAACAATGACAAACACCAACAAATTCAACAAGTACCGCAACAATGAAAAACACCAAAAAATTCAACAACAAACTCAACATTGAAAATCACCAACAAATTCAACAACAACCTCAGCAATGAAAAACATCAAAAAATTCAACAAAAACCTCAACTTTGAAAAACACCAAAAAATTCAACAACCTCAACTTTGAGAAAGAGCAACAAATTCAACTGCAACATCAACTTTGAAAAATACAAAAAGATTCAAAAAAAAACAGCAACAAATTCAACTGCGACCTCAACTTTGAAAAATACAAAAAGATTAAAAAAAAACATTGAATACACCAATAAATTCAAAAACAACCTCAACATTGAAAATCACCAACAAATTCAACAAAAACCTCAACAATGAAAAACACCAAAAAATTCATCAACAATTCAACAACAAACTCAACTTTGAAAATCACCAACAAATTCAACAACAACCTCAGCAATGAAAAACATCAAAAAATTCAACAAAACCTCAACTTTGAAAAACACCAAAAAATTCAACAACCTCAACTTTGAGAAAGAGCAACAAATTCAACTGCAACATCAACTTTGAAAAATACAAAAAGATTCAAAAAAAAACAGCAACAAATTCAACTGCGACCTCAACTTTGAAAAATACAAAAAGATTAAAAAAAAACATTGAATACACCAATAAATTCAAAAACAACCTCAACATTGAAAATCTCCAACAAATTCAACAAAAACCTCAACAATGAAAAACACCAAAAAATTCATCAACAACCTCAACATTCAAAAACACCAAAAAATTCAACAAAAACCTCAACAATGAAAAACACCAAAAAATTCAATAACAACCTCAACCTTGAAAAACGCCAACAACTTCAACCACCTCAACATGGAAGAACACCAACAAATTCAACTGCAACCTCAACTATGAAAAATACATAAAAGATCAAAAAAAACCATTGATAACACCAATAAATTCAACAACCTCAACAATGTAAATCACCAACAAATTCAACAACAACATCAGCAATGAAAAACATCTAAACACTCAACAACAACCTCAACAATGAAAAACACCAAAAAATTCTACAACAACCTCAACATTGAAAATCACCAACAATTTCAACATAAACCTCAACAATGAAAAACACCAAAAAATTCAACAACAACCTCAACTTTGAAAAACAACAACAACTTCAACAACCTCAACATTGAAGAACACCAACAAATTCAACTGCAACCTCAACTTTGAGAAACACAAAAAAAAAATAAAAAACATTGAAAACACCAATAAATTCAACAAAATCAACATTGAAAATCACGAACAAATTCAACAACAACCTCAGCAATGAAAAACATCAAAAAATGTAACAACAACCTCAACTTTGAAAAACATCGAAAAATTCAACAAGCTCAACATTGAGAAACAGCAACAAATTCAACTGCAACCTCAACTTTGAAAAATACAAAAATATTCAAAAAAAAACATTGAATACACCAATAAATTCAACAAAAACCTCAACAATGAAAAACACCAAAAAATTCAATAACAACCTCAACCTTGAAAAACACCAACAACTTCAAGCACCTCAACATGGAAAAACACCAACAAATTCATTAACAACCTCAACTTTGAAATATACATGAAAGATAAAAAAAAACCATTGATAACACCAATAAATTCAACAACCTCAACATTGTAAATCACCAACAAATTCAACAACAACATCAGCAATGAAAAACATCTAAACACTCAACAACAACCTCAACTTTGAAAAACACCAAAAAATTCAACAGCCTCAACTTTGAGAAACAGCAACAAATTCAACTGCAACCTCAACTTTGAAAAATACAAAAAGATTCAAAACAAGACATTGAATACACCAATAAATTCAACAACAATCTCAATATTGAAAATCACAAAAAAATACAACAACAACCTCAAAATTGAAAAACAACAAATTATCAACAACAACCTCAACTTTGAAAAACACCAACAAATTCAAAACCCTCAACATGGAAAAACACCAACAAATTCAACAACAACCTCAACAATGAAAAACACCAACAAATTCAACAACAACCTCAACAATGAAAAACACCAAAAAATTCAACAACAACCTCAAATTGAAAAACACCAACAAATTCAACAACCTCAACATTGAAAAACACCAACAAATTCAACAACAACCTCAGCAATGAAAAACATCAAAAAATGTAACAACAACCTCAACTTTGAAAAACACCAACAACTTCAAGCACCTCAACATTGAGAAAGCAACAAATTCAACTGCGACCTCAACTTTGAAAAATACAAAAAGATTAAAAAAAAACATTGAATACATCAATAAATTCAACAACAACCTCAACATTGAAAATCACCAACAAATTCAACAAAAACCTCAACAATGAAAAACACCAAAAAATTCATCAACAACCTCAACAATCAAAAAAACCAAAAAATTCAATAACAACCTCAACAATGAAAAACACCAAAAAATTCAAAAACAAACTCAACATTGAAAATGACCAGCAAATACAACAACAACCTCAGCAATGAAAAACATCAAAAAATTCAACAAAACCTCAACTTTGAAAAGCACCAACAAATTCAACCACAACCTCAATATTGAAAATCACCAACAAATTCAACAACAACCTCAACATTGAAAAACACCGAAATATTCAACAACAACCTCAACTTTGAAATACACCAACAAATTCAAAAACCTCAACATGGAAAATCACCAACAAATTCAACTACAACCTCAATGTTGAAAATCACCAACAAATTCAACAAATACCTCTAAAATGAAAAACACCAATAAATTCAACAAAAACCTCAACAATGAAAAACACCAAAAAATTCAACAACAACCTCATTTTTGAAAAACACCAACAGATATAATAACCTCAACATTCAAATACACCAACAAATTCAACATGAAACTCAGCTTTGAAAAACACCAGCAAATTCAACAACCTAAACATTGAAAAACATCATCAAATTCAACAACAACCTCAACTTTTAAAAATACAAAAAGTTTCAACAAAATCAAAACTGATAACAACAAAAAATTCAACAACAACCTCAATATTGAAAATCACCAACAAATTTAACAACAACATCAACAATTAAAAACATCAAAAAATTCAACAACAACCACAACAATGAAAAACAACAAACAATTCAACAACAACCTCAACATTCAAAAACACCAACAAATTCAACAACAACCTCGTCAATGAAAAACATCAAAAAATTCAGCAACAACCTCAACATTCAAAAACACTAACAAATTCAACAAAAACCTCAACAATTAAAAAAACCAAAAAAATCAACAAAAACCTCAACTTTGAAAAATACCAACAAGTTCAACAACCTCAACAGTGAAAAACACCAACAAATTCAACAACAACCTCAGCAATCAAAAACAGCCACAAATTCAATAACAACCTCTGCAATGAAAAAAACACAAAAATTCAACAACAAACTCAACATTCAAAAACACCAACAAATTCAACAAAAACCTCAACAATGAAAATCACAAAAAAAATCAACAACAACCTCAACAATGAAAATCACCAACAAATTCAAAAACAACCTCAACAATGATTAGCATCAAAAAATTCAACAACAACTTCAACATTCAAAAACAACAACAAATTCAAAAAAAAACTCAACAATGAAAAACACCAAAAAATTCAACAACAACCTCAACTTTGAAAAAAACCAAAAAATTCAACAACCTCAACATTGAGAAACAGCAACAAATTGAACTGCAACCTCAACTTAGAAAAATACAAAAAGATTCAAAAAAAAAACATTGAATACACCAATAAATTGAACAACAACCTCAATATTGAAAATCACCAAAAAATTCAACAACAACCACAACATTGAAAAACACCAAAATATTCAACAACAACCTCAACTTTGAAAAACACCTACAAATTCAGAAACCTCAACATGGAAAAACACCATCAAATTAAACTACAACCCCAATATTGAATATCACCAACAAATTCAACAACAACCTAACATTCGAAAACACCAACAAAATCAACAACAACCTCAACAATGAAAAACACCAAAGAATTCATCAACAACCTCAACATTCAAAAACGCCAACAAATTCAACAACAACCTCAACAATGAAAAACACCAAAAAATGCAACAACAACCTCAACATTCAAAAACAACAACAAATTCAACAAAAACCTCAACAATTAAAAAACCAAAAAATTCAACAACAACGTCAACTTTGAAAAACAGCAGCAAATTCAACAACCTCAAAGGTGATAAACACCAACAAATTCAACAACAACCTCAACATTGAAAAATTCTGACAAATGCAACAATAACCTCAACAATGAAAAACACCAAAAAATTCAACAACAACCCCAAAATTCAAAAACACCAACAAATTCAACTGCAACCTCAACTTTGAAAAATACAAAAAAGATCATAAAAAACCATTGATAACACCAATTAATTCAAAAACCTGAAGAATCAAAATCACCAACAAATTCAACAAGAACCTCAGCAAGGAAAAACATCAAAAAATTGAACCAGAACCTCAACAATGACAAACACCAACAAATTCAACAAGTACCGCAACAATGAAAAACACCAAAAAATTCAACAACAAACTCAACATTGAAAATCACCAACAAATTCAACAACAACCTCAGCAATGAAAAACATCAAAAAATTCAACAAAAACCTCAACTTTGAAAAACACCAAAAAATTCAACAACCTCAACTTTGAGAAAGAGCAACAAATTCAACTGCAACATCAACTTTGAAAAATACAAAAAGATTCAAAAAAAAACAGCAACAAATTCAACTGCGACCTCAACTTTGAAAAATACAAAAAGATTAAAAAAAAACATTGAATACACCAATAAATTCAAAAACAACCTCAACATTGAAAATCACCAACAAATTCAACAAAAACCTCAACAATGAAAAACACCAAAAAATTCATCAACAATTCAACAACAAACTCAACTTTGAAAATCACCAACAAATTCAACAACAACCTCAGCAATGAAAAACATCAAAAAATTCAACAAAACCTCAACTTTGAAAAACACCAAAAAATTCAACAACCTCAACTTTGAGAAAGAGCAACAAATTCAACTGCAACATCAACTTTGAAAAATACAAAAAGATTAAAAAAAAAACAGCAACAAATTCAACTGCGACCTCAACTTTGAAAAATACAAAAAGATTTTAAAAAAACATTGAATACACCAATAAATTCAAAAACAACCTCAACATTGAAAATCTCCAACAAATTCAACAAAAATCTCAACAATGAAAAACACCAAAAAATTCATCAACAACCTCAACATTCAAAAACACCAAAAAATTCAACAAAAACCTCAACAATGAAAAACACCAAAAAATTCAATAACAACCTCAACCTTGAAAAACACCAGCAACTTCAACCACCTCAACATGGAAGAACACCAACAAATTCAACTGCAACCTCAACTATGAAAAATACATAAAAGATCAAAAAAAACCATTGATAACACCAATAAATTCAACAACCTCAACAATGTAAATCACCAACAAATTCAACAACAACATCAGCAATGAAAACATCTAAACACTCAACAACAAACTCAACAATGAAAAACACCAAAAAATTCTACAACAACCTCAACATTGAAAATCACCAACAATTTCAACATAAACCTCAACAATGAAAAACACCAAAAAATTCAACAACAACCTCAACTTTGAAAAACAACAACAACCTCAACATTGAAGAACACCAACAAATTCAACTGCAACCTCAACTTTGAGAAACACAAAAAAAAACATTGAAAACACCAATAAATTCAACAAAATCAACATTGAAAATCACGAACAAATTCAACAACAACCTCAGCAATGAAAAACATCAAAAAATGTAACAACAACCTCAACTTTGAAAAACATCGAAAAATTCAACAAGCTCAACATTGAGAAACAGCAACAAATTCAACTGCAACCTCAACTTTGAAAAATACAAAAATATTCAAAAAAAAACATTGAATACACCAATAAATTCAACAACAACCTCAAC
This sequence comes from Cetorhinus maximus, assembly GCF_964194155.1. Taxonomy (NCBI): domain Eukaryota; kingdom Metazoa; phylum Chordata; class Chondrichthyes; order Lamniformes; family Cetorhinidae; genus Cetorhinus; species Cetorhinus maximus. The sequence goes on along the minus strand of NW_027596110.1, from coordinate 938,336 downwards.
ATTGAAAAACACCAAAAAATTCAACATAAACCTCAACAATGAAAAACACCAAAAAATTCAATAACAACCTCAACCTTGAAAAACACCAACAACTTCAAGCACCTCAACATGGAAAAACACCAACAAATTCATTAACAACCTCAACTTTGAAATATACATGAAAGATAAAAAAAACCATTGATAACACCAATAAATTCAACAACCTCAACATTGTAAATCACCAACAAATTCAACAACAACATCAGCAATGAAAAACATCTAAACACTCAACAACAACCTCAACTTTGAAAAACACCAAAAAAATTCAACAGCCTCAACTTTGAGAAACAGCAACAAATTCAACTGCAACCTCAACTTTGAAAAATACAAAAAGATTCAAAACAAGACATTGAATACACCAATAAATTCAACAACAATCTCAATATTGAAAATCACAAAAAAATACAACAACAACCTCAAAATTGAAAAACAACAAATTATCAACAACAACCTCAACTTTGAAAAACACCAACAAATTCAAAACCCTCAACATGGAAAAACACCAACAAATTCAACAACAACCTCAACAATGAAAAACACCAACAAATTCAACAACAACCTCAACAATGAAAAACACCAAAAAATTCAACAACAACCTCAAATTGAAAAACACCAACAAATTCAACAACCTCAACATTGAAAAACACCAACAAATTCAACAACAACCTCAGCAATGAAAAACATCAAAAAATGTAACAACAACCTCAACTTTGAAAAACACCAACAACTTCAAGCACCTCAACATTGAGAAAGCAACAAATTCAACTGCGACCTCAAGTTTGAAAAATACAAAAAGATTTAAAAAAAACATTGAATACACCAATAAATTCAACAACAACCTCAACATTGAAAATCACCAACAAATTCAACAAAAACCTCAACAATGAAAAACACCAAAAAATTCATCAACAACCTCAACAATCAAAAAAACCAAAAAATTCAATAACAACCTCAACAATGAAAAACACCAAAAAATTCAAAAACAAACTCAACATTGAAAATGACCAGCAAATACAACAACAACCTCAGCAATGAAAAACATCAAAAAATTCAACAAAACCTCAACTTTGAAAAGCACCAACAAATTCAACCACAACCTCAATATTGAAAATCACCAACAAATTCAACAACAACCTCAACATTGAAAAACACCGAAATATTCAACAACAACCTCAACTTTGAAATACACCAACAAATTCAAAAACCTCAACATGGAAAATCACCAACAAATTCAACTACAACCTCAATGTTGAAAATCACCAACAAATTCAACAAATACCTCTAAAATGAAAAACACCAATAAATTCAACAAAAACCTCAACAATGAAAAACACCAAAAAATTCAACAACAACCTCATTTTTGAAAAACACCAACAGATATAATAACCTCAACATTCAAATACACCAACAAATTCAACATGAAACTCAGCTTTGAAAAACACCAGCAAATTCAACAACCTAAACATTGAAAAACATCATCAAATTCAACAACAACCTCAACTTTTAAAAATACAAAAAGTTTCAACAAAATCAAAACTGATAACAACAAAAAATTCAACAACAACCTCAATATTGAAAATCACCAACAAATTTAACAACAACATCAACAATTAAAAACATCAAAAAATTCAACAACAACCACAACAATGAAAAACAACAAACAATTCAACAACAACCTCAACATTCAAAAACACCAACAAATTCAACAACAACCTCGTCAATGAAAAACATCAAAAAATTCAGCAACAACCTCAACATTCAAAAACACTAACAAATTCAACAAAAACCTCAACAATTAAAAAAACCAAAAAAATCAACAAAAACCTCAACTTTGAAAAATACCAACAAGTTCAACAACCTCAACAGTGAAAAACACCAACAAATTCAACAACAACCTCAGCAATCAAAAACAGCCACAAATTCAATAACAACCTCTGCAATGAAAAAAACACAAAAATTCAACAACAAACTCAACATTCAAAAACACCAACAAATTCAACAAAAACCTCAACAATGAAAATCACAAAAAAATTCAACAACAACCTCAACAATGAAAATCACCAACAAATTCAAAAACAACCTCAACAATGATAAACATCAAAAAATTCAACAACAACTTCAACATTCAAAAACAACAACAAATTCAACAAAAAACTCAACAATGAAAAACACCAAAAAATTCAACAACAACCTCAACTTTGAAAAAAACCAAAAAATTCAACAACCTCAACATTGAGAAACAGCAACAAATTGAACTGCAACCTCAACTTAGAAAAATACAAAAAGATTCAAAAAAAAAACATTGAATACACCAATGAATTGAACAACAACCTCAATATTGAAAATCACCAAAAAATTCAACAACAACCACAACATTGAAAAACACCAAAATATTCAACAACAACCTCAACTTTGAAAAACACCTACAAATTCAGAAACCTCAACATGGAAAAACACCATCAAATTAAACTACAACCCCAATATTGAATATCACCAACAAATTCAACAACAACCTAACATTCGAAGACACCAACAAAATCAACAACAACCTCAACAATGAAAAACACCAAAGAATTCATCAACAACCTCAACATTCAAAAACGCCAACAAATTCAACAACAACCTCAACAATGAAAAACACCAAAAAATGCAACAACAACCTCAACATTCAAAAACAACAACAAATTCAACAAAAACCTCAACAATTAAAAAACCAAAAAATTCAACAACAACGTCAACTTTGAAAAACAGCAGCAAATTCAACAACCTCAAAGGTGATAAACACCAACAAATTCAACAACAACCTCAACATTGAAAAATTCTGACAAATGCAACAATAACCTCAACAATGAAAAACACCAAAAAATTCAACAACAACCCCAAAATTCAAAAACACCAACAAATTCAACTGCAACCTCAACTTTGAAAAATACAAAAAAGATCATAAAAAACCATTGATAACACCAATTAATTCAAAAACCTGAAGAATCAAAATCACCAACAAATTCAACAAGAACCTCAGCAAGGAAAAACATCAAAAAATTGAACCAGAACCTCAACAATGACAAACACCAACAAATTCAACAAGTACCGCAACAATGAAAAACACCAAAAAATTCAACAACAAACTCAACATTGAAAATCACCAACAAATTCAACAACAACCTCAGCAATGAAAAACATCAAAAAAATTCAACAAAAACCTCAACTTTGAAAAACACCAAAAAATTCAACAACCTCAACTTTGAGAAAGAGCAACAAATTCAACTGCAACATCAACTTTGAAAAATACAAAAAGATTCAAAAAAAAACAGCAACAAATTCAACTGCGACCTCAACTTTGAAAAATACAAAAAGATTAAAAAAAAACATTGAATACACCAATAAATTCAAAAACAACCTCAACATTGAAAATCACCAACAAATTCAACAAAAACCTCAACAATGAAAAACACCAAAAAATTCATCAACAATTCAGCAACAAACGCAACATTGAAAATCACCAACAAATTCAACAACAACCTCAGCAATGAAAAACATCAAAAAATTCAACAAAACCTCAACTTTGAAAAACACCAAAAAATTCAACAACCTCAACTTTGAGAAAGAGCAACAAATTCAACTGCAACATCAACTTTGAAAAATACAAAAAGATTCAAAAAAAAACAGCAACAAATTCAACTGCGACCTCAACTTTGAAAAATACAAAAAGATTTAAAAAAAACATTGAATACACCAATAAATTCAAAAACAACCTCAACATTGAAAATTTTCAACAAATTCAACAAAAACCTCAACAATGAAAAACACCAAAAAATTCATCAACAACCTCAACATTCAAAAACACCAAAAAATTCAACAAAAACCTCAACAATGAAAAACACCAAAAAATTCAATAACAACCTCAACCTTGAAAAACACCAACAACTTCAACCACCTCAACATGGAAGAACACCAACAAATTCAACTGCAACCTCAACTATGAAAAATACATAAAAGATCAAAAAAAACCATTGATAACACCAATAAATTCAACAACCTCAACAATGTAAATCACCAACAAATTCAACAACAACATCAGCAATGAAAAACATCTAAACACTCAACAACAACCTCAACAATGAAAAACACCAAAAAATTCAACAACAACCTCATTTTTGAAAAACACCAACAGATATAATAACCTCAACATTCAAATACACCAACAAATTCAACATGAAACTCAGCTTTGAAAAACACCAGCAAATTCAACAACCTAAACATTGAAAAACATCATCAAATTCAACAACAACCTCAACTTTTAAAAATACAAAAAGTTTCAACAAAATCAAAACTGATAACAACAAAAAATTCAACAACAACCTCAATATTGAAAATCACCAACAAATTTAACAACAACATCAACAATTAAAAACATCAAAAAATTCAACAACAACCACAACAATGAAAAACAACAAACAATTCAACAACAACCTCAACATTCAAAAACACCAACAAATTCAACAACAACCTCGTCAATGAAAAACATCAAAAAATTCAGCAACAACCTCAACATTCAAAAACACTAACAAATTCAACAAAAACCTCAACAATTAAAAAAACCAAAAAAATCAACAAAAACCTCAACTTTGAAAAATACCAACAAGTTCAACAACCTCAACAGTGAAAAACACCAACAAATTCAACAACAACCTCAGCAATCAAAAACAGCCACAAATTCAATAACAACCTCTGCAATGAAAAAAACACAAAAATTCAACAACAAACTCAACATTCAAAAACACCAACAAATTCAACAAAAACCTCAACAATGAAAATCACAAAAAAATTCAACAACAACCTCAACAATGAAAATCACCAACAAATTCAAAAACAACCTCAACAATGATAAACATCAAAAAATTCAACAACAACTTCAACATTCAAAAACAACAACAAATTCAACAAAAAACTCAACAATGAAAAACACCAAAAAATTCAACAACAACCTCAACTTTGAAAAAAACCAAAAAATTCAACAACCTCAACATTGAGAAACAGCAACAAATTGAACTGCAACCTCAACTTAGAAAAATACAAAAAGATTCAAAAAAAAAACATTGAATACACCAATGAATTGAACAACAACCTCAATATTGAAAATCACCAAAAAATTCAACAACAACCACAACATTGAAAAACACCAAAATATTCAACAACAACCTCAACTTTGAAAAACACCTACAAATTCAGAAACCTCAACATGGAAAAACACCATCAAATTAAACTACAACCTCAATATTGAATATCACCAACAAATTCAACAACAACCTAACATTCGAAGACACCAACAAAATCAACAACAACCTCAACAATGAAAAACACCAAAGAATTCATCAACAACCTCAACATTCAAAAACGCCAACAAATTCAACAACAACCTCAACAATGAAAAACACCAAAAAATGCAACAACAACCTCAACATTCAAAAACAACAACAAATTCAACAAAAACCTCAACAATTAAAAAACCAAAAAATTCAACAACAACGTCAACTTTGAAAAACAGCAGCAAATTCAACAACCTCAAAGGTGATAAACACCAACAAATTCAACAACAACCTCAACATTGAAAAATTCTGACAATTGCAACAATAACATCAACAATGAAAAACACCAAAAAATTCAACAACAACCCCAAAATTCAAAAACACCAACAAATTCAACTGCAACCTCAACTTTGAAAAATACAAAAAAGATCATAAAAAACCATTGATAACACCAATTAATTCAAAAACCTGAAAAATCAAAATCACCAACAAATTCAACAAGAACCTCAGCAAGGATAAACATCAAAAAATTGAACAAGAACCTCAACAATGACAAACACCAACAAATTCAACAAGTACGGCAACAATGAAAAACACCAAAAAATTCAACAACAAACTCAACATTGAAAATCACCAACAAATTCAACAACAACCTCAGCAATGAAAAACATCAAAAAATTCAACAAAAACCTCAACTTTGAAAAACACCAAAAAATTCAACAACCTCAACTTTGAGAAAGAGCAACAAATTCAACTGCAACATCAACTTTGAAAAATACAAAAAGATTCAAAAAAAAACAGCAACAAATTCAACTGCGACCTCAACTTTGAAAAATACAAAAAGATTAAAAAAAAACATTGAATACACCAATAAATTCAAAAACAACCTCAACATTGAAAATCACCAACAAATTCAACAAAAACCTCAACAATGAAAAACACCAAAAAATTCATCAACAACCTCAACATTCAAAAACACCAAAAAATTCAACAAAAACCTCAACAATGAAAAACACCAAAAAATTCAATAACAACCTCAACCTTGAAAAACACCAACAACTTCAACCACCTCAACATGGAAGAACACCAACAAATTCAACTGCAACCTCAACTATGAAAAATACATAAAAGATCAAAAAAAACCATTGATAACACCAATAAATTCAACAACCTCAACAATGTAAATCACCAACAAATTCAACAACAACATCAGCAATGAAAAACATCTAAACACTCAACAACAACCTCAACAATGAAAAACACCAAAAAATTCAACAACAACCTCATTTTTGAAAAACACCAACAGATATAATAACCTCAACATTCAAATACACCAACAAATTCAACATGAAACTCAGCTTTGAAAAACACCAGCAAATTCAACAACCTAAACATTGAAAAACATCATCAAATTCAACAACAACCTCAACTTTTAAAAATACAAAAAGTTTCAACAAAATCAAAACTGATAACAACAAAAAATTCAACAACAACCTCAATATTGAAAATCACCAACAAATTTAACAACAACATCAACAATTAAAAACATCAAAAAATTCAACAACAACCACAACAATGAAAAACAACAAACAATTCAACAACAACCTCAACATTCAAAAACACCAACAAATTCAACAACAACCTCGTCAATGAAAAACATCAAAAAATTCAGCAACAACCTCAACATTCAAAAACACTAACAAATTCAACAAAAACCTCAACAATTAAAAAAACCAAAAAAATCAACAAAAACCTCAACTTTGAAAAATACCAACAAGTTCAACAACCTCAACAGTGAAAAACACCAACAAATTCAACAACAACCTCAGCAATCAAAAACAGCCACAAATTCAATAACAACCTCTGCAATGAAAAAAACACAAAAATTCAACAACAAACTCAACATTCAAAAACACCAACAAATTCAACAAAAACCTCAACAATGAAAATCACAAAAAAATTCAACAACAACCTCAACAATGAAAATCACCAACAAATTCAAAAACAACCTCAACAATGATAAACATCAAAAAATTCAACAACAACTTCAACATTCAAAAACAACAACAAATTCAAAAAAAAACTCAACAATGAAAAACACCAAAAAATTCAACAACAACCTCAACTTTGAAAAAAACCAAAAACTTCAACAACCTCAACATTGAGAAACAGCAACAAATTGAACTGCAACCTCAACTTAGAAAAATACAAAAAGATTCAAAAAAAAAACATTGAATACACCAATGAATTGAACAACAACCTCAATATTGAAAATCACCAAAAAATTCAACAACAACCACAACATTGAAAAACACCAAAATATTCAACAACAACCTCAACTTTGAAAAACACCTACAAATTCAGAAACCTCAACATGGAAAAACACCATCAAATTAAACTACAACCTCAATATTGAAAATCACCAACAAATTCAACAACAACCTAACATTCGAAGACACCAACAAAATCAACAACAACGTCAACAATGAAAAACACCAAAGAATTCATCAACAACCTCAACATTCAAAAACGCCAACAAATTCAACAACAACCTCAACAATGAAAAACACCAAAAAATGCAACAACAACCTCAACATTCAAAAACAACAACAAATTCAACAAAAACCTCAACAATTAAAAAACCAAAAAATTCAACAACAACGTCAACTTTGAAAAACAGCAGCAAATTCAACAACCTCAAAAGTGATAAACACCAACAAATTCAACAACAACCTCAACATTGAAAAACTCTGACAAATGCAACAATAACCTCAACAATGAAAAACACCAAAAAATTCAACAACAACCCCAAAATTCAAAAACACCAACAAATTCAACTGCAACCTCAACTTTGGAAAATACAAAAAAGATCATAAAAAACCATTGATAACACCAATTAATTCAAAAACCTGAAGAATCAAAATCACCAACAAATTCAACAAGAACCTCAGCAAGGAAAAACATCAAAAAATTGAACCAGAACCTCAACAATGACAAACACCAACAAATTCAACAAGTACCGCAACAATGAAAAACACCAAAAAATTCAACAACAAACTCAACATTGAAAATCACCAACAAATTCAACAACAACCTCAGCAATGAAAAACATCAAAAAATTCAACAAAAACCTCAACTTTGAAAAACACCAAAAAATTCAACAACCTCAACTTTGAGAAAGAGCAACAAATTCAACTGCAACATCAACTTTGAAAAATACAAAAAGATTCAAAAAAAAACAGCAACAAATTCAACTGCGACCTCAACTTTGAAAAATACAAAAAGATTAAAAAAAAACATTGAATACACCAATAAATTCAAAAACAACCTCAACATTGAAAATCACCAACAAATTCAACAAAAACCTCAACAATGAAAAACACCAAAAAATTCATCAACAATTCAGCAACAAACACAACATTCAAAATCACCAACAAATTCAACAACAACCTCAGCAATGAAAAACATCAAAAAATTCAACAAAGCCTCAACTTTGAAAAACACCAAAAAATTCAACAACCTCAACTTTGAGAAAGAGCAACAAATTCAACTGCAACATCAACTTTGAAAAATACAAAAAGATTCAAAAAAAAACAGCAACAAATTCAACTGCGACCTCAACTTTGAAAAATACAAAAAGATTTAAAAAAAACATTGAATACACCAATAAATTCAAAAACAACCTCAACATTGAAAATCTTCAACAAATTCAACAAAAACCTCAACAATGAAAAACACCAAAAAATTCATCAACAACCTCAAAATTCAAAAACACCAAAAAATTCAACAAAAACCTCAACAATGAAAAACACCAAAAAACTCAATAACAACCTCAACCTTGAAAAACACCAACAACTTCAACCACCTCAACATGGAAGAACACCAACAAATTCAACTGCAACCTCAACTATGAAAAATACATAAAAGATCAAAAAAAACCATTGATAACACCAATAAATTCAACAACCTCAACAATGTAAATCACCAACAAATTCAACAACAACATCAGCAATGAAAAACATCTAAACACTCAACAACAACCTCAACAATGAAAAACACCAAAAAATTCTACAACAACCTCAACATTGAAAATCACCAACAAATTCAACATAAACCTCAACAATGAAAAACAGTAAAAAAATTCATCTACAACCTCAACTTTCAAAAACACCAAATAATTCAACAAAAACCTCAACAATGAAAAACACCAAAAAATTCAACAACAACCTAAACTTTGAAAAACAACAACTTCAACAACCCTCAACATTGAAGAACACCAACAAATTCAACTGCAAGCTCAACTTTGAGAAACACAAAAAAAAAATAAAAACCATTGATAACACCAATAAATTCAACAACCCTCAACATTGTAAATCACCAACAAATTCAACAACAACATCAGCAATGAAAAACATCTAAACACTCAACAACAACCTCAACTTTGAAAAACACCAAAAAATTCAACAACCTCAACTTTGAGAAACAGCAACAAATTCAACTGCAACCTCAACTTTGAAAAATACAAAAAGATTCAAAACAAGACATTGAATACACCAATAAATTAAACAACAATCTCAATATTGAAAATCACAAAAAAATTCAACAACAACCTCAAAATTGAAAAACAACAAATTATCAACAACAACCTCAACTTTGAAAAACACCAACAAATTCAAAACCCTCAACATGGAAAAACACCAACAAATTCAAAAAAAACCTCAACAATGAAAAACACCAACAAATTCAACAACAACCTCAATTTGAAAAACACCAACAAATTCAACAACCTCACCATTGAAAAACACCAACAAATTCAACAACAACCTCAGCAATGAAAATCATCAAAAAATGTAACAACAACCTCAACTTTGAAAAACACCAACAACTTCAAGCACCTCAACATTGAGAAACAGCAACAAATTCAACTGCGACCTCAACTTTGAAAAATACAAAAAGATTTAAAAAAAACATTGAATACACCAATAAATTCAACAACAACCTCAACATTGAAAATCACCAACAAATTCAACAAAAACCTCAACAATGAAAAACACCAAAAAATTCATCAACAACCTCAACATTCAAAAAAACCAAAAAATTCAACAAAAACCTCAACAATGAAAAACACCAAAAAATTCAATAACAACCTCAACCTTGAAAAACACCAACAACTTCAACCAACTCAACATGGAAGAACACCAACAAATTCAACTGCAACCTCAACTTTGAAAAATACATAAAAAATCAAAAAAAACCATTGATAACACCAATAAATTCAACAACCTCAACAATGTAAATCACCAACAAATTCAACAACAACATCAGCAATGAAAAACATCTCTACACTCAACAACAACCTCAACAATGAAAAACACCAAAAAATTCTACAACAACCTCAACATTGAAAATCACCAACAAATTCAACATAAACCTCAACAATGAAAAACACTAAAAAAAATTCATCTACAACCTCAACTTTCATAAACACCAAATAATTCAACAAAAACCTCAACAATTAAAAACACCAAAAAATTCAACAACAACCTCAACTTTGAAAAACAACAACAACTTCAACAACCTCAACATTGAAGAACACCAACAAATTCAACTGCAACCTCAACTTTGAAAAATACAAAAAGATTCAAAAAAAAACATTGAATACACCAATAAATTCAACAACAACCTCAACATTGAAAAACACCAAAAAATTCAACAAAAACCTCAACATTGAAAAACACCAAAAAATTCAATAACAACCTCAACCTTGAAAAACACCAACAACTTCAACCACCTGAACATGGAAAAACACCAACAAATTCAACTGCAACCTCAACTTTGAAAAATACATGAAAGATCAAAAAAAACCATTGATAACACCAATAAGTTCAACAACCTCAACATTGTAAATCACCAACAAATTCAACAACAACATCAGCAATGAAAAACATCTAAACACTCAACAACAACCTCAACTTTGAAAAACACCAAAAAATTCATCAGCCTCAACTTTGAGAAACAGCAACAAATTCAACTGCAACCTCAACTTTGAAAAATACAAAAAGATTCAAAACAAGACATTGAATACACCAATAAGTTCAACAACAATCTCAATATTGAAAATCACAAAAAAATTCAACAACAACCTCAAAATTGAAAAACAACAAATTATCAACAACAACCTCAACTTTGAAAAACACCAACAAATTCAAAACCCTCAACATGGAAAAACACCAACAAATTCAACAACAACCTCAACAAAGAAAAACACCAACAAATTCAAAAAAAACCTCAACAATGAAAAACACCAAAAAATTCAACAACAACCTCAACAATGAAAATCACCAAAAACTACTAAAACAAACTCAACATGGAAAATCACCAACAAATTCAACAACAACCTCAACTTTGAAAAACACCAACGAATTCAAAAACCTCAACATGGAAAAATACCAACAAATTCAACCACAACCACAATATTGAAAATCACCAACAAATTCAACAACAACCTCAACAGTGAAAAACACCACCAAATTCAACATAAACCTCAACAATGAAAAACACAAAATAATTCATCAACAACCTCAACATTCAAAAACACCAAATAATTCAACAAAAACCTCAATAATGAAAAACATCAAAAAATTCAACAACAACCTCAACTTTGAAAAACACCAACAAATTCAACAACCTCAACATTGATAAACACCAACAAATTCAACAACAACCTCAGCAATGAAAAACATCAAAAAATGTAACAACAACCTCAACTTTGAAAAACACCAACAACTTCAAGCACCTCAACATTGAGAAACAGCAACAAATTCAACTGCGACCTCAACTTTGAAAAATACAAAAAGATTAAAAAAAAACATTGAATACACCAATAAATTCAACAACAACCTCAACATTGAAAATCACCAACAAATTCAACAAAAACCTCAACAATGAAAAACACCAAAAAATTCATCAACAACCTCAACATTCAAAAAAACCAAAAAATTCAACAAAAACCTCAACAATGAAAAACACCAAAAAATTCAATAACAACCTCAACCTTGCAAAACACCAACAACTTCAACCACCTCAACATGGATGAACACCAACAAATTCAACTGCAACCTCAACTTTGAAAAATACATAAAAAATCAAAAAATACCATTGATAACACCAATAAATTCAACAACCTCAACAATGAAAAACACCAAAAAATTCTACAACAACCTCAACATTGAAAATCACCAACAAATTCAACATAAACCTCAACAATGAAAAACACTAAAAAAATTCATCTACAACCTCAACTTTCAATAACACCAAATAATTCAACAAAAACCTCAACAATGAAAAACACCAAAAAATTCAACAACAACCTCAACTTTGAAAAACAACAACAACTTCAACAACCTCAACATTGAAGAACACCAACAAATTCAACTGCAACCTCAACTTTGAGAAACACAAAAAAAAAATAAAAAACATTGAAAACACCAATAAATTCAACAAAATCAACATTGAAAATCACGAACAAATTCAACAACAACCTCAGCAATGAAAAACATCAAAAAATGTAACAACAACCTCAACTTTGAAAAACACCAAAAAATTCAACAAGCTCAACATTGAGAAACAGCAACAAATTCAACTGCAACCTCAACTTTGAAAAATACAAAAAGATTCAAAAAAAAACATTGAATACACCAATAAATTCAACAACAACCTCAACATTGAAAAACACCAAAAAATTCAACAAAAACCTCAACAATGAAAAACACCAAAAAATACAAAAACAAACTCAACATTGAAAATCACCAACAAATTCAACAACAACCTCAACATTGAAAAACACCAAAAAATTCAACAACAACCTCAACAATGAAAATCACCAAAAACTACAAAAACAAACTCAACATTGAAAATCACCAACAAATTCAACAACAACCTCAACTTTGAAAAACACCAACGAATTCAAAAACCTCAACATGGAAAAATACCAACAAATTCAACCACAACCACAATATTGAAAATCACCAACAAATTCAACAACAACCTCAACAGTGAAAAACACCAACAAATTCAACATAAACCTCAACAATGAAAAACACAAAATAATTCATCAGCAACCTCAACATTCAAAAACACCAAATAATTCAACAAAAACCTCAATAATGAAAAACATCAAAAAATTCAACAACAACCTCAACTTTGAAAAACACCAACAACTTCAACAACCTCAACATTGTAAAACAGCAACAAATTCAACTGCAACCTCAACTTTGAAAAATACAAAAAATATCAAAAAAAACCATTGATAACACCAATAAATTCAACAACCTCAACATTGAAAATCATCAACTAATTCAACAACAACCTCAGCAATGAAAAACATCAAAAAATTCAACAACAGCCTCAACTTTGAATAACACCAAAAAATTCAACAACCTCAACATTGAGAAACAGCAACAAATTCAACTGCAACCTAAGGTTTGAAAAATACATTAAGATTCAAATAAAAACATTGAATACACAAATAATTTCAACAACAACCTCAACATTGAATATCACCAACAAATTCAACAAAAACCTCAACAATGAAAAACACCAAAAAATTCATCAACAACCTCAACATTCAAAAACACCAAAAAATTCAACAAAAACCTCAACTTTGAAAAACACCAACTACTTCAACAACCTCAACTTTGAAAAACACCAAGAAATTCAAATGCAACCTCAACTTTGTTAAATACAAGAAAGATTAAAAAAAAACCATTGATAACATCAATAAATTCAACATCCTCAACATTGACAAACACCAACAATTCAACAACAACCTCAACTTTTAAAAGTACAAAAAGGTTCAACAAAATAAAAATTGAATGCACCAACAAATTCAACAACAACCTCAAAATTGAAAATCGCCAACAAATTTAACAACAACCTCAACAATGAAAAATATCAAAAATTCAACAACAACAACCACAACAATGAAAAACACCAACAAATTCAACAACAACCTCAATATTAAAAATCACCAACAAATTTAACAACAACCTCAACATTGAAAAACATCAAAAATTCAACAACAACAACAATGAAAAACAACAAACAATTCAACAACAACCTCAACATTCAAAAACACGAAAAAATTCAACAACAAGCTCAACATTGAAAAACACCAACAAATTCAACAACATTCTCAACATTGAAAATCACCAAAAAATTCAACAACAAACTCAACATTGAAAAATTCCAACAATTTCAACAACAACCTCAACATTGAAAAACACCAACAAATTCAACAACAAACTCAGCATTGAAAATCACCAACAAATTCAACAACAACCTCAACTTTGAAAAACACCTACAAATTCAAAAACCTCAACATGGAAAAACACCAATAAATTCAACCACAACCTCAATATTGAAAATCACCAACAAATTCAACAACAACCTCAACAGTGAAAAACACCAAGAAATTCAACAAAAACCTCAACAATGAAAAACACCAAAAAATTCATCAACAACCTCAACATTCAAAAACACAGACAAATTCAACAGAAACCTCAACAATGAAAAACACCAAAAAATTCAACAACAACCTCAACATTGAAAATCACCAACAAATTCAACAAAAACCACAACAATGAAAAACACCAAATAATTCATCGACAACCTCAACATTCAATAATGCCAAATAATTCAACAAAAACCTCAACAACGAAAAACACCAAAAAACTCAACAACGAACTCAACTTTGAAAAACAACAACAACTTCAACAACCTTAACATAGAAAATCATCAACTAATTCAATAACAACCTCAGCAACGAAAAACATCAAAAAATCAACAACAACCTCAACTTTGAATAACACCAAAAAATTCAAAAACCTCAACATTGAGAAACAGCAAGAAATTCAACTGCAACCTTAGGTTTGAAAAATACAAAAAGATTCAAATAAAAACATTGAATACACCAATAAATTCAACAACAACCTCAACAATGAAAGGCACCAAAATATTCATCAACAACCTCAACATTCAAAAACAACAAAAAATTCAACAAAAACTTCAACAATGAAAAACACCAAAAAATTTAACAACAACCTCAACTTTGAAAAACACCAACAACTTCAACAACCTCAACATTGAAAAACATCAACAAATTCAACTGCAACCTCAACTTTGAAAAATACAAAAAAGATCAAAAAATATCCATTGATAACACCAATAAATTCAACAACCTCAACATTGAAAATCACCAAGAAATTCAACAACAACCTCAGCAATGAAAAACATAAAAAAATTCAACAACAACCTCAACTTTGACTAACACCAAAAAATTCACCAACCTCAACAATGAAAAACACGAACAAATTCAACAACAACCTCAATATTGAAAATCACCAACAAATTTAACAAAAAACCTCAACAATGAAAAACATCAAAAATTCAACAACAACCTCAATATTGAAAATCACCAACAAATTTAACAAAAAACCTCAACAATTAAAAACACCAAAAAATTCAACAACAACGTCAACTTTGAAAAATAACAACAAATTCAACAACCTCAAAATTGAAAAACACCAACAATTTCAACAACAAACTCAACATTGAAAATCTCCAAAAAATCCAACAACAACCTCAACATTGAAAAACTCCAACAAGTTCAACAACAACCTCAACAATGAAAAACACCAAAAAATTCAACAAGAAACTCAACATTGAAAATCATCAACAAATTCAACAAAAACCTCAACAATGAAAAACACCAAAAAATTCATCAACAACCTCAACATTCAAAAACACCAACAAATTCAACAAAAACCTCAACAATGAAAAACACCAAGAAATTTAACAACAACCTCAACATTGAAAATCACCAACAAATTCAATAAAAACTTCAACAATAAAAAACACCATAAATTTCATGAACCACCTCAACATTCAAAAGCACAAAAAAATTCAACAAAAACCTCAACAATAAAAAACACCAAAAAATTCAACAACAACCTCAATTTGAAAAACACCAACAGATTTAACAACCTCAACATTCAAATACACCAACAAATTCAAGAACAAATTCAGCTTTGAAAAACACCAACAAATTCAACAACATCAACATTGAAAAAAACCAACAAATTCAACAACAACCTCAACTTTAAAAAATACAAAAAGGTTCAACAAAATAAAAATTGATAACACCAACAAATTCAACAACAACCTCAATATTGAAAATCACCAACAAATTTAACAACAACCTCAACAATGAATAACATCAAAAATTCAACAACAACAACCACAACAATGAAAAACAACAAACAATTCAACAACAACCTCAACATTCGAAAAACCATCAAATTCAACAACAACCTCAACATTGAAAAACTCCAACTATTTCAACCACAACCTCAATATTGAAAATCACCAAAATATTCAACAACAACCTCAACATTGAAAATCACCAACAAATTCAACAAGAACCTCAACAATGATAAACACCAATAAATTCATCAACAATCTCAACATTCAAAAACAACAACAAATTCAACAGAAACCTCAACAATGAAAAACACCAAAAAATTCAACAACAACCTCAACATTGAAAATCACCAACAAATTCAACAAAAACCTCAACAATGATAAAGACCAAAAAATTCAACAACAACCTCAACTTTGAAAAACACCAACAACTTCAACAACCTCAACATTGAAAAATATCTACAAATTCAATTGCAACCTCAACTTTGAAAAATAGAAAAAAGATAAAAAAAACCATTGATAACACCAATAAATTCAACAACCTCAACATTGAAAATCACCAACAAATTCAACAGCAACGTCAGCAATGAAAAACATCAAAAAATTAAACAAAAAACCTCAACTTTGAATAACACCAAAAAATTCAACAACCTCAACATTGAGAAAGAGCAACCATTTCAACTGCAACGTCAACTTTCAAAGATACAAAAAGATTCAAATAAAAACATTGAATACAGCAATAAATTCAACAACAACCTCAACATTGAAAATCACCAACAAATTCTACAAAAACCTCAACAATGAAAAACACCAAAAAAATTCATCAACAACCTCAACATTCAAAAACACCAAAAAATTCAAAAAAAACCTCAACAATGAAAAACACCAAAAAATTCAAGAACATCCTCAACATTGAAAAACACCAACGAATTCAACTGCAACATCAACTTTGAAAAATACAAAAAAGATCATAAAAAAACATTTGATAACACCAATAAATTCAACAACCTCAACATTGAAAATCACCAACAAATTCAACAACAAACTCAGCAATGAAAAACATCAAAAATTCAACAACAACCTCAACTTTGAACAACACCAAAAAATTCGACAACCTCAACATTGAGAAATAGCAACAAATTCAAGTGCATCCTCAACTTTAAAAATAAAAAAAGATTAAAAAAAAGCATTGAATACACCACTAAATTCAACAACAACCTCAATATTGAAAATCACCAAAAAATTCAACAACAACCTCAATTTGAAAAACACCAACAGATTTAACAACCTCAACATTCAAATACACCAACAAATTCAACAACAAACGCAGCTTTGAAAAACACCAACAAATTCTACAACTTCAACATTGAAAAACACCAACAACTTCAACAACAACCTCAACTTTTAAAATTACAAAAAGGTTCAACAAAATAAAAAATGATAACACCAACAAATTCAACAACAACCTCAAAATTGAAAATCACCAACAAATTTAACAACAACCTCAACAATGAAAAACATCAAAAATTCAACAGCAACAACCACAACAATGAAAAACACCAAACAATTCAACAACAACCACAACATTCAAAAACACCAACAAATTCAACAACAACCTCAACAATGCAAACACCAAAAAATTCATCAACAACCTCAACATTCAAAAACACCAACAGATTCAAAAAAAACCTCAACAATTAAAAACATCAAAAAATTCAACAACAACGACAACTTTGAAAAATACCAACAAATTCAACAACCTCAACACTGAAAAACACCAACAAATTCAACAACAAAATCAACATTGAAAATCACCAACAAATTCAACAACAACCTCAACAATGAAAAACACCAACAAATTCAACAAAAACCTCAACCAAGAAAAACAAAAAAAATTCATCAGCAACCTCAACATTCAAAAACACCAACAAATTCAACAAAAACCTCATCAATGAAAAACACCAATAAATTCAACAACCTCAACATTGAAAATCACCAAAAAATTGAACAAAAACATCAACAATGAAAAACATCATAAAATTCAACAACAACCTCAACTTTGAAAAACACCGAAAAATTCAACAACCTCAAAATTGAGAAACAGTAAGAACTTCAACCGCAACCTCAGCTTTGAAAAATACAAAAAGATTCAAATACAAACATTGAATACACCAATAAATTCAACAACAACCTCAACAATGAAAAACACCAAAAAATTCAACAAGAAACTCAACATTGAAAATCACCAACAAATTCAACAAAAACCTCAACAATGAAAAACACCAAAAAATTCATCAACAACCTCAACATTCAAAAACACCAACAAATTCAACAAAAACCACAACAATGAAAAACACCAAAAAATTTAACAACAACCTCAACATTGAAAATCACCAACAAATTCAATAAAAACCTCAACAATGAAAAACACCATAAAATTCATGAACCACCTCAACATTCAAAAGCACAAAAAAATTCAACAAAAACCTCAACAATAAAAAACACCAAAAAATTCAACAACAACATCAATTTGAAAAACACCAACAGAATTAACAACCTCAACATTCAAATACACCAACAAATTCAAGAACAAATTCAGCTTTGAAAAACACCAACAAATTCAACAACATCAACATTGAAAAAAACCAACAAATTCAACAACAACCTCAACTTTAAAAAATACAAAAAGGTTCAACAAAATAAAAATTGATAACACCAACAAATTCAACAACAACCTCAATATTGAAAATCACCAACAAATTTAACAACAACCTCAACAATGAATAACATCAAAAATTCAACAACAACAACCACGACAATGAAAAACAACAAACAATTCAACAACAACCTCAACATTCGAAAAACCATCAAATTCAACAACAAGCTCAACATTGAAAAACACCAACAAATTCAACAACATTCTCAACATTGAAAATCACCATAAAATTCAACAACAACCTCAACATTGAAAAACTCCAACTATTTCAACCACAACCTCAATATTGAAAATCACCAAAATATTCAACAACAACCTCAACATTGAAAATCACCAACAAATTCAACAAGAACCTCAACAATGATAAACACCAATAAATTCATCAACAATCTCAACATTCAAAAACAGCAACAAATTCAACAACCTCAACATTGAAGAACACCAACAAATTCAACTGCAACCTCAACTTTGAGAAACACAAAAAAAAAATAAAAAACATTGAAAACACCAATAAATTCAACAAAATCAACATTGAAAATCACGAACAAATTCAACAACAACCTCAGCAATGAAAAACATCAAAAAATGTAACAACAACCTCAACTTTGAAAAACACCAAAAAATTCAACAAGCTCAACATTGAGAAACAGCAACAAATTCAACTGCAACCTCAACTTTGAAAAATACAAAAAGATTCAAAAAAAAACATTGAATACACCAATAAATTCAACAACAACCTCAACATTGAAAAACACCAAAAAATTCAACAAAAACCTCAACAATGAAAAACACCAAAAAATTCAAAAACAAACTCAACATTGAAAATCACCAACAAATTCAACAACAACCTCAACATTGAAAAACACCAAAAAATTCAACAACAACCTCAACAATGAAAATCACCAAAAACTACAAAAACAAACTCAACATTGAAAATCACCAACAAATTCAACAACAACCTCAACTTTGAAAAACACCAACGAATTCAAAAACCTCAACGTGGAAAAATACCAACAAATTCAACCACAACCACAATATTGAAAATCACCAACAAATTCAACAACAACCTCAACAGTGAAAAACACCAACAAATTCAACATAAACCTCAACAATGAAAAACACAAAATAATTCATCAGCAACCTCAACATTCAAAAACACCAAATAATTCAACAAAAACCTCAATAATGAAAAACATCAAAAAATTCAACAACAACCTCAACTTTGAAAAACACCAACAACTTCAACAACCTCAACATTGTAAAACAGCAACAAATTCAACTGCAACCTCAACTTTGAAAAATACAAAAAATATCAAAAAAAACCATTGATAACACCAATAAATTCAACAACCTCAACATTGAAAATCATCAACTAATTCAACAACAACCTCAGCAATGAAAAACATCAAAAAATTCAACAACAGCCTCAACTTTGAATAACACCAAAAAATTCAACAACCTCAACATTGAGAAACAGCAACAAATTCAACTGCAACCTAAGGTTTGAAAAATACATTAAGATTCAAATAAAAACATTGAATACACAAATAATTTCAACAACAACCTCAACATTGAATATCACCAACAAATTCAACAAAAACCTCAACAATGAAAAACACCAAAAAATTCATCAACAACCTCAACATTCAAAAACACCAAAAAATTCAACAAAAACCTCAACATTGAAGAACACCATAAAATTCAACAAAAACCTCAACTTTGAAAAACACCAACTACTTCAACAACCTCAACTTTGAAAAACACCAAGAAATTCAAATGCAACCTCAACTTTGTTAAATACAAGAAAGATTAAAAAAAAACCATTGATAACATCAATAAATTCAACATCCTCAACATTGACAAACACCAACAATTCAACAACAACCTCAACTTTTAAAAGTACAAAAAGGTTCAACAAAATAAAAATTGAATGCACCAACAAATTCAACAATAACCTCAAAATTGAAAATCGCCAACAAATTTAACAACAACCTCAACAATGAAAAATATCAAAAATTCAACAACAACAACCACAACAATGAAAAACACCAACAAATTCAACAACAACCTCAATATTAAAAATCACCAACAAATTTAACAACAACCTCAACATTGAAAAACATCAAAAATTCAACAACAACAACAATGAAAAACAACAAACAATTCAACAACAACCTCAACATTCAAAAACACGAAAAAATTCAACAACAAGCTCAACATTGAAAAACACCAACAAATTCAACAACATTCTCAACATTGAAAATCACCAAAAAATTCAACAACAAACTCAACATTGAAAAATTCCAACAATTTCAACAACAACCTCAACATTGAAAAGCACCAACAAATTCAACAACAAACTCAACATTGAAAATCACCAACAAATTCAACAACAACCTCAACTTTGAAAAACACCTACAAATTCAAAAACCTCAACATGGAAAAACACCAATAAATTCAACCACAACCTCAATATTGAAAATCACCAACAAATTCAACAACAACCTCAACAGTGAAAAACACCAAGAAATTCAACAAAAACCTCAACAATGAAAAACACCAAAAAATTCATCAACAACCTCAACATTCAAAAACACAGACAAATTCAACAGAAACCTCAACAATGAAAAACACCAAAAAATTCAACAACAACCTCAACATTGAAAATCACCAACAAATTCAACAAAAACCACAACAATGAAAAACACCAAATAATTCATCGACAACCTCAACATTCAATAATGCCAAATAATTCAACAAAAACCTCAACAACGAAAAACACCAAAAAACTCAACAACGAACTCAACTTTGAAAAACAACAACAACTTCAACAACCTTAACATAGAAAATCATCAACTAATTCAATAACAAACTCAGCAACGAAAAACATCAAAAAATCAACAACAACCTCAACTTTGAATAACACCAAAAAATTCAAAAACCTCAACATTGAGAAACAGCAAGAAATTCAACTGCAACCTTAGGTTTGAAAAATACAAAAAGATTCAAATAAAAACATTGAATACACCAATAAATTCAACAACAACCTCAACAATGAAAGGCACCAAAATATTCATCAACAACCTCAACATTCAAAAACAACAAAAAATTCAACAAAAACTTCAACAATGAAAAACACCAAAAAATTTAACAACAACCTCAACTTTGAAAAACACCAACAACTTCAACAACCTCAACATTGAAAAACATCAACAAATTCAACTGCAACCTCAACTTTGAAAAATACAAAAAAGATCAAAAAATATCCATTGATAACACCAATAAATTCAACAACCTCAACTTTGAAAATCACCAAGAAATTCAACAACAACCCCAGCAATGAAAAACACCAAAAAATTCATCAACAACCTCAACATTGAAAATCACCAACAAATTCAACAAAAACCTCAACAATGAAAAACACCAAATAATTCATGGACAACCTCAACATTCAAAAACGCCAAATAATTCAACAAAAACCTCAACAATGAAAAACACCAAAAAATTCAACAACAAACTCAACTTTGAAAAACAACAACAACTTCAAGAACCTTAACATTGAAAAACACCAACAAATTCAACTGCAACCTCAACTTTGAAAAATACAAAAAAGATCAAAAAAATCCATTGATAACACCAATAAATTCAACAACCTCAACTTTGAAAATAACCAAGAAATTCAACAACAACCCCAGCAATGAAAAACATAAAAAAATTCAACAACAACCTCAACTTTGAACAACACCAAAAAATTCAACAACCTCAACATTGAGAAACAGCAACAAATTCAACTGCAACCTCAACTTTGAAAAATACAAAAAGCTTCAAATAAAAAACATTGAATACACCAATAAAATCAACAACATCCTCAATATTGAAAATCATCAAAAAACTCAACAACAACCTCAACTTTGAAAAAGACCAATGAATTCAAAAACCTCAACATGGATAAACACCAAAAAATTCAACTACAACCTCAATATGGAAAATCACCAACAAATTCTACAACAAACGCAGCTTTGAAGAGAACCAACAAATTCAAAAACCTCAACATTGAAAAACAGCAACAAATTCAACAACAACCTCAACTTTTAAAAATACAAAAAGGTTCATCCAAAAAAAAATGATAACACCAACACTTTCAACAACAACCTCAAAATTGAAAATCACCAACAAATTTAACAACAACCTCAACAATGAAAAACATCAATAATTCAACAGCAACAACCACAACGATGAAAAACACCAACAAATTCAACAACAACCTCAATATTGAAAATCACCAACAAGTTTAACAAAAAACCTCAACAATGAAAAACATCAAAAATTCAACAACAACAACTACAACAATGAAAAACAGGAACAAATTCAACAAAAACCTCAACAATTAAAAACACCAAAAAATTCAACAACAACGTCAACTTTGAAAAATACCAACAAATTCAACAAACTCAACATCGAAAAACACCAACAAATTCAACAACAAACTCAACATTGAAAATCTCCAAAAAATTCAACAACAACCTCAACATTGAAAAACTCCAACAAGTTCAACAACAACCTCAACAATGAAAAACACCAAAAAATTCAACAAGAAACTCAACATTGAAAATCACCAACAAATTCAACAAAAACATCAACAATGAAAAACACCAAAAAATTCAACAACAACCTCAACATTGAAAATCACCAACAAATTCAACAAAAACCTCAAAAATGAAAAACACCATAAAATTCATGAACAACCTCAACATTCAAAAGCACAAAAAAATCAAACAAAAACCTCAACAATGAAAAACACCAAAAAATTCAACAACCACAACATTGAGAAACAGCAAAAAATTCGACTGCAACCTCAACTTTGAAAAATACAAAAAGATTCAAAAAAAAACATTGAATACACCAATAAATTCAACAACAATCTCAATATTGAAAATCACCAAAAAAATTCAACAACAACCTCAACATTGAAAAGCACCAAATTATCAACAACAACATCAACTTTAAAAAACACCAACAAATTCAAAAACCTCAGCATGGAAAAACACCAACAAATTCAACTACAACCACAATATTGAAAATCACCAACAAATTCAACAACAACCTCAACAATGAAAAACACCAAAAAATTCAACAACAACCTCAATTTGAAAAACACCAACAGATTTAACAACCTCAACATTCAAATACACCAATAAATTCAACAACAAACTCAGCTTTGAAAAACACCAACAAATTCAACAACCTCAACATTGAAAAACACCAAAAAATTCAGCAAGAAACTCAACATTGAAAATCACCAACAAATTCAACAAAAACCTGAACAAAGAAAAACACCAAAAAATTCATCAACAACCTCAATATTCAAAAACACCAACAAATTCAACAAAAACCTCAACAATGAAAAACACCAAAATTTTCAACAACAACCTCAATTTGAAAAACACCAACAGATTTAACAACCTCAACATTCAAATACACCAACAAATTCAACAACAAATTCAGCTTTGAAAAACACCAACAAATTCAACAACATCAACATTGAAAAAAACCAACAAATTCAACAACAACCTCAACTTTTAAAAATACAAAAAGGTTCAACAAAATAAAAATTGATAACACCAACAAATTCAACTACAACCTCAATATTGAAAATCACCAACAATTTCAACAACTACCTCAACAATGAAAAACACCAACAAATACAACAAAAAACGCAACAATGAAAAACACCAAAAAATTCAACAACATCATCAATTTGAAAAACACCAACAGATTTAACAACCTCAACATTTAAATACACCAATAAATTCAGCAACAAACTCAGCTTTGAAAAACACCAACAAATTCAACAACCTCAACATTGAAAAACACCAAAAAATTCAGCAAGAAACTCAACATTGAAAATCACCAACAAATTCAACAAAAACCTCAACAAAGAAAAACACCAAAAAATTCATCAACAACCTCAACATTGAAAATCACCAACAAATTCAACAAAAACCTCAACAATGAAAAACACCAAATAATTCATGGACAACCTCAACATTCAAAAATGCCAAATAATTCAACAAAAACCTCAACAATGAAAAACACCAAAAAATTCAACAACAAACTCAACTTTGAAAAACAACAACAACTTCAACAACCTTAACATAGAAAATCATCAACTAATTCAACAACAACCTCAGCAATGAAAAACATCAAAAATTCAACAACAACCTCAACTTTGAATAACACCAAAAAATTCAACAACCTCAACATTGAGAAACAGCAAGAAATTCAACTGCAACCTTAGGTTTGAAAAATACAAAAAGATTCAAATAAAAACATTGAATACACCAATAAATTCAACAACAACCTCAACAATGAAAAGCACAAAAAAATTCATCAACAACCTCAACATTCAAAAACACCAAAAAATTGAACAAAAACCTCAACAATGAAAAACACCAAAAAATTTAACAACAACCTCAACTTTGAAAAACACCAACAGCTTCAAGAACCTCAACATTGAAAAACACCAACAAATTCAACTGCAACCTCAACTTTGAAAAATACAAAAAAGATCAAAAAAAATCCATTGATAACACCAATAAATTCAACAACCTCAACATTGAAAATCACCAAGAAATTCAACAACAACCTCAGCAATGAAAAACATCAAAAAATTCAACAACAACCTCAACTTTGAACAACACCAAAAAATACAACAACCTCAACATTGAGAAACAGCAACAAATTCAACTGCAACCTCAACTTTGAAAAATACAAAAAGCTTCAAAAAAAAACATTGAATACACCAATAAAATCAACAACATCCTCAATATTAAAAATCATCAAAAAAATTCAACAACAGCCTCAACTTTGAAAAAGACCAACAAATTCAAAAACCTCAACATGGAAAAACACCAACAAATTCAACTACAACCTCAATATGGAAAATCACCAACAAATTCAACAACAAACGTAGCTTTGAAGAGCACCAACAAATTCAACAACCTCAACATTGAAAAACAGCAACAAATTCAACAACAACCTCAACTTTTAAAAATACAAAAAGGTTCATCCAAATAAAAATTGATAACACCAACAATTTCAAAAACAACCTCAAAATTGAAAAACACCAACAAATTCAACAACAAACTCAACATTGAAAATCTCTAAAAAATTCAACAACAAGCTCAACATTGAAAAACTCCAACAAGTTCAACAACAACCTCAACAATGAAAAACACCAAAAAATTCAACAAGAAACTCAACATTGAAAATCACCAACAAATTCAACAAAAACCTCAACAATGAAAAACACCAAAAAATTCATCAACAACCTCAACATTCAAAAACACCAACAAATTCAACAAAAACCTCAACAATGAAAAACACCAAAATTTTCAACAACAACCTCAATTTGAAAAACACCAACAGATTTAACAACCTCAACATTCAAATACACCAACAAATTCAACAACAAATTCAGCTTTGAAAAACACCAACAAATTCAACAACATCAACATTGAAAAAAACCAACAAATTCAACAACAACCTCAACTTTTAAAAATACAAAAAGGTTCAACAAAATAAAAATTGATAACACCAACAAATTCAACTACAACCTCAATATTGAAAATCACCAACAATTTCAACAACTACCTCAACAATGAAAAACACCAACAAATACAACAAAAAACGCAACAATGAAAAACACCAAAAAATTCAACAACATCATCAATTTGAAAAACACCAACAGATTTAACAACCTCAACATTTAAATACACCAATAAATTCAGCAACAAACTCAGCTTTGAAAAACACCAACAAATTCAACAACCTCAACATTGAAAAACACCAAAAAATTCAGCAAGAAACTCAACATTGAAAATCACCAACAAATTCAACAAAAACCTCAACAAAGAAAAACACCAAAAAATTCATCAACAACCTCAACATTGAAAATCACCAACAAATTCAACAAAAACCTCAACAATGAAAAACACCAAATAATTCATGGACAACCTCAACATTCAAAAATGCCAAATAATTCAACAAAAACCTCAACAATGAAAAACACCAAAAAATTCAACAACAAACTCAACTTTGAAAAACAACAACAACTTCAACAACCTTAACATAGAAAATCATCAACTAATTCAACAACAACCTCAGCAATGAAAAACATCAAAAATTCAACAACAACCTCAACTTTGAATAACACCAAAAAATTCAACAACCTCAACATTGAGAAACAGCAAGAAATTCAACTGCAACCTTAGGTTTGAAAAATACAAAAAGATTCAAATAAAAACATTGAATACACCAATAAATTCAACAACAACCTCAACAATGAAAAGCACAAAAAAATTCATCAACAACCTCAACATTCAAAAACACCAAAAAATTGAACAAAAACCTCAACAATGAAAAACACCAAAAAATTTAACAACAACCTCAACTTTGAAAAACACCAACAGCTTCAAGAACCTCAACATTGAAAAACACCAACAAATTCAACTGCAACCTCAACTTTGAAAAATACAAAAAAGATCAAAAAAAATCCATTGATAACACCAATAAATTCAACAACCTCAACATTGAAAATCACCAAGAAATTCAACAACAACCTCAGCAATGAAAAACATCAAAAAATTCAACAACAACCTCAACTTTGAACAACACCAAAAAATACAACAACCTCAACATTGAGAAACAGCAACAAATTCAACTGCAACCTCAACTTTGAAAAATACAAAAAGCTTCAAAAAAAAACATTGAATACACCAATAAAATCAACAACATCCTCAATATTAAAAATCATCAAAAAAATTCAACAACAGCCTCAACTTTGAAAAAGACCAACAAATTCAAAAACCTCAACATGGAAAAACACCAACAAATTCAACTACAACCTCAATATGGAAAATCACCAACAAATTCAACAACAAACGTAGCTTTGAAGAGCACCAACAAATTCAACAACCTCAACATTGAAAAACAGCAACAAATTCAACAACAACCTCAACTTTTAAAAATACAAAAAGGTTCATCCAAATAAAAATTGATAACACCAACAATTTCAAAAACAACCTCAAAATTGAAAAACACCAACAAATTCAACAACAAACTCAACATTGAAAATCTCCAACAAGTTCAACAACAACCTCAACAATGAAAAACACCAAAAAATTCAACAAGAAACTCAACATTGAAAATCACCAACAAATTCAACAAAAACCTCAACAATGAAAAACACCAAAAAATTCATCAACAACCTCAACATTCAAAAACACCAACAAATTCAACAAAAACCTCAACAATGAAAAACACCAAAAATTTTAACAACAACCTCAACATTGAAAATCACCAACAAATTCAATAAAAACCTCAACAATGAAAAACACCATAAAATTCATGAACCACCTCAACATTCAAAAGCACAAAAAAATTCAACAAAAACCTCAAAAATAAAAAACACGAAAAAATTCATCAACAACCTCAACATTCAAAAACAACAAAAATTTCAACAAAATCCACAACAATGAAAAACACCAAAAAATTCAACAACAACCTCAATTTGAAAAACACCAACAGATTTAACAACCTCAACATTCAAATACACCAACAAATTCAAGAACAAACTCAGCTTTGAAAAACACCAACAAATTCAACAACATCAACATTGAAAAAAACCAACAAATTCAACAACAACCTCAACTTTAAAAAATACAAAAAGGTTCAACAAAATAAAAATTGATAACACCAACAAATTCAACTACAACCTCAATATGGAAAATCACCAACAAATTCAACAACAAACGTAGCTTTGAAGAGCACCAACAAATTCAACAACCTCAACATTGAAAAACAGCAACAAATTCAACAACAACCTCAACTTTTAAAAATACAAAAAGGTTCATCCAAATAAAAATTGATAACACCAACAATTTCAAAAACAACCTCAAAATTGAAAAACACCAACAAATTCAACAACAAACTCAACATTGAAAATCTCCAAAAAATTCAACAACAACCTCAACATTGAAAAACTCCAACAAGTTCAACAACAACCTCAACAATGAAAAACACCAAAAATTTCAACAAGAAACTCAACATTGAAAATCACCAACAAATTCAAAAAAACCTCAACAATGAAAAACACCAAAAAATTCATCAACAACCTCAACATTCAAAAACACCAACAAATTCAACAAAAACCTCAACAATGAAAAACACCAAAAAATTTAACAACAACCTCAACATTGAAAATCACCAACAAATTCAATAAAAACCTCAACAATGAAAAACACCATAAAATTCATGAACCACCTCAACATTCAAAAGCACAAAAAAATTCAACAAAAACCTCAAAAATAAAAAACACGAAAAAATTCATCAACAACCTCAACATTCAAAAACAACAAAAATTTCAACAAAATCCACAACAATGAAAAACACCAAAAAATTCAACAACAACCTCAATTTGAAAAACACCAACAGATTTAACAACCTCAACATTCAAATACACCAACAAATTCAAGAACAAACTCAGCTTTGAAAAACACCAACAAATTCAACAACATCAACATTGAAAAAAACCAACAAATTCAACAACAACCTCAACTTTAAAAAATACAAAAAGGTTCAACAAAATAAAAATTGATAACACCAACAAATTCAACAACAACCTCAATATTGAAAATCACCAACAAATTTAACAACAACCTCAACAATGAATAACATCATAAATTCAACAACAACAACCACAACAATGAAAAACAAGAAACAATTCAACAACAACCTCAACATTCGAAAAACCATCAAATTCAACAACAAGCTCAACATTGAAAAACACCAAAAAATTCAACAGAAACCTCAACAATGAAAAACATCAAAAAATTCAACAGCAACAACCACAACAATGAAAAACACCAAACAATTCAACAACAACCACAACATTCAAAAACACCAACAAATTCAACAACAACCTCAACAATGCAAACACCAAATAATTCATGGACAACCTCAACATTCAAAAACGCCAAATAATTCAACAAAAACCTCAACAATGAAAAACACCAAAAAATTCAACAACAAACTCAACTTTGAAAAACAACAACAACTTCAACAACCTTAACATAGAAAATCATCAACTAATTCAACAACAACCTCAACAATGAAAAACATCAAAAATTCAACAACAACCTCAACTTTGAATAACACCAAAAAATTCAAAAACCTCAACATTGAGAAACAGCAAGAAATTCAACTGCAACCTTAGGTTTGAAAAATACAAAAAGATTCAAATAAAAACATTGAATACACCAATAAATTCAACAACAACCTCAACAATGAAAAGCACAAAAAAATTCAACAACAACCTCAACATTCAAAAACACCAAAAAATTCAACAAAAACCTCAACAATGAAAAACAACAAAAAATTTAACAACAACCTCAACTTTGAAAAACACCAACAACTTCAAGAACCTCAACATTGAAAAACACCAACAAATTCAACTGCAACCTCAACTTTGAAAAATACAAAAAAATCAAAAAAAATCCATTGATAACACCAATAAATTCAACAACCTCAACATTGAAAATCACCAAGAAATTCAACAACAACCTCAGCAATGAAAAACATCAAAAAATTCAACAACAACCTCAACTTTGAACAACACCAAAAAATACAACAACCTCAACATTGAGAAACAACAACAAATTCAACTGCAACCTCAACTTTGAAAAATACAAAAAGCTTCAAAAAAAAACATTGAATACACCAATAAAATCAACAACATCCTCAATATTAAAAATCATCAAAAAATTCAACAACAGCCTCAACTTTGAAAAAGACCAACAAATTCAAAAACCTCAACATGGAAAAACACCAACAAATTCAACTACAACCTCAATATGGAAAATCACCAACAAATTCAACAACAAACGTAGCTTTGAAGAGCACCAACAAATTCAACAACCTCAACATTGAAAAACAGCAACAAATTCAACAACAACCTCAACTTTTAAAAATACAAAAAGGTTCATCCAAATAAAAATTGATAACACCAACAATTTCAAAAACAACCTCAAAATTGAAAAACACCAACAAATTCAACAACAAACTCAACATTGAAAATCTCCAAAAAATTCAACAACAACCTCAACATTGAAAAACTCCAACAAGTTCAACAACAACCTCAACAATGAAAAACACCAAAAAATTCAACAAGAAACTCAACATTGAAAATCACCAACAAATTCAACAAAAACCTCAACAATGAAAAACACCAAAAATTCATCAACAACCTCAACATTCAAAAACACCAACAAATTCAACAAAAACCTCAACAATGAAAAACACCAAAAATTTTAACAACAACCTCAACATTGAAAATCACCAACAAATTCAATAAAAACCTCAACAATGAAAAACACCATAAAATTCATGAACCACCTCAACATTCAAAAGCACAAAAAAATTCAACAAAAACCTCAAAAATAAAAAACACGAAAAAATTCATCAACAACCTCAACATTCAAAAACAACAAAAATTTCAACAAAATCCACAACAATGAAAAACACCAAAAAATTCAACAACAACCTCAATTTGAAAAACACCAACAGATTTAACAACCTCAACATTCAAATACACCAACAAATTCAAGAACAAACTCAGCTTTGAAAAACACCAACAAATTCAACAACATCAACATTGAAAAAAACCAACAAATTCAACAACAACCTCAACTTTAAAAAATACAAAAAGGTTCAACAAAATAAAAATTGATAACACCAACAAATTCAACAACAAACGCAGCTTTGAAAAACACCAACAAATTTAACAACAACCTCAACAATGAATAACATCAAAAATTCAACAACAACAACCACAACAATGAAAAACAACAAACAATTCAACAACAACCTCAACATTCGAAAAACCATCAAATTCAACAACAAGCTCAACATTGAAAAACACCAACAAATTCAATAGAAACCTCAACAATGAAAAACATCAAAAAATTCAACATCAACAACCACAACAATGAAAAACACCAAACAATTCAACAACAACCACAACATTCAAAAACACCAACAAATTCAACAACAACCTCAACAATGCAAACACCAAAAAATTCATCAACAACCTCAACATTCAAAAACACCAACAGATTCAAAAAAAACCTCAACAATTAAAAACATCAAAAAATTCAACAACAACGACAACTTTGAAAAATACCAACAAATTCAACAACCTCAACATTGAAAAACACCAACAAATTCAACAACAAAATCAACATTGAAAATCACCAACAAATTCAACAACAACCTCAACAATGAAGAACACCAACAAATTCAACAAAAACCTCAACCAAGAAAAACAAAAAAAATTCATCAGCAACCTCAACATTCAAAAACACCAACAAATTCAACAAAAACCTCATCAATGAAAAACACCAATAAATTCAACAACCTCAACATTGAAAATCACCAAAAAATTGAACAAAAACATCAACAATGAAAAACATCATAAAATTCAACAACAACCTCAACTTTGAAAAACACCGAAAAATTCAACAACCTCAAAATTGAGAAACAGTAAGAACTTCAACCGCAACCTCAGCTTTGAAAAATACAAAAAGATTCAAATACAAACATTGAATACACCAATAAATTCAACAACAACCTCAACATTGAAAATCACCAACAAATTCAACAGAAACCTCAACAATGAAAAACATCAAAAAATTCATCAACAACCTCAGCTTTTAAAAACACTAACAACTTCAACATTGAAAAACACCATCAAATTCAACTGCAACGTTAACTTTGAAAAATACAAAATAGATGAAAAAAACCACTGATTACACCAATAAATTCAACAAGCTCAACGTTGAAAATCACCAACAAATTCAACAACAACCTCAGCAATGAAAAACATCTAAAAATTCAACAACAACCTCAACATTGAAAAACTCCAACAATTACATCAACAACCTCAACAATGAAAAACACCAAAAAATTCAAAAACAAACTCAACATTGAAAATCACCAACAAAATCAACAAAAACCTCAACTTTGAAAAACACCAACAAATTCAAAAGCCTCAACAGGGAAAAACACCAAAACATTCAACCACATCCTCAATATTGAAAATCACCAACAAATTCAACAACAACCTCAACAGTGAAAAACACCAACAAATTCAACAAAAACCTCAACAATGAAGAACACCAAAAAATTCATCAACAATCTCACCATTCAAAAACACCAACAAATTCAGCAGAAACCTCAACAATGAGAAACAACAAAAAATTCAACAACAACCTCAACATTGAAAATCATCAACAAATTCAACAAAAACCTCAACAATGAAAAACACCAAAAACTTCATCAACAACTTCAACATTCAAAAACACCAAATAATTCAACAAAAGCATCAACAATGAAAAGCACCAAAAAATTCAACAACAACCTCAACTTTGAAAAACACCAACAACTTCAACAACCTCAACATTGAAAAACACCTACAAATTCAACTTCAACCTCAACTTTGAAAAATACAAAAAAGATCAGAAAAAACCATTGATTACGCCAATAAATTCAACATCCTCAACATTGAAAATCACCAACAAATTCAACAACAACCTCAACTTTTAAAAATACAAAAGGTTCAACAAAATAAAAATTGATAACACCAACAAATTCAACAACAACCTCAAAATTGAAAATCACCAACAAATTTAACAACAACTTCAACAATGAAAAACATCAAAAATTCAACAGCAACAACCACAACAATGAAAAACACCAAACAATTCAACAACAACCTCAACACTCAAAAACACCAACAAATTCAACAACAACCTCAACAATGAAAAACACCAAAAAATTCGTCAACAACCTCAACATTCAAAAACACCAACAGATTCAACAAAAACCTCAACAATTAAAAACATCAAAAAATTCAACAACAACGAGAACCTTGAAAAATACCAACAAATTCAACAACCTCAACACTGAAAAACACCAATAAATTCAACAACAACCTCAACAATGAAAAGCACAAAAAAATTCATCAACAACCTCAACATTCAAAAACACCAAAAAATTGAACAAAAACCTCAACAATGAAAAACACCAAAAAATTTAACAACAACCTCAACTTTGAAAAACACCAACAGCTTCAAGAACCTCAACATTGAAAAACACCAACAAATTCAACTGCAACCTCAACTTTGAAAAATACAAAAAAGATCAAAAAAAATCCATTGATAACACCAATAAATTCAACAACCTCAACATTGAAAATCACCAAGAAATTCAACAACAACCTCAGCAATGAAAAACATCAAAAAATTCAACAACAACCTCAACTTTGAACAACACCAAATAATACAACAACCTCAACATTGAGAAACAGCAACAAATTCAACTGCAACCTCAACTTTGAAAAATACAAATAGCTTCAAAAAAAAACATTGAATACACCAATAAAATCAACAACATCCTCAATATTAAAAATCATCAAAAAAATTCAACAACAGCCTCAACTTTGAAAAAGACCAACAAATTCAAAAACCTCAACATGGAAAAACACCAACAAATTCAACTACAACCTCAATATGGAAAATCACCAACAAATTCAACAACAAACGTAGCTTTGAAGAGCACCAACAAATTCAACAACCTCAACATTGAAAAACAGCAACAAATTCAACAACAACCTCAACTTTTAAAAATACAAAAAGGTTCATCCAAATAAAAATTGATAACACCAACAATTTCAAAAACAACCTCAAAATTGAAAAACACCAACAAATTCAACAACAAACTCAACATTGAAAATCTCCAAAAAATTCAACAACAACCTCAACATTGAAAAACTCCAACAAGTTCAACAACAACCTCAACAATGAAAAACACCAAAAAATTCAACAAGAAACTCAACATTGAAAATCACCAACAAATTCAACAAAAACCTCAACAATGAAAAACACCAAAAATTCATCAACAACCTCAACATTCAAAAACACCAACAAATTCAACAAAAACCTCAACAATGAAAAACACCAAAAATTTTAACAACAACCTCAACATTGAAAATCACCAACAAATTCAATAAAAACCTCAACAATGAAAAACACCATAAAATTCATGAACCACCTCAACATTCAAAAGCACAAAAAAATTCAACAAAAACCTCAAAAATAAAAAACACGAAAAAATTCATCAACAACCTCAACATTCAAAAACAACAAAAATTTCAACAAAATCCACAACAATGAAAAACACCAAAAAATTCAACAACAACCTCAATTTGAAAAACACCAACAGATTTAACAACCTCAACATTCAAATACACCAACAAATTCAAGAACAAACTCAGCTTTGAAAAACACCAACAAATTCAACAACATCAACATTGAAAAAAACCAACAAATTCAACAACAACCTCAACTTTAAAAAATACAAAAAGGTTCAACAAAATAAAAATTGATAACACCAACAAATTCAACAACAAACGCAGCTTTGAAAAACACCAACAAATTTAACAACAACCTCAACAATGAATAACATCAAAAATTCAACAACAACAACCACAACAATGAAAAACAACAAACAATTCAACAACAACCTCAACATTCGAAAAACCATCAAATTCAACAACAAGCTCAACATTGAAAAACACCAACAAATTCAATAGAAACCTCAACAATGAAAAACATCAAAAAATTCAACATCAACAACCACAACAATGAAAAACACCAAACAATTCAACAACAACCACAACATTCAAAAACACCAACAAATTCAACAACAACCTCAACAATGCAAACACCAAAAAATTCATCAACAACCTCAACATTCAAAAACACCAACAGATTCAAAAAAAACCTCAACAATTAAAAACATCAAAAAATTCAACAACAACGACAACTTTGAAAAATACCAACAAATTCAACAACCTCAACATTGAAAAACACCAACAAATTCAACAACAAAATCAACATTGAAAATCACCAACAAATTCAACAACAACCTCAACAATGAAAAACACCAACAAATTCAACAAAAACCTCAACCAAGAAAAACAAAAAAAATTCATCAGCAACCTCAACATTCAAAAACACCAACAAATTCAACAAAAACCTCATCAATGAAAAACACCAATAAATTCAACAACCTCAACATTGAAAATCACCAAAAAATTGAACAAAAACATCAACAATGAAAAACATCATAAAATTCAACAACAACCTCAACTTTGAAAAACACCGAAAAATTCAACAACCTCAAAATTGAGAAACAGTAAGAACTTCAACCGCAACCTCAGCTTTGAAAAATACAAAAAGATTCAAATACAAACATTGAATACACCAATAAATTCAACAACAACCTCAACATTGAAAATCACCAACAAATTCAACAGAAACCTCAACAATGAAAAACATCAAAAAATTCATCAACAACCTCAGCTTTTAAAAACACTAACAACTTCAACATTGAAAAACACCATCAAATTCAACTGCAACGTTAACTTTGAAAAATACAAAATAGATGAAAAAAACCACTGATTACACCAATAAATTCAACAAGCTCAACGTTGAAAATCACCAACAAATTCAACAACAACCTCAGCAATGAAAAACATCTAAAAATTCAACAACAACCTCAACATTGAAAAACTCCAACAATTACATCAACAACCTCAACAATGAAAAACACCAAAAAATTCAAAAACAAACTCAACATTGAAAATCACCAACAAAATCAACAAAAACCTCAACTTTGAAAAACACCAACAAATTCAAAAGCCTCAACAGGGAAAAACACCAAAACATTCAACCACATCCTCAATATTGAAAATCACCAACAAATTCAACAACAACCTCAACAGTGAAAAACACCAACAAATTCAACAAAAACCTCAACAATGAAGAACACCAAAAAATTCATCAACAATCTCACCATTCAAAAAGACCAACAAATTCAGCAGAAACCTCAACAATGAGAAACAACAAAAAATTCAACAACAACCTCAACATTGAAAATCATCAACAAATTCAACAAAAACCTCAACAATGAAAAACACCAAAAACTTCATCAACAACTTCAACATTCAAAAACACCAAATAATTCAACAAAAGCATCAACAATGAAAAGCACCAAAAAATTCAACAACAACCTCAACTTTGAAAAACACCAACAACTTCAACAACCTCAACATTGAAAAACACCTACAAATTCAACTTCAACCTCAACTTTGAAAAATACAAAAAAGATCAGAAAAAACCATTGATTACGCCAATAAATTCAACATCCTCAACATTGAAAATCACCAACAAATTCAACAACAACCTCAACTTTTAAAAATACAAAAGGTTCAACAAAATAAAAATTGATAACACCAACAAATTCAACAACAACCTCAAAATTGAAAATCACCAACAAATTTAACAACAACTTCAACAATGAAAAACATCAAAAATTCAACAGCAACAACCACAACAATGAAAAACACCAAACAATTCAACAACAACCTCAACACTCAAAAACACCAACAAATTCAACAACAACCTCAACAATGAAAAACACCAAAAAATTCGTCAACAACCTCAACATTCAAAAACACCAACAGATTCAACAAAAACCTCAACAATTAAAAACATCAAAAAATTCAACAACAACGAGAACCTTGAAAAATACCAACAAATTCAACAACCTCAACACTGAAAAACACCAATAAATTCAACAACAACCTCAACAATGAAAAGCACAAAAAAATTCAACAACAACCTCAACATTCAAAAACACCAAAAAATTCAACAAAAACCTCAACAATGAAAAACAACAAAAAATTTAACAACAACCTCAACTTTGAAAAACACCAACAACTTCAAGAACCTCAACATTGAAAAACACCAACAAATTCAACTGCAACCTCAACTTTGAAAAATACAAAAAAGATCAAAAAAAATCCATTGATAACACCAATAAATTCAACAACCTCAACATTGAAAATCACCAAGAAATTCAACAACAACCTCAGCAATGAAAAACATCAAAAAATTCAACAACAACCTCAACTTTGAACAACACCAAAAAATACAACAACCTCAACATTGAGAAACAACAACAAATTCAACTGCAACCTCAACTTTGAAAAATACAAAAAGCTTCAAAAAAAAACATTGAATACACCAATAAAATCAACAACATCCTCAATATTAAAAATCATCAAAAAATTCAACAACAGCCTCAACTTTGAAAAAGACCAACAAATTCAAAAACCTCAACATGGAAAAACACCAACAAATTCAACTACAACCTCAATATGGAAAATCACCAACAAATTCAACAACAAACGTAGCTTTGAAGAGCACCAACAAATTCAACAACCTCAACATTGAAAAACAGCAACAAATTCAACAACAACCTCAACTTTTAAAAATACAAAAAGGTTCATCCAAATAAAAATTGATAACACCAACAATTTCAAAAACAACCTCAAAATTGAAAAACACCAACAAATTCAACAACAAACTCAACATTGAAAATCTCCAAAAAATTCAACAACAACCTCAACATTGAAAAACTCCAACAAGTTCAACAACAACCTCAACAATGAAAAACACCAAAAAATTCAACAAGAAACTCAACATTGAAAATCACCAACAAATTCAACAAAAACCTCAACAATGAAAAACACCAAAAAATTCATCAACAACCTCAACATTGAAAAACTCCAACAATTACATCAACAACCTCAACAATGAAAAACACCAAAAAATTCAAAAACAAACTCAACATTGAAAATCACCAACAAAATCAACAAAAACCTCAACTTTGAAAAACACCAACAAATTCAAAAGCCTCAACAGGGAAAAACACCAAAACATTCAACCACATCCTCAATATTGAAAATCACCAACAAATTCAACAACAACCTCAACAGTGAAAAACACCAACAAATTCAACAAAAACCTCAACAATGATGAACACCAAAAAATTCATCAACAATCTCACCATTCAAAAACACCAACAAATTCAGCAGAAACCTCAACAATGAGAAACAACAAAAAATTCAACAACAACCTCAACATTGAAAATCATCAACAAATTCAACAAAAACCTCAACAATGAAAAACACCAAAAACTTCATCAACAACTTCAACATTCAAAAACACCAAATAATTCAACAAAAGCATCAACAATGAAAAGCACCAAAAAATTCAACAACAACCTCAACTTTGAAAAACACCAACAACTTCAACAACCTCAACATTGAAAAACACCTACAAATTCAACTTCAACCTCAACTTTGAAAAATACAAAAAAGATCAGAAAAAACCATTGATTACGCCAATAAATTCAACATCCTCAACATTGAAAATCACCAACAAATTCAACAACAACCTCAACTTTTAAAAATACAAAAGGTTCAACAAAATAAAAATTGATAACACCAACAAATTCAACAACAACCTCAAAATTGAAAATCACCAACAAATTTAACAACAACTTCAACAATGAAAAACATCAAAAATTCAACAGCAACAACCACAACAATGAAAAACACCAAACAATTCAACAACAACCTCAACACTCAAAAACACCAACAAATTCAACAACAACCTCAACAATGAAAAACACCAAAAAATTCGTCAACAACCTCAACATTCAAAAACACCAACAGATTCAACAAAAACCTCAACAATTAAAAACATCAAAAAATTCAACAACAACGAGAACCTTGAAAAATACCAACAAATTCAACAACCTCAACACTGAAAAACACCAATAAATTCAACAACAACCTCAACAATGAAAAGCACAAAAAAATTCAACAACAACCTCAACATTCAAAAACACCAAAAAATTCAACAAAAACCTCAACAATGAAAAACAACAAAAAATTTAACAACAACCTCAACTTTGAAAAACACCAACAACTTCAAGAACCTCAACATTGAAAAACACCAACAAATTCAACTGCAACCTCAACTTTGAAAAATACAAAAAAGATCAAAAAAAATCCATTGATAACACCAATAAATTCAACAACCTCAACATTGAAAATCACCAAGAAATTCAACAACAACCTCAGCAATGAAAAACATCAAAAAATTCAACAACAACCTCAACTTTGAACAACACCAAAAAATACAACAACCTCAACATTGAGAAACAACAACAAATTCAACTGCAACCTCAACTTTGAAAAATACAAAAAGCTTCAAAAAAAAACATTGAATACACCAATAAAATCAACAACATCCTCAATATTAAAAATCATCAAAAAATTCAACAACAGCCTCAACTTTGAAAAAGACCAACAAATTCAAAAACCTCAACATGGAAAAACACCAACAAATTCAACTACAACCTCAATATGGAAAATCACCAACAAATTCAACAACAAACGTAGCTTTGAAGAGCACCAACAAATTCAACAACCTCAACATTGAAAAACAGCAACAAATTCAACAACAACCTCAACTTTTAAAAATACAAAAAGGTTCATCCAAATAAAAATTGATAACACCAACAATTTCAAAAACAACCTCAAAATTGAAAAACACCAACAAATTCAACAACAAACTCAACATTGAAAATCTCCAAAAAATTCAACAACAACCTCAACATTGAAAAACTCCAACAAGTTCAACAACAACCTCAACAATGAAAAACACCAAAAAATTCAACAAGAAACTCAACATTGAAAATCACCAACAAATTCAACAAAAACCTCAACAATGAAAAACACCAAAAAATTTAACAACAACCTCAACATTGAAAATCACCAACAAATTCAATAAAAACCTCAACAATGAAAAACATCATAAAATTCATGAACCACCTCAACATTCAAAAGCACAAAAAAATTCAACAAAAACCTCAACAATAAAAAACACGAAAAAATTCATCAACAACCTCAACATTCAAAAACAACAAAAATTTCAACAAAATCCACAACAATGAAAAACACCAAAAAATTCAACAACAACCTCAATTTGAAAAACACCAACAGATTTAACAACCTCAACATTCAAATACACCAACAAATTCAAGAACAAACTCAGCTTTGAAAAACACCAACAAATTCAACAACATCAACATTGAAAAAAACCAACAAATTCAACAACAACCTCAACTTTAAAAAATACAAAAAGGTTCAACAAAATAAAAATTGATAACACCAACAAATTCAACAACAAACGCAGCTTTGAAAAACACCAACAAATTTAACAACAACCTCAACAATGAATAACATCAAAAATTCAACAACAACAACCACAACAATGAAAAACAACAAACAATTCAACAACAACCTCAACATTCGAAAAACCATCAAATTCAACAACAAGCTCAACATTGAAAAACACCAACAAATTCAATAGAAACCTCAACAATGAAAAACATCAAAAAATTCAACATCAACAACCACAACAATGAAAAACACCAAACAATTCAACAACAACCACAACATTCAAAAACACCAACAAATTCAACAACAACCTCAACAATGCAAACACCAAAAAATTCATCAACAACCTCAACATTCAAAAACACCAACAGATTCAAAAAAAACCTCAACAATTAAAAACATCAAAAAATTCAACAACAACGACAACTTTGAAAAATACCAACAAATTCAACAACCTCAACATTGAAAAACACCAACAAATTCAACAACAAAATCAACATTGAAAATCACCAACAAATTCAACAACAACCTCAACAATGAAAAACACCAACAAATTCAACAAAAACCTCAACCAAGAAAAACAAAAAAAATTCATCAGCAACCTCAACATTCAAAAACACCAACAAATTCAACAGAAACCTCATCAATGAAAAACACCAATAAATTCAACAACCTCAACATTGAAAATCACCAAAAAATTGAACAAAAACATCAACAATGAAAAACATCATAAAATTCAACAACAACCTCAACTTTGAAAAACACCGAAAAATTCAACAACCTCAAAATTGAGAAACAGTAAGAACTTCAACCGCAACCTCAGCTTTGAAAAATACAAAAAGATTCAAATACAAACATTGAATACACCAATAAATTCAACAACAACCTCAACATTGAAAATCACCAACAAATTCAACAGAAACCTCAACAATGAAAAACATCAAAAAATTCATCAACAACCTCAGCTTTTAAAAACACTAACAACTTCAACATTGAAAAACACCATCAAATTCAACTGCAACGTTAACTTTGAAAAATACAAAATAGATGAAAAAAACCACTGATTACACCAATAAATTCAACAAGCTCAACGTTGAAAATCACCAACAAATTCAACAACAACCTCAGCAATGAAAAACATCTAAAAATTCAACAACAACCTCAACATTGAAAAACTCCAACAATTACATCAACAACCTCAACAATGAAAAACACCAAAAAATTCAAAAACAAACTCAACATTGAAAATCACCAACAAAATCAACAAAAACCTCAACTTTGAAAAACACCAACAAATTCAAAAGCCTCAACAGGGAAAAACACCAAAACATTCAACCACATCCTCAATATTGAAAATCACCAACAAATTCAACAACAACCTCAACAGTGAAAAACACCAACAAATTCAACAAAAACCTCAACAATGAAGAACACCAAAAAATTCATCAACAATCTCACCATTCAAAAACACCAACAAATTCAGCAGAAACCTCAACAATGAGAAACAACAAAAAATTCAACAACAACCTCAACATTGAAAATCATCAACAAATTCA
Organism: Cetorhinus maximus; assembly: GCF_964194155.1. Taxonomy (NCBI): domain Eukaryota; kingdom Metazoa; phylum Chordata; class Chondrichthyes; order Lamniformes; family Cetorhinidae; genus Cetorhinus; species Cetorhinus maximus. The sequence goes on along the minus strand of NW_027596110.1, from coordinate 895,244 downwards.
ACAAAAACCTCAACAATGAAAAACACCAAAAACTTCATCAACAACTTCAACATTCAAAAACACCAAATAATTCAACAAAAGCATCAACAATGAAAAGCACCAAAAAATTCAACAACAACCTCAACTTTGAAAAACACCAACAACTTCAACAACCTCAACATTGAAAAACACCTACAAATTCAACTTCAACCTCAACTTTGAAAAATACAAAAAAGATCAGAAAAAACCATTGATTACGCCAATAAATTCAACATCCTCAACATTGAAAATCACCAACAAATTCAACAACAACCTCAACTTTTAAAAATACAAAAGGTTCAACAAAATAAAAATTGATAACACCAACAAATTCAACAACAACCTCAAAATTGAAAATCACCAACAAATTTAACAACAACTTCAACAATGAAAAACATCAAAAATTCAACAGCAACAACCACAACAATGAAAAACACCAAACAATTCAACAACAACCTCAACACTCAAAAACACCAACAAATTCAACAACAACCTCAACAATGAAAAACACCAAAAAATTCGTCAACAACCTCAACATTCAAAAACACCAACAGATTCAACAAAAACCTCAACAATTAAAAACATCAAAAAATTCAACAACAACGAGAACCTTGAAAAATACCAACAAATTCAACAACCTCAACACTGAAAAACACCAACAAATTCAACAACAAACTCAACATTGAAAATCACCAACAAATTCAACAACAACCTCAACTTTTAAAAATACAAAAGGTTCAACAAAATAAAAATTGATAACACCAACAAATTCAACAACAACCTCAAAATTGAAAATCACCAACAAATTTAACAACAACTTCAACAATGAAAAACATCAAAAATTCAACAGCAACAACCACAACAATGAAAAACACCAAACAATTCAACAACAACCTCAACACTCAAAAACACCAACAAATTCAACAACAACCTCAACAATGAAAAACACCAAAAAATTCGTCAACAACCTCAACATTCAAAAACACCAACAGATTCAACAAAAACCTCAACAATTAAAAACATCAAAAAATTCAACAACAACGAGAACCTTGAAAAATACCAACAAATTCAACAACCTCAACACTGAAAAACACCAACAAATTCAACAACAAACTCAACATTGAAAATCACCAACAAATTCAACAACAACCTCAACTTTGAAAAACACCAACAAATTCAAAAAACTCAACATGGAAAAACACCAACAAATTCAACGACAAACTCAACATTGAAAATCACCAACAAATTCAACAACAACCTCAACAATGAAAAACACCAACAAATTCAACAAAAACCTCAACCAAGAAAAACAAAAAAAATTCATCAACATCCTCAACATTCAAAAACACCAACAAATTCAAAAGAATCTTCAACAATGAAAAACATCAAAAAATTCAACAAAAACCTCAACAATGAAAAACACAAATAAATTCAACAACCTCAACATTGAAAATCATCAAAAAGTTGAACAAAAACCTCAACAATGAAAAACATCAAAAAATTCAACAACAACCTCAACTTTGAAAAACACCGAAAAATTCAACAACCTCAAAATTGAGAAACAGCAACAACTTCAACTGCAACCTCAACTTTGAAAAATACAAAAAAGATCAAAAGAAAAATTGATAACACCAATAAATTCAACAACCTCAACATTGAAAATCACCATCAAATTCAACAACAACATCAGCAATGAAAAACATCAAAAAACTCAACAACAACCTCAACTTTGAAAAACACCAATAAATGCAACAACCTCAACATTGAGAAACAGCAACAAATTCAACTGCAACGTCAACTTTGTAAAATACAAAAAGATTCAAAAATAAACATTGAATACACTAATAAATTCAACAACAATCTCAATTTTGAAAATCACCAAAAAAATTCAACAACAACCTCAACATTGAAAAACACCAAATTATCAACAACAACATCAACTTTTAAAAACACAAACAAATTCAAAAACCTCAGCATGGAAAAACACCAACAAATTCAACTGCAACCTCAATATTGAAAATCACCAAAAAATTCAACAACAACCTCAACAATGAAAAACACCAACAAATTCAACAAAAAACTCAACAATGAAAAACACCAAAAAATTCAACAACAACCTCAATTTGAAAGACACCAACAGATTTAACAACCTCAACATTCAAATACACCAATAAATTCAGCAACAAACTCAGCTTTGAAAAACACCAACAAATTCAACAACCTCAACATTGAAAAACACCAAAAAATTCAGCAAGAAACTCAACATTGAAAATCACCAACAAATTCAACAAAAACCTCAACAAAGAAAAACACCAAAAAATTCATCAACAACCTCAACATTGAAAATCACCAACAAATTCAACAAAAACCTCAACAATGAAAAACACCAAATAATTCATGGACAACCTCAACATTCAAAAACGCCAAATAATTCAACATAAACCTCAACAATGAAAAACACCAAAAAATTCAACAACAAACTCAACTTTGAAGAACAACAACAACTTCAAGAACCTTAACATTGAAAAACACCAACAAATTCAACTGCAACCTCAACTTTGAAAAATACAAAAAAGATCAAAAAAAATCCATTGATAACACCAATAAATTCAACAACCTCAACATTGATAATCACCAAGAAATTCAACAACAACCCCAGCAATGAAAAACATCAAAAAATTCAACAACAACCTCAACTTTGAACAACACCAAAAAATTCAACAACCTCAACATTGAGAAACAGCAACAAATTCAACTGCAACCTCAACTTTGAAAAATACAAAAAGCTTCAAAAAAAAAACATTGAATACACCAATAAAATCAACAACATCCTCAATATTGAAAATCATCAAAAAATTCAACAACAACATCAACTTTGAAAAAGACCAACAAATTCAAAAACCTCAACATGGAAGAACACCAACAAATTCAACTACAACCTCAATATGGAAAATCACCAACAAATTCTACAACAAACGCAGCTTTGAAGAGAACCAACAAATTCAAAAACCTCAACATTGAAAAACAGCAACAAATTCAAAAACAAACTCAACTTTTAAAAATACAAAAAGGTTCATCCAAAAAAAAATTGATAACACCAACAATTTCAACAACAACCTCAAAATTGAAAATCACCAACAAATTTAACAACAACCTCAACAATGAAAAACATCAAAAATTCAACAACAACAACCACAACGATGAAAAACACCAACAAATTCAACAACAACCTCAATATTGAAAATCACCAACAAATTTAACAAAAAACCTCAACAATGAAAAACATCAAAAATTCAACAACAACAACTACAACAATGAAAAACAGGAACAAATTCAACAAAAACCTCAACAATTAAAAACACCAAAAAATTCAACAACAACGTCAACTTTGAAAAATACCAACAAATTCACCAACCTCAACATCGAAAAACAGCAACAAATTCAACAACAAACTCAACATTGAAAATCTCCAAAAAATTCAACAACAACCTCAACATTTAAAAACTCCAACAAGTTCAACAACAACCTCAACAATGAAAAACACCAAAAAATTCAAAAAGAAACTCAACATTGAAAATCACCAACAAATTCAACAAAAACATCAACAATGAAAAACACCAAAAAATTCAACAACAACCTCAACATTGAAAATCACCAACAAATTCAACAAAAACCTCAAAAATGAAAAACACCATAAAATTCATGAACAACCTCAACATTCAAAAGCACAAAATAATTCAACAAAAACCTCAACAATGAAAAACACCAAAAATTTCAACAACAACCACAACTTTGAATAACACCAAAAAATTCAACAACCTCAACATTGTGAAACAGCAACAAATTCATCTGCAACCTCAACTTTGAAAAATACAAAAAGATTTTAAAAAAGCAACATTGAATACACCAATAAAATCAACAACAAACTCAATATTGAAAATCACCAACAAATTCAACAACAGCCTCAACTTTGAAAAACACCAAAAAATTCAACAACCACAACATTGAGAAACAGCAAATAATTCAACTGCAAACTCAACTTTGAAAAATACAAAAAGATTCAAAAAAAAACATTGAATACACCAATAAATTAAACAACAATCTCAATATTGAAAATCACCAAAAAAATTCAACGACAACCTCAACATTGAAAAGCACCAAATTATCAGCAACAACATCAACTTTAAAAAACACCAACAAATTCAAAAACCTCAGCATGGAAAAACACCAACAAATTCAACTACAACCTCAACATTGAAAAACACCAAAAAATTCAGCAAGAAACTCAACATTGAAAATCACCAACAAATTCAACAAAAACCTGAACAAAGAAAAACACCAAAAAATTCATCAACAACCTCAATATTCAAAAACACCAACAAATTCAACAAAAACCCCAACAATGAAAAACACCAAAAATTTCAACAACAACCTCAATTTGAAAAACACCAACAGATTTAACAACCTCAACATTCAAATACACCAACAAATTCAACAACAAATTCAGCTTTGAAAAACACCAACAAATTCAACAACATCAACATTGAAAAAAACCAACAAATTCAACAACAACCTCAACTTTAAAAAATACAAAAAGGTTCAACAAAATAAAAATTGATAACACCGACAAATTCAACAATAACCTCAATATTGAAAATCACCAACAAATTTAACAACAACCTCAACAATGAATAACATCAAAAATTCAACAACAACATCCACAACAATGAAAAACAACAAACAATTCAACAACAACCTCAACATTCGAAAAACCATCAAATTCAACAATAAGCACAACATTGAAAAACACCAACAAATTCAACAACATTCTCAACATTGAAAATCACCATAAAATTCAACAACAACCTCAACATTGAAAAACTCCAACAATTTCAACAACAACCTCAACAATGAAAAACACCAAAAATTCAAAAACAAACTCAACATTGAAAATCACCAACAAAATCAACAACAACCTCAACTTTGAAAAACACCAACAAATTCAAAAACCTCAACAGGGAAAAGCTCCAACAAATTCAACCACAACCTCAATATTGAAAATCACCAACAAAATCAACAACAACTTCAACTTTGAAAAACACCAACAAATTCAAAAACCTCAACAGGGAAAAGCACCAACAAATTCAACCACAACCTCAATATTGAAAATCACCAACAAATTCAACAACAACCTCAACAGTGAAAATCACCAAAAAATTCAGCAAGAAACTCAACATTGACAATCACCAACAAATTCAACAAAAACCTCAACAAAGAAAAACACCAAAAAATTCATCAACAACCTCAACATTGAAAATCACCAACAAATTCAACAAAAACCTCAACAATGAAAAACACCAAATAATTCATGGACAACCTCAACATTCAAAAACGCCAAATAATTCAACATAAACCTCAACAATGAAAAACACCAAAAAATTCAACAACAAACTCAACTTTGAAGAACAACAACAACTTCAAGAACCTTAACATTGAAAAACACCAACAAATTCAACTGCAACCTCAACTTTGAAAAATACAAAAAAGATCAAAAAAAATCCATTGATAACACCAATAAATTCAACAACCTCAACATTGATAATCACCAAGAAATTCAACAACAACCCCAGCAATGAAAAACATCAAAAAATTCAACAACAACCTCAACTTTGAACAACACCAAAAAATTCAACAACCTCAACATTGAGAAACAGCAACAAATTCAACTGCAACCTCAACTTTGAAAAATACAAAAAGCTTCAAAAAAAAAACATTGAATACACCAATAAAATCAACAACATCCTCAATATTGAAAATCATCAAAAAATTCAACAACAACATCAACTTTGAAAAAGACCAACAAATTCAAAAACCTCAACATGGAAGAACACCAACAAATTCAACTACAACCTCAATATGGAAAATCACCAACAAATTCTACAACAAACGCAGCTTTGAAGAGAACCAACAAATTCAAAAACCTCAACATTGAAAAACAGCAACAAATTCAAAAACAAACTCAACTTTTAAAAATACAAAAAGGTTCATCCAAAAAAAAATTGATAACACCAACAATTTCAACAACAACCTCAAAATTGAAAATCACCAACAAATTTAACAACAACCTCAACAATGAAAAACATCAAAAATTCAACAACAACAACCACAACGATGAAAAACACCAACAAATTCAACAACAACCTCAATATTGAAAATCACCAACAAATTTAACAAAAAACCTCAACAATGAAAAACATCAAAAATTCAACAACAACAACTACAACAATGAAAAACAGGAACAAATTCAACAAAAACCTCAACAATTAAAAACACCAAAAAATTCAACAACAACGTCAACTTTGAAAAATACCAACAAATTCACCAACCTCAACATCGAAAAACAGCAACAAATTCAACAACAAACTCAACATTGAAAATCTCCAAAAAATTCAACAACAACCTCAACATTGAAAAACTCCAACAAGTTCAACAACAACCTCAACAATGAAAAACACCAAAAAATTCAAAAAGAAACTCAACATTGAAAATCACCAACAAATTCAACAAAAACATCAACAATGAAAAACACCAAAAAATTCAACAACAACCTCAACATTGAAAATCACCAACAAATTCAACAAAAACCTCAAAAATGAAAAACACCATAAAATTCATGAACAACCTCAACATTCAAAAGCACAAAATAATTCAACAAAAACCTCAACAATGAAAAACACCAAAAATTTCAACAACAACCACAACTTTGAATAACACCAAAAAATTCAACAACCTCAACATTGTGAAACAGCAACAAATTCATCTGCAACCTCAACTTTGAAAAATACAAAAAGATTTTAAAAAAGCAACATTGAATACACCAATAAAATCAACAACAAACTCAATATTGAAAATCACCAACAAATTCAACAACAGCCTCAACTTTGAAAAACACCAAAAAATTCAACAACCACAACATTGAGAAACAGCAAATAATTCAACTGCAAACTCAACTTTGAAAAATACAAAAAGATTCAAAAAAAAACATTGAATACACCAATAAATTAAACAACAATCTCAATATTGAAAATCACCAAAAAAATTCAACGACAACCTCAACATTGAAAAGCACCAAATTATCAGCAACAACATCAACTTTAAAAAACACCAACAAATTCAAAAACCTCAGCATGGAAAAACACCAACAAATTCAACTACAACCTCAACATTGAAAAACACCAAAAAATTCAGCAAGAAACTCAACATTGAAAATCACCAACAAATTCAACAAAAACCTGAACAAAGAAAAACACCAAAAAATTCATCAACAACCTCAATATTCAAAAACACCAACAAATTCAACAAAAACCCCAACAATGAAAAACACCAAAAATTTCAACAACAACCTCAATTTGAAAAACACCAACAGATTTAACAACCTCAACATTCAAATACACCAACAAATTCAACAACAAATTCAGCTTTGAAAAACACCAACAAATTCAACAACATCAACATTGAAAAAAACCAACAAATTCAACAACAACCTCAACTTTAAAAAATACAAAAAGGTTCAACAAAATAAAAATTGATAACACCGACAAATTCAACAATAACCTCAATATTGAAAATCACCAACAAATTTAACAACAACCTCAACAATGAATAACATCAAAAATTCAACAACAACATCCACAACAATGAAAAACAACAAACAATTCAACAACAACCTCAACATTCGAAAAACCATCAAATTCAACAATAAGCACAACATTGAAAAACACCAACAAATTCAACAACATTCTCAACATTGAAAATCACCATAAAATTCAACAACAACCTCAACATTGAAAAACTCCAACAATTTCAACAACAACCTCAACAATGAAAAACACCAAAAATTCAAAAACAAACTCAACATTGAAAATCACCAACAAAATCAACAACAACCTCAACTTTGAAAAACACCAACAAATTCAAAAACCTCAACAGGGAAAAGCTCCAACAAATTCAACCACAACCTCAATATTGAAAATCACCAACAAAATCAACAACAACTTCAACTTTGAAAAACACCAACAAATTCAAAAACCTCAACAGGGAAAAGCACCAACAAATTCAACCACAACCTCAATATTGAAAATCACCAACAAATTCAACAACAACCTCAACAGTGAAAATCACCAAAAAATTCAGCAAGAAACTCAACATTGACAATCACCAACAAATTCAACAAAAACCTCAACAAAGAAAAACACCAAAAAATTCATCAACAACCTCAACATTGAAAATCACCAACAAATTCAACAAAAACCTCAACAATGAAAAACACCAAATAATTCATGGACAACCTCAACATTCAAAAACGCCAAATAATTCAACAAAAACCTCAACAATGAAAAACACCAAAAAATTCAACAACAAACTCAACTTTGAAAAACAACAACAACTTCAACAACCTTAACATAGAAAATCATCAACTAATTCAACAACAACCTCAACAATGAATAACATCAAAAATTCAACAACAACCTCAACTTTGAATAACACCAAAAATTTCAAAAACCTCAACATTGAGAAACAGCAAGAAATTCAACTGCAACCTTAGGTTTGAAAAATACAAAAAGATTCAAATAAAAACATTGAATACACCAATAAATTCAACAACAACCTCAACAATGAAAAGCACAAAAAAATTCAACAACAACCTCAACATTCAAAAACACCAAAAAATTCAACAAAAACCTCAACAATGAAAAACACCAAAAAATTTAACAACAACCTCAACTTTGAAAAACACCAACAACTTCAAGAACCTCAACATTGAAAAACACCAACAAATTCAACTGCAACCTCAACTTTGAAAAATACAAAAAAGATCAAAAAAAATCCATTGATAACACCAATAAATTCAACAACCTCAACATTGAAAATCACCAAGAAATTCAACAACAACCTGAATATTGAAAATCACCAACAAATTTAACAAAAAACCTCAACAATGAAAAACATCAAAAATTCAACAACAACAACCACAATAATGAAAAACAGGAACAAATTCAACAAAAACCTCAACAATTAAAAACACCAAAAAATTCAACAACAACGTCAACTTTGAAAATTACCAACAAATTCAACAACCTCAACATTGAAAAACACCAACAAATTCAACAACAAACTCAACATTGAAAATCTCCAAAAAATTCAACAACAACCTCAATATTTAAAAGCACCAACAAATTTAACAACAACCTCAACAATGAATAACATCAAAAATTCAACAACAACATCCACAACAATGAAAAACACCAAACAATTCAACAACAACCTCAACATTCGAAAAACCATCAAATTCAACAATAAGCACAACAGTGAAAAACACCAACAAATTCAACAACATTCTCAACATTGAAAATCAGCATAAAATTCAACTACAACCTCAACATTGAAAAACTCCAAAAATTTCAACAACAACCTCAACAATGAAAAACACCAAAAAATTCAAAAACAAACTCATCATTGAAAATCACCAACAAAATCACAACAACCTCAACTTTGAAAAACACCAACAAATTCAAAAACCTCAACAGGGAAAAGCACCAACAAATTCAACCACAACCTCAATATTGAAAATCACCAACAAATTCAACAACAACCTCAACAGTGAAAAACACCAACAAATTCAACAAAAACCTCAACAATGAAAAACACCAAAAAATTCATCAACAATCTCAACATTGAAAAACACCAACAAATTCAACAGAAACTTCAAAAATGAGAAACACCAAAAAATTCAACAACAACCTCAACATTGAAAATCACCAACAAATTCAACAAAAACCTCAACAATGATAAACACCAAAAAATTCATCAACAATCTCAACATTCAAAAACAACAACAAATTCAACAGAAACCTCAACAATGAGAAACACCAAAAAATTCAACAACAACCTCAACTTTGAAAAACACCTACAAATTCAATTGCAACCTCAACTTTGAAAAATAGAAAAAAGATTAAAAAAAACCATTGATAACACCAATAAATTCAACAACCTCAACATTGAAAATCACCAACAAATTCAACAACAACCTCAGCAATGAAAAACATCAAAAAATTAAACAACATCCTCAACTTTGAATAACACAAGAAAATTCAACAACCTCAACATTGAGAAAGAGCAACAAATTCAACTGCAACGTCAACTTTCAAAGATACAAAAAGGTTCAAATAAAAACATTGAATACAGCAATAAATTCAACAACAACCTCAACATTGAAAATCACCAACAAATTGAACAAAAACCTCAACAATGAAAAACACCAAAAAAATTCATCCACAACCTCAACATTCAAAAACATCAAAAAATTCGAACAAAAACCTCAAAAATGAAAAACACCAAAAAATTGAAGAACATCGTCAACATTGAAAAACACGTACGAATTCAACTGCAACCTCAACTTTGAAAAATACAAAAAAGATCATAAAAAAACCATTGATAACACCAATAAATTCAACAACCTCAACATTGAAAATCACCAACAAATTCAACAACAACCTCAGCAAAGAAAAACATCAAAAAATTCAAGAACAACCTCAACTTTGAACAACACCAAAAAATTCGACAACCTCAACATTGAGAAACAGCAACAAATTCAAGTGCATCCTCAACTTTGAAAAATAAAAAAAGATTAAAAAAAAAGCATTGAATTCACCAATAAATTCAACAACAACCTCAATATTGAAAATCACCAAAAAATTCAACAACAACCTCAACTTTGTAAAACACCAACAAATTCAACAAAAACCTCAACAATGAAAAACATCAAAAAATTCAACAACAACCTCAATTTGAAAAACACCAACAGATTTAACAACCTCAACATTCAAATACACCAACAAATTTAACAACAAACGCAGCTTTGAAAAACGCCAACAAATTCTACAACTTCAACATTGAAAAACACCAACAAATTCAACTACAACCTCAATATGGAAAATCACCAACAAATTCAACAACAACCTCAACTTTTAAAAATACAAAAAGGTTCAACAAAATAAAAATTGATAACACCAACAAATTCAACAACAACCTCAAAATTGAAAATCACCAACAAATTTAACAACAACCTCAACAATGAAAAACATCAAAAATTCAACAACAACAACCACAACAATGAAAAACACCAAACAATTCAACAACAACCTCAACATTCAAAAACACCAGCAAATTCAACAACAACCTCAACAATGAAAAACACCAAAAAATTCATCAACAACCTCAACATTCAAAAACACCAACAGATTCAAAAAACCTCAACAATTAAAAACATCAAAAAATTCAACAACAACGACAACCTTGAAAAATACCAAAAAATTCAACAACCTCAACATTGAAAAACACCAACAAATTCAACAACAAACTCAACATTGAAAATCACCAACAAATTCAACAACAACCTCAACATTGAAAATCACCAACAAATTCAACAACAACCTCAACAATGAAAAACACCAACAAATTCTACAAAAACCTCAACCAAGAAAAACAAAAAAAATTCAACAACAACCTCAACATTCAAAAACACCAACAAATGCAACAGAATCATCAACAATGAAAAACACCAAAAAATTCAACAACAACCTCAACATTGAAAATCACCAACAAATTCAACAAAAACCTCAGCAATTAAAAACACCAATAAGTTCAACAACCTCAACATTGAAAATCACCAAAAAATTGAGCAAAAACATCAACAATGAAAAACATCAAAAAATTCAACAACAACCTCAACTTTGAAAAACACCGAAAAATTCAACAACCTCAAAATTGAGAAACAGCAACAACTTCAACCACAACCTCAACTTTGAAAAATACAAAAAGATTCAAATAAAAACACTGAATACACCAATAAATTCAACAACAACCTCAACATTGAAAATCACCAACAAATTCAACAAAAACCTCAACAATGAAAAACATCAAAAAATTCATCAACAACCTCTGCTATTAAAAACACTAACAACGTCAACATTGAAAAACACCATCAAATTCAACTGCAAACTTAACTTTGAAAAATACAAAAAAGATAAAAAAAAAACCACTGATTACACCAATAAATTCAACAACCTCAACGTTGAAAGTGACCAACAAATTCAACAACAACCTCAGCAATGAAAAACATCTAAAAATTCAACAACAACCTCAACATTGAAAAACTCCAACAATTTCATCAAAAACCTAAACAATGAAAAACACCAAATAATTCAAAAACAAACTCAACATTGAAAATCACCAACAAAATCAACAACAACCTCAACTTTGAAAAACACCAACAAATTCAAAAGCCTCAACAGGGAAAAACACCAAAAAATTCAACCACATCCTCAATATTGAAAATCACCAACAAATTCAACAACAACCTCAACAGTGAAAAACAACAACAAATTCAACAAAAACCTCAACAATGAAAAACACCAAAAAATTCATCAACAATCTCAACATTCAAAAACACCAACAAATTCAGCAGAAACCTCAACAATGAGAAAGAACAAAAAATTCAACATCAACCTCAACATTGAAAATCATCAACAAATTCAACAAAAACCTCAACAATGAAAAACACTAAAAAATTCATCAACAACCTCAAAATTCAAAAACACCAAATAATTCAACAAAAACATCAACAATGAAAAACACCAAAAGATTCAACTGCAACCTCAACTTTGAAAAACACCAACAACTTCAACAACCTCAAAATTGAATAACACCTACAAATTCAACTGCAACCTCAACTTTGAAAAATACAAAAAAGATCAGAAAAAACCATTGATTACGCCAATAAATTCAACAACCTCAACATTGAAAATCACAAACAAATTCAACAACAACCTCAACTTATAAAAATACAAAAAGGTTCAACAAAATAAAAATTGATAACACCAACAAATTCAACAACAACCTCAAAATTGAAAATCACCAACAAATTTAACAACAACCTCAACAATGAAAAACATCAAAAATTCAACAGCAACAACCACAACAATGAAAAACACCAAACAATTCAACCACAACCTCAACAATGAAAAGCACCAAAAAATTCGTCAACAACCTCAACATTCAAAAACACCAACAGATTCAACAAAAACCTCAACAATTAAAAACATCAAAAAATTCAACAACAACGACAACTTTGAAAAATACCAACAAATTCAACAACCTCAACATTGAAAAACACCAACAATTTCAACGACAACCTCAACATTGAAAATCACCAACAAATTCAACAACAACCTCAGCAATGAAAAACACCAACAAATTCAACACAAACATCAACCAAGAAAAACAAAAAAAATTCGTCAACAACCTCAACATTCAAAAGCACCAACAAATTCAACAGAATCTTCAACAATCAAAAACATCAAAAAATTCAACAACAACCTCAACTTTGAAAAACACCGAAAAATACAACAACCTCAAAAGTGAGAAACAGCAACAACTTCAACTGCAACCTCAACTTTGAAAAATACAAAAAGATTCAAATCATAACATTGAATACACCAATAAATTCATCATCAACCTCAACATTGAAAATCACCAACAAATTCAACAAAAACCTCAACAATGAAAAACATCATAAAATTAATCAACAACCTCAACATTCAAAAACACCAAAAAATTCAACAAAAACCTTAGCTTTTAAAAACACTAACAACTTCATCATTGAAAAACACCATCAAATTCAACTGCAACCTTAACTTTGAAAAATACAAAAAAGATAAAAAAGAAGCACTGATTACACCAATAAATTCAACAACCTCAACGTTGAAAGTGACCAACAAATTCAACAACAACCTCAGCAATGAAAAACATCTAAAAATTTAACAACAACCTCAACATTAAAAAACTCCAACAATTTCATCAACAACCTCAACAATGAAAAACACCAAAAAATTCAAAAACAAACTCAACATTGAAAATCACCAACAAAATCAACAACAACCTCAACTTTAAAAAACACCAACAAATTCAAAAACCTCAACAGGGAAAAAGACCAAAAAATTCAACAACCTCAACATGGAGAAACAGCAACAAATTCAACTGCAACCTCAACTTTGAAAATTACAAAAAGATTCCAAAAAAAATTGAATACACCAATAAATTGAACAGCAACCTCAATATTGAAAATCACCAAAAAATTCAACAACAACCTCAACTTTGAAAAACACCAACAAATTCTAAAACCTCAACATGGAAAAACACCAAAAAATTCAACAACAACCTCAATTTGAAGAACACCAACAGATTTAGAAACCTCAACATTCAATTAAACCAACAAATTCAATAACAAACGCTTCTTTGAAAAACACAGACAGATTCAACAAATTCAACATTGAAAAACACCAACAAATTCAACAACAACCTCAGCAATGAAAAACATCAAAAAATTCAACAACAACCTCAACTTTGAAAAATACAAAAAGGTTCAACAAAATAAAAATTGATAACGCCAACAAATTCAACAACAACCTCAAAATTAAAAATCACCAACAAATTTAACAACAACCTCACAATAGAACACCCTCCAAAATTCAACAACAACAACCACAACAATGAAAAACACCAAACAATTCAACAACAACCTCAACATTCAAAAACACCAACAAATTCAACAACAACCTCAACAATGAAAAACATCAAAAAATTCATCAACAACCTCAACATTCAAAAACACCAACAAATTCAACAAAAACCTCAACAATTAAAAAAACCAAAAAATTCAACTACAACGTCAACTTTGAAAAATACCAATCAATTCAACAACCTGAACATTGAAAAACAGCAACAAATTCAACAACAAACTCAACATTGAAAATCACCAAAAAATTCAACAACAACCTCAACATTGAAAAACTCCTACAATTTCAACAACAACCTCAACAATGAAAAACACCAAAAAATTCAACAACAAACTCAACATTGAAAATCACCAACAAATTCAACAACAACCTCAACTTTGAAAAACAGCAACAAATTCAAAAACCTCAACATGGAAAAACACCAACAATTTCAACCACAACCTCAACATTGAAACTCACCAACAAATTCAACAAAAATCTCAACATTGAAAAACACCACTAAATTCAACAACCTCAACATTGAAAATCACCAAAAAATTGAACAACTACCTCAACAATGAAAAACACCAAAAAATTCAAAACAACCTCAACTTAGATAAACACCAAAAAATTCAACAACCTCAACATTGAGAAACAGCAACAAATTCAACTGCAACCTCAACTTTGAAAAATGCAAAAAGATTCAAATAAAAACATTGAATGCACCAATAAATTCAACAACAACCTCAACATTGACAATCACCAACAAATTCAACAAAAACCTCAACAATGAAAAACATCTAAAAATTCATCAACAACCTCAACATTCAGAAACACCAAAAAATTCAACAACAACCTCAACATTGAAAAACACCAACAAATTGAAAAACCTCAACATGGAAAAACACCAACAAATTCAACTTCAACTAAAATATTGAAAATCACCAACAAATTCAACAACAACCTCAACTATGAAAAACACCAACAAATTCAACAAAAACCTCAACAATGAAAAACAACAAAAAATTCAACAACAACCTCAATTTGAAAAACACCAACAGATTTAACAACCTCAACATTCAAATACAGCAACAAATTCAACAACAAACGCAGCTTTGAAAAACACCTACAAATTCAACAACCTCAACATTTAAAAACACCAACATATTCAACAACAACCTCAACTTTTACAAATACAAAAAGGTTCAACAAAAGAAAAATTGATAACACCAACAAATTCAACAACAACCTCAATATTGAAAATCACCAAAAAATTCAACAACAACCTCAACAATGAAAAACATCAAAAATTCAAAAACAACAACTACAACAATGAAAAACACCAACAAATTCAACAACAACCTCAACAATGAAAAACACCAAAAAATTCAACAACAACGTCAACCTTGAAAAATACCAACAAATTCAACAACCTCAACATTGAAAAACACGAAAAAAATTCATCAAAAACCTCAACAATGAAAAACACCGAAAAATTCATCAACAACCTCAACATTCAAAAACACCAACAAATTCAACAATAACCTCAACAATGAAAAACACCAAAAAATTCAACAACAACCTCAACATTGGAAAACACCAAAAAGTTCAACAAAAACCTCAACAATGAAAAACACCAAAAAAGTCAACAACAACCTCAACTTTGAAAAACACCAACAACTTCAACAACCTCAACATTGAAAAACACCAGAATATTCAACTGCACCCTCTACTTTGAAAAATAAAAAAAAGATTAAAAAAAACCAATGATAACACTAATATATTCAACAACCTCAACATTGAAAATCACCAAAAAATTCAACAACAACCTCAGCAATGAAAAACATCAAAAAAATTCAACAACAACCTCAAGTTTGAAAAACACAAAAAATTCAACAACCTCAACATTGAAAAGCATCAACAAATTCAACAACAACCTCAACTTTTACAAATACAAAAAGGTTCAACAAAAGAAAAATTGATAACACCAACAAATTCAACAACAACCGCAAAATTGAAAATCACCAACAAATTTAACAACAACCTCAACATTGAAAAACACCAACAAATTCAACAACAAACGCAACATTGAAAATCACCAAAAAATTCAACAAAAACCTCAACAATGAAAAACACCATAAAAGTCAACAACAACCTCAACTTTGAAAAACACCAACAATTTCAACAACCTCAACATTGAAAAACACCAACAAATTCAACAACAAACGCAACATTGAAAATCACCAAAAAATTCAACAACAACCTCAAGATTGAAAAACTCCAGCAAGTTCAACAACAACCTCAACAATGAAAAACAACAAAAAATTCAACAAGAAACTCAACATTGAAAATCACCAACAAATTGAACAAAAACCTCAACAATGAAAAACACCGAAAAATTCATCAACAACTTCAACATTGAAAAACTCCAGCAAGTTCAACAACAACCTCAACAATGAAAAACACCAAAAAATTCAACAAGAAACTCAACATTGAAAATCACCAAAAAATTGAACAAAAACCTCAACAATGAAAAACACCAAAAAATTCATCAACAACCTCAACATTCAAAAACACCAACAAATTCAACAAAATCCTCAACAATGAAAAACACCAAAAAATTCAACAACAACCTCAACATTGAAAAACACCAAAAAATTCAACAAAAACCTCAACAATGAAAAACACCATAAAAGTCAACAACAACCTCAACTTTGAAAAACACCAACAACTTCAACAACCTCAACATTGAAAAACACCAGAATATTCAACTGCACCCTCTACTTTGAAAAATACAAAAAAGATTAAAAAAAACCATTGATAACACCAATATATTCAACAACCTCAACATTGATAATCACCAAAAATTTCAACAACAACCTCAGCAATGAAAAACATCAAAAAATTCAACAACAACCTCAAGTTTGAAAAACACCAAAAAATTCAACAACCTCAACATTGAAAAACACCAACAAATTCAACAACAACCTCAACTTTTACAAATACAAAAAGGTTCAACGAAAGAAAAATTGATAACACCAACAAATTCAACAACAACCGCAAAATTGAAAATCACCAACAAATTTAACAACAACCTCAACAATGAAAAACATCAAAAAATCAACAACAACCACGACAATGAAAAACACCAACAAATTCAACAACAACCTCAATATTGAAAATCACCAACAAATTTAACAACAACCTCAACAATGAAAAACATCAAAAATTCAACAACAACAACCACAACAATGAAAAACACCAACAAATTCAACAAAAACCTCAACAATTAAAAACTCCAAAAAATTCAACAACAACCTCAACATTGAAAAACACCAACAAATTCAACAACAAACGCAACATTGAAAATCACCAAAAAATTCAACAACAACCTCAACATTGAAAAACTCCAGCAAGTTCAACAACAACCTCAACAATGAAAAACACCAAAACATTCAACAAGAAACACAACATTGAAAATCACCAACAAATTCAACAAAAACCTCAACAATGAAAAGCACCGAAAAATTCATGAACAACCTCAACATTCAAAAACTCCAGCAAGTTCAACAACAACCTCAACAATGAAAAACACCAAAAAATTCAACAAGAAACTCTACATTGAAAATCACCTAAAAATTCAACAAAAACCTAAACAATGAAAAACACCAAAAAATTCATCAACAACCTCAACATTCAAAAACACCAACAAATTCAACAAAAACCTCAACAATGAAAAACACCAAAAAATTCAACAGCAACCCCAACATTGGAAAACACCAAAAAATTCAAAAAAAACCTCAACAATGAAAAACACCAAAAAAGTCAACAACAACCTCAACTTTGAAAAACAAAAACAACTTGAACAACCTCAACATTGAAAAACACCAGAATATTCAACTGCACCCTCTACTTTGAAAAATACAAAAAAGATTTAAAAAAACCATTGATAACACCAATATATTCAACAACCTCAACATTGAAAATCACCAAAAAATTCAACAACAACCTCAGCAATGAAAACATCAAAAAATTCAACAACAACCTCAAGTTTGAAAAACACCAAAAAATTCAACAACATCACCATTGATAAACACCAACAAATTCAACAACAACCTCAACTTTTACAAATACAAAATGGTTCAACAAAAGAAAAATGGATAACACCAACAAATTCAACAACAACAGCAAAATTGAAAATCACCAAAAAACTTAACAACAACCTCAACAATGAAAAACATCAAAAGATCAACAACAACCACGACAATGAAAAACACCAAGAAATTCAACAACAACCTCAACAATGAAAAACATCAAAAATTCAACAACAACAACCACAACAATGAAAAACACCAAAAAAGATCAAAATAAAAATTGATAACACCAATAAATTCAACAACCTCAAGATTGAAAATCACCATCAAATTCAAGAACAACATCAGCAATGAAAAACATCAAAAAACTCAACAACAACCTCAACTTTGAAAAACACCAATAAATGCAACAACCTCAACATCGAGAAACAGCAACAAATTCAACTGCAACGTCAACTTTCAAAAATACAAAAAGATTCAAAAAAAAACATTGAATACACCAATAATTTCAACAACAACCTCAACATTGAAAAACACCAAAAAATTCACCAAAAACCTCAACGTTGAAAAACATCAAAAAATTCAACAACAACCTCAACAATGAAAAACACCAAATAATTCAACAACAATCTCAACATTCAAAACACCAGCAAATTCAACAACAACCTCAACATTTGAAAACACCGATAAATTCAACAACAACCTCAACAATGAAAAGCACCAAAAAATTCAACAACAACTTCAACATTCAAAAACACCAACAAATTCAACAACAACCACAGCAATGAAAAACAGCAAACAATTCAACAACAACGACCTCAACAACGAATAACAGCAAAAAATTCAACAACAACGACGTCAACAATGAAAAACTCTAACAATTTCAACAACAACCTCAACATTGAAAAACACCAAAAAATTCAACAACCTCCACATTGAGAATCAGCAACAAATTCAAATGCAACCTCAACTTTGAAAAATACAAAAAGATTAAAAAGAAAACATTGAATACACCAATAAATTGAACAACAACCTCAAAATTGAAAATCACCAACAAATTCAACAAAAACCTCAACAATGAAAAACGCCAAAAAATTCATCAACAACCTCAACATTCAAGAACACCAAAAAATTCAACAAAAACCTCAACAATGAAAAACACCAAAAAATTCAACAGCAACCACAACTTTGAAAAACACCAACAACATCAAAAACCTCAACATTGAAAAACACCAACAAATTCAACTGCAACCTCAACTTTGAAAAATACAAAAAAGATCAAAAGAAAAATTGATAACACCAATAAATTCAACAACCTCAACATTGAAAATCACCATCAAATTCAACAACAACATCAGCAATGAAAAACATCAAAAAACTCAACAACAACCTCAACTTTGAAAAACACCAATAAATGCAACAACCTCAACATTGAGAAACAGCAACAAATTCAACTGCAACGTCAACTTTGTAAAATACATAAAGATTCAAAAAAAAAGCATTGAATACACCAATAAATTCAACAACAACCTCAACATTGAAAATCACCAGCAAATTCAACAAAAACTTCAACAAAGAAAGATACCAAAAAATTCATCAACAACCTCAACATTCAAAAACACCAAAAAATTCAACAAAAACCTCAACAATGAAAAACGCCAAAAAATTCAAAAACAACCTGAACTTTGAAAAACACCAACAACTTCAACCACCTCGACATTGAAAAACAGCAACAAATTCAACTGCAACCTCAACTTTGAAAATACAAAAAGATTCAATAAAAAACAATGAATACACCGATAAAGTCAACAACAATTTCAATATTGAAAATTACCAAAAAATTCAACAACAACCTCGACATTGAAAAACACCAAAATATTCAACAACAACCTCAACTTTGAAAAACATTATCAAATTCTAAAACCTCAACATGGAAAAAGACCAACAAATTCAACTACAACCTCAATATTGAAAAACACCAACAAATTCAACAACAACATCAACAATGAAAAACAGCAACAAATTCAACAAAAACCTCAACAATGAAAAACACCAAATAATTCAACAACAACCTCAATTTGAAAAACACCAACAGATTTAACAACCTCAACATTCAAATACACCAACAAATTCAACGACAAACTCAGCTTTGAAAAACACCTTCAAATTCAACAACCTCAACATTGAAAAACGGCAACATATTCAACAATAACCTCAACTTTTAACAATACAAAAAGGTTCAACAAAATAAAAATTGATAACACCAACAAATTCAACAACAACCTCAACAATGAAAAACATCAAAAATTCAACAACAACAACCACAACAATGAAAACACCAAACAATTCAACAACAACCTCAACATTCAAAAACACCAACAAATTCAACAACAGGCTCAACAATGAAAAACACCAAAAAATTCATCAACAACCTCAACACTCAAAAACACCAACAATTTCAACAAAAACTTCAACAATTAAAAATAACCAAAAAATTCAACAACGACGTCAACTTTGAAAAATACCAACAAATTCAAAAACCTCAACATTGATAAACACCAACAAATTCAACAACAAGCTCAACATTGAAAATCACCAAAAAATTCAACAACAACCTCAAAATTGAAAAACTCCAACAATTTCAACAACAACCTCAACAATGAAAAACACCAAAAAATTCAATAAAATCTCAACATTGAAAAATACAAAAAAGATCAAAAAAAACCATTGATAACACCAATAAATTTAACAACCTCAACATTGAAAATCACCAACAAATTCAACAACAGCCTCAGCAATGAAAAACATCCAAAAATTCAACAACAACCTCAACTTTGAAAAATACCAAAAAATTCAACAACCTCAACATTGAGAAACAGCAACAAATTCAACTGCAACCTAAACTTTGAAAGATACAAAAAGATTCAATAAATAACAATGAATACACCGATAAATTCAACGACAATTTCAATATTGAAAATCACCAAAAAATTCAACAACAACCTCAACATTGAAAAACACCAAAATATTCAACAACAACCTCAACTTTGAAAAACACCATCAAATTCTAAAACCTCAACATGGAAAAAGACCAACAAATTCAACTACAACCTCAATATTGAAAAACACCAACAAATTCAACAACAACCTCAAAAATGAAAAACACCAAATAATTCAACAACAACCTCAATTTGAAAAACACCAACAGATTTAACAACCTCAACATTCAAATACACCAACAAATTCAACAACAAACTCAGCTTTGAAAAACACCTACAAAGACAACAACATCAACATTGAAAAACGCCAACAAATTCAACAACAACTTCAACTTTTAAAAATACAAAAAGGTTCAACAAAATAAAAATTGATAACACCAACAAATTCAACAACAACCTCAACAATGAAAAACATCAAAAATTCAACAACAACAACCACAACAATGAAAAACACCAAACAATTCAACAACAACCTCAACATTCAAAAACACCAACAAATTCAACAACAGGCTCAACAATGAAAAACACCAAAAAATTCATCAACAACCTCAACATTCAAAAACACCAACAATTTCAACAAAAACCTCAACAATTAAAAATAACCAAATAATTCAACAACGACGTCAACTTTGCAAAATACCAACAAATTCAAAAACCTCAACATTGAAAAACACCAACAAATTCAACAACAAACTCAACATTGAAAATCACCAAAAAATTCAACAACAAACTCAAAATTGAAAAAATCCAACAATTTCAACAACAACATCAACAATGAAAAACACCAAAAAATTCAATAAAAAACTCAACATTCAAAATCACCAACAAATTCAACAACAACCTCAACAATGAAAAACACCAAAAAATTCATCAACAACCTCAACATTCAAAAACACCAAAAAATTCAACAAAAACCTCAACAATGAAAAACACCAAAAAATTCAACAACAAACTCAACTTTGAAAAACACCAACAACTTCAACCACCACAACATTGAATAACACCAACAAATTCAACTGCTACCTCAAATTTGAAAAATTCAAAAAAAGATCAAAAAAAACCATTGAAAACACCAATAAATACAACAACCTCAACATTGAAAATCACCAAAAAATTCAACAACAGCCTCAGCAATGAAAAACATCCAAAAATTCAACAACAACCTCAACTTTGAAAAATACCAAGGAATTCAACAACCTCAACATTGAGAAACAGCAACAAATTCAACTGCAACCTTAACTTTGAATAATACAAAAAGATTCAATAAATAACAATGACTACACCTATAAATTCAACAACAATTTCAATATTGAAAATCACCAAAAAATTCAACAATAACCTCAACATTGAAAAACACCAAAATATTCAACAACAACCTCTACTTTGAAAAACACCATCAAATTCTAAAACCTCAACATGGAAAAAGACCAACAAATACAACTACAATCTCAATATTGAAAAACACCAACAAATTCAACAACAACCTCAACAATGAAAAACAGCAACAAATTCAACAAAAACCTCAACAATGAAAAACACCAAATAATTCAACAACAACCTCAATTTGAAAAGCACCAACAGATTTAACAACCTCAACATTCAAATACACCAACAAATTCAACAACAAACACAGCTTTGAAAAACACCTACAAATTCAACAACCTCAACATTGAAAAACGCCAACAAATTCAACAACAACCTCAACTTTTAAAAACACAAAAAGGTTCAACAAAATAAAAATTGATAACACCAACAAATTCAACAACAACCTCAACAAAGAAAAACATCAATAATTCAACAACAACAACCACAACAATGAAAAACACCAAACAATTCAACAACAACCTCAACATTCAAAAACATCAACAAATTCAACAACAACCTCAACAATAAAAAACACCAAAAAATTCATCAACAACCTCAACATTCAAAAACACCAACAATTTCAACAAAAACCTCAACAATTAAACATATCCAAAAAATTCAACAACGACGTCAACTTTGCAAAATACCAACAAATTCAAAAACGTCAACATTGAAAAACACCAAAAAATTCAATAAAAAACTCAACATTGAAAATCACCAACAAATTCAACAACAACCTCAACAATGAAAAACACCAAAAAATTCATCAACAACCTCAACATTCAAAAACACCAACAAATTCAACAAAAAGCTCAACAATTAAAAACACCAAAAAATTCAACAACAACGTCAACTTTGAAAAATAGCAACAAATTCAACAACCTCAACATTGAAAAACACCCACAAATTCAACAACAAACTCAACATTGAAAATCACCAATAAATTCATCAACAACCTCAACATTCAAAAACAACAACGAATTCAACAAAAACCTCAACAATGAAAAACACCAAAAAATTCAACAACAACCTCAACATTGAAAATCACCTACAAATTCAACAAAAACCTCAACAATGAAAAACACTAAAAAATTCATCAACAACCTCAACATTCAAAAACACCAACAAATTCAACAAAAACCTCAACAATGAAAAACACCAAAAATTCAACAACAACCTCAACTTTGAAAAACAGCAACAACTTCAACAACTTCAACATTGAAAAACACCATCATATTCAACTGTGCCCTCAACTTTGAAAAATACAAAAAAGATCAATAAAAACCATTGAGAACACCAATAAATTCAACAACCTCAACATTGAAAATCACCATCAAATTCAACAACAACCACAGCAATGAAAAACATCAAAAAATTCAACAACAACCTCAACTTTGAAAAACACCAAAAAATTCAACAACCTCATCATTGAGAAACAGCAACAAATTCAACTGCAACCTCAACTTTGAAAAATACAAAAAGTTTAAAAAGAAAACATTGAATACACCAATAAATTCAACAACAACCTCAACATTGAAAATCACCAACAAATTCAACAAAAACCACAACAATGAAAAACACGAAAAAATTTATCAACAACCTCAACATTCAAAAACACCAAAAAATTCAACAAAAACCTCAACAATGAAAAACAACACAATTTTCAACAGCAACCACAACTTTGAAAAACACCAACAACTTCAACCACCTCGACATTGAAAAACAGCAACAAATTCAACTGCAACCTCAACTTTGAAAATACAAAAAGATTCAATAAAAAACAATGAATACACCGATAAATTCAACAACAATTTCAATATTGAAAATCACCAAAAAATTCAACAACAACCTCAACATTGAAAAACACCGAAATATTCAACAACAACCTCAACTTTGAAAAACATCATCAAATTCTAAAACCTCAACATGGAAAAAGACCAACAAATTCAACTACAACCTCAATATTGAAAAACACCAACAAATTCAACAACAACATCAACAATGAAAAACAGCAACAAATTCAACAAAAACCTCAACAATGAAAAACACCAAATAATTCAACAACAACCTCAATTTGAAAAACACCAACAGATTTAACAACCTCAACATTCAAATACACCAACAAATTCAACGACAAACTCAGCTTTGAAAAACACCTTCAAATTCAACAACCTCAACATTGAAAAACGCCAACATATTCAACAACAACCTCAACTTTTAACAATACAAAAAGGTTCAACAAAATAAAAATTGATAACACCAACAAATTCAACAACAACCTCAACAATGAAAAACATCAAAAATTCAACAACAACAACCACAACAATGAAAAACACCAAACAATTCAACAACAACCTCAACATTCAAAAACACCAACAAATTCAACAACAGGCTCAACAATGAAAAACACCAAAAAATTCATCAACAACCTCAACACTCAAAAACACCAACAATTTCAACAAAAACCTCAACAATTAAAAATAACCAAAAAATTCAACAACGACGTCAACTTTGAAAAATACCAACAAATTCAAAAACCTCAACATTGATAAACACCAACAAATTCAACAACAAACTCAACACTGAAAATCACCAAAAAATTCAACAACAACCTCAAAATTGAAAAACTCCAACAATTTCAACAACAACCTCAACAATGAAAAACACCAAAAAATTCAATAAAATCTCAACATTGAAAATCACCAACAAATTCAACAACAACCTCAACAATGAAAAACACCAAAAAATTCATCAACAACATCAACATTCAAAAACACCAAAACATTCAACAAAAACCTCAACAATGAGAAACACCAAAAAATTCAACAACAAACTCAACTTTGAAAAATACCAACAACTTCAACCACCTCAACATTGAATAACACCAACAAATTCAACTGCAACCTCAACTTTGAAAAATACAAAAAAGGTCAAAAAAAACCATTGATAACACCAATAAATTTAACAACCTCAACATTGAAAATCACCAACAAATTCAACAACAGCCTCAGCAATGAAAAACATCCAAAAATTCAACAACAACCTCAACTTTGAAAAATACCAAGGAATTCAACAACCTCAACATTGAGAAACAGCAACAAATTCAACTGCAACCTTAACTTTGAATAATACAAAAAGATTCAATAAATAACAATGACTACACCTATAAATTCAACAACAATTTCAATATTGAAAATCACCAAAAAATTCAACAATAACCTCAACATTGAAAAACACCAAAATATTCAACAACAACCTCTACTTTGAAAAACACCATCAAATTCTAAAACCTCAACATGGAAAAAGACCAACAAATACAACTACAATCTCAATATTGAAAAACACCAACAAATTCAACAACAACCTCAACAATGAAAAACAGCAACAAATTCAACAAAAACCTCAACAATGAAAAACACCAAATAATTCAACAACAACCTCAATTTGAAAAGCACCAACAGATTTAACAACCTCAACATTCAAATACACCAACAAATTCAACAACAAACACAGCTTTGAAAAACACCTACAAATTCAACAACCTCAACATTGAAAAACGCCAACAAATTCAACAACAACCTCAACTTTTAAAAACACAAAAAGGTTCAACAAAATAAAAATTGATAACACCAACAAATTCAACAACAACCTCAACAAAGAAAAACATCAATAATTCAACAACAACAACCACAACAATGAAAAACACCAAACAATTCAACAACAACCTCAACATTCAAAAACATCAACAAATTCAACAACAACCTCAACAATGAAAAACACCAAAAAATTCATCAACAACCTCAACATTCAAAAACACCAACAATTTCAACAAAAACCTCAACAATTAAACATATCCAAAAAATTCAACAACGACGTCAACTTTGCAAAATACCAACAAATTCAAAAACGTCAACATTGAAAAACACCAAAAAATTCAATAAAAAACTCAACATTGAAAATCACCAACAAATTCAACAACAACCTCAACAATGAAAAACACCAAAAAATTCATCAACAACCTCAACATTCAAAAACACCAACAAATTCAACAAAAAGCTCAACAATTAAAAACACCAAAAAATTCAACAACAACGTCAACTTTGAAAAATAGCAACAAATTCAACAACCTCAACATTGAAAAACACCCACAAATTCAACAACAAACTCAACATTGAAAATCACCAATAAATTCATCAACAACCTCAACATTCAAAAACAACAACGAATTCAACAAAAACCTCAACAATGAAAAACACCAAAAAATTCAACAACAACCTCAACATTGAAAATCACCTACAAATTCAACAAAAACCTCAACAATGAAAAACACCAAAAAATTCATCAACAACCTCAACATTCAAAAACACCAACAAATTCAACAAAAACCTCAACAATGAAAAACACCAAAAAATTCAACAACAACCTCAACTTTGAAAAACAGCAACAACTTCAACAACTTCAACATTGAAAAACACCATCATATTCAACTGTGCCCTCAACTTTGAAAAATACAAAAAAGATCAATAAAAACCATTGAGAACACCAATAAATTCAACAACCTCAACATTGAAAATCACCATCAAATTCAACAACAACCACAGCAATGAAAAACATCAAAAAATTCAACAACAACCTCAACTTTGAAAAACACCAAAAAATTCAACAACCTCATCATTGAGAAACAGCAACAAATTCAACTGCAACCACAACTTTGAAAAATACAAAAAGTTTAAAAAGAAAACATTGAATACACCAATAAATTCAACAACAACCTCAACATTGAAAATCACCAACAAATTCAACAAAAACCACAACAATGAAAAACACGAAAAAATTTATCAACAACCTCAACATTCAAAAACACCAAAAAATTCAACAAAAACCTCAACAATGAAAAACAACACAATTTTCAACAGCAACCACAACTTTGAAAAACACCAACAACTTCAACCACCTCGACATTGAAAAACAGCAACAAATTCAACTGAAACCTCAACTTTGAAAATACAAAAAGATTCAATAAAAAACAATGAATACACCGATAAATTCAACAACAATTTCAATATTGAAAATCACCAAAAAATTCAACAACAACCTCAACATTGAAAAACACCGAAATATTCAACAACAACCTCAACTTTGAAAAACATCATCAAATTCTAAAACCTCAACATGGAAAAAGACCAACAAATTCAACTACAACCTCAATATTGAAAAACACCAACAAATTCAACAACAACATCAACAATGAAAAACAGCAACAAATTCAACAAAAACCTCAACAATGAAAAACACCAAATAATTCAACAACAACCTCAATTTGAAAAACACCAACAGATTTAACAACCTCAACATTCAAATACACCAACAAATTCAACGACAAACTCAGCTTTGAAAAACACCTTCAAATTCAACAACCTCAACATTGAAAAACGCCAACATATTCAACAACAACCTCAACTTTTAACAATACAAAAAGGTTCAACAAAATAAAAATTGATAACACCAACAAATTCAACAACAACCTCAACAATGAAAAACATCAAAAATTCAACAACAACAACCACAACAATGAAAAACACCAAACAATTCAACAACAACCTCAACATTCAAAAACACCAACAAATTCAACAACAGGCTCAACAATGAAAAACACCAAAAAATTCATCAACAACCTCAACACTCAAAAAAAAAAACAATTTCAACAAAAACCTCAACAATTAAAAATAACCAAAAAATTCAACAACGACGTCAACTTTGAAAAATACCAACAAATTCAAAAACCTCAACATTGATAAACACCAACAAATTCAACAACAAACTCAACACTGAAAATCACCAAAAAATTCAACAACAACCTCAAAATTGAAAAACTCCAACAATTTCAACAACAACCTCAACAATGAAAAACACCAAAAAATTCAATAAAATCTCAACATTGAAAATCACCAACAAATTCAACAACAACCTCAACAATGAAAAACACCAAAAAATTCATCAACAACATCAACATTCAAAAACACCAAAACATTCAACAAAAACCTCAACAATGAGAAACACCAAAAAATTCAACAACAAACTCAACTTTGAAAAATACCAACAACTTCAACCACCTCAACATTGAATAACACCAACAAATTCAACTGCAACCTCAACTTTGAAAAATACAAAAAAGGTCAAAAAAAACCATTGATAACACCAATAAATTTAACAACCTCAACATTGAAAATCACCAACAAATTCAACAACAGCCTCAGCAATGAAAAACATCCAAAAATTCAACAACAACCTCAACTTTGAAAAATACCAAGGAATTCAACAACCTCAACATTGAGAAACAGCAACAAATTCAACTGCAACCTTAACTTTGAATAATACAAAAAGATTCAATAAATAACAATGACTACACCTATAAATTCAACAACAATTTCAATATTGAAAATCACCAAAAAATTCAACAATAACCTCAACATTGAAAAACACCAAAATATTCAACAACAACCTCTACTTTGAAAAACACCATCAAATTCTAAAACCTCAACATGGAAAAAGACCAACAAATACAACTACAATCTCAATATTGAAAAACACCAACAAATTCAACAACAACCTCAACAATGAAAAACAGCAACAAATTCAACAAAAACCTCAACAATGAAAAACACCAAATAATTCAACAACAACCTCAATTTGAAAAGCACCAACAGATTTAACAACCTCAACATTCAAATACACCAACAAATTCAACAACAAACACAGCTTTGAAAAACACCTACAAATTCAACAACCTCAACATTGAAAAACGCCAACAAATTCAACAACAACCTCAACTTTTAAAAACACAAAAAGGTTCAACAAAATAAAAATTGATAACACCAACAAATTCAACAACAACCTCAACAAAGAAAAACATCAATAATTCAACAACAACAACCACAACAATGAAAAACACCAAACAATTCAACAACAACCTCAACATTCAAAAACATCAACAAATTCAACAACAACCTCAACAATGAAAAACACCAAAAAATTCATCAACAACCTCAACATTCAAAAACACCAACAATTTCAACAAAAACCTCAACAATTAAACATATCCAAAAAATTCAACAACGACGTCAACTTTGCAAAATACCAACAAATTCAAAAACGTCAACATTGAAAAACACCAAAAAATTCAATAAAAAACTCAACATTGAAAATCACCAACAAATTCAACAACAACCTCAACAATGAAAAACACCAAAAAATTCATCAACAACCTCAACATTCAAAAACACCAACAAATTCAACAAAAAGCTCAACAATTAAAAACACCAAAAAATTCAACAACAACGTCAACTTTGAAAAATAGCAACAAATTCAACAACTTCAACATTGAAAAACACCATCATATTCAACTGTGCCCTCAACTTTGAAAAATACAAAAAAGATCAATAAAAACCATTGAGAACACCAATAAATTCAACAACCTCAACATTGAAAATCACCATCAAATTCAACAACAACCACAGCAATGAAAAACATCAAAAAATTCAACAACAACCTCAACTTTGAAAAACACCAAAAAATTCAACAACCTCATCATTGAGAAACAGCAACAAATTCAACTGCAACCACAACTTTGAAAAATACAAAAAGTTTAAAAAGAAAACATTGAATACACCAATAAATTCAACAACAACCTCAACATTGAAAATCACCAACAAATTCAACAAAAACCACAACAATGAAAAACACGAAAAAATTTATCAACAACCTCAACATTCAAAAACACCAAAAAATTCAACAAAAACCTCAACAATGAAAAACAACACAATTTTCAACAGCAACCACAACTTTGAAAAACACCAACAACTTCAACCACCTCGACATTGAAAAACAGCAACAAATTCAACTGAAACCTCAACTTTGAAAATACAAAAAGATTCAATAAAAAACAATGAATACACCGATAAATTCAACAACAATTTCAATATTGAAAATCACCAAAAAATTCAACAACAACCTCAACATTGAAAAACACCGAAATATTCAACAACAACCTCAACTTTGAAAAACATCATCAAATTCTAAAACCTCAACATGGAAAAAGACCAACAAATTCAACTACAACCTCAATATTGAAAAACACCAACAAATTCAACAACAACATCAACAATGAAAAACAGCAACAAATTCAACAAAAACCTCAACAATGAAAAACACCAAATAATTCAACAACAACCTCAATTTGAAAAACACCAACAGATTTAACAACCTCAACATTCAAATACACCAACAAATTCAACGACAAACTCAGCTTTGAAAAACACCTTCAAATTCAACAACCTCAACATTGAAAAACGCCAACATATTCAACAACAACCTCAACTTTTAACAATACAAAAAGGTTCAACAAAATAAAAATTGATAACACCAACAAATTCAACAACAACCTCAACAATGAAAAACATCAAAAATTCAACAACAACAACCACAACAATGAAAAACACCAAACAATTCAACAATAAACTCAACATTCAAAAACACCAACAAATTCAACAACAGGCTCAACAATGAAAAACACCAAAAAATTCATCAACAACCTCAACACTCAAAAAAAAAAACAATTTCAACAAAAACCTCAACAATTAAAAATAACCAAAAAATTCAACAACGACGTCAACTTTGAAAAATACCAACAAATTCAAAAACCTCAACATTGATAAACACCAACAAATTCAACAACAAACTCAACACTGAAAATCACCAAAAAATTCAACAACAACCTCAAAATTGAAAAACTCCAACAATTTCAACAACAACCTCAACAATGAAAAACACCAAAAAATTCAATAAAATCTCAACATTGAAAATCACCAACAAATTCAACAACAACCTCAACAATGAAAAACACCAAAAAATTCATCAACAACATCAACATTCAAAAACACCAAAACATTCAACAAAAACCTCAACAATGAGAAACACCAAAAAATTCAACAACAAACTCAACTTTGAAAAATACCAACAACTTCAACCACCTCAACATTGAATAACACCAACAAATTCAACTGCAACCTCAACTTTGAAAAATACAAAAAAGGTCAAAAAAAACCATTGATAACACCAATAAATTTAACAACCTCAACATTGAAATTCACCAACAAATTCAACAACAGCCTCAGCAATGAAAAACATCCAAAAATTCAACAACAACCTCAACATTGAAAAATACCAAAAAATTCAACAACCTCAACATTGAGAAACAGCAACAAATTCAACTGCAACCTCA
Source organism: Cetorhinus maximus (assembly GCF_964194155.1). NCBI lineage: Eukaryota > Metazoa > Chordata > Chondrichthyes > Lamniformes > Cetorhinidae > Cetorhinus > Cetorhinus maximus. The sequence continues at coordinate 862,873 of NW_027596110.1, read as the reverse complement.
ACTTTGAAAGATACAAAAAGATTCAATAAATAACAATGAATACACCTATAAATTCAACAACAATTTCAATATTGAAAATCACCAAAAAATTCAACAACAACCTCAACATTGTAAAACACCAAAATATTCAACAACAACCTCAACTTTGAAAAACACCATCAAATTCTAAAACCTCAACATGGAAAAAGACCAACAAATTCAACTACAACCTCAATATTGAAAAACACCAACAAATTCAACAACAACCTCAACAATGAAAAACACCAAATAATTCAACAACAACCTCAATTTGAAAAGCACCAACAGATTTAACAACCTCAACATTCAATTACACCAACAAATTCAACAACAACCTCATAAATGAAAAACACCAACAAATTCAACAAAAACATCAACAATTAAAAATCCCAAAAAATTCATCAACATCCTCAATATTCAAAATCACCAACAAATTCCACAAAAACCTCAAAAATGAAAAACACCAAAAAATTCATCAACAACCTCAACAATTAAAAATAACCAAAAAATTCAACAACGACGTCAACTTTGAAAAATACCAACAAATTCCAAAACCTCAACATTGAAAAACACCAACAAATTCAACAACAAACTCAACATTGAAAATCACCAAAAAATTCAACAACAACCTCAAAATTGAAAAAATCCAACAATTTCAACAACAACCTCAACAGTGAAAAACACCAAAAAATTCAGTAAAAAACTCAACATTGAAAATCACCAACAAATTCAACAACAACCTCAACAATGAAAAACACCAAAAAAATTCATCAACAACCTCAACATTCAAAAACACCAAAAAATTCAACAAAAACCTCAACAATGAAAAACACCAAAAAATTCAACAACAACCTCAATTTGAAAAGCACCAACAGATTTAACAACCTCAACATTCAATTACACCAACAAATTCAACAACAAACACAGCTTTGAAAAACACCTACAAATTCAACAACCTCAACATTGAAAAACGCCAACAAATTCAACAACAACCTCAACTTTTAAAAACACAAAAAGGTTCAACAAAATAAAAATTGATAACACCAACAAATTCAACAACAACCTCAACAATGAAAAACATCAATAATTCAACAACAACAACCACAACAATGAAAAACACCAAACAATTCAACAACAACCTCAACATTCAAAAACATCAACAAATTCAACAACAACCTCAACAATGAAAAACACCAAAAAATTCATCAACAACCTCAACATTCAAAAACACCAACAATTTCAACAAAAACCTCAACAATTAAACATAACCAAAAAATTCAACAACGACGTCAACTTTGCAAAATAACAACAAATTCAAAAACCTCAACATTGAAAAACACCAAAAAATTCAATAAAAAACTCAACATTGAAAATCACCAACAAATTCAACAACAACCTCAACAATGAAAAACACCAAAAAATTCATCAACAACCTCAACATTCAAAAACACCAACAAATTCAACAAAAAGCTCAACAATTAAAAACACCAAAAAATTCAACAACAACGTCAACTTTGAAAAATAGCAACAAATTCAACAACCTCAACATTGAAAAACACCCACAAATTCAACAACAAACTCAACATTGAAAATCACCAAAAAATTCATCAACAACCTCAACATTGAAAATCACCAACAAATTCAACAACAGCCTCAGCAATGAAAAACATCCAAAAATTCAACAACACCCTCAACTTTGAAAAATACCAAAAAATTCAACAACCTCAACATTGAGAAACAGCAACAAATTCAACTGCAACCTCAACTTTGAAAGATACAAAAAGATTCAATAAATAACAATGAATACACCTATAAATTCAACAACAATTTCAATATTGAAAATCACCAAAAAATTCAACAACAACCTCAACATTGAAAAACACCAAAATATTCAAAACAACCTCAACTTTGAAAAACACCATCAAATTCTAAAACCTCAACATGGAAAAAGACCAACAAATTCAACTACAACCTCAATATTGAAAAACACCAACAAATTCAACAACAACCTCAACAATGAAAAACACCAAATAATTCAACAACAACCTCAATTTGAAAAGCACCAACAGATTTAACAACCTCAACATTCAATTACACCAACAAATTCAACAACAAACACAGCTTTGAAAAACACCTACAAATTCAACAACCACAACATTGAAAAACGCCAACAAATTCAACAACAACCTCAACAATGAAAAACACAAAAAGGTTCAACAAAATAAAAATTGATAACACCAACAAATTCAACAACAACTTCAACAATGAAAAACATCAAAAATTCAACAACAACAACCACAACAATGAAAAACACCAAACAATTCAACAACAACCTCAACATTCAAAAACACCAACAAATTCAACAACAACCTCAACAATGAAAAACACCAAAAAATTCATCAACAACCTCAACAATTAAAAATAACCAAAAAATTCAACAACGACGTCAACTTTGAAAAATACCAACAAATTCAAAAACCTCAACATTGAAAAACACCAACAAATTCAACAACAAACTCAACATTGAAAATCACCAAAAAATTCAACAACAACCTCAAAATTGAAAAAATCCAACAATTTCAACAACAACCTCAACAGTGAAAAACACCAAAAAATTCAGTAAAAAACTCAACATTGAAAATCACCAACAAATTCAACAACAACCTCAACAATGAAAAACACCAAAAAAATTCATCAACAACCTCAACATTCAAAAACACCAAAAAATTCAACAAAAACCTCAACAATGAAAAACACCAAAAAATTCAACATCAAACTCAACTTTGAAAAACACCAACAACTTCAACCACCACAACATTGAATAACACCAACAAATTCAACTGCAACCTCAAATTTGAAAAATGCAAAAAAGATCAAAAAAAACCATTGAAAAGACCAATAAATTCAACAACCTCAACATTGAAAATCACCAACAAATTCAACAACCGCCTCAGCAATATAAAACATCCAAAAATTCAACAACAACCTCAACTTTGAAAAATACCAAAAAATTCAACAACCTCAACATTGAGAAACAGCAACAAATTCAACTGCAACCTTAACTTTGAAAAATACAAAAAGATTCAATAAATAACAATGAATACACCTATAAATTCAACAACAATTTCAATATTGAAAATCACCAAAAAGTTCAACAATAACCTCAACATTGAAAAACACTAAAATATTCAACAACAACCTCTACTTTGAAAAACACCATCAAATTCTAAAACCTCAACATGGAAAAAGACCAACAAATACAACTACAATCTCAATATTGAAAAACACCAACAAATTCAACAACAACCTCAACAATGAAAAACAGCAACAAATTCAACAAAAACCTCAACAATGAAAAACACCAAATAATTCAACAACAACCTCAATTTGAAAAGCACCAACAGATTTAACAACCTCAACATTCAATTACACCAACAAATTCAACAACAAACACAGCTTTGAAAAACACCTACAAATTCAACAACCTCAACATTGAAAAACGCCAACAAATTCAACAACAACCTCAACTTTTAAAAACACAAAAAGGTTCAACAAAATAAAAATTGATAACACCAACAAATTCAACAACAACCTCAACAATGAAAAACATCAATAATTCAACAACAACAACCACAACAATGAAAAACACCAAACAATTCAACAACAACCTCAACATTGAAAAACACCGAAATATTCAACAACAACCTCAACTTTGAAAAACATCATCAAATTCTAAAACCTCAACATGGAAAAAGACCAACAAATTCAACTACAACCTCAATATTGAAAAACACCAACAAATTCAACAACAACATCAACAATGAAAAACAGCAACAAATTCAACAAAAACCTCAACAATGAAAAACACCAAATAATTCAACAACAACCTCAATTTGAAAAACACCAACAGATTTAACAACCTCAACATTCAAATACACCAACAAATTCAACGACAAACTCAGCTTTGAAAAACACCTTCAAATTCAACAACCTCAACATTGAAAAACGCCAACATATTCAACAACAACCTCAACTTTTAACAATACAAAAAGGTTCAACAAAATAAAAATTGATAACACCAACAAATTCAACAACAACCTCAACAATGAAAAACATCAAAAATTCAACAACAACAACCACAACAATGAAAAACACCAAACAATTCAACAACAACCTCAACATTCAAAAACACCAACAAATTCAACAACAGGCTCAACAATGAAAAACACCAAAAAATTCATCAACAACCTCAACACTCAAAAAAAAAAACAATTTCAACAAAAACCTCAACAATTAAAAATAACCAAAAAATTCAACAACGACGTCAACTTTGAAAAATACCAACAAATTCAAAAACCTCAACATTGATAAACACCAACAAATTCAACAACAAACTCAACACTGAAAATCACCAAAAAATTCAACAACAACCTCAAAATTGAAAAACTCCAACAATTTCAACAACAACCTCAACAATGAAAAACACCAAAAAATTCAATAAAATCTCAACATTGAAAATCACCAACAAATTCAACAACAACCTCAACAATGAAAAACACCAAAAAATTCATCAACAACATCAACATTCAAAAACACCAAAACATTCAACAAAAACCTCAACAATGAGAAACACCAAAAAATTCAACAACAAACTCAACTTTGAAAAATACCAACAACTTCAACCACCTCAACATTGAATAACACCAACAAATTCAACTGCAACCTCAACTTTGAAAAATACAAAAAAGGTCAAAAAAAACCATTGATAACACCAATAAATTTAACAACCTCAACATTGAAAATCACCAACAAATTCAACAACAGCCTCAGCAATGAAAAACATCCAAAAATTCAACAACAACCTCAACTTTGAAAAATACCAAGGAATTCAACAACCTCAACATTGAGAAACAGCAACAAATTCAACTGCAACCTTAACTTTGAATAATACAAAAAGATTCAATAAATAACAATGACTACACCTATAAATTCAACAACAATTTCAATATTGAAAATCACCAAAAAATTCAACAATAACCTCAACATTGAAAAACACCAAAATATTCAACAACAACCTCTACTTTGAAAAACACCATCAAATTCTAAAACCTCAACATGGAAAAAGACCAACAAATACAACTACAATCTCAATATTGAAAAACACCAACAAATTCAACAACAACCTCAACAATGAAAAACAGCAACAAATTCAACAAAAACCTCAACAATGAAAAACACCAAATAATTCAACAACAACCTCAATTTGAAAAGCACCAACAGATTTAACAACCTCAACATTCAAATACACCAACAAATTCAACAACAAACACAGCTTTGAAAAACACCTACAAATTCAACAACCTCAACATTGAAAAACGCCAACAAATTCAACAACAACCTCAACTTTTAAAAACACAAAAAGGTTCAACAAAATAAAAATTGATAACACCAACAAATTCAACAACAACCTCAACAAAGAAAAACATCAATAATTCAACAACAACAACCACAACAATGAAAAACACCAAACAATTCAACAACAACCTCAACATTCAAAAACATCAACAAATTCAACAACAACCTCAACAATGAAAAACACCAAAAAATTCATCAACAACCTCAACATTCAAAAACACCAACAATTTCAACAAAAACCTCAACAATTAAACATATCCAAAAAATTCAACAACGACGTCAACTTTGCAAAATACCAACAAATTCAAAAACGTCAACATTGAAAAACACCAAAAAATTCAATAAAAAACTCAACATTGAAAATCACCAACAAATTCAACAACAACCTCAACAATGAAAAACACCAAAAAATTCATCAACAACCTCAACATTCAAAAACACCAACAAATTCAACAAAAAGCTCAACAATTAAAAACACCAAAAAATTCAACAACAACGTCAACTTTGAAAAATAGCAACAAATTCAACAACTTCAACATTGAAAAACACCATCATATTCAACTGTGCCCTCAACTTTGAAAAATACAAAAAAGATCAATAAAAACCATTGAGAACACCAATAAATTCAACAACCTCAACATTGAAAATCACCATCAAATTCAACAACAACCACAGCAATGAAAAACATCAAAAAATTCAACAACAACCTCAACTTTGAAAAACACCAAAAAATTCAACAACCTCATCATTGAGAAACAGCAACAAATTCAACTGCAACCACAACTTTGAAAAATACAAAAAGTTTAAAAAGAAAACATTGAATACACCAATAAATTCAACAACAACCTCAACATTGAAAATCACCAACAAATTCAACAAAAACCACAACAATGAAAAACACGAAAAAATTTATCAACAACCTCAACATTCAAAAACACCAAAAAATTCAACAAAAACCTCAACAATGAAAAACAACACAATTTTCAACAGCAACCACAACTTTGAAAAACACCAACAACTTCAACCACCTCGACATTGAAAAACAGCAACAAATTCAACTGAAACCTCAACTTTGAAAATACAAAAAGATTCAATAAAAAACAATGAATACACCGATAAATTCAACAACAATTTCAATATTGAAAATCACCAAAAAATTCAACAACAACCTCAACATTGAAAAACACCGAAATATTCAACAACAACCTCAACTTTGAAAAACATCATCAAATTCTAAAACCTCAACATGGAAAAAGACCAACAAATTCAACTACAACCTCAATATTGAAAAACACCAACAAATTCAACAACAACATCAACAATGAAAAACAGCAACAAATTCAACAAAAACCTCAACAATGAAAAACACCAAATAATTCAACAACAACCTCAATTTGAAAAACACCAACAGATTTAACAACCTCAACATCCAAATACACCAACAAATTCAACGACAAACTCAGCTTTGAAAAACACCTTCAAATTCAACAACCTCAACATTGAAAAACGCCAACATATTCAACAACAACCTCAACTTTTAACAATACAAAAAGGTTCAACAAAATAAAAATTGATAACACCAACAAATTCAACAACAACCTCAACAATGAAAAACATCAAAAATTCAACAACAACAACCACAACAATGAAAAACACCAAACAATTCAACAATAAACTCAACATTCAAAAACACCAACAAATTCAACAACAGGCTCAACAATGAAAAACACCAAAAAATTCATCAACAACCTCAACACTCAAAAACACCAACAATTTCAACAAAAACCTCAACAATTAAAAATAACCAAAAAATTCAACAACGACGTCAACTTTGAAAAATACCAACAAATTCAAAAACCTCAACATTGATAAACACCAACAAATTCAACAACAAACTCAACACTGAAAATCACCAAAAAATTCAACAACAACCTCAAAATTGAAAAACTCCAACAATTTCAACAACAACCTCAACAATGAAAAACACCAAAAAATTCAATAAAATCTCAACATTGAAAATCACCAACAAATTCAACAACAACCTCAACAATGAAAAACACCAAAAAAATTCATCAACAACATCAACATTCAAAAACACCAAAACATTCAACAAAAACCTCAACAATGAGAAACACCAAAAAATTCAACAACAAACTCAACTTTGAAAAATACCAACAACTTCAACCACCTCAACATTGAATAACACCAACAAATTCAACTGCAACCTCAACTTTGAAAAATACAAAAAAGGTCAAAAAAAACCATTGATAACACCAATAAATTTAACAACCTCAACATTGAAATTCACCAACAAATTCAACAACAGCCTCAGCAATGAAAAACATCCAAAAATTCAACAACAACCTCAACATTGAAAAATACCAAAAAATTCAACAACCTCAACATTGAGAAACAGCAACAAATTCAACTGCAACCTCAACTTTGAAAGATACAAAAAGATTCAATAAATAACAATGAATACACCTATAAATTCAACAACAATTTCAATATTGAAAATCACCAAAAAATTCAACAACAACCTCAACATTGTAAAACACCAAAATATTCAACAACAACCTCAACTTTGAAAAACACCATCAAATTCTAAAACCTCAACATGGAAAAAGACCAACAAATTCAACTACAACCTCAATATTGAAAAACACCAACAAATTCAACAACAACCTCAACAATGAAAAACACCAAATAATTCAACAACAACCTCAATTTGAAAAGCACCAACAGATTTAACAACCTCAACATTCAATTACACCAACAAATTCAACAACAACCTCATAAATGAAAAACACCAACAAATTCAACAAAAACATCAACAATTAAAAATCCCAAAAAATTCATCAACATCCTCAATATTAAAAATCACCAACAAATTCCACAAAAACCTCAAAAATGAAAAACACCAAAAAATTCATCAACAACCTCAACAATTAAAAATAACCAAAAAATTCAACAACGACGTCAACTTTGAAAAATACCAACAAATTCCAAAACCTCAACATTGAAAAACACCAACAAATTCAACAACAAACTCAACATTGAAAATCACCAAAAAATTCAACAACAACCTCAAAATTGAAAAAATCCAACAATTTCAACAACAACCTCAACAGTGAAAAACACCAAAAAATTCAGTAAAAAACTCAACATTGAAAATCACCAACAAATTCAACAACAACCTCAACAATGAAAAACACCAAAAAAATTCATCAACAACCTCAACATTCAAAAACACCAAAAAATTCAACAAAAACCTCAACAATGAAAAACACCAAAAAATTCAACAACAACCTCAATTTGAAAAGCACCAACAGATTTAACAACCTCAACATTCAATTACACCAACAAATTCAACAACAAACACAGCTTTGAAAAACACCTACAAATTCAACAACCTCAACATTGAAAAACGCCAACAAATTCAACAACAACCTCAACTTTTAAAAACACAAAAAGGTTCAACAAAATAAAAATTGATAACACCAACAAATTCAACAACAACCTCAACAATGAAAAACATCAATAATTCAACAACAACAACCACAACAATGAAAAACACCAAACAATTCAACAACAACCTCAACATTCAAAAACATCAACAAATTCAACAACAACCTCAACAATGAAAAACACCAAAAAATTCATCAACAACCTCAACATTCAAAAACACCAACAATTTCAACAAAAACCTCAACAATTAAACATAACCAAAAAATTCAACAACGACGTCAACTTTGCAAAATAACAACAAATTCAAAAACCTCAACATTGAAAAACACCAAAAAATTCAATAAAAAACTCAACATTGAAAATCACCAACAAATTCAACAACAACCTCAACAATGAAAAACACCAAAAAATTCATCAACAACCTCAACATTCAAAAACACCAACAAATTCAACAAAAACCTCAACAATTAAAAACACCAAAAAATTCAACAACAACGTCAACTTTGAAAAATAGCAACAAATTCAACAACCTCAACATTGAAAAACACCCACAAATTCAACAACAAACTCAACATTGAAAATCACCAAAAAATTCATCAACAACCTCAACATTGAAAATCACCAACAAATTCAACAACAGCCTCAGCAATGAAAAACATCCAAAAATTCAACAACACCCTCAACTTTGAAAAATACCAAAAAATTCAACAACCTCAACATTGAGAAACAGCAACAAATTCAACTGCAACCTCAACTTTGAAAGATACAAAAAGATTCAATAAATAACAATGAATACACCTATAAATTCAACAACAATTTCAATATTGAAAATCACCAAAAAATTCAACAACAACCTCAACATTGAAAAACACCAAAATATTCAACAACAACCTCAACTTTGAAAAACACCATCAAATTCTAAAACCTCAACATGGAAAAAGACCAACAAATTCAACTACAACCTCAATATTGAAAAACACCAACAAATTCAACAACAACCTCAACAATGAAAAACACCAAATAATTCAACAACAACCTCAATTTGAAAAGCACCAACAGATTTAACAACCTCAACATTCAATTACACCAACAAATTCAACAACAAACACAGCTTTGAAAAACACCTACAAATTCAACAACCACAACATTGAAAAACGCCAACAAATTCAACAACAACCTCAACAATGAAAAACACAAAAAGGTTCAACAAAATAAAAATTGATAACACCAACAAATTCAACAACAACTTCAACAATGAAAAACATCAAAAATTCAACAACAACAACCACAACAATGAAAAACACCAAACAATTCAACAACAACCTCAACATTCAAAAACACCAACAAATTCAACAACAACCTCAACAATGAAAAACACCAAAAAATTCATCAACAACCTCAACAATTAAAAATAACCAAAAAATTCAACAACGACGTCAACTTTGAAAAATACCAACAAATTCAAAAACCTCAACATTGAAAAACACCAACAAATTCAACAACAAACTCAACATTGAAAATCACCAAAAAATTCAACAACAACCTCAAAATTGAAAAAATCCAACAATTTCAACAACAACCTCAACAGTGAAAAACACCAAAAAATTCAGTAAAAAACTCAACATTGAAAATCACCAACAAATTCAACAACAACCTCAACAATGAAAAACACCAAAAAAATTCATCAACAACCTCAACATTCAAAAACACCAAAAAATTCAACAAAAACCTCAACAATGAAAAACACCAAAAAATTCAACATCAAACTCAACTTTGAAAAACACCAACAACTTCAACCACCACAACATTGAATAACACCAACAAATTCAACTGCAACCTCAAATTTGAAAAATGCAAAAAAGATCAAAAAAAACCATTGAAAAGACCAATAAATTCAACAACCTCAACATTGAAAATCACCAACAAATTCAACAACCGCCTCAGCAATATAAAACATCCAAAAATTCAACAACAACCTCAACTTTGAAAAATACCAAAAAATTCAACAACCTCAACATTGAGAAACAGCAACAAATTCAACTGCAACCTTAACTTTGAAAAATACAAAAAGATTCAATAAATAACAATGAATACACCTATAAATTCAACAACAATTTCAATATTGAAAATCACCAAAAAGTTCAACAATAACCTCAACATTGAAAAACACCAAAATATTCAACAACAACCTCTACTTTGAAAAACACCATCAAATTCTAAAACCTCAACATGGAAAAAGACCAACAAATACAACTACAATCTCAATATTGAAAAACACCAACAAATTCAACAACAACCTCAACAATGAAAAACAGCAACAAATTCAACAAAAACCTCAACAATGAAAAACACCAAATAATTCAACAACAACCTCAATTTGAAAAGCACCAACAGATTTAACAACCTCAACATTCAATTACACCAACAAATTCAACAACAAACACAGCTTTGAAAAACACCTACAAATTCAACAACCTCAACATTGAAAAACGCCAACAAATTCAACAACAACCTCAACTTTTAAAAACACAAAAAGGTTCAACAAAATAAAAATTGATAACACCAACAAATTCAACAACAACCTCAACAATGAAAAACATCAATAATTCAACAACAACAACCACAACAATGAAAAACACCAAACAATTCAACAACAACCTCAACATTCAAAAACATCAACAAATTCAACAACAACCTCAACAATGAAAAACACCAAAAAATTCATCAACAACCTCAACATTCAAAAACACCAACAATTTCAACAAAAACCTCAACAATTAAACATAACCAAAAAATTCAACAACGACGTCAACTTTGCAAAATAACAACAAATTCAAAAACCTCAACATTGAAAAACACCAAAAAATTCAATAAAAAACTCAACATTGAAAATCACCAACAAATTCAACAACAACCTCAACAATGAAAAACACCAAAAAATTCATCAACAACCTCAACATTCAAAAACACCAACAAATTCAACAAAAAGCTCAACAATTAAAAACACCAAAAAATTCAACAACAACGTCAACTTTGAAAAATAGCAACAAATTCAACAACCTCAACATTGAAAAACACCCACAAATTCAACAACAAACTCAACATTGAAAATCACCAAAAAATTCATCAACAACCTCAACATTGAAAATCACCAACAAATTCAACAACAGCCTCAGCAATGAAAAACATCCAAAAATTCAACAACACCCTCAACTTTGAAAAATACCAAAAAATTCAACAACCTCAACATTGAGAAACAGCAACAAATTCAACTGCAACCTCAACTTTGAAAGATACAAAAAGATTCAATAAATAACAATGAATACACCTATAAATTCAACAACAATTTCAATATTGAAAATCACCAAAAAATTCAACAACAACCTCAACATTGAAAAACACCAAAATATTCAAAACAACCTCAACTTTGAAAAACACCATCAAATTCTAAAACCTCAACATGGAAAAAGACCAACAAATTCAACTACAACCTCAATATTGAAAAACACCAACAAATTCAACAACAACCTCAACAATGAAAAACACCAAATAATTCAACAACAACCTCAATTTGAAAAGCACCAACAGATTTAACAACCTCAACATTCAATTACACCAACAAATTCAACAACAAACACAGCTTTGAAAAACACCTACAAATTCAACAACCTCAACATTGAAAAACGCCACCAAATTCAACAACAACCTCAACAATGAAAAACACAAAAAGGTTCAACAAAATAAAAATTGATAACACCAACAAATTCAACAACAACCACAACAATGAAAAACACCAAACAATTCAACAACAACCTCAACATTCAAAAACACCAACAAATTCAACAACAACCTCAACAATGAAAAACACCAAAAAATTCATCAACAACCTCAACAATTAAAAATAACCAAAAAATTCAACAACGACGTCAACTTTGAAAAATACCAACAAATTCAAAAACCTCAACATTGGAAAACACCAACAAATTCAACAACAAACTCAACATTGAAAATCACCAAAAAATTCAACAACAACCTCAAAATTGAAAAAATCCAACAATTTCAACAACAACCTCAACAGTGAAAAACACCAAAAAATTCAGTAAAAAACTCAACATTGAAAATCACCAACAAATTCAACAACAACCTCAACAATGAAAAACACCAAAAAAATTCATCAACAACCTCAACATTCAAAAACACCAAAAAATTCAACAAAAACCCCAACAATGAAAAACACCAAAAAATTCAACAACAAACTCAACTTTGAAAAACACCAACAACTTCAACCACCACAACATTGAATAAAACCAACAAATTCAACTGCAACCTCAAATTTGAAAAATGCGAAAAAGATCAAAAAAAAACCATTGAAAAGACCAATAAATTCAACAACCTCAACATTGAAAATCACCAACAAATTCAACAACCGCCTCAGCAATGAAAAACATCCAAAAATTCAACAACAACCTCAACTTTGAAAAGTACCAAAAAATTCAACAACCTCAACATTGAGAAACAGCAACAAATTCAACTGCAACCTTAACTTTGAAAAATACAAAAAGATTCAATAAATAACAATGAATACACCTATAAATTCAACAACAATTTCAATATTGAAAATCACCAAAAAGTTCAACAATAACCTCAACATTGAAAAACACCAAAATATTCAACAACAACCTCTACTTTGAAAAACACCATCAAATTCTAAAACCTCAACATGGAAAAAGACCAACAAATACAACTACAATCTCAATATTGAAAAACACCAACAAATTCAACAACAACCTCAACAATGAAAAACAGCAACAAATTCAACAAAAACCTCAACAATGAAAAACACCAAATAATTCAACAACAACCTCAATTTGAAAAGCACCAACAGATTTAACAACCTCAACATTCAATTACACCAACAAATTCAACAACAAACACAGCTTTGAAAAACACCTACAAATTCAACAACCTCAACATTGAAAAACGCCAACAAATTCAACAACAACCTCAACTTTTAAAAACACAAAAAGGTTCAACAAAATAAAAATTGATAACACCAACAAATTCAACAACAACCTCAACAATGAAAAACACCAACAACTTCAACCACCACAACATTGAATAACACCAACAAATTCAACTGCAACCTCAAATTTGAAAAATGCGAAAAAGATCAAAAAAAACCATTGAAAAGACCAATAAATTCAACAACCTCAACATTGAAAATCACCAACAAATTCAACAACCGCCTCAGCAATGAAAAACATCCAAAAATTCAACAACAACCTCAACTTTGAAAAGTACCAAAAAGTTCAACAACCTCAACATTGAGAAACAGCAACAAATTCAACTGCAACCTTAACTTTGAAAAATACAAAAAGATTCAATAAATAACAATGAATACACCTATAAATTCAACAACAATTTCAATATTGAAAATCACCAAAAAGTTCAACAATAACCTCAACATTGAAAAACACCAAAATATTCAACAACAACCTCTACTTTGAAAAACACCATCAAATTCTAAAACCTCAACATGGAAAAAGACCAACAAATACAACTACAATCTCAATATTGAAAAACACCAACAAATTCAACAACAACCTCAACAATGAAAAACAGCAACAAATTCAACAAAAACCTCAACAATGAAAAACACCAAATAATTCAACAACAACCTCAATTTGAAAAGCACCAACAGATTTAACAACCTCAACATTCAATTACACCAACAAATTCAACAACAAACACAGCTTTGAAAAACACCTACAAATTCAACAACCTCAACATTGAAAAACGCCAACAAATTCAACAACAACCTCAACTTTTAAAAACACAAAAAGGTTCAACAAAATAAAAATTGATAACACCAACAAATTCAACAACAACCTCAACAATGAAAAACATCAATAATTCAACAACAACAACCACAACAATGAAAAACACCAAACAATTCAACAACAACCTCAACATTCAAAAACATCAACAAATTCAACAACAACCTCAACAATGAAAAACACCAGAAAATTCATCAACAACCTCAACATTCAAAAACACCAACAATTTCAACAAAAACCTCAACAATTAAACATAACCAAAAAATTCAACAACGACGTCAACTTTGCAAAATAACAACAAATTCAAAAACCTCAACATTGAAAAACACCAAAAAATTCAATAAAAAAATCAACATTGAAAATCACCAACAAATTCAACAAAAAGCTCAACAATTAAAAACACCAAAAAATTCAACAACAACGTCAACTTTGAAAAATAGCAACAAATTCAACAACCTCAACTTTGAAAAACACCCACAAATTCAACAACAAACTCAACATTGAAAATCACCAAAAAATTCATCAACAACCTCAATATTGAAAATCACCTACAAATTCAACAACTTCAACATTGAATAACACCATCATATTCAACTGTACCCTCAACTTTGAAAAATACAAAAAAGATCAATAAAAACCATTGAGAACACCAATAAATTCAACAACCTCAACATTGAAAATCACCAACAAATTCAACAACAACCACAGCAATGAAAAACATCAAAAAATTCAACAACAACCTCAACTTTGAAAAACACCAAAAAATTCAACAACCTCATCATTGAGAAACAGCAACAAATTCAACTGCAACCACAACTTTGAAAAATACAAAAAGATTAAAAAGAAAACATTGAATACACCAATAAATTCAACAACAACCTCAACATTGAAAATCACCAACAAATTCAACAAAAACCACAACAATGAAAAACACGAAAAAATTCATCAACAACCTCAACATTCAAAAACACCTAAAAATTCAACAAAAACCTCAACAATGAAAAACAGCAAAATTTTCAACAGCAACCACAACTTTGAAAAACACGAACAACATCAACAACCTCAACATTGAAAAACACCAACAAATTCAACTGCTACCTCAACTTTGAAAAATACAAAAAAGTAAAAATAAAACAATTGATAACACCAAAAATTCAACAACCAGAGCATTGAAAATCACCAACAAATTCAACAATAAACTCAGCAATGAAAAACGTCAAAAAAACTCAACAACAACCTCAACTTTGAAAAACACCAATAAATTCAACAAAAACCTAAACATTGAAAAACACCAATAAAATCACCAAAAACCTCAGCATTGAAAAACATCAAAAAATACAACAACAACAACCTCAACAATGAAAAACAGCAAATACTTCAACAACAATCTCAACATTCAAAACACCAACAAATTCAACAACAACCTCAACATTTGAAAACACCAATAAATTCAACAACAACCTCAACAATGAAAAGAACCAAAAAATTCAACAACAACTTCAACATTCAAAAACACCAACAAATTCAACAACAACCTTAGCAATGAAAAACAGCAAAAAATTCAACAACAACGACGTCAACAATGAAAAACTCTAACAATTTCAACAACAACCACAACAATGAAAAACACCAATAAATTCAACAACAACCTCAGCAATCAAAAACATCAAAAAATTCAACAACAACCTCAACTTTGAAAAACACCAAAAAATTCAACAACCTACACATTGAGAATCAGCAACAAATTCAAATGCAACCTCAACTTTGAAAAATACAAAAAGATTAAAAAGAAAACATTGAATACACCAATAAATTGAACAACAACCTCAACATTGAATATCACCAACAAATTCAACAAAAACCTCAACAATGAAAAACACCAAAAAATTCATCAACAACCTCAACATTCAAAAACACCGAAAAATTCAACAATAACCTCAACAATGAAAAACACCAAAATTTTCAACAGCAACCACAACTTTGAAAAACACCAACATCAAAAACCTCAACATTGAAAATCACCAACAAATTCAACAACAACCTCGACTTTGAAAACCACCAACAAATTCAAAAACCTCAACATGGAAAAACACCAACAAATTCAACCACAACCTCAACATTGAAAATCACCAACAAATTCAACAACAACCTCAACAATGAAAAACACCAACAAATTCAACAAAAACCTCAACACTGAAAAACACCAACAAATTAAACAGAATCCTCAACAACGAAAAAGACCTGAAAATTCAACAACAACCTCAACATTGAAAATCACCAACAAATTCAACAAAAACCTCAACAATGTAAAACACCAATAAATTCAACAACCTCAACGTTGAAAATCACCAACAAATTCAACAACAACCTCAGCAATGAAAAGCCTCAAAAAATTCAACAACAACCTCAACTTTGAAAAACACCAAAAAGTTCAACAACCTCAACATGGAGAAACAGCAACAAATTCAACTACAAACTCAACTTTGAAAAATACAAAAAGATTCAAATAGAAAAATTGAATACACCGATAAATTCAACAACAACCTCAAAATTGAAAATCACCAACAAATTCAACAAAAACCTCAACAATGAAAAACACCAAAAAATTCATCAACAACCTCAACATTTAAAAACACCAAAAAATTCAACAAAAACCTCAACAATGAAAAACACCAACAAATTCAACATCAACCTCAACATTGAAAAACTCTTACATTGTCAACAACAACCTCAACAATGAAAAACACCAACAAATTCAACAACAACATCAACTTTGAAAAATACCAACAAATTCAAAAACCTCAACATGGAAAAACACCAACAAATTAAACCACAAACTCAACATTGAAAATCACCAACAAATTCAACAACAACCTCAACAATGAAAATACCAACAAATTCAACAATAACCTCAAACTTGAAAAACACCAAAAAATTCATCAACAACCTCAACAAACAAAAACACCAACAAATTCAACAGAAACCTCAACAATTAAGAACACCAAAAAGTTCAACTACAACCTCAACATTGAAAATCACCAACAAATTCAACAAAAACCTCAACAATGAAAAACACCAAAAAAACCATCAACAACCTCAACATTCAAAAACACCAAAAAGTTCAACAAAAACCTCAACAATGAAAAACACCAAAGAATTCAACAACAACCTCAACTTTGAAAAACACCAACAACTTCAACAACCTCAACATTGAAAAACACCAACAAATTCAACTGCTACCTCAACTTTGAAAAATACAAAAAAGATCAAAAAAAACCATTGATTACACCAAAAAATTCAACAACCTCAACATTGAAAATCACCAACAAATTCAACAACAACCTCAACAATGAAAAACACCAACAAATTCAACAAAAACCTCAACAATGAAAACACCAAAATATTAATAAACAACCTCAACATTCAAAAACACCAAAAAAATTCAACAAAAACCTCAACAATGAAAAACACCAAAAAATTCAACAACAACCTCAACTTTGAAAAACACCAACAACTTCAACAACCACAACATGGAAAAACACCAACAAATTCAACAAAAACCTCAACTTTGAAAAATGCAAAAAAGATCAAAAAAATCATTGATAACACCAATAAATTCAACAACCTCAACATTGAAAATCACCAAGAAATTCAACAACAACCTCAATAATGAAAAACACCAACAAATTCAACAAACACCTCAACAATGATTAACACCAAAAAATTCATCAACAACCTCAACATTCAAAAACACCAAAAAATTCAACAAAAATCTCAGCAATGAAAAACACCAAAAAATTCAACAACAACCTCAACTTTAAAAAACACCAACAACTCCAACAACCTCAACATTCAAAAACACCAACAAATTCAACTGCTACCTCAACTTTGAAAAATACAAAAAAGATCATAAAAAACTATTCATAACACCAATAAATTGAACAACCTCAACATTGAAAATCACCAAAAAATTCAACAACAACCTCAACAATGAAAAACACCAACAAATTCAACAAAAACCTCAACAATGAATAACATCAAAAATTCAACAACAACCTCAATTTGAAAAACGCCAACAGATTTAAAAACCTCAACATTCAAATACACCAACAAATTCAACAACAAACTCAGCTTTGAAAAACACCAACAAATTCAACAACCTCAGCATTGAAAAACAACAACAAATTCAACAACAACCTCAACTTTTAAAAATACAAAAATGTTCAACAAAATTTAAATTGATAACACCAACAAATTCAAAAACAACCTCAATATTGAAAATCATCAACAAATTTAACAACATCCTCAACAATGAAAAACATCAAACAATTCAACAACAACTTCAACATTCAAAAACACCAACAAATTCATCAACAAGCTCAACAATTAAAAATACCATAAAATTCAACAACAACGTCAACTTTCAAAAATACCAACAAATTCAACAACCTCAAATTTGAAAAACACCAACAAATTCAACAACAACCTCAGCAATGAAAAGCCTCGATAAATTCAACAACAACCTCAACTATGAAAAACACCAAAAACTTCAACAACTTCAACATGGAGAAACAGCAACAAATTCAACTACAAACTCAACTTTGAAAAATACAAAAAGATTCAAATAGAAAAATTGAATACACCGATAAATTCAACAACAACCTCAAAATTGAAAATCACCAACAAATTCAACAAAAACCTCAACAATGAAAAACGCCAAAAAATTCATCAACAACCTCAACATTTAAAAACACCAAAAAATTCAACAAAAACCTCAACAATGAAGAACACCAACAAATTCAACATCAACCTCAACATTGAAAAACTCTTACAATGTCAACAACAACCTCAACAATGAAAAACACCAACAAATTCAACAACAACCTCAACTTTGAAAAATACCAACAAATTCAAAAACCTCAACATGGAAAAACACCAACAAATTAAACCACAAACTCAACATTGAAAATCACCAACAAATTCAACAACAACCTCAACAATGAAAACACCAACAAATTCAACAAAAACCTCAACCTTGAAAAACACCAAAAAATTCATCAACAACCACAACATGGAAAAACACCAACAAATTCAAGAGAAACCTCAACAATTAAAAACACCAAAAAATTCAACTACAACCTCAACATTGAAAATCACCAACAAATTCAACAAAAACCTCAACAATGAAAAACACCAAAAAAACCATCAACAACCTCAACATTCAAAAACACCAAAAAATTCAACAAAAACCTCAACAATGAAAAACACCAAAGAATTCAACAACAACCTCAACTTTGAAAAACACCAACAACTTCAACAACCTCAACATTGAAAAACACCAACAAATTCAACTGCTACCTCAACTTTGAAAAATACAAAAAAGATCAAAAAAAACCATTGATTACAACAAAAAATTCAACAACCTAAACATTGAAAATCTCCAACAAATTCAACAACAACCTCAACAATGAAAAACACCAACAAATTCAACAAAAACCTCAACAATGAAAACACCAAAATATTAATAAACAACCTCAACATTCAAAAACACCAAAAAAATTCAACAAAAACCTCAACAATGAAAAACACCAAAAAATTCAACAACAACCTCAACTTTGAAAAACACCAACAACTTCAACAACCACAACATGGAAAAACACCAACAAATTCAACAAAAACCTCAACTTTGAAAAATGCAAAAAAGATCAAAAAAAATCATTGATAACACCAATAAATTCAACAACCTCAACATTGAAAATCACCAAGAAATTCAACAACAACCTCAATAATGAAAAACACCAACAAATTCAACAAAAACCTCAACAATGAATAACACCAAAAAATCCATCAACAACCTCAACATTCAAAAACACCAAAAAATTCAACAAAAATCTCAGCAATGAAAAACACCAAAAAATTCAACAACAACCTCAACTTTAAAAAACACCAACAACTTCAACAACCTCAACATTCAAAAACACCAACAAATTCAACTGCTACCACAACTTTGAAAAATACAAAAAAGATCATAAAAAAAAATTGATAACACCAATAAATTGAACAACCTCAACATTGAAAATCACTAAAAAATTCAACAACAACCTCAACAATGAAAAACACCAACAAATTCAACAAAAACCTCAACAATAAATAACATCAAAAATTCAACAACAACCTCAATTTGAAAAACGCCAACAGATTTAAAAACCTCAACATTCAAATACACCAACAAATTCAACAACAAACTCAGCTTTGAAAAACACCAACAAATTCAACAACATCAGCATTGAAAAACAACAACAAATTCAACAACAACCTCAACTTTTAAAAATACAAAAATGTTCAACAAAATTTAAATTGATAACTCCAACAAATTCAAAAACAACCACAATATTGAAAATCATCAACAAATTTAACAACATCCTCAACAATGAAAAACATCAAACAATTCAACAACAACTTCAACATTCAAAAACACCAACAAATTCATCAACAAGCTCAACAATTAAAAATACCATAAAATTCAACAACAACGTCAACTTTCAAAAATACCAACAAATTCAACAGCCTCAAATTTGAAAAACACCAACAAATTCAACAACAAACTCAACATTGAAAATCTCCAAAAAATTCAACAACGACCTCAACAATGAGAAACACCAATAAATTCAACAACCTCAACATTGAAAATCACCAACAAATTCATCAACAACCTCAACAATTAAAGACACCATAAAATTCAACAACAACGTCAACTTTGAAAAAGTCGAACAAATTCAACAACCTCAAATTTGAAAAACACCAACAAATTCACCAACAAACTCAACATTGAAAATCACCAAATAATTCAACAACGACCTCAACTTTGAAAAACTCCAACAATTGCACAACAACCTCAACAATGAAAAACAACAATAAATTCAACAACAAACTCAACATTGAAAATCACCAACAAATTCAACAACAACCTCAACTTTGAAAAACACCAACAAATTCAAAAACCTCAACTTTGAAAATCACCAACAAATTCAACAACAACCTCAACAATTAGAAACACCAACAAATTCAACAAAAACCTCAACAATGAATAACACCAAAAAATTCATCAACAACCTCAAAATTCAAAAACACCAACAAATTAAACAGAATCCTCAACAATGAAAAACACAAAAAAATTCAACAACAACCTCAAGATTGAAAATCACCAACAAATTCAACAAAAACCTCAACAATGAAAAGCACCAAAAAATTCAACAACAACCTCAACTTTGAAAAACATCCAAAAATTCCACAACCTCAACATTGAGAAACAGCAACAAATTCAACTGCAACATCAACTTTGAAACATACAAAAAGATTCAAATAAAAACATTGAATACACCAATAAATTCAACCACAACCTCAACATTGAAAATCATCAACAAATATAACAACAACCTCAACATTGAAAAACTCCAACAATTTCAACAACAACCTCAACAATGAAAAACACCAAAAAATTCAACAACAAACTCAACATTGAAAATCACCAACAAATTCTACAACAACCTCAACTTTGAAAAACACAAACAAATTCAAAAACCTCAACATTGAAAATCACCAACAAATTCAACAACAACCTCAACAATGAAAAACACCAACAAATTCAACAAAAACCTCATCAATGAAAAACACCAAAAAATTCATCAACAACCTCAACAAACAAAAACACCAACAAATTCAACAGAAACCTCAACAATGAAAAACACCAAAAAATTCAACTACAACCTCAACATTGAAAATCACCAACAAATTCAACAAAAACCTCAACAACGATAAACACCAAAACATTAATCAACAACCTCAACATTCAAAAACACCAACAAATTCCACTGCTACCACAACTTTGATAAATACAAAAAAGATAAAAAAAAAACCATTGATAACACCAATAAATTGAACAACCTCAACATTGAAAATCACTAACAAATTCAACAACAACCTCAACAATGAAAAACACCAACAAATTCAAAAAAAAACTCAACAATGAATAACATCAAAAATTCAACAACAACCTCAATTTGAAAAAAGCCAACAGATTTAAAAACCTCAACATTCAAATACACCAACAAATTCAACAACAAACTCAGCTTTGAAAAACACCAACAAATTCAACAACCTCAGCAATGAAAAACAACAACAAATTCAACAACAACCTCAACTTTTAAAAATACAAAAATGTTCAACAAACTTTAAATTGATAACACCAACAAATTCAACAACAACCTCAATATTGAAAATCATCAATAAATTTAACAACATCCTCAACAAGGAAAAACATCAAAATTTCAACAACAACAACCACAACAATGAAAAACACCAAACACTTCAACAACAACCTCAACATTCAAAAACACCTACAAATTCATCAACAAGCTCAACAATTAAAAATACCATAAAATTCAACAACAACGTCAACCTTCAAAAATACCAACAAATTCAACATCCACAAATTTGAAAAACACCAACAAATTCAACAACAAACTCAACATTGAAAATCTCCAAAAAATTCAACAACGACCTCAACAATGAGAAACACCAATAAATTCAACAACCGCAACATTGAAAATCACCAAAAAATTCAACAAAAACCTCAACAATGAAAAGCACCAAAAAATTCAACAACAACCTCAACTTTGAAAAACATCAAAAAATTCCACTACCTCAACATTGAGAAACATCAACAAATTCAACTGCAACCTCAGCTTTGAAACATACCAAAAGATTCAAATAAAAACATTGAATAAATTCAACCACAACATCAACATTGAAAATCACCAACAAATTCAACAAAAACCTCAACAATGATACACACAAAATATTCATCAACAACCTCAACATTCAAAAACACCAAAAAATTCAACAAAAACCTCAACAATGAAAAACACCAAAAAATTTAACGACAACCTCAACTTTGAAAAACACTAACAAATTCAACTGCAACCTCAACTTTGAAAAATACAAAAAGATTCAAATAAAAACATTGAATACACCAATAAATTCAACAACAACCTCAACATTGAAAATCACCAACAAATTCAACAAAACCTAAACAATGAAAAACACCAAAAAATTCATCAACAACCCCAACATTCAAAAACACCATAAAATTCAACAAAAATCTCAACAATGAAAAACACCAAAATATTCAACAACAACCTCAACATTGACAAACTCCAACAATTTCAACAACAACCTCAACAATGAAAAACACCAAAAAATTCAACAACAATCTCAACATTGAAAATCACCAACAAATTCAACAACAACCTCAACTTTGAAAAACACCAACAAATTCAAAAACCTCAATATTGAAAATCACCATCAAATTCAACAACAACCTCAACAATGAAAAACACCAACAAATTCAACAAAAACCTCAACAATGAAAAACACCAAAAAATTCATCAACAACCTCAACAAACAAAAACACCAACAAATTCAACAGAAACCTCAACAATTAAAAACACCAAAAAATTCAACTACAACCTCAACATTGAAAATCACCAACAAATTATACAAAAACCTCAACAATGAAAAACACCAAAATATTAATCAACAACCTCAACATTCAAAAACACTAACAAATTCAACTGCTACCACAACTTTGATAAATACAAAAAAGATCAAAAACAACCATTGATAACACCAATAAATTGAACAACCTCAACATTGAAAATAACCAACAAATTCAACAACAACCTCAACAATGAAAAACACCAACAAATTCAACAAAAACCTCAACAATGAATAACATCAAAAATTCAACAACAACCTCAATTTGAAAAACGCCAACAGATTTAACAACCTCAACATTCAAATACACCAACAAATTCAACAACAAACTCAGCGTTGAAAAACACCAACAAATTCAACAACATCAGCATTGAAAAACATCAAAAAATTCCACAACCTCAACATTGAGAAACAGCAACAAATTCAACTGCAACCTCAACATTGAAACATACAAAAAGATTCAAATAAAAACATTGAATACACCAATAAATTCAACCACAACCTCAACATTGAAAATCACCAACAAATTCAACAACAACCTCAACATTGAAATACTCCAACAATTTCAACAACAACCTCAACAATGAAAAACACCAACAAATTCAACAACAACCTCAACATTGAAAATCACCAACAAATTCAACAAAAACCTCAACAATGAAAAACACCAAAATATTAATCAACAACCTCAACATTCAAAAACACCAACAAATTCCACTGCTACCACAACTTTGATAAATACAAAAAAGATCAAAAAAAACCATTGATAACACCAATAAATTGAACAACCTCAACATTGAAAATCACCAACAAATTCAACAACAACCTCAACAATGAAAAACACCAACAAATTCAACAAAAAACTCAACAATGAATAACATCAAAAATTCAACAACAACCTCAATTTGAAAAACGCCAACAGATTTAAAAACCTCAACACTCAAATACACCAACAAATTCAACAACCTCAGCAATGAAAAACAACAACAAATTCAACAACAACCTCAACTTTTAAAAATACAAAAATGTTCAACAAACTTTAAATTGATAACACCAACAAATTCAACAACAACCTCAATATTGAAAATCATCAACAAATTTAACAACATCCTCAACAATGAAAAACATCAAAATTTCAACAACAACAGCCACCACAATGAAAAACACCAAACAATTCAACAACAACCTCAACATTCAAAAACACCTACAAATTCATCAACAAGCTCAACAATTAAAAATACCATAAAATTCAACAACAATGTCAACCATCAAAAATACCAACAAATTCAACAACCACAAATTTGAAAAACACCAACAAATTCAACAACAAACTCAACATTGAAAATCTCCAAAAAATTCAATAACGACCTCAACAATGAGAAACACCAATAAATTCAACAACCTCAACATTGAAAATCACCAAAAAATTCAACAAAAACCTCAACAATGAAAAGCACCAAATATTCAACAACAACCTCAACGTTGAAAAACATCAAAAAATTCCACTACCTCAACATTGAGAAACATCAACAAATTCAACTGCAACCTCAGCTTTGAAACATACCAAAAGATTCAAATAAAAACATTGAATACACCAATAAATTCAACCACAACATCAACATTTAAAATCACCAACAAATTCAACAAAAACCTCAACAATGAAATACACCAAAATATTCATCAACAACCTCAACATTCAAAAACACCAAAAAATTCAACAAAAACCTCAACAATGAAAAACACCATAAATTTCAACAACAACCTCAACATTGAAAAACTCCAACAATTTCAACAACAACCTCAACAATGAAAAACACCGAAAAATTCAACAACAACCTCAACTTTGAAAAACACCAACAACTTCAACAACTTCAACATTGAAAAACACCATCATATTCAACTGTACCCTCAACTTTGAAAAATACAAAAAAGATCAATAAAAACCATTGAGAACACCAATAAATTCAACAACCTCAACATTGAAAATCACCAACAAATTCAACAACAACCTCAGCAATCAAAAACATCAAAAAATTCAAAAACAACCTCAACTTTGAAAAACACCAAAGAATTCAACAAACTCAACATTGAGTAAGAGCAACAAATTCAACTGCAGCCTCAACTTTGAAAAAGACAAAATGATCCAAATAAAAACATTGAATACACCAATAAATTCAACAACAACCTCAACATTGAAAATCACCAACAAATTCAACAAAACCTCAACAATGAAAAAGACCAAAAAATTCAACAACAAACTGAACATTGAAAATCACCAAAAAATTCAACAACAACCTCGACTTTGAAAACCACCAACAAATTCAAAAACCTCAACATGGAAAAACACCAACAAATTCAACCACAACCTCAACATTGAAAATCACCAACAAATTCAACAACAAGCTCAACAATGAAAAACACCAACAAATTCAACAAAAACCTCAACACTGAAAAACACCAACAAATTAAACAGAATCCTCAACAACGAAAAAGACCAAAAATTTCAACAACAACCTCAACATTGAAAATCACCAACAAATTCAACAAAAACCTCAACAATGAAAAACACCAATAAATTCAACAACCTCAACGTTGAAAATCACCAACAAATTCAACAACAACCTCAGCAATGAAAAGCCTCAAAAAATTCAACAACAACCTCAACTTTGAAAAACACCAAAAACTTCAACAACCTCAACATTGATGAAACAGCAACAAATTCAACTGCAAACTCAAATTTGAAAAATACAAAAAGATTCAAATAGAAAAATTGAATACACCGATAAATTCAACAACAACCTCAAAATTGAAAATCACCAACAAATTCAACAAAAACCTCAACAATGAAAAACACCAAAAAATTCATCAACAACCTCAACATATAAAAACACCAAAAAATTCAACAAAAACCTCAACAATGAAAAACACCAAAAAATTCATCAACAACCTCAACAAACAAAAACGCCAACAAATTCAACAGCCACAACATTGAAAAACAACAACAAATTCAACAAAAACCTCAACTTTGAAAAATGCAAAAAAGGTCAAAAAAATTCATTGATAACACCAATAAATTCAACAACCTCAACATTGAAAATCACCAAGAAATTCAACAACAACCTCAATAATGAAAAACACCAACAAATTCAACAAAAACCTCAACAATGAATAACACCAAAAAATCCATCAACAACCTCAACATTCAAAAACACCAAAAAATTCAACAAAAATCTCAGCAATGAAAAACACCAAAAAATTCAACAACAACCTCAACTTTAAAAAACACCAACAACTTCAACAACCTCAACATTCAAAAACACCAACAAATTCAACTGCTACCTCAATTTTGAAAAATACAAAAAAGATCAAAAAAAGCCATTGATAATACCAATAATTTCAACAACCTCAACATTGAAAATCACCAACAAATTCAACAACAACCTCAACAATGAAAAACACCAACAAATTCAACAAAAACCTCAACAATGAATAACATCAAAAATTCAACAACCTCAATTTGAAAAACGCCAACAGATTTAACAACCTCAACATTCAAATACACCAACAAATTCAACAACAAACTCAGCTTTGAAAAACACCAACAAATTCAACAACATCAGCATTGAAAAACAACAACAAATTCAACAACAACCTCAACTTTTAAAAATACAAAAACGTTCAACTAAATAAATATTGATAAAACCAACAAATTCAACAACAACCTCAATATTGAAAATCACCAGCAAATTTAACAATAGCCTCAACAATGTAAAACATCAAAAATTCAACAACAACAACCACAACAATGAAAAACACCAAACAATTCAACAACAACCTCAACATTCAAAAACACCAACAAATTCATCAACAACCTCAACAATTAAAAACACCATAAAATTCAACAACAACGTCAACTTTGAAAAAGTCGAACAAATTCAACAACCTCAAATTTGAAAAACACCAACAAATTCACCAACAAACTCAACATTGAAAATCACCAACAAATTCAACAACAACCTCAACTTTGAAAAACACCAACAAATTCAAAAACCTCAACTTTGAAAATCACCAACAAATTCAACAACAACCTCAACAATGAGAATCACCAACAAATTCAACAAAAACCTCAACAATGAATAACACCAAAAAATTCATCAACAACCTCAAAATTCAAAAACACCAACAAATTAAACAGAATCCTCAACAATGAAAAACACCAAAAAATTCAACAACAACCTGAAGATTGAAAATCACCAACAAATTCAACAAAAACCTCAACAATGAAAAGCACCAAAAAATTCAACAACAACCTCAACTTTGAAAAACATCAAAAAATTCGACAACCTCAACATTGAGAAACAGCAACAAATTCAACTGCAACCTCAACATTGAAACATACAAAAAGATTCAAATAAAAACATTGAATACACCAATAAATTCAACCACAACCTCAACATTGAAAATCACCAACAAATTCAACAACAACCTCAACATTGAAATACTCCAACAATTTCAACAACAACCTCAACAATGAAAAACACCAACAAATTCAACAACAACCTCAACATTGAAAATCACCAACAAATTCAACAAAAACCTCAACAATGAAAAACACCAAAATATTAATCAACAACCTCAACATTCAAAAACACCAACAAATTCCACTGCTACCACAACTTTGATAAATACAAAAAAGATAAAAAAAAACCATTGATAACACCAATAAATTGAACAACCTCAACATTGAAAATCACCAACAAATTCAACAACAACCTCAACAATGAAAAACACCAACAAATTCAACAAAAAACTCAACAATGAATAACATCAAAAATTCAACAACAACCTCAATTTGAAAAACGCCAACAGATTTAAAAACCTCAACACTCAAATACACCAACAAATTCAACAACCTCAGCAATGAAAAACAACAACAAATTCAACAACAACCTCAACTTTTAAAAATACAAAAATGTTCAACAAACTTTAAATTGATAACACCAACAAATTCACCAACAAACTCAACATTGAAAATCACCAAGAAATTCAACAACAACCTCAACTTTGAAAAACTCCAACAATTGCACAACAACCTCAACAATGAAAAACAACAATAAATTCAACAACAAACTCAACATTGAAAATCACCAACAAATTCAACAACAACCTCAACTTTGAAAAACACCAACAAATTCAAAAACCTCAACTTTGAAAATCACCAACAAATTCAACAACAACCTCAACAATGAGAAACACCAACAAATTCAACAAAAACCTCAACAATGAATAACACCAAAAAATTCATCAACAACCTCAAAATTCAAAAACACCAACAAATTAAACAGAATCCTCAACAATGAAAAACACCAAAAAATTCAACAACAACCTCAAGATTTAAAATCACCAACAAATTCAACAAAAACCTTAGCAATGAAAAGCACCAAAAAATTCAACAACAACCTCAACTTTGAAAAACATCCAAAAATTCCACAACCTCAACATTGAGAAACAGCAACAAATTCAACTGCAACCTCAACTTTCAAACATACAAAAAGATTCAAATAAAAACATTGAATACACCAATAAATTCAACCACAACCTCAACATTGAAAATCACCAACAAATTCAACAACAACCTCAACATTGAAAAACTCCAACAATTTCAACAACAACCTCAACAATGAAAAACACCAAAAAATTCAACAACAAACTCAACATTGAAAATCACCAACAAATTCTACAACAACCTCAACTTTGAAAAACACAAACAAATTCAAAAACCTCAACAATGAAAAACACCAACAAATTCAACAAAAACCTCATCAATGAAAAACACCAAAAAATTCATCAACAGCCTCAACAAACAAAAACACCAACAAATTCAACAGAAACCTCAACAATGAAAAACACCAAAAAATTCAACTACAACCTCAACATTGAAAATCACCAACAAATTCAACAAAAACCTCAACAACGAAAAACACCAAAACATTAATCAACAACCTCAACATTCAAAAACACCAACAAATTCCACTGCTACCACAACTTTGATAAATACAAAAAAGATAAAAAAAAACCATTGATAACACCAATAAATTGAACAACCTCAACATTGAAAATCACCAACAAATTCAACAACAACCTCAACAATGAAAAACACCAACAAATTCAAAAAAAAACTCAACAATGAATAACATCAAAAATTCAACAACAACCTCAATTTGAAAAAAGCCAACAGATTTAAAAACCTCAACATTCAAATACACCAACAAATTCAACCACAAACTCAGCTTTGAAAAACACCAACAAATTCAACAACCTCAGCAATGAAAAACAACAACAAATTCAACAACAACCTCAACTTTTAAAAATACAAAAATGTTCAACAAACTTTAAATTGATAACACCAACAAATTCAACAACAACCTCAATATTGAAAATCATCAATAAATTTAACAACATCCTCAACAATGAAAAACATCAAAATTTCAACAACAACCACCACAATGAAAAACACCAAACACTTCAACAACAACCTCAACATTCAAAAACACCTACAAATTCATCAACAAGCTCAACAATTAAAAATACCATAAAATTCAACAACAACGTCAACCTTCAAAAATACCAACAAATTCAACAACCACAAATTTGAAAAACACCAACAAATTCAACAACAAACTCAACATTGAAAATCTCCATAAAATTCAACAACGACCTCAACAAAGAGAAACACCAATAAATTCAACAACCGCAACATTGAAAATCACCAAAAAATTCAACAAAAACCTCAACAATGAAAAGCACCAAAAAATTCAACAACAACCTCAACTTTGAAAAACATCAAAAAATTCCACTACCTCAACATTGAGAAACATCAACAAATTCAACTGCAACCTCAGCTTTGAAACACACCAAAAGATTCAAATAAAAACATTGAATACACCAATAAATTCATCCACAACATCAACATTGAAAATCACCAACAAATTCAACAAAAAACTCAAAAATGATATACACCAAAATATTCATCAACAACCTCAACATTCAAAAACACCAAAAAATTCAACAAAAACCTCAACAATGAAAAACACCAAAAAATTTAACGACAACCTCAACTTTGAAAAACACTAACAAATTCAACTGCAACCTCAACTTTGAAAAATACAAAAAGATTCAAATAAAAACATTGAATACACCAATAAATTCAACAACAACCTCAACATTGAAAATCACCAACAAATTCAACAAAACCTCAACAATGAAAAACAACAAAAAATTCATCAACAACCCCAACATTCAAAAACACCATAAAATTCAACAAAAACCTCAACAATGAAAAACACCAAAAAATTCAACAACAACCTCAACATTGACAAACTCCAACAATTTCAACAACAACCTCAACAATGAAAAACACCAAAAAATTCAACAACAATCTCAACATTGAAAATCACCAACAAATTCAACAACAACCTCAACTTTGAAAAACACCAACAAATTCAAAAACCTCAACATTGAAAATCACCAACAAATTCAACAACAACCTCAACAATGAAAAACACCAACAAATTCAACAAAAACCTCTACAATGAAAAACACCAAAAAATTCATCAACAACCTCAACCAACAAAAACACCAACAAATTCAACAGAAACCTCAACAATGAAAAACACCAAAAAATTCAACTACAACCTCAACATTGAAAATCACCAACAAATTCTACAAAAACTTCAACAATGAAAAACACCAAAATATTAATCAACAACCTCAACATTCAAAAACACTTACAAATTCAACTGCTACCACAACTTTGATAATTACAAAAAAGATCAAAAACAACCATTGATAACATCAATAAATTGAACAACCTCAACATTGAAAATCACCAACAAATTCAACAACAACCTCAACAATGAAAAACACCAACAAATTCAACAAAAACCTCAACAATGAATAACATCAAAAATTCAACAACAACCTCAATTTGAAAAACGCCAACAGATTTAACAACCTCAACATTCAAATACACCAACAAATTCAACAACAAACTCAGCGTTGAAAAACACCAACAAATTCAACAACATCAACATTGAAAAACAACAACAAATTCAACAACAACCTCAACTTTTAAAAATACAAAAACGTTCAACTAAATAAATATTGATAAAACCAACAAATTCAACAACAACCTCAATTTTGAAAATCACCAACAAATTTAACA
Source organism: Cetorhinus maximus (assembly GCF_964194155.1). Lineage (NCBI taxonomy): Eukaryota > Metazoa > Chordata > Chondrichthyes > Lamniformes > Cetorhinidae > Cetorhinus > Cetorhinus maximus. Next base: position 830,356 of record NW_027596110.1, on the reverse strand, counting down.
ATAGCCTCAACAATGTAAAACATCAAAAATTCAACAACAACCACAACAATGAAAAACACTAAACAATTCAACAACAACCTCAACATTCAAAAACACCAACAAATTCATCAACAACGTCAACAAATAAAAACACCATAAAATTCAACAACAACGTCAACTTTGAAAAAGTCGAACAAATTCAACAACCTCAACAATGAAAAACACCAATAAATTCAACAACAAATTCAACATTGAAAATCACCAACAAATTCAACAACAACCTCAACTTTGAAAAACACCAACAAATTCAAAAACCTCAACTTTGAAAATCACCAACAAATTCAACAACAACCTCAACAATGAGAAACACCAACAAATTCAACAACAACCTCAACAATGAATAACACCAAAAAATTCATCAACAACCTCAAAATTCAAAAACACCAACAAATTAAACAGAATCCTCAACAATGAAAAACACCAAAAAATTCAACAACAACCTCAAGATTGAAAATCACCAACAAATTCAACAAAAACCTCAACAATGAAAAGCACCAAAAAGTTCAACAACAACCTCCACTTTGAAAAACACCAACAAATTCAAAAACCTCAACATTGAAAATCACCAACAAATTCAACAACAACCTCAACATTGAAAATCACCAACAAATTCAACAAAAACCTCAACAATGAAAAACACCAAAATATTAATCAACAACCTCAACATTCAAAAACACCAACAAATTCCACTGCTACCACAACTTTGATAAATACAAAAAAGATCAAAAAAAACCATTGATAACACCAATAAATTGAACAACCTCAACATTGAAAATCACCAACAAATTCAACAACAACCTCAACAATGAAAAACACCAACAAATTCAACAAAAAACTCAACAATGAATAACATCAAAAATTCAACAACAACCTCAATTTGAAAAACGCCAACAGATTTAAAAACCTCAACACTCAAATACACCAACAAATTCAACAACCTCAGCAATGAAAAACAACAACAAATTCAACAACAACCTCAACTTTTAAAAATACAAAAATGTTCAACAAACTTTAAATTGATAACACCAACAAATTCAACAACAACCTCAATATTGAAAATCATCAATAAATTTAACAACATCCTCAACAATGAAAAACATCAAAATTTCAACAACAACAGCCACCACAATGAAAAACACCAAACAATTCAACAACAACCTCAACATTCAAAAACACCTACAAATTCATCAACAAGCTCAACAATTAAAAATACCATAAAATTCAACAACAACGTCAACCTTCAAAAATACCAACAAATTTAACAACCACAAATTTGAAAAACACCAACAAATTCAACAACAAACTCAACATTGAAAATCTCCAAAAAATTCAACAACGACCTCAACAACGAGAAACACCAATAAATTCAACAACCTCAACATGGAAAATCACCAAAAAATTCAACAAAAACCTCAACAATGAAAAGCACCAAAAAATTCAACAACAACCTCAACGTTGAAAAACATCCAAAAATTCCACTACCTCAACATTGAGAAACATCAACAAATTCAACTGCAACCTCAGCTTTGAAACATACCAAAAGATTCAAATAAAAACATTGAATACACCAATAAATTCAACCACAACATCAACATTGAAAATCACCAACAAATTCAACAAAAACCTCAACAGTGAAATACACCAAAATATTCATCAACAACCTCAACATTCAAAAACACCAAAAAATTCAACAAAAACCTCAACAATGAAAAACACCATAAATTTCAACAACAACCTCAACATTGAAAAACTCCAACAATTTCAACAACAACCACAACAATGAAAAACACCGAAAAATTCAACAACAACCTCAACTTTGAAAAACACCAACAACTTCAACAACTTCAACATTGAAAAACACCATCATATTCAACTGTACCCTCAACTTTGAAAAATACAAAAAAGATCAATAAAAACCATTGAGAACACCAATAAATTCAACAACCTCAACATTGAAAATCACCAACTAATTCAACAGCAACCTCAGCAATCAAAAACATCAAAAAATTCAAAAACAGCCGCAACTTTGAAAAACACCAAAGAATTCAACAAACACAACATTGAGTAAGTGCAACAAATTCAACTACAGCCTCAACTTTGAAAAAGACAAAAAGATCCAAATAAAAACATTGAATACACCAATAAATTCAACAACAACCTCAACAATGAAAAACACCGAAAAATTCACAACAAACTCAACATTGAAAATCACCAACAAATTCAACAACAACCTCAACTTTGAAAAACACCAACAAATTCAAAAACCTCAACAAACAAAAACACCAATAAATTCAACAGAAACCTCAACAATGAAACACACCAAAAAATACAACTACAACCTCAACATTGAAAATCACCATCAAATTCAACAAAAACCTCAACAATGAAAACACCAAAATATTAATCAACAACCTCAACATTCAAAAACACCAAAAAATTCAACAAAAACCTCAACAGTGAAAAACACCAAAAAATTCAACAACAACCTCAACATTGAAAAACACCAACAACTTCAACAACCTCAACATTGAAAAACACCAACAAATTCAACAAAAACCTCAACATTCAAAAACACCAACAAATTCATCAACAACCTCATCAATGAAAAACACCAAAAAATTCATCAACAACCTCAACATTCAAAAACACCAACAAATTCAACAAAAACCTCAATAATTAAAAATACCAAAAATTTCAACAACAACGTCAACTTTGAAAAATACCAACAAATTCAACAACCTCAACATTGAAAAACACCAGCTAATTCAACAACAAACTCAACATTGAAAATCACCAAAAAATTCAACAGCAACCTCAACATTGAAAAACTCCAACAATTTCAACAACAACCTCAACAATGAAAAACACCAAAACATTCAACAACAAACTCAACATTGAAAATCACCAGCAAATTCAACAACAACCTCAACTTTGAAAAACACCAAAAATTTCAAAAACCTCATCATTGAGAAAGAGCAACAAATTCAACTGGAACCTCAACTTTGAAAAATACAAAAAGATTCAAATAAAAAAATTGAATACAACAATAAATTCAACAACAACCTCAACATTGAAAATCACCAACAAATTCAACAACAACCTCAACAATGAAAAACACCAATAAAATTCATCAACAACCTCAACATTCAAAAACACCAAAAAATTCAACAAAAACCTCAACAATGAAAAACACCAACAAATTTAACAACAACCTCAACAATGAAAAACTCCAACAATTTCAACAACAACCTCAACAATGAAAAACACCAAAAAATTCAACAACAACCTCGACATTGAAAAACACCAACAAATTCAAAAACCTCAACATGGGAAAACACCAGCAAATCCAACCACAACCTCAACATTGAAAATCACCAACAAATTCAACAACAACCTCAACAATGAAAAACACCAACAAATTCAACAAAAACCTCAACAATGAAAAACACCAAAAAATTCATCAACAACCTCAACAAACAAAAACACCAACAAGTTGAACAGAAACCACAACAATGAAAAACACCAAAAAATTCAACAACAACCTCAACATTGAAAATCACCAACAAATTCAAAAAAAACCTCAACAATGAAAGACACCAAAAAATTCATCAACAACCTCAACATTCAAAAACACCAAAAAATTCAACAAAAGCCTCAACAATGAAAAACACCAAAAAATTCAACAACAACCTCAACTTTGAAAAACACCAATATCTTCAACAGCCTCAACATTGAAAAACACCAACAAATTCAAATGCTACCTCAACTTTGAAAAATACAAAAAAGATAAAAAAAAAACCATTGATAACACCCATAAATTCAACAAGCTCAACATTGAACATCACCAACAAATTCAACAACAATCTCAACAGTGAAAAACACCAACAAATTCAACGAAAACCTCAACTTTTAAAAATACAAAAAGGATCAACAAAATAAAAATTGATAACAACAAATTCAACAACAACCTCAATATTGAAAATTAGCCAACAAATTTAACAACAACCTCAACAATGAAAAACATCAAAAATTCAAAAACAACAACCACAACAATGAAAAACACAAAACAATTCAACAACAACCTCAACATTCAAAAACACCAATAAATTCAACAAAAACCTCAACTTTTAAAAACACCATAAAATTCAACAACAACGTCAACTTTGAAAAATACCAACAAATTCATCAACCTCAACATTGAAATACACCAACAAATTCAACAACATACTCAACATTGAAAATCACCAAAAAATTCAACAACAACCTCAACATTGAAAAACTCCAACAATTGCAACAGCAACCTCAACAATGAAAAACACCAAAAAATTCAACAACACACTCAACATTGAAAATCACCAACAAATTCAACAACAACCTCAACTTTGAAAAACACCAACAAATTCAAAAACCTCAACATGGAAAAAAACCAACAAATTCAACCACAACCTCAACATTGAAAATCACCAACAAATTCAACAACAACCTCTACAATGCAAAACACCAACAAATTCATCAAAAGCCTCAACCATGAATAACAACAAAAAATTCATCAACAACCTCAACATTCAAAAGCACCAACAAATGAAACAGAATCCTCAACAATGAAAAACACCAAAAAATTCAACAAAAACCTCAACATTGAAAATCACCAACAAATTCAACAAAAACCTCAACAATGAAAAACACCAATAAATTCAACAACCTCAACATGGAAAATCACCAAAAAATTTAACAAAAACCTCAACAATGAAAAACACCAATAAAATCATCAACCTCAATTTTGAAAAGCACCAAAAAATTCCACAACCTCAACATTGAGAAAGAGCAACAAATTCAACTGCAACCTCAACTTTGATAAATACAAAAAGATTCAAATAAAAACATTGAATACACCAATAAATTCAACCACAACATCAACATTGAAAATCACCAACAAATTCAACAATAACATCAACAGTGAAAAACACCAACAAATTCAACAAAAACCTCAACAATGAATAACATCAAAAATTCAACAACAACCTCAATTTGAAAAACGCCAACAGATTTAACAACCTCAACATTCAAATACACCAACAAATTCAACAACAAACTCAGCGTTGAAAAACACCAACAAATTCAACAACATCAGCATTGAAAAACAACAACAAATTCAACAACAACCTCAACTTTTAAAAATACAAAAACGTTCAACTAAATAAATATTGATAAAACCAACAAATTCAACAACAACCTCAATATTGAAAATCACCAACAAATTTAACAATAGCCTCAACAATGTAAAACATCAAAAATTCAACAACAACAACCACAACAATGAAAAACACCAAACAATTCAACAACAACCTCAACATTCAAAAACACCAACAAATTCATCAACAACGTCAACAAATAAAAACACCATAAAATTCAACAACAACGTCAACTTTGAAAAAGTCGAACAAATTCAACAACCTCAAATTTGAAAAACACCAACAAATTCACCAACAAACTAAACATTGAAAATCACCAAAAAATTCAACAACGACCTCAACTTTGAAAAACTCCAACAATTGCACAACAACCTCAACAATGAAAAACACCAATAAATTCAACAACAAACTCAACATTGAAAATCACCAACAAATTCAACAACAACCTCAACTTTGAAAAACACCAACAAATTCAAAAACCTCAACTTTGAAAATCACCAACAAATTCAACAACGACCTCAACAATGAGAAACACCAACAAATTCAACAAAAACCTCAACAATGAATAACACCAAAAAATTCATCAACAACCTCAAAATTCAAAAACACCAACAAATTAAACAGAATCCTCAACAATGAAAAACACCAAAAAATTCAACAACAACCTCAAGATTGAAAATCACCAACAAATTCAACAAAAACCTCAACAATGAAAAGCACCAAAAAATTCAACAACAACCTCAACTTTGAAAAACATCAAAAAATTCCACAACCTCAACATTGAGAAACAGCAACAAATTGAACTGCAACCTCAACTTTGAAACATACAAAAAGATTCAAATAAAAACATTGAATACACCAATAAATTCAACCACAACCTCAACATTGAAAATCACCAACAAATTCAACAACAACCTCAACTTTGAAAAACACCAAAAATTTCAAAAATCTCAACATTGAGAAACAGCAACAAATTCAACTGGAACCTCAACTTTGAAAAATACAAAAAGATTCAAATAAAAAAATTGAATACAACAATAAATTCAACAACAATATCAACATTGAAAATCACCAACAAATTCAACAAAAACCTCAACAATGAAAAACACCAATAAAATTCATCAACAACCTCAACATTCAAAAACACCAAAAAATTCAACAAAAACCTCAACAATGAAAAACACCAACAAATTTAACAACAACCTCAACAATGAAAAACTCCAACAATTTGAACAACAACCTCAACAATGAAAAACACCAAAAAATTCAACAACAACCTCGACATTGAAAAACACCAACAAATTCAAAAACCTCAACATGGGAAAACACCAGCAAATCCAACCACAACCTCAATATTGAAAATCACCAACAAATTCAACAACAACCTCAACAATGAAAAACACCAACAAATTCAACAAAAACCTCAACAATGAAAAACACCAAAAGAATTCATCAACAACCTCAACAAACAAAAACACCAACAAGTTGAACAGAAACCACAACAATGAAAAACACCAAAAAATTCAACAACAACCTCAACATTGAAAATCACCAACAAATTCAAAAAAAACCTCAACAATGAAAAACACCAAAAAATTCATAAACAACCTCAACATTCAAAAACACCAAAAAATTCAACAAAAGCCTCAACATTGAAAATCACCAACAAATTCAACAAAAACCTCAACAATGAAAGACACCAAAAAATTCATCAACAACCTCAACATTGAAAATCACCAAAAAATTTAACAAAAACCTCAACAATGAAAAACACCAATAAAATCATCAACCTCAATTTTGAAAAGCACCAAAAAATTCCACAACCTCAACATTGAGAAAGAGCAACAAATTCAACTGCAACCTCAACTTTGATAAATCCAAAAAGATTCAAATAAAAACATTGAATACACCAATAAATTCAACCACAACATCAACATTGAAAATCAACAACAAATTCAACAAAAACCTCAAAAATGATATACACCAAAATATTCATCAACAACCTCAACATTCAAAAACACCAAAAAATTCAACAAAAACCTCAACAATGAAAAACACCAAAAAATTTAACGACAACCTCAACTTTGAAAAACACTAACAAATTCAACTGCAACCTCAACTTTGAAAAATACAAAAAGATTCAAATAAAAACATTGAATACACCAATAAATTCAACAACAACCTCAACATTGAAAATCACCAACAAATTCAACAAAACCTCAACAATGAAAAACACCAAAAAATTGATCAACAACCCCAACATGCAAATTCAACAACAACCTCAACATTGACAAAATCCAACAATTTCAACAACAACCTCAACAATGAAAAACACCAAAAAATTCAACAACAATCTCAACATTGAAAATCACCAACAAATTCAACAACAACCTCAACTTTGAAAAACACCAACAAATTCAAAAACCTCAACATTGAAAATCACCAACAAATTCAACAACAAACTCAACAATGAAAAACGCCAACAAATTCAACAAAAACCTCAACAATGAAAAACACCAAAAAATTCATCAACAACCCCAACATGCAAATTCAACAACAACCTCAACATTGACAAACTCCAACAATTTCAACAACAACCTCAACAATGAAAAACACCAAAAAATTCAACAACAATCTCAACATTGAAAATCACCAACAAATTCAACAACAACCTCAACTTTGAAAAACACCAACAAATTCAAAAACCTCAACATTGAAAATCACCAACAAATTCAACAACAAACTCAACAATGAAAAACGCCAACAAATTCAACAAAAACCTCAACAATGAAAAACACCAAAAAATTCATCAACAACCTCAACAAACAAAAACACCAACAAATTCAACAGAAACATCAACAATGAAAAACACCAAAAAATTCAACTACAACCTCAACATTGAAAATCACCAACAAATTCTACAAAAACCTCAACAATGAAAAACAGCAAAATATTAATCAACAACCTCAACATTCAAAAACACCAACAAATTCAACTGCTACCACAACTTTGATAAATACAAAAAAGATCAAAAACAACCATTGATAACACCAATAAATTGAACAACCTCAACAGTGAAAATCACCATCAAATTCAACAACAACCTCAACAGTGAAAAACACCAACAAATTCAACAAAAACCTCAACAATGAATAACATCAAAAATTCAACAACAACCTCAATTTGAAAAACGCCAATAAATTTAACAATAGCCTCAACAATGTAAAACATCAAAAATTCAACAACAACAACCACAACAATGAAAAACACCAAACAATTCAACAACAACCTCAACATTCAAAAACACCAACAAATTCATCAACAACGTCAACAAATAAAAACACCATAAAATTCAACAACAACGTCAACTTTGAAAAAGTCGAACAAATTCAACAACCTCAAATTTGAAAAACACCAACAAATTCACCAACAAACTCAACATTGAAAATCACCAAAAAATTCAACAACGACCTCAACTTTGAAAAACTCCAACAATTGCACAACAACCTCAACAATGAAAAACACCAATAAATTCAACAACAAACTCAACATTGAAAATCACCAACAAATTCAACAACAACCTCAACTTTCAAAAACACCAACAAATTCAAAAACCTCAACTTTGATAATCACCAACAAATTCAACAACAACATCAACAATGAGAAACACCAACAAATTCAACAAAAACCTCAACAATGAATAACACCAAAAAATTCATCAACAACCTCAAAATTCAAAAACACCAACAAATTAAACAGAATCCTCAACAATGAAAAACACCAAAAAATTCAACACCAACCTCAAGATTGAAAATCACCAACAAATTCAACAAAAACCTCAACAATGAAAAGCACCAAAAAATTCAACAACAACCTCAACTTTGAAAAACATCAAAAAATTCCACAACCTCAACATTGAGAAACAGCAACAAATTGAACTGCAACCTCAACTTTGAAACATACAAAAAGATTCAAATAAAAACATTGAATACACCAATAAATTCAACCACAACCTCAACATTGAAAATCACCAACAAATTCAACAACAACCTCAACTTTGAAAAACACCAAAAATTTCAAAAATCTCAACATTGAGAAACAGCAACAAATTCAACTGGAACCTCAACTTTGAAAAATACAAAAAGATTCAAATAAAAAAATTGAATACAACAATAAATTCAACAACAATATCAACATTGAAAATCACCAACAAATTCAACAAAAACCTCAACAATGGAAAACACCAATAAAATTCATCAACAACCTCAACATTCAAAAACACCAAAAAATTCAACAAAAACCTCAACAATGAAAAACACCAACAAATTTAACAACAACCTCAACAATGAAAAACTCCAACAATTTGAACAACAACCTCAACACTGAAAAACACCAAAAAATTCAACAACAACCTCGACATTGAAAAACACCAACAAATTCAAAAACCTCAACATGGGAAAACACCAGCAAATCCAACCACAACCTCAACATTGAAAATCACCAACAAATTCAAAAAAAACCTCAACAATGAAAAACACCAAAAAATTCATAAACAACCTCAACATTCAAAAACACCAAAAAATTCAACAAAAGCCTCAACATTGAAAATCACCAACAAATTCAACAAAAACCTCAACAATGAAAGACACCAAAAAATTCATCAACAACCTCAACATTCAAAAGCACCAAAAAATTCAACAAAAGCCTCAACAATGAAAAACACCAAAAAATTCACAACAACCTCAACTTTGAAAAACACCAACAAATTCAAATGCTACCTCAACTTTGAAAAATACAAAAAAGATCATAAAAAAACCATTGATAACACCCATAAATTCAACAAGCTCAACATTGAACATCACCAACAAATTCAACACAAATCTCAACAGTGAAAAACACCAACAAATTCAACGAAAACCTCAACTTTTAAAAATACAAAAAGGTTCAACAAAATAAAAATTGATAACAACAAATTCAACAACAACCTCAATATTGAAAATTAGCCAACAAATTTAACAACAACCTCAACAATGAAAAACATCAAAAATTCAAAAACAACAACCACAACAATGAAAAACACAAAACAATTCAACAACAACCTCAACATTCAAAAACACCAACAAATTCAACAACAACCTCAAGAATGAAAAACACCAAAAAATTCATCAACAACCTCAACATTCAAAAACACCAATAAATTCAACAAAAACCTCAACTATTAAAAACACCATAAAATTCAACAACAACGTCAACTTTGAAAAATGCCAACAAATTCATCAACCTCAACATTGAAATACACCAACAAATTCAACAACATACTCAACATTGAAAATCACCAAAAAATTCAACAACAACCTCAACATTGAAAAACTCCAACAATTGCAACAGCAACCTCAACAATGAAAAACACGAACAAATTCAACAACACACTCAACATTGAAATTCACCAACAAATTCAACAACAACCTCAACTTTGAAAAACACCAACAAATTCAAAAACCTCAACATGGAAAAACACCAACAAATTCAACCACAACCTCAACATTGAAAATCACCAACAAATTCAACAACAACCTCTACAATGCAAAACACCAACAAATTCATCAAAAGCCTCAACCATGAATAACAACAAAAAATTCATCAACAACCTCAACATTCAAAAGCACCAACAAATGAAACAGAATCCTCAACAATGAAAAACACCAAAAAATTCAACAACAACCTCAACATTGAAAATCACCAACAAATTCAACAAAAACCTCAACAATGAAAAACACCAATAAATTCAACAACCTCAACATGGAAAATCACCAAAAAATTTAACAAAAACCTCAACAATGAAAAACACCAATAAAATCATCAACCTCAATTTTGAAAAGCACCAAAAAATTCCACAGCCTCAACATTGAGAAAGAGCAACAAATTCAACTGCAACCTCAACTTTGATAAATACAAAAAGATTCAAATAAAAACATTGAATACACCAATAAATTCAACCACAACATCAACATTGAAAATCACCAAAAAATTCAACAAAAACCTCAAAAATGAAAAACACCAAAAAATTTAACGGCAACCTCAACTTTGAAAAACACTAACAAATTCAACTGCAACCTCAACTTTGAAAAATACAAAAAGATTCAAATAAAAACATTGAATACACCAATAAATTCAACAACAACCTCAACATTGAAAATCACCAACAATCTCAACAAAACCTCAACAATGAAAAACACCAAAAAATTCATCAACAACCCCAACATTCAAAAACACCATAAAATTCAACAAAAACCTCAACAATGAAAAACACCAAAAAATTCAACAACAACCTCAACATTGAAAAACTCCAACAATTTCAACAACAACCTCAACAATGAAAAACACCAAAAAATTCAACAACAATCTCAACATTGAAAATCACCAACAAATTCAACAAGAACCTCAACTTTGAAAAACACCAACAAATTCAAAAACCTCAACATTGAAAATCACCAACAAATTCAACAACAACCTCAACAATGAAAAACACCAACAAATTCAACAAAAACCTCTACAATGAAAAACACCAAAAAATTCATCAACAACCTCAACAAACAAAAACACCAACAAATACAACAGAAACCTCAACAATGAAAAACACCAAAAAATTCAACTACAACCTCAACATTGAAAATCTCCAACAAATTCTACAAAAACCTCAACAATGAAAAACAGCAAAATATTAATCAACAACCTCAACATTCAAAAACACCAACAAATCCAACTGCTACCACAACTTTGATAAATACAAAAAAGATCAAAAACAACCATTGATAACACCAATAAATTGAACAACCTCAACATTGAAAATCACCAACAAATTCAACAACAACCTCAACAATGAAAAACACCAACAAATTCAACAAAAACCTCAACAATGAATAACATCAAAAATTCAACAACAACCTCAATTTGAAAAACGCCAACAGATTTAACAACCTCAACATTCAAATACACCAACAAATTCAACAACAAACTCAGCGTTGAAAAGCACCAACAAATTCAACAACATCAGCATTGAAAAACAACAACAAATTCAACAACAACCTCAACTTTTAAAAATACAAAAACGTTCAACTAAATAAATATTGATAAAACCAACAAATTCAACAACAACCTCAATATTGAAAATAACCAACAAATTTAACAATAGCCTCAACAATGTAAAACATCAAAAATTCAACAACAACAACCACAACAATGAAAAACACCAAACAATTCAACAACAACCTCAACATTCAAAAACACCAACAAATTCATCAACAACCTCATCAATGAAAAACACCAATAAATTCAACAACAAACTCAACATTGAAAATCACCAACAAATTCAACAACAACCTCAACTTTGAAAAACACCAACAAATTCGAAAACCTCAACTTTGAAAATCACCAACAAATTCAACAACAACCTCAACAATGAGAAACACCAACAAATTCAACAAAAACCTCAACAATGAATAACACCAAAAAATTCATCAACAACCTCAAAATTCAAAAACACCAACAAATTAAACAGAATCCTCAACAATGAAAAACACCAAAAAATTCAACAACAACCTCAAGATTGAAAATCACCAACAAATTCAACAAAAACCTCAACAATGAAAAGCACCAAAAAATTCAACAACAACCTCAACTTTGAAAAACATCAAAAAATTCCACAACCTCAACATTGAGAAACAGCAACAAATTCAACTGCAACCTCAACTTTGAAACATACAAAAAGATTCAAATAAAAACATTGAATACACCAATAAATTCAACCACAACCTCAACATTGAAAATCACCAACAAATTCAACAAAACCTCAACAATGAAAAACAACAAAAAATTCATCAACAACCCCAACATTCAAAAACACCATAAAATTCAACAAAAACCTCAACAATGAAAAACACCAAAAAATTCAACAACAACCTCAACATTGACAAACTCCAACAATTTCAACAACAACCTCAACAATGAAAAACACCAAAAAATTCAACAACAATCTCAACATTGAAAATCACCAACAAATTCAACAACAACCTCAACTTTGAAAAACACCAACAAATTCAAAAACCTCAACATTGAAAATCACCAACAAATTCAACAACAACCTCAACAATGAAAAACACCAACAAATTCAACAAAAACCTCTACAATGAAAAACACCAAAAAATTCATCAACAACCTCAACCAACAAAAACACCAACAAATTCAACAGAAACCTCAACAATGAAAAACACCAAAAAATTCAACTACAACCTCAACATTGAAAATCACCAACAAATTCTACAAAAACTTCAACAATGAAAAACACCAAAATATTAATCAACAACCTCAACATTCAAAAACACTTACAAATTCAACTGCTACCACAACTTTGATAATTACAAAAAAGATCAAAAACAACCATTGATAACATCAATAAATTGAACAACCTCAACATTGAAAATCACCAACAAATTCAACAACAACCTCAACAATGAAAAACACCAACAAATTCAACAAAAACCTCAACAATGAATAACATCAAAAATTCAACAACAACCTCAATTTGAAAAACGCCAACAGATTTAACAACCTCAACATTCAAATACACCAACAAATTCAACAACAAACTCAGCGTTGAAAAACACCAACAAATTCAACAACATCAACATTGAAAAACAACAACAAATTCAACAACAACCTCAACTTTTAAAAATACAAAAACGTTCAACTAAATAAATATTGATAAAACCAACAAATTCAACAACAACCTCAATTTTGAAAATCACCAACAAATTTAACAATAGCCTCAACAATGTAAAACATCAAAAATTCAACAACAACCACAACAATGAAAAACACTAAACAATTCAACAACAACCTCAACATTCAAAAACACCAACAAATTCATCAACAACGTCAACAAATAAAAACACCATAAAATTCAACAACAACGTCAACTTTGAAAAAGTCGAACAAATTCAACAACCTCAACAATGAAAAACACCAATAAATTCAACAACAAATTCAACATTGAAAATCACCAACAAATTCAACAACAACCTCAACTTTGAAAAACACCAACAAATTCAAAAACCTCAACTTTGAAAATCACCAACAAATTCAACAACAACCTCAACAATGAGAAACACCAACAAATTCAACAACAACCTCAACAATGAATAACACCAAAAAATTCATCAACAACCTCAAAATTCAAAAACACCAACAAATTAAACAGAATCCTCAACAATGAAAAACACCAAAAAATTCAACAACAACCTCAAGATTGAAAATCACCAACAAATTCAACAAAAACCTCAACAATGAAAAGCACCAAAAAGTTCAACAACAACCTCCACTTTGAAAAACACCAACAAATTCAAAAACCTCAACATTGAAAATCACCAACAAATTCAACAACAACCTCAACATTGAAAATCACCAACAAATTCAACAAAAACCTCAACAATGAAAAACACCAAAATATTAATCAACAACCTCAACATTCAAAAACACCAACAAATTCCACTGCTACCACAACTTTGATAAATACAAAAAAGATCAAAAAAAACCATTGATAACACCAATAAATTGAACAACCTCAACATTGAAAATCACCAACAAATTCAACAACAACCTCAACAATGAAAAACACCAACAAATTCAACAAAAAACTCAACAATGAATAACATCAAAAATTCAACAACAACCTCAATTTGAAAAACGCCAACAGATTTAAAAACCTCAACACTCAAATACACCAACAAATTCAACAACCTCAGCAATGAAAAACAACAACAAATTCAACAACAACCTCAACTTTTAAAAATACAAAAATGTTCAACAAACTTTAAATTGATAACACCAACAAATTCAACAACAACCTCAATATTGAAAATCATCAATAAATTTAACAACATCCTCAACAATGAAAAACATCAAAATTTCAACAACAACAGCCACCACAATGAAAAACACCAAACAATTCAACAACAACCTCAACATTCAAAAACACCTACAAATTCATCAACAAGCTCAACAATTAAAAATACCATAAAATTCAACAACAACGTCAACCTTCAAAAATACCAACAAATTTAACAACCACAAATTTGAAAAACACCAACAAATTCAACAACAAACTCAACATTGAAAATCTCCAAAAAATTCAACAACGACCTCAACAACGAGAAACACCAATAAATTCAACAACCTCAACATGGAAAATCACCAAAAAATTCAACAAAAACCTCAACAATGAAAAGCACCAAAAAATTCAACAACAACCTCAACGTTGAAAAACATCCAAAAATTCCACTACCTCAACATTGAGAAACATCAACAAATTCAACTGCAACCTCAGCTTTGAAACATACCAAAAGATTCAAATAAAAACATTGAATACACCAATAAATTCAACCACAACATCAACATTGAAAATCACCAACAAATTCAACAAAAACCTCAACAGTGAAATACACCAAAATATTCATCAACAACCTCAACATTCAAAAACACCAAAAAATTCAACAAAAACCTCAACAATGAAAAACACCATAAATTTCAACAACAACCTCAACATTGAAAAACTCCAACAATTTCAACAACAACCACAACAATGAAAAACACCGAAAAATTCAACAACAACCTCAACTTTGAAAAACACCAACAACTTCAACAACTTCAACATTGAAAAACACCATCATATTCAACTGTACCCTCAACTTTGAAAAATACAAAAAAGATCAATAAAAACCATTGAGAACACCAATAAATTCAACAACCTCAACATTGAAAATCACCAACTAATTCAACAGCAACCTCAGCAATCAAAAACATCAAAAAATTCAAAAACAGCCGCAACTTTGAAAAACACCAAAGAATTCAACAAACACAACATTGAGTAAGTGCAACAAATTCAACTACAGCCTCAACTTTGAAAAAGACAAAAAGATCCAAATAAAAACATTGAATACACCAATAAATTCAACAACAACCTCAACATTGAAAATCACCAACAAATTCAACAAAACCTCAACAATGAAAAAGACCAAAAAATTCATCAACAACCCCAACATTCAAAAACACCAAAAAAATCAACAAAAACCTCAACAATGAAAAACACCAAAAAATTCAACAACAACCTCAACATTGAAAAACTCCAACAATTTCAACAACAACCTCAACAATGAAAAACACCGAAAAATTCACAACAAACTCAACATTGAAAATCACCAACAAATTCAACAACAACCTCAACTTTGAAAAACACCAACAAATTCAAAAACCTCAACAAACAAAAACACCAATAAATTCAACAGAAACCTCAACAATGAAACACACCAAAAAATACAACTACAACCTCAACATTGAAAATCACCATCAAATTCAACAAAAACCTCAACAATGAAAACACCAAAATATTAATCAACAACCTCAACATTCAAAAACACCAAAAAATTCAACAAAAACCTCAACAGTGAAAAACACCAAAAAATTCAACAACAACCTCAACATTGAAAAACACCAACAACTTCAACAACCTCAACATTGAAAAACACCAACAAATTCAACAAAAACCTCAACATTCAAAAACACCAACAAATTCATCAACAACCTCATCAATGAAAAACACCAAAAAATTCATCAACAACCTCAACATTCAAAAACACCAACAAATTCAACAAAAACCTCAATAATTAAAAATACCAAAAATTTCAACAACAACGTCAACTTTGAAAAATACCAACAAATTCAACAACCTCAACATTGAAAAACACCAGCTAATTCAACAACAAACTCAACATTGAAAATCACCAAAAAATTCAACAGCAACCTCAACATTGAAAAACTCCAACAATTTCAACAACAACCTCAACAATGAAAAACACCAAAACATTCAACAACAAACTCAACATTGAAAATCACCAGCAAATTCAACAACAACCTCAACTTTGAAAAACACCAAAAATTTCAAAAACCTCATCATTGAGAAAGAGCAACAAATTCAACTGGAACCTCAACTTTGAAAAATACAAAAAGATTCAAATAAAAAAATTGAATACAACAATAAATTCAACAACAACCTCAACATTGAAAATCACCAACAAATTCAACAACAACCTCAACAATGAAAAACACCAATAAAATTCATCAACAACCTCAACATTCAAAAACACCAAAAAATTCAACAAAAACCTCAACAATGAAAAACACCAACAAATTTAACAACAACCTCAACAATGAAAAACTCCAACAATTTCAACAACAACCTCAACAATGAAAAACACCAAAAAATTCAACAACAACCTCGACATTGAAAAACACCAACAAATTCAAAAACCTCAACATGGGAAAACACCAGCAAATCCAACCACAACCTCAACATTGAAAATCACCAACAAATTCAACAACAACCTCAACAATGAAAAACACCAACAAATTCAACAAAAACCTCAACAATGAAAAACACCAAAAAATTCATCAACAACCTCAACAAACAAAAACACCAACAAGTTGAACAGAAACCACAACAATGAAAAACACCAAAAAATTCAACAACAACCTCAACATTGAAAATCACCAACAAATTCAAAAAAAACCTCAACAATGAAAGACACCAAAAAATTCATCAACAACCTCAACATTCAAAAACACCAAAAAATTCAACAAAAGCCTCAACAATGAAAAACACCAAAAAATTCAACAACAACCTCAACTTTGAAAAACACCAATATCTTCAACAGCCTCAACATTGAAAAACACCAACAAATTCAAATGCTACCTCAACTTTGAAAAATACAAAAAAGATAAAAAAAAAACCATTGATAACACCCATAAATTCAACAAGCTCAACATTGAACATCACCAACAAATTCAACAACAATCTCAACAGTGAAAAACACCAACAAATTCAACGAAAACCTCAACTTTTAAAAATACAAAAAGGATCAACAAAATAAAAATTGATAACAACAAATTCAACAACAACCTCAATATTGAAAATTAGCCAACAAATTTAACAACAACCTCAACAATGAAAAACATCAAAAATTCAAAAACAACAACCACAACAATGAAAAACACAAAACAATTCAACAACAACCTCAACATTCAAAAACACCAATAAATTCAACAAAAACCTCAACTTTTAAAAACACCATAAAATTCAACAACAACGTCAACTTTGAAAAATACCAACAAATTCATCAACCTCAACATTGAAATACACCAACAAATTCAACAACATACTCAACATTGAAAATCACCAAAAAATTCAACAACAACCTCAACATTGAAAAACTCCAACAATTGCAACAGCAACCTCAACAATGAAAAACACCAAAAAATTCAACAACACACTCAACATTGAAAATCACCAACAAATTCAACAACAACCTCAACTTTGAAAAACACCAACAAATTCAAAAACCTCAACATGGAAAAAAACCAACAAATTCAACCACAACCTCAACATTGAAAATCACCAACAAATTCAACAACAACCTCTACAATGCAAAACACCAACAAATTCATCAAAAGCCTCAACCATGAATAACAACAAAAAATTCATCAACAACCTCAACATTCAAAAGCACCAACAAATGAAACAGAATCCTCAACAATGAAAAACACCAAAAAATTCAACAAAAACCTCAACATTGAAAATCACCAACAAATTCAACAAAAACCTCAACAATGAAAAACACCAATAAATTCAACAACCTCAACATGGAAAATCACCAAAAAATTTAACAAAAACCTCAACAATGAAAAACACCAATAAAATCATCAACCTCAATTTTGAAAAGCACCAAAAAATTCCACAACCTCAACATTGAGAAAGAGCAACAAATTCAACTGCAACCTCAACTTTGATAAATACAAAAAGATTCAAATAAAAACATTGAATACACCAATAAATTCAACCACAACATCAACATTGAAAATCACCAACAAATTCAACAATAACCTCAACAGTGAAAAACACCAACAAATTCAACAAAAACCTCAACAATGAATAACATCAAAAATTCAACAACAACCTCAATTTGAAAAACGCCAACAGATTTAACAACCTCAACATTCAAATACACCAACAAATTCAACAACAAACTCAGCGTTGAAAAACACCAACAAATTCAACAACATCAGCATTGAAAAACAACAACAAATTCAACAACAACCTCAACTTTTAAAAATACAAAAACGTTCAACTAAATAAATATTGATAAAACCAACAAATTCAACAACAACCTCAATATTGAAAATCACCAACAAATTTAACAATAGCCTCAACAATGTAAAACATCAAAAATTCAACAACAACAACCACAACAATGAAAAACACCAAACAATTCAACAACAACCTCAACATTCAAAAACACCAACAAATTCATCAACAACGTCAACAAATAAAAACACCATAAAATTCAACAACAACGTCAACTTTGAAAAAGTCGAACAAATTCAACAACCTCAAATTTGAAAAACACCAACAAATTCACCAACAAACTAAACATTGAAAATCACCAAAAAATTCAACAACGACCTCAACTTTGAAAAACTCCAACAATTGCACAACAACCTCAACAATGAAAAACACCAATAAATTCAACAACAAACTCAACATTGAAAATCACCAACAAATTCAACAACAACCTCAACTTTGAAAAACACCAACAAATTCAAAAACCTCAACTTTGAAAATCACCAACAAATTCAACAACGACCTCAACAATGAGAAACACCAACAAATTCAACAAAAACCTCAACAATGAATAACACCAAAAAATTCATCAACAACCTCAAAATTCAAAAACACCAACAAATTAAACAGAATTTTCAACAATGAAAAACACCAAAAAATTCAACAACAACCTCAAGATTTAAAATCACCAACAAATTCAACAAAAACCTCAACAATGAAAAGCACCAAAAAATTCAACAACAACCTCAACTTTGAAAAACATCAAAAAATTCCACAACCTCAACATTGAGAAACAGCAACAAATTGAACTGCAACCTCAACTTTGAAACATACAAAAAGATTCAAATAAAAACATTGAATACACCAATAAATTCAACCACAACCTCAACATTGAAAATCACCAACAAATTCAACAACAACCTCAACTTTGAAAAACACCAAAAATTTCAAAAATCTCAACATTGAGAAACAGCAACAAATTCAACTGGAACCTCAACTTTGAAAAATACAAAAAGATTCAAATAAAAAAATTGAATACAACAATAAATTCAACAACAATATCAACATTGAAAATCACCAACAAATTCAACAAAAACCTCAACAATGAAAAACACCAATAAAATTCATCAACAACCTCAACATTCAAAAACACCAAAAAATTCAACAAAAACCTCAACAATGAAAAACACCAACAAATTTAACAACAACCTCAACAATGAAAAACTCCAACAATTTCAACAACAACCTCAACAATGAAAAACACCAAAAAATTCAACAACAACCTCGACATTGAAAAACACCAACAAATTCAAAAACCTCAACATGGGAAAACACCAAAAAATCCAACCACAACCTCAATATTGAAAATCACCAACAAATTCAACAACAACCTCAACAATGAAAAACACCAACAAATTCAACAAAAACCTCAACAATGAAAAACACCAAAAGAATTCATCAACAACCTCAACAAACAAAAACACCAACAAGTTGAACAGAAACCACAACAATGAAAAACACCAAAAAATTCAACAACAACCTCAACATTGAAAATCACCAACAAATTCAAAAAAAACCTCAACAATGAAAAACACCAAAAAATTCATAAACAACCTCAACATTCAAAAACACCAAAAAATTCAACTAAAGCCTCAACATTGAAAATCACCAACAAATTCAACAAAAACCTCAACAATGAAAGACACCAAAAAATTCATCAACAACCTCAACATTGAAAATCACCAAAAAATTTAACAAAAACCTCAACAATGAAAAACACCAATAAAATCATCAACCTCAATTTTGAAAAGCACCAAAAAATTCCACAACCTCAACATTGAGAAAGAGCAACAAATTCAACTGCAACCTCAACTTTGATAAATACAAAAAGATTCAAATAAAAACATTGAATACACCAATAAATTCAACCACAACATCAACATTGAAAATCAACAACAAATTCAACAAAAACCTCAAAAATGATATACACCAAAATATTCATCAACAACCTCAACATTCAAAAACACCAAAAAATTCAACAAAAACCTCAACAATGAAAAACACCAAAAAAATTAACGACAACCTCAACTTTGAAAAACACTAACAAATTCAACTGCAACCTCAACTTTGAAAAATACAAAAAGATTCAAATAAAAACATTGAATACACCAATAAATTCAACAACAACCTCAACATTGAAAATCACCAACAAATTCAACAAAACCTCAACAATGAAAAACACCAAAAAATTCATCAACAACCCCAACATGCAAATTCAACAACAACCTCAACATTGACAAACTCCAACAATTTCAACAACAACCTCAACAATGAAAAACACCAAAAAATTCAACAACAATCTCAACATTGAAAATCACCAACAAATTCAACAACAACCTCAACTTTGAAAAACACCAACAAATTCAAAAACCTCAACATTGAAAATCACCAACAAATTCAACAACAAACTCAACAATGAAAAACGCCAACAAATTCAACAAAAACCTCAACAATGAAAAACACCAAAAAATTCATCAACAACCCCAACATGCAAATTCAACAACAACCTCAACATTGACAAACTCCAACAATTTCAACAACAACCTCAACAATGAAAAACACCAAAAAATTCAACAACAATCTCAACATTGAAAATCACCAACAAATTCAACAACAACCTCAACTTTGAAAAACACCAACAAATTCAAAAACCTCAACATTGAAAATCACCAACAAATTCAACAACAAACTCAACAATGAAAAACGCCAACAAATTCAACAAAAACCTCAACAATGAAAAACACCAAAAAATTCATCAACAACCTCAACAAACAAAAACACCAACAACTTCAACAGAAACATCAACAATGAAAAACACCAATAAATTCAACAAAAACCTCAACTATTAAAAACACCATAAAATTCAACAACAACGTCAACTTTGAAAAATGCCAACAAATTCATCAACCTCAACATTGAAATACACCAACAAATTCAACAACATACTCAACATTGAAAATCACCAAAAAATTCAACAACAACCTCAACATTGAAAAACTCCAACAATTGCAACAGCAACCTCAACAATGAAAAACACCAAAAAATTCAACAACACACTCAACATTGAAAATCACCAACAAATTCAACAACAACCTCAACTTTGAAAAACACCAACAAATTCAAAAACCTCAACATGGAAAAAAACCAACAAATTCAACCACAACCTCAACATTGAAAATCACCAACAAATTCAACAACAACCTCTACAATGCAAAACACCAACAAATTCATCAAAAGCCTCAACCATGAATAACAACAAAAAATTCATCAACAACCTCAACATTCAAAAGCACCAACAAATGAAACAGAATCCTCAACAATGAAAAACACCAAAAAATTCAACAAAAACCTCAACATTGAAAATCACCAACAAATTCAACAAAAACCTCAACAATGAAAAACACCAATAAATTCAACAACCTCAACATGGAAAATCACCAAAAAATTTAACAAAAACCTCAACAATGAAAAACACCAATAAAATCATCAACCTCAATTTTGAAAAGCACCAAAAAATTCCACAACCTCAACATTGAGAAAGAGCAACAAATTCAACTGCAACCTCAACTTTGATAAATACAAAAAGATTCAAATAAAAACATTGAATACACCAATAAATTCAACCACAACATCAACATTGAAAATCACCAACAAATTCAACAATAACCTCAACAGTGAAAAACACCAACAAATTCAACAAAAACCTCAACAATGAATAACATCAAAAATTCAACAACAACCTCAATTTGAAAAACGCCAACAGATTTAACAACCTCAACATTCAAATACACCAACAAATTCAACAACAAACTCAGCGTTGAAAAACACCAACAAATTCAACAACATCAGCATTGAAAAACAACAACAAATTCAACAACAACCTCAACTTTTAAAAATACAAAAACGTTCAACTAAATAAATATTGATAAAACCAACAAATTCAACAACAACCTCAATATTGAAAATCACCAACAAATTTAACAATAGCCTCAACAATGTAAAACATCAAAAATTCAACAACAACAACCACAACAATGAAAAACACCAAACAATTCAACAACAACCTCAACATTCAAAAACACCAACAAATTCATCAACAACGTCAACAAATAAAAACACCATAAAATTCAACAACAACGTCAACTTTGAAAAAGTCGAACAAATTCAACAACCTCAAATTTGAAAAACACCAACAAATTCACCAACAAACTAAACATTGAAAATCACCAAAAAATTCAACAACGACCTCAACTTTGAAAAACTCCAACAATTGCACAACAACCTCAACAATGAAAAACACCAATAAATTCAACAACAAACTCAACATTGAAAATCACCAACAAATTCAACAACAACCTCAACTTTGAAAAACACCAACAAATTCAAAAACCTCAACTTTGAAAATCACCAACAAATTCAACAACGACCTCAACAATGAGAAACACCAACAAATTCAACAAAAACCTCAACAATGAATAACACCAAAAAATTCATCAACAACCTCAAAATTCAAAAACACCAACAAATTAAACAGAATTTTCAACAATGAAAAACACCAAAAAATTCAACAACAACCTCAAGATTTAAAATCACCAACAAATTCAACAAAAACCTCAACAATGAAAAGCACCAAAAAATTCAACAACAACCTCAACTTTGAAAAACATCAAAAAATTCCACAACCTCAACATTGAGAAACAGCAACAAATTGAACTGCAACCTCAACTTTGAAACATACAAAAAGATTCAAATAAAAACATTGAATACACCAATAAATTCAACCACAACCTCAACATTGAAAATCACCAACAAATTCAACAACAACCTCAACTTTGAAAAACACCAAAAATTTCAAAAATCTCAACATTGAGAAACAGCAACAAATTCAACTGGAACCTCAACTTTGAAAAATACAAAAAGATTCAAATAAAAAAATTGAATACAACAATAAATTCAACAACAATATCAACATTGAAAATCACCAACAAATTCAACAAAAACCTCAACAATGAAAAACACCAATAAAATTCATCAACAACCTCAACATTCAAAAACACCAAAAAATTCAACAAAAACCTCAACAATGAAAAACACCAACAAATTTAACAACAACCTCAACAATGAAAAACTCCAACAATTTCAACAACAACCTCAACAATGAAAAACACCAAAAAATTCAACAACAACCTCGACATTGAAAAACACCAACAAATTCAAAAACCTCAACATGGGAAAACACCAAAAAATCCAACCACAACCTCAATATTGAAAATCACCAACAAATTCAACAACAACCTCAACAATGAAAAACACCAACAAATTCAACAAAAACCTCAACAATGAAAAACACCAAAAGAATTCATCAACAACCTCAACAAACAAAAACACCAACAAGTTGAACAGAAACCACAACAATGAAAAACACCAAAAAATTCAACAACAACCTCAACATTGAAAATCACCAACAAATTCAAAAAAAACCTCAACAATGAAAAACACCAAAAAATTCATAAACAACCTCAACATTCAAAAACACCAAAAAATTCAACTAAAGCCTCAACATTGAAAATCACCAACAAATTCAACAAAAACCTCAACAATGAAAGACACCAAAAAATTCATCAACAACCTCAACATTGAAAATCACCAAAAAATTTAACAAAAACCTCAACAATGAAAAACACCAATAAAATCATCAACCTCAATTTTGAAAAGCACCAAAAAATTCCACAACCTCAACATTGAGAAAGAGCAACAAATTCAACTGCAACCTCAACTTTGATAAATACAAAAAGATTCAAATAAAAACATTGAATACACCAATAAATTCAACCACAACATCAACATTGAAAATCAACAACAAATTCAACAAAAACCTCAAAAATGATATACACCAAAATATTCATCAACAACCTCAACATTCAAAAACACCAAAAAATTCAACAAAAACCTCAACAATGAAAAACACCAAAAAAATTAACGACAACCTCAACTTTGAAAAACACTAACAAATTCAACTGCAACCTCAACTTTGAAAAATACAAAAAGATTCAAATAAAAACATTGAATACACCAATAAATTCAACAACAACCTCAACATTGAAAATCACCAACAAATTCAACAAAACCTCAACAATGAAAAACACCAAAAAATTCATCAACAACCCCAACATGCAAATTCAACAACAACCTCAACATTGACAAACTCCAACAATTTCAACAACAACCTCAACAATGAAAAACACCAAAAAATTCAACAACAATCTCAACATTGAAAATCACCAACAAATTCAACAACAACCTCAACTTTGAAAAACACCAACAAATTCAAAAACCTCAACATTGAAAATCACCAACAAATTCAACAACAAACTCAACAATGAAAAACGCCAACAAATTCAACAAAAACCTCAACAATGAAAAACACCAAAAAATTCATCAACAACCCCAACATGCAAATTCAACAACAACCTCAACATTGACAAACTCCAACAATTTCAACAACAACCTCAACAATGAAAAACACCAAAAAATTCAACAACAATCTCAACATTGAAAATCACCAACAAATTCAACAACAACCTCAACTTTGAAAAACACCAACAAATTCAAAAACCTCAACATTGAAAATCACCAACAAATTCAACAACAAACTCAACAATGAAAAACGCCAACAAATTCAACAAAAACCTCAACAATGAAAAACACCAAAAAATTCATCAACAACCTCAACAAACAAAAACACCAACAACTTCAACAGAAACATCAACAATGAAAAACACCAAAAAATTCAACTACAACCTCAACATTGAAAATCACCAACAAATTCTACAAAAACCTCAACAATGAAAAACAGCAAAATATTAATCAACAACCTCAACATTCAAAAACACCAACAAATTCAACTGCTACCACAACTTTGATAAATACAAAAAAGATCAAAAACAACCATTGATAACACCAATAAATTGAACAACCTCAACAGTGAAAATCACCATCAAATTCAACAACAACCTCAACAGTGAAAAACACCAACAAATTCAACAAAAACCTCAACAATGAATAACATCAAAAATTCAACAACAACCTCAATTTGAAAAACGCCAATAAATTTAACAATAGCCTCAACAATGTAAAACATCAAAAATTCAACAACAACAACCACAACAATGAAAAACACCAAACAATTCAACAACAACCTCAACATTCAAAAACACCAACAAATTCATCAACAACGTCAACAAATAAAAACACCATAAAATTCAACAACAACGTCAACTTTGAAAAAGTCGAACAAATTCAACAACCTCAAATTTGAAAAACACCAACAAATTCACCAACAAACTCAACATTGAAAATCACCAAAAAATTCAACAACGACCTCAACTTTGAAAAACTCCAACAATTGCACAACAACCTCAACAATGAAAAACACCAATAAATTCAACAACAAACTCAACATTGAAAATCACCAACAAATTCAACAACAACCTCAACTTTCAAAAACACCAACAAATTCAAAAACCTCAACTTTGATAATCACCAACAAATTCAACAACAACATCAACAATGAGAAACACCAACAAATTCAACAAAAACCTCAACAATGAATAACACCAAAAAATTCATCAACAACCTCAAAATTCAAAAACACCAACAAATTAAACAGAATCCTCAACAATGAAAAACACCAAAAAATTCAACACCAACCTCAAGATTGAAAATCACCAACAAATTCAACAAAAACCTCAACAATGAAAAGCACCAAAAAATTCAACAACAACCTCAACTTTGAAAAACATCAAAAAATTCCACAACCTCAACATTGAGAAACAGCAACAAATTGAACTGCAACCTCAACTTTGAAACATACAAAAAGATTCAAATAAAAACATTGAATACACCAATAAATTCAACCACAACCTCAACATTGAAAATCACCAACAAATTCAACAACAACCTCAACTTTGAAAAATACCAAAAATTTCAAAAATCTCAACATTGAGAAACAGCAACAAATTCAACGGGAACCTCAACTTTGAAAAATACAAAAAGATTCAAATAAAAAAATTGAATACAACAATAAATTCAACAACAATATCAACATTGAAAATCACCAACAAATTCAACAAAAACCTCAACAATGGAAAACACCAATAAAATTCATCAACAACCTCAACATTCAAAAACACCAAAAAATTCAACAAAAACCTCAACAATGAAAAACACCAACAAATTTAACAACAACCTCAACAATGAAAAACTCCAACAATTTGAACAACAACCTCAACACTGAAAAACACCAAAAAATTCAACAACAACCTCGACATTGAAAAACACCAACAAATTCAAAAACCTCAACATGGGAAAACACCAGCAAATCCAACCACAACCTCAACATTGAAAATCACCAACAAATTCAAAAAAAACCTCAACAATGAAAAACACCAAAAAATTCATAAACAACCTCAACTATTAAAAACACCATAAAATTCAACAACAACGTCAACTTTGAAAAATACCAACAAATTCATCAACCTCAACATTGAAATACACCAACAAATTCAACAACATACTCAACATTGAAAATCACCAAAAAATTCAACAACAACCTCAACATTGAAAAACTCCAACAATTGCAACAGCAACCTCAACAATGAAAAACACGAACAAATTCAACAACACACTCAACATTGAAATTCACCAACAAATTCAACAACAACCTCAACTTTGAAAAACACCAACAAATTCAAAAACCTCAACATGGAAAAACACCAACAAATTCAACCACAACCTCAACATTGAAAATCACCAACAAATTCAACAACAACCTCTACAATGCAAAACACCAACAAATTCATCAAAAGCCTCAACCATGAATAACAACAAAAAATTCATCAACAACCTCAACATTCAAAAGCACCAACAAATGAAACAGAATCCTCAACAATGAAAAACACCAAAAAATTCAACAACAACCTCAACATTGAAAATCACCAACAAATTCAACAAAAACCTCAACAATGAAAAACACCAATAAATTCAACAACCTCAACATGGAAAATCACCAAAAAATTTAACAAAAACCTCAACAATGAAAAACACCAATAAAATCATCAACCTCAATTTTGAAAAGCACCAAAAAATTCCACAGCCTCAACATTGAGAAAGAGCAACAAATTCAACTGCAACCTCAACTTTGATAAATACAAAAAGATTCAAATAAAAACATTGAATACACCAATAAATTCAACCACAACATCAACATTGAAAATCACCAAAAAATTCAACAAAAACCTCAAAAATGAAAAACACCAAAAAATTTAACGGCAACCTCAACTTTGAAAAACACTAACAAATTCAACTGCAACCTCAACTTTGAAAAATACAAAAAGATTCAAATAAAAACATTGAATACACCAATAAATTCAACAACAACCTCAACATTGAAAATCACCAACAATCTCAACAAAACCTCAACAATGAAAAACACCAAAAAATTCATCAACAACCCCAACATTCAAAAACACCATAAAATTCAACAAAAACCTCAACAATGAAAAACACCAAAAAATTCAACAACAACCTCAACATTGAAAAACTCCAACAATTTCAACAACAACCTCAACAATGAAAAACACCAAAAAATTCAACAACAATCTCAACATTGAAAATCACCAACAAATTCAACAAGAACCTCAACTTTGAAAAACACCAACAAATTCAAAAACCTCAACATTGAAAATCACCAACAAATTCAACAACAACCTCAACAATGAAAAACACCAACAAATTCAACAAAAACCTCTACAATGAAAAACACCAAAAAATTCATCAACAACCTCAACAAACAAAAACACCAACAAATACAACAGAAACCTCAACAATGAAAAACACCAAAAAATTCAACTACAACCTCAACATTGAAAATCTCCAACAAATTCTACAAAAACCTCAACAATGAAAAACAGCAAAATATTAATCAACAACCTCAACATTCAAAAACACCAACAAATCCAACTGCTACCACAACTTTGATAAATACAAAAAAGATCAAAAACAACCATTGATAACACCAATAAATTGAACAACCTCAACATTGAAAATCACCAACAAATTCAACAACAACCTCAACAATGAAAAACACCAACAAATTCAACAAAAACCTCAACAATGAATAACATCAAAAATTCAACAACAACCTCAATTTGAAAAACGCCAACAGATTTAACAACCTCAACATTCAAATACACCAACAAATTCAACAACAAACTCAGCGTTGAAAAGCACCAACAAATTCAACAACATCAGCATTGAAAAACAACAACAAATTCAACAACAACCTCAACTTTTAAAAATACAAAAACGTTCAACTAAATAAATATTGATAAAACCAACAAATTCAACAACAACCTCAATATTGAAAATAACCAACAAATTTAACAATAGCCTCAACAATGTAAAACATCAAAAATTCAACAACAACAACCACAACAATGAAAAACACCAAACAATTCAACAACAACCTCAACATTCAAAAACACCAACAAATTCATCAACAACCTCATCAATGAAAAACACCAATAAATTCAACAACAAACTCAACATTGAAAATCACCAACAAATTCAACAACAACCTCAACTTTGAAAAACACCAACAAATTCGAAAACCTCAACTTTGAAAATCACCAACAAATTCAACAACAACCTCAACAATGAGAAACACCAACAAATTCAACAAAAACCTCAACAATGAATAACACCAAAAAATTCATCAACAACCTCAAAATTCAAAAACACCAACAAATTAAACAGAATCCTCAACAATGAAAAACACCAAAAAATTCAACAACAACCTCAAGATTGAAAATCACCAACAAATTCAACAAAAACCTCAACAATGAAAAGCACCAAAAAATTCAACAACAACCTCAACTTTGAAAAACATCAAAAAATTCCACAACCTCAACATTGAGAAACAGCAACAAATTCAACTGCAACCTCAACTTTGAAACATACAAAAAGATTCAAATAAAAACATTGAATACACCAATAAATTCAACCACAACCTCAACATTGAAAATCACCAACAAATTCAACAACAACCTCAACATTGAAATACTCCAACAATTTCAACAACAACCTCAACAATGAAAAACACCAAAAAATTCAACAACAAACTCAACATTGAAAATCACCAACAAATTCTACAACAACCTCAACTTTGAAAAACACCAACAAATTCAAAAACATCAACATTGAAAATCACCAACAAATTCTACAAAAACCTCAACAATGAAAAACACCAAAATATTAATCAACAACCTCAACATTCAAAAACACCAACAAATTCCACTGCTACCACAACTTTGATAAATACAAAAAAGATAAAAAAAAACCATTGATAACACCAATAAATTGAACAACCTCAACATTGAAAATCACCAACAAATTCAACAACAACCTCAACAATGAAAAACACCAACAAATTCAACAAAAAACTCAACAATGAATAACATCAAAAATTCAACAACAACCTCAATTTGAAAAACGCCAACAGATTTAAAAACCTCAACACTCAAATACACCAACAAATTCAACAACCTCAGCAATGAAAAACAACAACAAATTCAACAACAACCTCAACTTTTAAAAATACAAAAATGTTCAACAAACTTTAAATTGATAACACCAACAAATTCAACAACAACCTCAATATTGAAAATCATCAATAAATTTAACAACATCCTCAACAATGAAAAACATCAAAATTTCAACAACAACAGCCACCACAATGAAAAACACCAAACAATTCAACAACAACCTCAACATTCAAAAACACCTACAAATTCATCTACAAGCTCAACATTTAAAAATACCATAAAATTCAACAACAACGTCAACCTTCAAAAATACCAACAAATTCAACAACCACAAATTTGAAAAACACCAACAAATTCAACAACAAACTCAACATTGAAAATCTCCAAAAAATTCAACAACGACCTCAACAATGAGAAACACCAATAAATTCAACAACCTCAACATGGCAAATCACCAAAAAATTCAACAAAAACCACAACAATGAAAAGCACCAAAAAATTCAACAACAACCTCAACTTTGAAAAACATCAAAAAATTCCAATACCTCAACATTGAGAAACAGCAACAAATTCAACTGCAACCTCAGCTTTGAAACATACAAAAAGATTCAAATAAAAACATTGAATACACCAATAAATTCAACGACAACCTCAACATTGAAAATCTCCAACAAATTCAACAACAACCTCAACATTGAAATACTCCAACAATTTCAACAACAACCTCAACAATGAAAAACACCAAAAAATTCAACAACAAACTCAACATTGAAAATCACCAACAAATTCTACAACAACCTCAACTTTGAAAAACACCAACAAATTCAAAAACCTCAACATTGAAAATCACCAACAAATTCAACAACAACCTCAACATTGAAAATCACCAACAAATTCAACAAAAACCTCAACAATGAAAAACACCAAAATATTAATCAACAACCTCAACATTCAAAAACACCAACAAATTCCACTGCTACCACAACTTTGATAAATACAAAAAAGATCAAAAAAAACCATTGATAACACCAATAAATTGAACAACCTCAACATTGAAAATCACCAACAAATTCAACAACAACCTCAACAATGAAAAACACCAACAAATTCAACAAAAAACTCAACAATGAATAACATCAAAAATTCAACAACAACCTCAACTTTGAAAAACACCAACAAATTCAAAAACCTCAACATGGAAAAACACCAACAAATTCAACCACAACCTCAACATTGAAAATCACCAACAAATTCAACAACAACCTCTACAATGCAAAACACCAACAAATTCATCAAAAGCCTCAACCATGAATAACAACAAAAAATTCATCAACAACCTCAACATTCAAAAGCACCAACAAATGAAACAGAATCCTCAACAATGAAAAACACCAAAAAATTCAACAACAACCTCAACATTGAAAATCACCAACAAATTCAACAAAAACCTCAACAATGAAAAACACCAATAAATTCAACAACCTCAACATGGAAAATCACCAAAAAATTTAACAAAAACCTCAACAATGAAAAACACCAATAAAATCATCAACCTCAATTTTGAAAAGCACCAAAAAATTCCACAGCCTCAACATTGAGAAAGAGCAACAAATTCAACTGCAACCTCAACTTTGATAAATACAAAAAGATTCAAATAAAAACATTGAATACACCAATAAATTCAACCACAACATCAACATTGAAAATCACCAAAAAATTCAACAAAAACCTCAAAAATGAAAAACACCAAAAAATTTAACGGCAACCTCAACTTTGAAAAACACTAACAAATTCAACTGCAACCTCAACTTTGAAAAATACAAAAAGATTCAAATAAAAACATTGAATACACCAATAAATTCAACAACAACCTCAACATTGAAAATCACCAACAATCTCAACAAAACCTCAACAATGAAAAACACCAAAAAATTCATCAACAACCCCAACATTCAAAAACACCATAAAATTCAACAAAAACCTCAACAATGAAAAACACCAAAAAATTCAACAACAACCTCAACATTGAAAAACTCCAACAATTTCAACAACAACCTCAACAATGAAAAACACCAAAAAATTCAACAACAATCTCAACATTGAAAATCACCAACAAATTCAACAAGAACCTCAACTTTGAAAAACACCAACAAATTCAAAAACCTCAACATTGAAAATCACCAACAAATTCAACAACAACCTCAACAATGAAAAACACCAACAAATTCAACAAAAACCTCTACAATGAAAAACACCAAAAAATTCATCAACAACCTCAACAAACAAAAACACCAACAAATACAACAGAAACCTCAACAATGAAAAACACCAAAAAATTCAACTACAACCTCAACATTGAAAATCTCCAACAAATTCTACAAAAACCTCAACAATGAAAAACAGCAAAATATTAATCAACAACCTCAACATTCAAAAACACCAACAAATCCAACTGCTACCACAACTTTGATAAATACAAAAAAGATCAAAAACAACCATTGATAACACCAATAAATTGAACAACCTCAACATTGAAAATCACCAACAAATTCAACAACAACCTCAACAATGAAAAACACCAACAAATTCAACAAAAACCTCAACAATGAATAACATCAAAAATTCAACAACAACCTCAATTTGAAAAACGCCAACAGATTTAACAACCTCAACATTCAAATACACCAACAAATTCAACAACAAACTCAGCGTTGAAAAGCACCAACAAATTCAACAACATCAGCATTGAAAAACAACAACAAATTCAACAACAACCTCAACTTTTAAAAATACAAAAACGTTCAACTAAATAAATATTGATAAAACCAACAAATTCAACAACAACCTCAATATTGAAAATAACCAACAAATTTAACAATAGCCTCAACAATGTAAAACATCAAAAATTCAACAACAACAACCACAACAATGAAAAACACCAAACAATTCAACAACAACCTCAACATTCAAAAACACCAACAAATTCATCAACAACCTCATCAATGAAAAACACCAATAAATTCAACAACAAACTCAACATTGAAAATCACCAACAAATTCAACAACAACCTCAACTTTGAAAAACACCAACAAATTCGAAAACCTCAACTTTGAAAATCACCAACAAATTCAACAACAACCTCAACAATGAGAAACACCAACAAATTCAACAAAAACCTCAACAATGAATAACACCAAAAAATTCATCAACAACCTCAAAATTCAAAAACACCAACAAATTAAACAGAATCCTCAACAATGAAAAACACCAAAAAATTCAACAACAACCTCAAGATTGAAAATCACCAACAAATTCAACAAAAACCTCAACAATGAAAAGCACCAAAAAATTCAACAACAACCTCAACTTTGAAAAACATCAAAAAATTCCACAACCTCAACATTGAGAAACAGCAACAAATTCAACTGCAACCTCAACTTTGAAACATACAAAAAGATTCAAATAAAAACATTGAATACACCAATAAATTCAACCACAACCTCAACATTGAAAATCACCAACAAATTCAACAACAACCTCAACATTGAAATACTCCAACAATTTCAACAACAACCTCAACAATGAAAAACACCAAAAAATTCAACAACAAACTCAACATTGAAAATCACCAACAAATTCTACAACAACCTCAACTTTGAAAAACACCAACAAATTCAAAAACATCAACATTGAAAATCACCAACAAATTCTACAAAAACCTCAACAATGAAAAACACCAAAATATTAATCAACAACCTCAACATTCAAAAACACCAACAAATTCCACTGCTACCACAACTTTGATAAATACAAAAAAGATAAAAAAAAACCATTGATAACACCAATAAATTGAACAACCTCAACATTGAAAATCACCAACAAATTCAACAACAACCTCAACAATGAAAAACACCAACAAATTCAACAAAAAACTCAACAATGAATAACATCAAAAATTCAACAACAACCTCAATTTGAAAAACGCCAACAGATTTAAAAACCTCAACACTCAAATACACCAACAAATTCAACAACCTCAGCAATGAAAAACAACAACAAATTCAACAACAACCTCAACTTTTAAAAATACAAAAATGTTCAACAAACTTTAAATTGATAACACCAACAAATTCAACAACAACCTCAATATTGAAAATCATCAATAAATTTAACAACATCCTCAACAATGAAAAACATCAAAATTTCAACAACAACAGCCACCACAATGAAAAACACCAAACAATTCAACAACAACCTCAACATTCAAAAACACCTACAAATTCATCTACAAGCTCAACATTTAAAAATACCATAAAATTCAACAACAACGTCAACCTTCAAAAATACCAACAAATTCAACAACCACAAATTTGAAAAACACCAACAAATTCAACAACAAACTCAACATTGAAAATCTCCAAAAAATTCAACAACGACCTCAACAATGAGAAACACCAATAAATTCAACAACCTCAACATGGCAAATCACCAAAAAATTCAACAAAAACCACAACAATGAAAAGCACCAAAAAATTCAACAACAACCTCAACTTTGAAAAACATCAAAAAATTCCAATACCTCAACATTGAGAAACAGCAACAAATTCAACTGCAACCTCAGCTTTGAAACATACAAAAAGATTCAAATAAAAACATTGAATACACCAATAAATTCAACGACAACCTCAACATTGAAAATCTCCAACAAATTCAACAACAACCTCAACATTGAAATACTCCAACAATTTCAACAACAACCTCAACAATGAAAAACACCAAAAAATTCAACAACAAACTCAACATTGAAAATCACCAACAAATTCTACAACAACCTCAACTTTGAAAAACACCAACAAATTCAAAAACCTCAACATTGAAAATCACCAACAAATTCAACAACAACCTCAACATTGAAAATCACCAACAAATTCAACAAAAACCTCAACAATGAAAAACACCAAAATATTAATCAACAACCTCAACATTCAAAAACACCAACAAATTCCACTGCTACCACAACTTTGATAAATACAAAAAAGATCAAAAAAAACCATTGATAACACCAATAAATTGAACAACCTCAACATTGAAAATCACCAACAAATTCAACAACAACCTCAACAATGAAAAACACCAACAAATTCAACAAAAAACTCAACAATGAATAACATCAAAAATTCAACAACAACCTCAATTTGAAAAACGCCAACAGATTTAAAAACCTCAACACTCAAATACACCAACAAATTCAACAACCTCAGCAATCAAAAACAACAACAAATTCAACAACAACCTCAACTTTTAAAAATACAAAAATGTTCAACAAACTTTAAATTGATAACACCAACAAATTCAACAACAACCTCAATATTGAAAATCATCAATAAATTTAACAAAATCCTCAACAATGAAAAACATCAAAATTTCAACAACAACAGCCACCACAATGAAAAACACCAAACAATTCAACAACAACCTCAACATTCAAAAACACCTACAAATTCATCAACAAGCTCAACAATTAAAAATACCATAAAATTCAACAACAACGTCAACCTTCAAAAATACCAACAAATTCAACAACCACAAATTTGAAAAACACCAACAAATTCAACAACAAACTCAACATTGAAAATCTCCAAAAAATTCAACAACGACCTCAACAATGAGAAACACCAATAAATTCAACAACCTCAACATGGAAAATCACCAAAAAATTCAACAAAAACCTCAACAATGAAAAGCACCAAAAAATTCAACAACAACCTCAACTTTGAAAAATATCAAAAAATTCCACTACCTCAACATTGAGAAACATCAACAAATTCAACTGCAACATCAGCTTTGAAACATACCAAAAGATTCAAATAAAAACATTGAATACACCAATAAATTCAACCACAACATCAACATTGAAAATCACCAACAAATTCAACAAAAACCTCAACAATGAAATACACCAAAATATTCATCAACAACCTCAACATTCAAAAATACCAAAAAATTCAACAAAAACCTCAACAATGAAAAACACCATAAATTTCAACAACAACCTCAACATTGAAAAACTCCAACAATTTCAACAACAACCTCAACAATGAAAAACACCGAAAAATTCAACAACAACCTCAACTTTGAAAAACACCAACAACTTCAACAACTTCAACATTGAAAAACACCATCATATTCAACTGTACCCTCAACTTTGAAAAATACAAAAAAGATCAATAAAAACCATTGAGAACACCAATAAATTCAACAACCTCAACATTCAAAATCACCAACTAATTCAACAGCAACCTCAGCAATCAAAAACATCAAAAAATTCAAAAACAACCTCAACTTTGAAAAACACCAAAGAATTCAACAAACTCAACATTGAGTAAGAGCAACAAATTCAACTGCAGCCTCAACTTTGAAAAAGACAAAAAGATCCAAATAAAAACATTGAATACACCAATAAATTCAACAACAACCTCAACATTGAAAATCACCAACAAATTCAACAAAACCTCAACAATGAAAAAGACCAAAAAATTCATCAACAACCCCAACATTCAAAAACACCAAAAAATTCAACAAAAACCTCAACAATGAAAAACACCAAAAAATTCAACAACAACCTCAACATTGAAAAACTCCAACAATTTCAACAACAACCTCAACAATGAAAAACACCGAAAAATTCACAACAAACTCAACATTGAAAATCACCAACAAATTCAACAACAACCTCAACTTTGAAAAACACCAACAAATTCAAAAACCTCAACAAGGAAAAAACACCAATTAATTCAACAGAAACCTCAACAATGAAACACACCAAAAAATACAACTACAACCTCAACATTGAAAATCACCATCAAATTCAACAAAAACCTCAACAATGAAAACACAAAAATATTAATCAACAACCTCAACATTCAAAAACACCAAAAAATTCAACAAAAACCTCAACAATATAAAACACCAAAAAATTCAACAACAACCTCAACTTTGAAAAACACCAACAAATTCAACAACCTCAACATTGAAAAACACGAACAAATTCAACAACAACCTCAACATTCAAAAACACCAACAAATTCAGCAAAAACCTCAATAATTAAAAATACCAAAAATTTCAACAACAACGTCAACTTTGAAAAATACCAACAAATTCAACAACCTCAACATTGAAAAACACCAACAAATTCAACAACAAACTCAACATTGAAAATCACCAAGAAATTCAACAGCAACCTCAACATTGAAAAACTCCAGCAATTTCAACGATAACCTCAACAATGAAAAACACCAAAAAATTCAACAACAAACTCAACATTGAAAATCACCAACAAATTCAACAACAACCTCAACTTTGAAAAACACCAAAAATTTCAAAAACCTCAACATTGAGAAACAGCAACAAATTCAACTGGAACCTCAACTTTGAAAAATACAAAAAGATTCAAATAAAAAAATTGAATACAACAATAAATTCAACAACAACCTCAACATTGAAAATCACCAACAAATTCAACAAAAACCTCAACAATGAAAAAAACCAATAAAATTCATCAACAACCTCCACATTCAAAAACACCAAAAAATTCAACAAAAACCTCAACAATGAAAAACACCAACAAATTTAACAACAACCTCAACAATGAAAAACTCCAACAATTTCAACAACAACCTCAACAATGAAAAACACCAAAAAATTCAACAACAACCTCGACATTGAAAAACACCAACAAATTCAAAAACCTCAACATGGGAAAACACCAGCAAATCCAACCACAACCCCAACATTGAAAATCACCAACAGATTCAACTACAACCTCAACAATGAAAAGCACCAACAAATTCAACAAAAACCTCAACAATGAAAAACACCAAAAAATTCATCAACAACCTCAACAAACAAAAACACCAACAAGTTGAACAGAAACCACAACAATGAAAAACACCAAAAAATTCAACAACAACCTCAACATTGAAAATCACCAACAAATTCAACAAAAACCTCAACAATGAAAGACACCAAAAAATTCATCAACAACCTCAACATTCAAAAACACCAAAAAATTCAACAAAAGCCTCAACAATGAAAAACACCAAAAAATTCAACAACAACCTCAACTTTGAAAAGCACCAACATCTTCAACAGCCTCAACATTGAAAAACACCAACAAATTCAAATGCTACCTCAACTTTGAAAAATACAAAAAAGATCAAAAAAAACCATTGATAACACCCATAAATTCAACAAGCTCAACATTGAAAATCACCAACAAATTCAACAACAATCTCAACAGTGAAAAAGACCAAAAAATTCATCAACAACCCCAACATTCAAAAACACCAAAAAATTCAACAAAAACCTCAACAATGAAAAACACCAAAAAATTCAACAACAACCTCAACATTGAAAAACTCCAACAATTTCAACAACAACCTCAACAATGAAAAACACCGAAAAATTCACAACAAACTCAACATTGAAAATCACCAACAAATTCAACAACAACCTCAACTTTGAAAAACACCAACAAATTCAAAAACCTCAACAAGGAAAAAACACCAATTAATTCAACAGAAACCTCAACAATGAAACACACCAAAAAATACAACTACAACCTCAACACTGAAAATCACCATCAAATTCAACAAAAACCTCAACAATGAAAACACCAAAATATTAATCAACAACCTCAACATTCAAAAACACCAAAAATTTCAACAAAAACCTCAACAATATAAAACACCAAAAAATTCAACAACAACCTCAACTTTGAAAAACACCAACAACTTCAACAACCTCAACATTGAAAAACACGAACAAATTCAACAACAACCTCAACATTCAAAAACACCAACAAATTCAACAAAAACCTCAATAATTAAAAATACCAAAAATTTCAACAACAACGTCAACTTTGAAAAATACCAACAAATTCAACAACCTCAACATTGAAAAACACCAACAAATTCAACAACAAACTCAACATTGAAAATCACCAAAAAATTCAACAGCAACCTCAACATTGAAAAACTCCAACAATTTCAACAACAACCTCAACAATGAAAAACACCAAAAAATTCAACAACAAACTCAACATTGAAAATCACCAACAAATTCAACAACAACCTCATCTTTGAAAAACACCAAAAATTTCAAAAACCTCAACATTGAGAAACAGCAACAAATTCAACTGGAACCTCAACTTTGAAAAATACAAAAAGATTCAAATAAAAAAATTGAATACAACAATAAATTCAACAACAACCTCAACATTGAAAATCACCAACAAATTCAACAAAAACCTCAACAATGAAAAACACCAATAAAATTCATCAACAACCTCCACATTCAAAAACACCAAAAAATTCAACAAAAACCTCAACAATGAAAAACACCAACAAATTTAACAACAACCTCAACAATGAAAAACTCCAACAATTTCAACAACAACCTCAACAATGAAAAACACCAAAAAATTCAACAACAACCTCGACATTGAAAAACACCAACAAATTCAAAAACCTCAACATGGGAAAACACCAGCAAATCCAACCACAACCCCAACATTGAAAATCACCAACAAATTCAACAACAACCTCAACAATGAAAAGCACCAACAAATTCAACAAAAACCTCAACAATGAAAAACACCAAAAAATTCATCAACAACCTCAACAAACAAAAACACCAACAAGTTGAACAGAAACCACAACAATGAAAAACACCAAAAAATTCAACAACAACCTCAACATTGAAAATCACCAACAAATTCAACAAAAACCTCAACAATGAAAGACACCAAAAAATTCATCAACAACCTCAACATTCAAAAACACCAAAAAATTCAACAAAAGCCTCAACAATGAAAAACACCAAAAAATTCAACAACAACCTCAACTTTGAAAAACACCAACATCTTCAACAGCCTCAACATTGAAAAACACCAACAAATTCAAATGCTACCTCAACTTTGAAAAATACAAAAAAGATCAAAAAAAACCATTGATAACACCCATAAATTCAACAAGCTCAACATTGAACATCACCAACAAATTCAACAACAATCTCAACAGTGAAAAACACCAACAAATTCAACGAAAACCTCAACTTTTAAAAATACAAAAAGGTTCAACAAAATAAAAATTGATAACAACAAATTCAACAACAACCTCAATATTGAAAATTAGCCAACAAATTTAACAACAACCTCAACAATGAAAAACATCAAAAATTCAAAAACAACAACCCCAACAATGAAAAACACAAAACAATTCAACAACAACCTCAACATTCAAAAACACCAACAAATTCAACAACAACCTCAAGAATGAAAAACACCAAAAAATTCATCAACAACCTCAACATTCAAAAACACCAATAAATTCAACAAAAACCTCAACTATTAAAAACACCATAAAATTCAACAACAACGTCAACTTTGAAAAATGCCAACAAATTCATCAACCTCAACATTGAAATACACCAACAAATTCAACAACATACTCAACATTGAAAATCACCAAAAAATTCAACAACAACCTCAACATTGAAAAACTCCAACAATTGCAACAGCAACCTCAACAATGAAAAACACCAAAAAATTCAACAACACACTCAACATTGAAAATCACCAACAAATTCAACAACAACCTCAACTTTGAAAAACACCAACAAATTCAAAAACCTCAACATGGAAAAAAACCAACAAATTCAACCACAACCTCAACATTGAAAATCACCAACAAATTCAACAACAACCTCTACAATGCAAAACACCAACAAATTCATCAAAAGCCTCAACCATGAATAACAACAAAAAATTCATCAACATCCTCAACATTCAAAAGCACCAACAAATGAAACAGAATCCTCAACAATGAAAAACACCAAAAAATTGAACAACAACCTCAACATTGAAAATCACCAACAAATTCAACAAAAACCTCAACAATGAAAAACACCAATAAATTCAACAACCTCAACATGGAAAATCACCAAAAAATTTAACAAAAACCTCAACAATGAAAAACACCAATAAAACCATCAACCTCAATTTCGAAAAGCACCAAAACATTCCACAACCTCAACATTGAGATAGAGCAACAAATTCAACTGCAACCTCAACTTTGATAAATACAAAAAGATTCAAATAGAAACATTGAAGACATCAATAAATTCAACCACAACCTCAAAATTGAAAGTCACCAACAAATTCAACAAAAACCTCAACAAATGAAATACACCAATAAATTCATCAACAACCTCAACATTCAAAAACACCAACAAATTCAACAACAACCTCAACTTTTAAAACTACAAAAAGGTTCAACAAAATAAAAATTGATAACACCAACAAATTCAAAAACAACCTCAATATTGACAATCACCAACAAATTTGTCAACATACTCAAAAATCAAAAACATCAAAAATTCAAAAACAACAACCACAACAATGAAAAACACAAAACAATTCAACAACAACCTCAACAATGAAAAACACCAAAAAATTCATCAACAAACTCAACATTCAAAAACACCAACAAATTCAACAAAAACCTCAACAATTAAAAACACCTTAAAATTCAACAACAACGTCAACTTTGAAAAACACCAACAAATTCAAACAAAACCTCAACATTGAAAATCACCAACAAATTCAACAACAACCTCAACAATGAAAAACACCAAAAAATTCAACAAATACCACAACAATGAAAAACACCAAAAAATTCGTCAACAACCTCAACATTCAAAAACACCAACAAATTCAACAGAATCCTTAACAATGAAAAACACCAATAAATTCAACAATAACCTCAACATTCAATATCACCAACAAATTCAACAAAGGCCTCAACAATGAAAAACACCAATAAATTCAAC
Source organism: Cetorhinus maximus (assembly GCF_964194155.1). NCBI lineage: Eukaryota > Metazoa > Chordata > Chondrichthyes > Lamniformes > Cetorhinidae > Cetorhinus > Cetorhinus maximus. Next base: position 787,344 of record NW_027596110.1, on the reverse strand, counting down.
AACCTCAACATTGAAAATCACCAAAAAATTCAACAAAAACCTCAACAATGAAAAACTCCAAAAATTTCAACAACAACCTCAACTTTGAAAAACACCAAAAAATTCAACAACCTCAACATTGAGAAACAGCAACAAATTCAACTGCAAGCTCAACATTGAAATATACAAAAAGATTCAAATAAAAACATTGAATACACCAATTAATTCAACAACAACCTCAACATTGAAAATCACAAACAAATTCAACAACAACCAAAACAATGAAAAACACCAACAAATTCAACAAAAACCTCAACAATGAAGAAAATCAAAAAATTCAACAACAACCTCAATTAGAAAAACGCCAACACATTTAACAACCTCAACATTCAAATACACCAACAAATTCAACAACAAACTAAGCTTTGAAAAACACCAACAAATTCAACAACCTCAACATTGAAAAACAACAACAAATTCAACAACAACCTCAACTTTTAAAAATATAACAAGGTTCAACAAAATAAAATTTGATAACAACAACAAATTCAACAACAACATCAATATTGAAAATCACCAACAAATTTAACAACAACCTCAACAATGAAAAATATCAAAACTTCAACATCAACAACCACAACAATGAAAAACACCAAACAATTCAACAACAACTTCAACATTCAAAAACACCAACAATTCAACAACAACCTCAACATTCAAAAACACCAAAAAATTCAACAAAAACCTCAACAATGAAAAACACCAATAAATTCAACAACAACCTCAATAAACAAAAACACCAACAAATTCAACAGAAACCTCAACAATGAAACACACCAAAAAATTCAACTACAACCTCAACATTGAAAATCACCATCAAATTCAACAAAAACCTCAACAATGAAAACACCAAAATATTAATCAACAACCTCAACATTCATAAACACCAAAAAATTCAACAAAAACCTCAACAATGAAGAACACCAAAAAATTAAACAACCTCAACATTGTGAAACAGCAACAAATTCAACTGCAACCTCAACTTTGAAAAATACAAAAAGATTCAAATAAAAACATTGAATACACCAATAAATTCAACAACAAACTCAGCTTTGATAAACACCAACAAATTCAACAACCTCAACATTGAAAAACACCAACAAATTCAACGAAAACCTCATCTTTTAAACCTACAAAAAGGTTCAACAAAATAAAAATTGAGAACACCAACAAATTCAACAACAACCCCAATATTGAAAATCACCAACAAATTTATCAACATCCTCAACAATCAAAAACATCAAAAATTCAACAACACCAACTACAACAATGAAAAACACAAAACAATTCAACAACAACCTCAACAATGAAAAACACCAAAAAATTCATCAACAAACTCAACATTCAAAAACACCAACAAATTCAACAAAAACCTCAACAATTAAAAACACCAACAAATTCAACAACAAACTCAACATTGAAAATCACCAACAAATTCAACAACAACCTTAGCTTTGAAAAACACAAACAAATTCAAAATCTTCAACATGGAAAAACACCAACAGATTCAACCACAACCTCAACATTGAAAATCACCAACAAATTCAACAACAACCTCAACAATGAAAAACACCAAAAAATTCAACAAAAACCTCAACAAAGAAAAACACCAAAAAATTCGTCAACAACCTCAACATTCAAAAACACCAACAAATTCAACAGAATCCTCAACAATGAAAAACACCAATAAATTCAACAATAACCTCAACATTCAATATCACCAACAAATTCAACAAAGACCTCAACGATGAAAAACACCAATAAATTCAACAACAACCTCAATAAACAAAAACACCAACAAATTCAACAGAAACCTCAACAATGAAACACACCAAAAAATTCAACTACAACCTCAACATTGAAAATCACCATCAAATTCAACAAAAACCTCAACAATGAAAACACCAAAATATTAATCAACAACCTCAACATTCAAAAACACCAAAAAATTCAACAAAAACCTCAACAATGAAGAACACCAAAAAATTAAACAACCTCAACATTGAGAAACAGCAACAAATTCAACTGCAACCTCAACTTTGAAAAATACAAAAAGATTCAAATAAAAACATTGAATACACCAATAAATTCAACAACAAACTCAGCTTTGATAAACACCAACAAATTCAACAACCTCAACATTGAAAAACACCAACAAATTCAACGAAAACCTCATCTTTTAAACCTACAAAAAGGTTCAACAAAATAAAAATTGAGAACACCAACAAATTCAACAACAACCCCAATATTGAAAATCACCAACAAATTTATCAACATCCTCAACAATCAAAAACATCAAAAATTCAACAACAACAACTACAACAATGAAAAACACAAAACAATTCAACAACAACCTCAACATTCAAAAACACCAACAAATTCAACAACAACCTCAACAATGAAAAACACCAAAAAATTCATCAACAAACTCAACATTCAAAAACACCAACAAATTCAATAAAAACCTCAACAATTAAAAACACCAAAAAATTCAACAACAACGTCAACTTTGAAAACTACCAACAAATTCAACAACCTCAACATTGAAAAAGACCAACAAATTCAACAACAAACTCAACATTGATAATCACCAAAAAATTGAACCACAACCTCAACATTCAAAAACTCCAACAATTGCAACAACAACCTCAACAATGAAAAACACCAAAAAATTCAACAACAAACTCAACATTGAAAATCACCAACAAATTCAACAACAACCTTAGCTTTGAAAAGCACAAACAAATTCAAAATCCTCAACATGGAAAAACACCAACAGATTCAACCACAACCTCAACATTGAAAATCACCAACAAATTCAACAACAACCTCAACAATGAAAAACACCAAAAAATTCAACAAAAACCTCAACAATGAAAAACACCAAAAAATTCGTCAACAACCTCAACATTCAAAAACACCAACAAATTCAACAGAATCCTCAACAATGAAAAACACCAATAAATTCAACAATAACCTCAACATTCAATATCACCAACAAATTCAACAAAGACCTCAACAATGAAAAACACCAATAAATTCAACAACCTCAACATTGAAAATCACCAACAAATTCAACAAAAACCTCAACAATGAAAGACACCAAAAAATTCATCAACAACCTCAACATTCAAAAACACCAAAAAATTCAACAAAAGCCTCAACAATGAAAAACACCAAAAAATTCAACAACAACCTCAACTTTGAAAAACACCAACATCTTCAACAGCCTCAACATTGAAAAACACCAACAAATTCAAATGCTACCTCAACTTTGAAAAATACAAAAAAGATCAAAAAAAACCATTGATAACACCCATAAATTCAACAAGCTCAACATTGAACATCACCAACAAATTCAACAACAATCTCAACAGTGAAAAACACCAACAAATTCAACGAAAACCTCAACTTTTAAAAATACAAAAAGGTTCAACAAAATAAAAATTGATAACAACAAATTCAACAACAACCTCAATATTGAAAATTAGCCAACAAATTTAACAACAACCTCAACAATGAAAAACATCAAAAATTCAAAAACAACAACCCCAACAATGAAAAACACAAAACAATTCAACAACAACCTCAACATTCAAAAACACCAACAAATTCAACAACAACCTCAAGAATGAAAAACACCATAAAATTCATCAACAACCTCAACATTCAAAAACACCAATAAATTCAACAAAAACCTCAACTATTAAAAACACCATAAAATTCAACAACAACGTCAACTTTGAAAAATGCCAACAAATTCATCAACCTCAACATTGAAATACACCAACAAATTCAACAACATACTCAACATTGAAAATCACCAAAAAATTCAACAACAACCTCAACATTGAAAAACTCCAACAATTGCAACAGCAACCTCAACATTGAAAAACACCAAAAAATTCAACAACACACTCAACATTGAAAATCACCAACAAATTCAACAACAACCTCAACTTTGAAAAACACCAACAAATTCAAAAACCTCAACATGGAAAAAAACCAACAAATTCAACCACAACCTCAACATTGAAAATCACCAACAAATTCAACAACAACCTCTACAATGCAAAACACCAACAAATTCATCAAAAGCCTCAACCATGAATAACAACAAAAAATTCATCAACAACCTCAACATTCAAAAGCACCAACAACTGAAACAGAATCCTCAACAATGAAAAACACCAAAAAATTCAACAACAACCTCAACATTGAAAATCACCAACAAATTCAACAAAAACCTCAACAATGAAAAACACCAATAAATTCAACAACCTCAACATGGAAAATCACCAAAAAATTTAACAAAAACCTCAACAATGAAAAACACCAATAAAACCATCAACCTCAATTTTGAAAAGCACCAAAAAATTCCACAGCCTCAACATTGAGAAAGAGCAACAAATTCAACTGCAACCTCAACTTTGATAAATACAAAAAGATTCAAATAAAAACATTGAATACACCAATAAATTCAACCACAACCTCAAAATTGAAAGTCACCAACAAATTCAACAAAAACCTCAACAAATGAAATACACCAAAAAATTCATCAACAACCTCAACATTCAAAAACACCAACAAATTCAACAACAACCTCAACTTTTAAAACTACAAAAAGGTTCATCAAAATAAAAATTGATAACACCAACAAATTCAACAACAACCTCAATATTGACAATCACCAACAAATTTGTCAACATACTCAACAATCAAAAACACCAAAAATTCAAAAACAACAACCACAACAATGAAAAACACAAAACAATTCAACAACAACCTCAACATTCAAAAACACCAGCAAATTCAACAACAACCTCAACAATGAAAAACACCAAAAAATTCATCAACAAACTCAACATTCAAAAACACCAACAAATTCAACAAAAACCTCAACAATTAAAAACACCTTAAAATTCAACAACAACGTCAACTTTGAAAAACACCAACAAATTCAAACAAAACCTCAACATTGAAAATCACCAACAAATTCAACAACAACCTCAACAATGAAAAACACCAAAAAATTCAACAAATACCACAACAATGAAAAACACCAAAAAATTCGTCAACAACCTCAACATTCAAAAACACCAACAAATTCAACAGAATCCTTAACAATGAAAAACACCAATAAATTCAACAATAACCTCAACATTCAATATCACCAACAAATTCAACAAAGGCCTCAACAATGAAAAACACCAATAAATTCAACAACCTCAACATTGAAAATCACCAAAAAATTCAACAAAAACCTCAACAATGAAAAACTCCAAAAATTTCAACAACAACCTCAACTTTGAAAAACACCAAAAAATTCAACAACATCAACATTGAGAAACAGCAACAAATTCAACTGCAAGCTCAACATTGAAATATACAAAAAGATTCAAATAAAAACATTGAATACACCAATTAATTCAACAACAACCTCAACATTGAAAATCACAAACAAATTCAACAACAACCAAAACAATGAAAAACACCAACAAATTCAACAAAAACCTCAACAATGAAAAACACCAAAAAATTCAACAACAACCTCAATTAGAAAAACGCCAACACATTTAACAACCTCAACATTCAAATACACCAACAAATTCAACAACAAACTAAGCTTTGAAAAACACCAACAAATTCAACAACCTCAACATTGAAAAACAACAACAAATTCAACAACAACCTCAACTTTGAAAAATATAACAAGGTTCAACAAAATAAAAATTGATAACAACAACAAATTCAACAACAACATCAATATTGAAAATCACCAACAAATTTAACAACAACCTCAACAATGAAAAACACCAAAAAATTCGTCAACAACCTCAACATTCAAAAACACCAACAAATTCAACAGAATCCTCAACAATGAAAAACACCAATAAATTCAACAATAACCTCAACATTCAATATCACCAACAAATTCAACAAAGACCTCAACAATGAAAAACACCAATAAATTCAACAACAACCTCAATAAACAAAAACACCAACAAATTCAACAGAAACCTCAACAATGAAACACACCAAAAAATTCAACTACAACCTCAACATTGAAAATCACCATCAAATTCAACAAAAACCTCAACAATGAAGAACACCAAAAAATTAAACAACCTCAACATTGAGAAACAGCAACAAATTCAACTGCAACCTCAACTTTGAAAAATACAAAAAGATTCAAATAAAAACATTGAATACACCAATAAATTCAACAACAAACTCAGCTTTGATAAACACCAACAAATTCAACAACCTCAACATTGAAAAACACCAACAAATTCAACGAAAACCTCATCTTTTAAACCTACAAAAAGGTTCAACAAAATAAAAATTGAGAACACCAACAAATTCAACAACAACCCCAATATTGAAAATCACCAACAAATTTATCAACATCCTCAACAATCAAAAACATCAAAAATTCAACAACAACAACTACAACAATGAAAAACACAAAACAATTCAACAACAACCTCAACATTCAAAAACACCAACAAATTCAACAACAACCTCAACAATGAAAAACACCAAAAAATTCATCAACAAACTCAACATTCAAAAACACCAACAAATTCAATAAAAACCTCAACAATTAAAAACACCAAAAAATTCAACAACAACGTCAACTTTGAAAACTACCAACAAATTCAACAACCTCAACATTGAAAAAGACCAACAAATTCAACAACAAACTCAACATTGATAATCACCAAAAAATTGAACCACAACCTCAACATTCAAAAACTCCAACAATTGCAACAACAACCTCAACAATGAAAAACACCAAAAAATTCAACAACAAACTCAACATTGAAAATCACCAACAAATTCAACAACCTCAACATTGAAAATCACCAACAAATTCAACAAAAACCTCAACAATGAAAGACACCAAAAAATTCATCAACAACCTCAACATTCAAAAACACCAAAAAATTCAACAAAAGCCTCAACAATGAAAAACACCAAAAAATTCAACAACAACCTCAACTTTGAAAAACACCAACATCTTCAACAGCCTCAACATTGAAAAACACCAACAAATTCAAATGCTACCTCAACTTTGAAAAATACAAAAAAGATCAAAAAAAACCATTGATAACACCCATAAATTCAACAAGCTCAACATTGAACATCACCAACAAATTCAACAACAATCTCAACAGTGAAAAACACCAACAAATTCAACGAAAACCTCAACTTTTAAAAATACAAAAAGGTTCAACAAAATAAAAATTGATAACAACAAATTCAACAACAACCTCAATATTGAAAATTAGCCAACAAATTTAACAACAACCTCAACAATGAAAAACATCAAAAATTCAAAAACAACAACCCCAACAATGAAAAACACAAAACAATTCAACAACAACCTCAACATTCAAAAACACCAACAAATTCAACAACAACCTCAAGAATGAAAAACACCAAAAAATTCATCAACAACCTCAACATTCAAAAACACCAATAAATTCAACAAAAACCTCAACTATTAAAAACACCATAAAATTCAACAACAACGTCAACTTTGAAAAATGCCAACAAATTCATCAACCTCAACATTGAAATACACCAACAAATTCAACAACATACTCAACATTGAAAATCACCAAAAAATTCAACAACAACCTCAACATTGAAAAACTCCAACAATTGCAACAGCAACCTCAACATTGAAAAACACCAAAAAATTCAACAACACACTCAACATTGAAAATCACCAACAAATTCAACAACAACCTCAACTTTGAAAAACACCAACAAATTCAAAAACCTCAACATGGAAAAAAACCAACAAATTCAACCACAACCTCAACATTGAAAATCACCAACAAATTCAACAACAACCTCTACAATGCAAAACACCAACAAATTCATCAAAAGCCTCAACCATGAATAACAACAAAAAATTCATCAACAACCTCAACATTCAAAAGCACCAACAAACGAAACAGAATCCTCAACAATGAAAAACACCAAAAAATTCAACAACAACCTCAACATTGAAAATCACCAACAAATTCAACAAAAACCTCAACAATGAAAAACACCAATAAATTCAACAACCTCAACATGGAAAATCACCAAAAAATTTAACAAAAACCTCAACAATGAAAAACACCAATAAAACCATCAACCTCAATTTTGAAAAGCACCAAAAAATTCCACAACCTCAACATTGAGAAAGAGCAACAAATTCAACTGCAACCTCAACTTTGATAAATACAAAAAGATTCAAATAAAAACATTGAATACACCAATAAATTCAACCACAACCTCAAAATTGAAAGTCACCAACAAATTCAACAAAAACCTCAACAAATGAAATACACCAAAAAATTCATCAACAACCTCAACATTCAAAAACACCAACAAATTCAACAACAACCTCAACTTTTAAAACTACAAAAAGATTCAACAAAATAAAAATTGATAACACCAACAAATTCAACAACAACCTCAATATTGACAATCACCAACATATTTGTCAACATACTCAACAATCAAAAACATCAAAAATTCAAAAACAACAACCACAACAATGAAAAACACAAAACAATTCAACAACAACCTCAACATTCAAAAACACCAGCAAATTCAACAACAACCTCAACAATGAAAAACACCAAAAAATTCATCAACAAACTCAACATTCAAAAACACCAACAAATTCAACAAAAACCTCAACAATTAAAAACACCTTAAAATTCAACAACAACGTCAACTTTGAAAAACACCAACAAATTCAAACAAAACCTCAACATTGAAAATCACCAACAAATTCAACAACAACCTCAACAATGTAAAACACCAAAAAATTCAACAAATACCACAACAATGAAAAACACCAAAAAATTCGTCAACAACCTCAACATTCAAAAACACCAACAAATTCAACAGAATCCTTAACAATGAAAAACACCAATAAATTCAACAACCTCAACATTGAAAATCACCAAAAAATTCAACAAAAACCTCAACAATGAAAAACTCCAAAAATTTCAACAACAACCTCAACTTTGAAAAACACCAAAAAATTCAACAACCTCAACATTGAGAAACAGCAACAAATTCAACTGCAAGCTCAACATTGAAACATACAAAAAGATTCAAATAAAAACATTGAATACACCAATTAATTCAACAACAACCTCAACATTGAAAATCACAAACAAATTCAACAACAACCAAAACAATGAAAAACACCAACAAATTCAACAAAAACCTCAACAATGAAGAAAATCAAAAAATTCAACAACAACCTCAATTAGAAAAACGCCAACACATTTAACAACCTCAACATTCAAATACACCAACAAATTCAACAACAAACTAAGCTTTGAAAAACACCAACAAATTCAACAACCTCAACATTGAAAAACAACAACAAATTCAACAACAACCTCAACTTTTAAAAATATAACAAGGTTCAACAAAATAAAAATTGATAACAACAACAAATTCAACAACAACATCAATATTGAAAATCACCAACAAATTTAACAACAACCTCAACAATGAAAAATATCAAAACTTCAACATCAACAACCACAACAATGAAAAACACCAAACAATTCAACAACAACTTCAACATTCAAAAACACCAACAATTCAACAACAACCTCAACATTCAAAAACACCAAAAAATTCAACAAAAACCTCAACAATGAAAAACACCAACAATTCAACAACAACCTCAACTTTGAAAAACACTAACAAATTCAACAGCAACCTCAGCAATGAAAAACATCAAAAAAGAAAAAAAAAACCATTGATAACACCAATAAATTCAACAACCTCAACATTGAAAATCACCAACAAATTCAACAGCAACCTCAGCAATGAAGAACATCAAAAAATCAAAAACAAACTCTACTTTGAAAAACACCAAAGAATTCAACAAACTCAACATTGAGAAAGAGCAACAAATTCAACTGCAACCTCAACTTTGAAAAATACAAAAAGTTTCAAATAAAAACATTGAATACACCAATAAATTCAACAACAACCTCAACATTGAAAATCACCAACAAATTCAACAAAACCTCAACAATGAAAAGCACCAAAAAAATTCATCAACAACCCCAACATTCAAAAACACTATAAAATTCAACAAAAACCTCAACAATGAAAAACACCAAAAAATTCAAAAACAACCTCAACATTGAAAAAATCCAACAATTTCAACAACAACCTCAACAATGAAAAACAACGAAAAACTCAACAACAAACTCAACATTGAAAAACAGCAACAAATTCAAAAACCTCAACATTGAAAATCACCAACAACTACAACAACAACCTCAACTTTGAAAAACACCAACAAATTCAAAAACCTCAACATTGAAAATCTCCAACAAATTCAACAACAACCTCAACAATGAAAAACACCCACAAATTCAACAAAAACCTCAACAATGAAAAACAGCAAAAAATTCATCAACAACCTCAATAAACAAAAACACCAACAAATTCAACAGAAACCTCAACAATGAAACACACCAAAAAATTCAACTACAACCTCAACATTGAAAATCACCATCAAATTCAACAAAAACCTCAACAATGAAAACACCAAAATATTAATCAACAACCTCAACATTCAAAAACACCAAAAAATTCAACAAAAACCTCAATAATGAAGAACAACAAAAAATTAAACAACCTCAACATTGAGAAACAGCAACAAATTCAACTGCAACCTCAACTTTGAAAAATACAAAAAGATTCAAATAAAAACATTGAATACACCAATAAATTCAACAACAAACTCAGCTTTGATAAGCACCAACAAATTCAACAACCTCAACATTGAAAAACACCAACAAATTCAACGAAAACCTCAACTTTTAAACCTACAAAAAGGTTCAACAAAATAAAAATTGATAACACCAACAAATTCAACAACAACCCCAATATTGAAAATCACCAACAAATTTATCAACATCCTCAACAATCAAAAACATCAAAAATTCAACAACAACAACTACAACAATGAAAAACACAAAACAATTCAACAACCACCTCAACATTCAAAAACACCAACAAATTCAACAACAACCTCAACAATGAAAAACACCAAAAAATTCATCAACAAACTCAACATTCAAAAACACCAACAAATTCAACAAAAACCTCAACAAGTAAAAACACCAAAAAATTCAACAACAACGTCAACTTTGAAAACTACCAACAAATTCAACAACCTCAACATTGAAAAAGACCAACAAATTCAACAACAAACTCAACATTGAAAATCACCAAAAAATTGAACCACAACCTCAACATTCAAAAACTCCAACAATTGCAACAACAACCTCAACAATGTAAAACACCAAAAAATTCAACAACAAACTCAACATTGAAAATTACCAACAAATTCAACAACAACCTTAGCTTTGAAAAACACAAACAAATTCAAAATCCTCAACATGGAAAAACACCAACAGATTCAACCACAACCTCAACATTGAAAATCACCAACAAATTCAACAACAACCTCAACAATGAAAAACACCAAAAAATTCAACAAAAACCTCAACAATGAAAAACACCAAAAAATTCGACAACAACCTCAACATTCAAAAACACCAACAAATTCAACAGAATCCTCAACAATGAAAAACACCAATAAATTCAACAATAACCTCAACATTCAATATCACCAACAAATTCAACAAAGACCTCAACAATGAAAAACACCAATAAATTCAACAACCTCAACATTGAAAATCACCAAAAAATTCAACAAAAACCTCAACAATGAAAAACTCCAAAAATTTCAACAACAACCTCAACTTTGAAAAACACCAAAAAATTCAACAAACTCAACATTGAGAAACAGCAACAAATTCAACTGCAACCTCAACTTATAAAATACAAAAAGATTCAAATAAAAACGTTGAATACACCATTAAATTCAACAACAACATCAACATTGAAAATCACGAACAAATTCAACAACAACCTCAACAGTGAAAAACACCAACAAATTCAACAAAAACCTCAACAATGATGAAAATCAAAAAATTCAACAACAACCTCAGTTAGATAAACGCCAACACATTTAACAACCTCGACATTCAAATACACCAACAAATTCAACAACAAACTATGCTTTGAAAAACACCAACAAATTCAACAACCTCAACATTGAAAAACACCAACTAATTCAACAACAACCTCAACTTTTAAAAATACAACAAGGTTCAACAAAATAAAAATTGATAACATCAACAAATTCAACAACATCAATCTTGAAAATCACCAACAAATTTAACAAGAACCTCAACAATGAAAAATATCAAAACTTCAACAACAACCACAACAATGAAAAACACCAAACAATTCAACAACAACTTCAACATTCAAAAACACCAACAGTTCAACAACAACCTCAACGTTCAAGAACACCAAAAAATTCAACAAAAACCTCAACAATGAAAAACACCAAAAAATTCAAAAACAACCTCAACTTTGAAAAAAACTAACAAATTCAACAGCAACCTTAGAAATGAAAAACATCAAAAAAGATTAAAAAAACCATTGATAACACCAATAAATTCAACAACCTCAACATTGAAAATCACCAACAAATTCAACAGCAACTTCAGCAATGAAAAACATCAAAAAATTCAAAAACTATCTCTACTTTGAAAAACACCAAAGAATTCAACAAACTCAACATTGAGAAAGAGCAACAAATTGAACAGCAACCTCAACTTTGAAAAATACAAAAAGATTCAGATAAAAACATTGAATACACCAATAAATTCAACATCAACCTAAACAATGAAAATCACCAACAAATTCAACAAAACCTCAACAATGAAAAACACCAAAAAATTCATCAACAACCCCAACATTCAAAAACACCATAAAATTCAACAACAACCTCAACAATGAAAAACACCGAAAAATTCAACAACAAACTCAACATTGAAAATCACCAACAAATTCAACAACAACCTCAAATTTGAAAACCACCAACAACTTCAACAACCACAACATTGAAAAACACCAACAAATTCAACTGCAATCTCAACTTTGAAAAATAAAAACAAGATCAAAAAAAACCATTGATAACACCAATAAATTCAACAACATCAACATTGAAAATCACCAACAAATTCAACAACAACCTCAGCAATGAAAAACGTCAAAAAATTCAAAAACAACCTCAACTTTGAAAAACACCAAAAAATTCAACAAACTCAACATTGAGAAACAGCAACAAATTCAACTGCAACCTCAACTTTGAAAAATACAAAAAGATTCAAATACAAACATTGAATACAACAATAAATTCAACAACAAACTCAGCTTTGAAAAACACCAACAAATTCAACAACCTCAACATTGAAAAACACCAACAAATTCAACAACAACCTCAACTTCTAAAACTACTAAAAGGTTCAACAAAATAAAAATTCATAACACCAACAAATTCAACAACAACCTCAATATTGAAAATCACCAACAAATTTATCAACATCCTCAACAATCAAAAACATCAAAAATTCAACAACAACAACCACAACAATGAAAAACACAAAACAATTCAACAACAACCTCAACATTCAAAAACAGCAACAAATTCAACAACAACCTCAACAATGAAAAACACCAAAAAATTCATCCACAAACTCAACATTCAAAAGCACCAACAAATTCAACAAAGACCTCAACAATGAAAAACACCAATAAATTCAACAACCTCAACATTGAAAAACACCAACAAATTCAACAACAGTCTCAACTTTAAAAATACAAAAAGGTTCAACAAAATTAAAATTGATAACACCAACAAATTCAACAGTAACCTCAATATTGAAAATCACCAACAAATTTAACAACAACCTCAACAATGAAAAACATCAAAAATTCAACAACAACAACAACCACAACAATGAAAAACACCAAACAATTCAACAACAACCTCAACATTCAAAAACACCATCAAATTCATCAACAACCTCAACAATGAAAAACACCAACAAATTCATCAACAACCTCAACATTCAAAAACACAACCAAATTCACCAAAAACCTCAACAATTAAAAACACCAAAAAATTCAACAAAAACGTCAACTTTCAAAAATACAAAAAGATTCAAATAAAAACATTGAATACACCAGTAAATTCAACAACAACCTCAATATTGAAAATCACCAAAAAATTCAACAACAACCTCAACTTTGAAGAACACCAACAAATTCAAAGCCTCAACATGGAAAAACACCAACAAATTCAACTACAACCTCAATATTGCAAATCACCAGCAAATTCAACAGCAACCTCAACAATGAAAAACACCAACAAATTCAACATAAACCTCAACAATGAAAAACACCAAAAAATTCAACAACAACCTCAATTTGAAAAACACCAACAGATTTGACAACTCAACATTGAAATACACCACCAAATTCAACAACAAACTCAGCTTTGAAAAACACCAACAAATTCAACAACTTCAACAATGAAAAACACCAACAAATTTAACAACAACCTCAACAATAATAAACATCAAAAATTAAACAACATCAACCACAACAATGAAAAACACCAAACATTTCATCAACAACCTCAACATTCAAAAACACCAATAAATTCAACAACAATCTCAACAATGAAAAACACCAAAAAATTCATCAACAACCTCAACATTCAAAAACACCAACAAATTCAACAAAAACCTCAACAATTAAAATCACCAAAAAATTCAACAACAACGTCAACTTTGAAAAATACCAACAAATTCAACAACCTCAATATTGAAAAACACCAACAAATGCAACAAGAAACTCAACATTGAAAATCACCAAAAAATTCAACAACAACCTCAACATTGAAAAACTCCAACAATTGCAACAACAACTTCAACAATGAAAAACATCAAAAAAATTCAACAACAAACTCAAAATTGAAAATCACCAACAAAGTCAACAACAACCTCAACAACGAAAAACACCAAAAAATACATCAACAACCTCAACATTCAAAATCAGCAACAAATTCAACAAAAACCTCAACAATTGAAAAAACCAAAAAATTCAACCACAAAGTCAACTTTGAAAAATACCAACAAATTCATCAACCTCAACATTGAAAAACACCAACAAATTCAACAACAAACTCAACATTGAACATCACCAAAAAAAACAACAATAACCTCAACATTGAAAAACTCCAACAATTTCAGCAACAATCACAGCAATGAAAAACACCAACAAATTCAACAAGAAACTCAACATTGAAAGTCACCAAAAAATTCAACAACAACCTCAACATTGAAAAACTCCAACAATTGCAACAACAACTTCAACAATGAAAAACACCAAAAAAATTCAACAACAAACTCAACATTGAAAATCACCAACAAATTCAACAACAACATCAACTTTGAAAAACACCAACAAATTCAAAAACCTCAACATGGAAAAACACAAACAAATTCAACAAAAACCTCAACGATGAAAAACACCTACAAATTAAACAGAATCCTCAACAATGAAAAACACCAAAAAATTCAACAACAGCCTCAACATTGAAAATCACAACAAATTCAACAAAACCTCAACAATGGAAAACACCAATAAATTCATCAACCTCAACATTGAAAATCTCCAAAAAAATCAACAACCTCAACATTGACAAACAGCAACAAATTCAACTGCAACCTCAACTTTGAAAAATACAAAAAGATTCAAATAAAAACATTCAATACACCAATAAATTCAACAACAACCTCAACATTGAAAATCACCAACTAATTCAACAAAAACCTCAACAATGAAAAACACCAAAAAATTCATCAACAGCCTCAACATTCAAAAACACCAAAAAATTCAACAAAAACCTCAAGAATGAAAAACACCAAAAAATTCAACAACAACCTCAACATTCAAAAACTCCAGCAACTTCAACAATCTCAACATTCAAAAACACGAACAAATTCAACAAAAACCTCAATATTGAAAATCACAAACAATTTCAACAACAACCTCAACAATGAAAAACAGCAAAAAGTTCAACAAAAACCTCAACAATGAAAAACACCAACAAATTCAACAACAAACTCTGGTTTGAAAAAAAACAACAAATTCAACAACCTCAACATTGAAAAACACCAGCAAATTCAACAACAGTCTCAACTTTTAAAAATACAAAAAGGTTCAACAAAATTAAAATTGATAACACCAACAAATTCAACAATAATCTCAATATTGAAAATCACCAACAAATTTAACAACAACCTCAACAATGAAAAACTAAAAAAATTAAACAACAACAACCACAACAATGAAAAACACCAAACAATTCAACAACAACCTCAACATTCAAAAACACCAACAAAAACATCAACAACCTCAACAATGAAAAACACCAACAAATTCATCAACAACCTCAACATTCAAAAACACAAGCAAATTCACCAAAAACCTCAACAATTAAAAACACCAAAAAATTCAACAAAAACGTCAACTTTCAAAAATACAAAAGATTCAAATAAAAAACATTGAATACACCAATAAATTCAACAACAACCTCAATATTAAAAATCACCAACAAATTCAACAACAACCTCAACTTTGAAAAACACCAACAAATTCAAAGCCTCAACATGGAAAAACACCAACAAATTTAACAACAACCTCAACAATAATAAACATCAAAAATTAAACAACATCAACCACAACAATGAAAAACACCAAACATTTCATCAACAACCTCAACATTCAAAAACACCAATAAATTCAACAACAATCTCAACAATGAAAAACACCAAAAAATTCATCAACAACCTCAACATTCAAAAACACCAACAAATTCAACAAAAACCTCAACAATTAAAAACACCAAAAAATTCAACAACAACGTCAACTTTGAAAAATACCAACAAATTCAACAACCTCAATATTGAAAAACACCAACAAATGCAACAAGAAACTCAACATTGAAAATCACCAAAAAATTCAACAACAACCTCAACATTGAAAAACTCCAACAATTGCAACAACAACTTCAACAATGAAAAACATCAAAAAAATTCAACAACAAACTCAAAATTGAAAATCACCAACAAAGTCAACAACAACCTCAACAACGAAAAACACCAAAAAATACATCAACAACCTCAACATTCAAAATCAGCAACAAATTCAACAAAAACCTCAACAATTGAAAAAACCAAAAAATTCAACCACAAAGTCAACTTTGAAAAATACCAACAAATTCATCAACCTCAACATTGAAAAACACCAACAAATTCAACAACAAACTCAACATTGAACATCACCAAAAAAAACAACAATAACCTCAACATTGAAAAACTCCAACAATTTCAGCAACAATCACAACAATGAAAAACACCAACAAATTCAACAAGAAACTCAACATTGAAAGTCACCAAAAAATTCAACAACAACCTCAACATTGAAAAACTCCAACAATTGCAACAACAACTTCAACAATGAAAAACACCAAAAAAATTCAACAACAAACTCAACATTGAAAATCACCAACAAATTCAACAACAACATCAACTTTGAAAAACACCAACAAATTCAAAAACCTCAACATGGAAAAACACAAACAAATTCAACAAAAACCTCAACGATGAAAAACACCTACAAATTAAACAGAATCCTCAACAATGAAAAACACCAAAAAATTCAACAACAGCCTCAACATTGAAAATCACAACAAATTCAACAAAACCTCAACAATGGAAAACACCAATAAATTCATCAACCTCAACATTGAAAATCTCCAAAAAAATCAACAACCTCAACATTGACAAACAGCAACAAATTCAACTGCAACCTCAACTTTGAAAAATACAAAAAGATTCAAATAAAAACATTCAATACACCAATAAATTCAACAACAACCTCAACATTGAAAATCACCAACTAATTCAACAAAAACCTCAACAATGAAAAACACCAAAAAATTCATCAACAGCCTCAACATTCAAAAACACCAAAAAATTCAACAAAAACCTCAAGAATGAAAAACACCAAAAAATTCAACAACAACCTCAACATTCAAAAACTCCAGCAACTTCAACAATCTCAACATTCAAAAACACGAACAAATTCAACAAAAACCTCAATATTGAAAATCACAAACAATTTCAACAACAACCTCAACAATGAAAAACAGCAAAAAGTTCAACAAAAACCTCAACAATGAAAAACACCAACAAATTCAACAACAAACTCTGGTTTGAAAAAAAACAACAAATTCAACAACCTCAACATTGAAAAACACCAGCAAATTCAACAACAGTCTCAACTTTTAAAAATACAAAAAGGTTCAACAAAATTAAAATTGATAACACCAACAAATTGAACAATAATCTCAATATTGAAAATCACCAACAAATTTAACAACAACCTCAACAATGAAAAACTAAAAAAATTAAACAACAACAACCACAACAATGAAAAACACCAAACAATTCAACAACAACCTCAACATTCAAAAACACCAACAAAAAAATCAACAACCTCAACAATGAAAAACACCAACAAATTCATCAACAACCTCAACATTCAAAAACACAAGCAAATTCACCAAAAACCTCAACAATTAAAAACACCAAAAAATTCAACAAAAACGTCAACTTTCAAAAATACAAAAGATTCAAATAAAAAACATTGAATACACCAATAAATTCAACAACAACCTCAATATTAAAAATCACCAACAAATTCAACAACAACCTCAACTTTGAAAAACACCAACAAATTCAAAGCCTCAACATGGAAAAACAACAACAAATTTAACAACAACCTCAACAATAATAAACATCAAAAATTAAACAACATCAACCACAACAATGAAAAACACCAAACATTTCATCAACAACCTCAACATTCAAAAACACCAATAAATTCAACAACAATCTCAACAATGAAAAACACCAAAAAATTCATCAACAACCTCAACATTCAAAAACACCAACAAATTCAACAAAAACCTCAACAATTAAAAACACCAAAAAATTCAACAACAACGTCAACTTTGAAAAATACCAACAAATTCAACAACCTCAATATTGAAAAACACCAACAAATGCAACAAGAAACTCAACATTGAAAATCACCAAAAAATTCAACAACAACCTCAACATTGAAAAACTCCAACAATTGCAACAACAACTTCAACAATGAAAAACATCAAAAAAATTCAACAACAAACTCAAAATTGAAAATCACCAACAAAGTCAACAACAACCTCAACAACGAAAAACACCAAAAAATACATCAACAACCTCAACATTCAAAATCAGCAACAAATTCAACAAAAACCTCAACAATTGAAAAAACCAAAAAATTCAACCACAAAGTCAACTTTGAAAAATACCAACAAATTCATCAACCTCAACATTGAAAAACACCAACAAATTCAACAACAAACTCAACATTGAACATCACCAAAAAAAACAACAATAACCTCAACATTGAAAAACTCCAACAATTTCAGCAACAATCACAACAATGAAAAACACCAACAAATTCAACAAGAAACTCAACATTGAAAGTCACCAAAAAATTCAACAACAACCTCAACATTGAAAAACTCCAACAATTGCAACAACAACTTCAACAATGAAAAACACCAAAAAAATTCAACAACAAACTCAACATTGAAAATCACCAACAAATTCAACAACAACATCAACTTTGAAAAACACCAACAAATTCAAAAACCTCAACATGGAAAAACACAAACAAATTCAACAAAAACCTCAACGATGAAAAACACCTACAAATTAAACAGAATCCTCAACAATGAAAAACACCAAAAAATTCAACAACAGCCTCAACATTGAAAATCACAACAAATTCAACAAAACCTCAACAATGGAAAACACCAATAAATTCATCAACCTCAACATTGAAAATCTCCAAAAAAATCAACAACCTCAACATTGACAAACAGCAACAAATTCAACTGCAACCTCAACTTTGAAAAATACAAAAAGATTCAAATAAAAACATTCAATACACCAATAAATTCAACAACAACCTCAACATTGAAAATCACCAACTAATTCAACAAAAACCTCAACAATGAAAAACACCAAAAAATTCATCAACAGCCTCAACATTCAAAAACACCAAAAAATTCAACAAAAACCTCAAGAATGAAAAACACCAAAAAATTCAACAACAACCTCAACATTCAAAAACTCCAGCAACTTCAACAATCTCAACATTCAAAAACACGAACAAATTCAACAAAAACCTCAATATTGAAAATCACAAACAATTTCAACAACAACCTCAACAATGAAAAACAGCAAAAAGTTCAACAAAAACCTCAACAATGAAAAACACCAACAAATTCAACAACAAACTCTGGTTTGAAAAAAAACAACAAATTCAACAACCTCAACATTGAAAAACACCAGCAAATTCAACAACAGTCTCAACTTTTAAAAATACAAAAAGGTTCAACAAAATTAAAATTGATAACACCAACAAATTCAACAATAATCTCAATATTGAAAATCACCAACAAATTTAACAACAACCTCAACAATGAAAAACTAAAAAAATTAAACAACAACAACCACAACAATGAAAAACACCAAACAATTCAACAACAACCTCAACATTCAAAAACACCAACAAAAACATCAACAACCTCAACAATGAAAAACACCAACAAATTCATCAACAACCTCAACATTCAAAAACACAAGCAAATTCACCAAAAACCTCAACAATTAAAAACACCAAAAAATTCAACAAAAACGTCAACTTTCAAAAATACAAAAGATTCAAATAAAAAACATTGAATACACCAATAAATTCAACAACAACCTCAATATTAAAAATCACCAACAAATTCAACAACAACCTCAACTTTGAAAAACACCAACAAATTCAAAGCCTCAACATGGAAAAACACCAACAAATTTAACAACAACCTCAACAATAATAAACATCAAAAATTAAACAACATCAACCACAACAATGAAAAACACCAAACATTTCATCAACAACCTCAACATTCAAAAACACCAATAAATTCAACAACAATCTCAACAATGAAAAACACCAAAAAATTCATCAACAACCTCAACATTCAAAAACACCAACAAATTCAACAAAAACCTCAACAATTAAAAACACCAAAAAATTCAACAACAACGTCAACTTTGAAAAATACCAACAAATTCAACAACCTCAATATTGAAAAACACCAACAAATGCAACAAGAAACTCAACACTGAAAATCACCAAAAAATTCAACAACAACCTCAACATTGAAAAACTCCAACAATTGCAACAACAACTTCAACAATGAAAAACATCAAAAAAATTCAACAACAAACTCAAAATTGAAAATCACCAACAAAGTCAACAACAACCTCAACAACGAAAAACACCAAAAAATACATCAACAACCTCAACATTCAAAATCAGCAACAAATTCAACAAAAACCTCAACAATTGAAAAAACCAAAAAATTCAACCACAAAGTCAACTTTGAAAAATACCAACAAATTCATCAACCTCAACATTGAAAAACACCAACAAATTCAACAACAAACTCAACATTGAACATCACCAAAAAAAACAACAATAACCTCAACATTGAAAAACTCCAACAATTTCAGCAACAATCACAACAATGAAAAACACCAACAAATTCAACAAGAAACTCAACATTGAAAGTCACCAAAAAATTCAACAACAACCTCAACATTAAAAAACTCCAACAATTGCAACAACAACTTCAACAATGAAAAACACCAAAAAAATTCAACAACAAACTCAACATTGAAAATCACCAAAAAATTCAACAACAACATCAACTTTGAAAAACACCAACAAATTCAAAAACCTCAACATGGAAAAACACAAACAAATTCAACCACAACCTCAACATTGAAAATCACCAACAAATTCAACAACAACCTCAACAATGAAAAACACCAACAAATTCAACAAAAACCTCAACGATGAAATACACCTACAAATTAAACAGAATCCTCAACAATGAAAAACACCAAAAAATTCAACAAAAACCTCAAGAATGAAAAACACCAAAAAATTCAACAACAACCTCAACATTCAAAAACTCCAGCAACTTCAACAATCTCAACATTCAAAAACACGAACAAATTCAACAAAAACCTCAATATTGAAAATCACAAACAATTTCAACAACAACCTCAACAATGAAAAACAGCAAAAAGTTCAACAAAAACCTCAACAATGAAAAACACCAACAAATTCAACAACAAACTCTGGTTTGAAAAAAAACAACAAATTCAACAACCTCAACATTGAAAAACACCAGCAAATTCAACAACAGTCTCAACTTTTAAAAATACAAAAAGGTTCAACAAAATTAAAATTGATAACACCAACAAATTCAACAATAATCTCAATATTGAAAATCACCAACAAATTTAACAACAACCTCAACAATGAAAAACTAAAAAAATTAAACAACAACAACCACAACAATGAAAAACACCAAACAATTCAACAACAACCTCAACATTCAAAAACACCAACAAAAACATCAACAACCTCAACAATGAAAAACACCAACAAATTCATCAACAACCTCAACATTCAAAAACACAAGCAAATTCACCAAAAACCTCAACAATTAAAAACACCAAAAAATTCAACAAAAACGTCAACTTTCAAAAATACAAAAGATTCAAATAAAAACATTGAATACACCAATAAATTCAACAACAACCTCAATATTAAAAATCACCAACAAATTCAACAACAACCTCAACTTTGAAAAACACCAACAAATTCAAAGCCTCAACATGGAAAAACACCAACAAATTCAACTACAACCTCAATATTGCAAATCACCAGCAAATTGAACAGCAACCACAACAATGAAAAACACCAACAAATTCAACAAAAACCTCAACAATGAAAAACATCAAAAAATTCAACAACAACCTCAATTTGAAAAACACCAACAGATTTAACAACCTCAACATTCAAATACACCAACAAATTCAACAACAAACTCAGCTTTGAAAAACACCAACAAATTCAACAACCTCAACATTGAAAAACACCAACAAATTTAACAACAACCTCAACAATGATAAACATCAAAAATTCAACAACAAGAACCACAACAATGAAAAACACCAAACATTTCAACAACAACCTCAACATTCAAAAACACCAACAAATTCAACAACAACCTCAACAACGAAAAACACCAAAAAATTCTTCAACAACCTCAACATTCAAAAACACCAACAAATTCAACAACAACCTCAACGATGAAAAACACCAAAAAATTCAACAACAAATTCAACTTTTAAAAATAAAAAATGTTCAACAAAATTAAAATTGATAAAACCCACAAATTCAACAACAACCTCAGTATTGAAAATCACCAGCAAATTTAACAACAACCTCAACAATGAAAAACATCGAAAATTCAACAACAACCACAACAATGAAAAACACCAAACAATTCAACTACAACCTGAACATTCAAAAACACCAACAATTTCAACAACAACCTCAACAATGAAAAAGACCAAAAAATTCATCAACAACCTCAACATTCAAAAACACCAACAAATTCAACAAAAACCTCAACAATTAAAAACACCAAAAAATTCAACAACAACGTCAACTTTGAAAAATACCAACAAATTCAACAACCTCAACAATGAAAAATAGCAACATATTCAACAACAAAGTCAACATTGAAAATCACCAAAAAATTCAACCACAAGCTCAACATTGAAAATCACCAACAAATTCAACAACAACCTCAACTTTGAAAAACACCAACAATTTCAAAAACCTCAACAATGAAAAATAGCAACAAATTCAACAACAAAGTCAACATTGAAAATCACCAAAAAATTCAACAACAACCTCAACATTGATAAACTCCAACAATTTCAGCAACAATCTCAACAATGAAAAACGCCAAAAAATTCAACAACAAACTCAACATTGAAAATTACCAACAAATTCAACAACAACCTCAACTTTGAAAAACACCAACAAATTCAAAAACTGCAACATGGAAAAACCCCAACAAATTCAACCGCAACCTCAACGTTGAAAATCACCAACAAATTCAACAACAACCTCAACAGTGAAAAACAACAACAAATTCAACAAAAACCTCAACAATGAAATTCACCAAAAACTTCATCAACAACCTCAACATTCAAAAACACCAACAGATTCAACAGAAACCTCAACAATGAAAAACACCAAAAAATTCAACAACAACCTCAACATTGAAAATCACCAACAATGTCAACAAAAACCTCAACAATGAAAAACACGAAAAAATTCATCAGCAACTTCAACATTCAAAAGCACCAAAAAATTCAACAATAACCTCAACAATGAAAAACACCAAAACATTGAACAACAACCTCAACTTTGAAAAACATCAACAACTTCAACAACCTCAACATTGAAAAACACCAACAAATTCAACTGCAATCTCAACTTTGGAAAATACAAAAAAGATCAAAAAAACCATTGATAACACCAAAAAAATTCATCAACAACCTCAACATTCAAAAACTCCAACAATTTCAACAACAACCTCAACAATGAAAAATACCAATAAATTCAACAACAACCTCAACATTCAAAAACTCCTACAATTTCAACATCAACCTCAACAATGAAAAATACCAAAAAATTCAACAACAAACTCAACATTGAAAATCACCAACAAATTCAACAACAAACTCAACTTTTAGAAACAACAACAAATTCAAAAATCTCAACATGGGAAAACAACAACAAATTCAACAACTACCTCAACATTGAAAATCACCAACAAATTCAACAACAATATCAACAATGAAAAACACCAACAAATTCAACAAAAACCTCAACAGTGAAAAACACCAAAACATTCATCAACAACCTCAACAAACAAAAAAACCAACAAATTCAACAACAACCTCAGCAATGAAAAGCACCAAAAAAATTCCACAACAACCTCAACTTTTAAAAACACAAATAGGTTCAACAAAATAAAAATTGATAACAAAAACAAATTCAACAACAACCTCAATATTGAAAATCACCAACAAATTAAACAACAACCTCAACAATGAAATACAACAACAATTCAAGAACAACCACAGCAATGAAAAACACCAAACAATTCAACGACAACCTCAACATTCAAAAACACCAACAATTTCAACAACAAACTCAACAATGAAAAACACCAAAAAATAAGTCAACAACCTCAACATTCAAAAACACCAACAAATTCAACAAAAACCTCAACAATTAAAAACACCAAACAATTTAACAACAACGTCAACTTTGAAAAATACCATCAAATTCAACAACCACAACAATGAAAAACAGCAACAAATTCAACAACAAACTCAACATTGAAAATTACCAAAAAATTCAACAACAACCTCAACATTGAAAAACTCCAACAATTTCAACAACAACCTCAACAATGAAAAACGCCAAAAAATTCAACAACAATCTCAACATTGAAAATCACCAACAAATTCAACAACAAACTCAACTTTGAAAAACACCAACAAATTCAAAAACCTTAACATGGAAAAACACCAACAAATTAAACCACAACCACAACATTGAAAATCACCAACATATTCAACAACGACCCCAACAATGAAAAACACCAACAAATTCAA
Organism: Cetorhinus maximus; assembly: GCF_964194155.1. Classification (NCBI taxonomy): domain Eukaryota; kingdom Metazoa; phylum Chordata; class Chondrichthyes; order Lamniformes; family Cetorhinidae; genus Cetorhinus; species Cetorhinus maximus. The sequence continues at coordinate 761,599 of NW_027596110.1, read as the reverse complement.
CAAAAACCTCAACAATGAAAAACAGCGAAAGATTCATCAACAACCTCAACATTCAAAAACTCCAACAATTTCAACAACAACCTCAACAATGAAAAATACCAATAAATTCAACAACAACCTCAACATTCAAAAACTCCAACAATTTCAACAACAAACTCAGCTTTGAAAAACACCAACAAATTCAACAACCTCAACATTGAAAATCACCAACAAATTTAACAACAACCTCAACAATGATAAACATCAAAAATTCAACAACAAGAACCACAACAATGAAAAACACCAAACATTTCAACAACAACCTCAACATTCAAAAACACCAACAAATTCAACAACAACCTCAACAACGAAAAACACCAAAAAATTCTTCAACAACCTCAACATTCAAAAACACCAACAAATTCAACAACAACCTCAACGATGAAAAACACCAAAAAATTCAACAACAAATTCAACGTTTAAAAATACAAAAATGTTCAACAAAATTAAAATTGATAAAACCCACAAATTCAACAACAACCTCAGTATTGAAAATCACCAGCAAATTTAACAACAACCTCAACAATGAAAAACATCAAAAATTCAACAACAACCACAACAATGAAAAACACCAAACAATTCAACTACAACCTGAACATTCAAAAACACCAACAATTTCAACAACAACCTCAACAATGAATAAGACCAAAAAATTCATCAACAACCTCAACATTCAAAAACACCAACAAATTCAACAAAAACCTCAACAATCAAAAACACCAAAAAATTCAACAACAACGTCAACTTTGAAAAATACCAACAAATTCAACAACCTCAACAATGAAAAATAGCAACAATTTCAACAACAAAGTCAACATTGAAAATCACCAAATAATTCAACCACAAACTCAACATTGAAAATCACCAACAAATTCAACAACAACCTCAACTTTGAAAAACACCAACAATTTCAAAAACCTCAACAATGAAAAATAGCAACAAATTCAACAACAAAGTCAACATTGAAAATCACCAAAAAATTCAACAACAACCTCAACATTGATAAACTCCAACAATTTCAGCAACAATCTCAACAATGAAAAACGCCAAAAAATTCAACAACAAACTCAACATTGAAAATTACCAACAAATTCAACAACAACCTCAACTTTGAAAAACACCAACAAATTCAAAAACTGCAACATGGAAAAACCCCAACAAATTCAACCGCAACCTCAACGTTGAAAATCACCAACAAATTCAACAACAACCTCAACAGTGAAAAACAACAACAAATTCAACAAAAACCTCAACAATGAAATACACCAAAAACTTCATCAACAACCTCAACATTCAAAAACACCAACAGATTCAACAGAAACCTCAACAATGAAAAACACCAAAAAATTCAACAACAACCTCAACATTGAAAATCACCAACAATTTCAACAAAAACCTCAACAATGAAAAACACGAAAAAATTCATCAGCAACTTCAACATTCAAAAGCACCAAAAAATTCAACAATAACCTCAACAATGAAAAACACCAAAACATTGAACAACAACCTCAACTTTGAAAAACATCAACAACTTCAACAACCTCAACATTGAAAAACACCAACAAATTCAACTGCAATCTCAACTTTGGAAAATACAAAAAAGATCAAAAAAACCATTGATAACACCAAAAAAATTCATCAACAACCTCAACATTCAAAAACTCCAACAATTTCAACAACAACCTCAACAATGAAAAATACCAATAAATTCAACAACAACCTCAACATTCAAAAACTCCTACAATTTCAACATCAACCTCAACAATGAAAAATACCAAAAAATTCAACAACAAACTCAACATTGAAAATCACCAACAAATTCAACAACAACCTCAACTTTGAGAAACAACAACAAATTCAAAAATCTCAACATGGAAAAACAACAACAAATTCAACAACTACCTCAACATTGAAAATCACCAACAAATTCAACAACAATATCAACAATGAAAAACACCAACAAATTCAACAAAAACCTCAACAGTGAAAAACACCAAAACATTCATCAACAACCTCAACAAACAAAAAAACCAACAAATTCAACAACAACCTCAGCAATGAAAAGCACCAAAAAAATTCCACAACAACCTCAACTTTTAAAAACACAAATAGGTTCAACAAAATAAAAATTGATAACAAAAACAAATTCAACAACAACCTCAATATTGAAAATCACCAACAAATTAAACAACAACCTCAACAATGAAATACAACAACAATTCAAGAACAACCACAGCAATGAAAAACACCAAACAATTCAACGACAACCTCAACATTCAAAAACACCAACAATTTCAACAACAAACTCAACAATGAAAAACACCAAAAAATAAGTCAACAACCTCAACATTCAAAAACACCAACAAATTCAACAAAAACCTCAACAATTAAAAACACCAAACAATTTAACAACAACGTCAACTTTGAAAAATACCATCAAATTCAACAACCACAACAATGAAAAACAGCAACAAATTCAACAACAAACTCAACATTGAAAATTACCAAAAAATTCAACAACAACCTCAACATTGAAAAACTCCAACAATTTCAACAACAACCTCAACAATGAAAAACGCCAAAAAATTCAACAACAATCTCAACATTGAAAATCACCAACAAATTCAACAACAACCTCAACATTGAAAAACACCAACAAATTCAAAAACCTTAACATGGAAAAACACCAACAAATTAAACCACAACCACAACATTGAAAATCACCAACAAATTCAACAACGACCCCAACAATGAAAAACACCAACAAATTCAACAAAAACCTCAACAATGAAAAACAGTGAAAGATTCATCAACAACCTCAACATTCAAAAACTCCAACAATTTCAACAACAACCTCAACAATGAAAAATACCAATAAATTCAACAACAACCTCAACATTCAAAAACTCCAACAATTTCATCAAAAACCTCAACAATGAAAAATGCCAAAACATTCAACAACAAACTCAACATTGAAAATCACCAACAAATTCAACAACAACCTAAACTTTGAGAAACAACAACAAATTCAAAAATCTCAACATGGAAAAACACCAACAAATTCAACAACTTCCTCAACATTGAAAATCACCAACAAATTCAACAACAATATCAACAATGAAAAACACCAACAAATTCAACAAAAACCTCAACAGTGAAAAACACCAAAACATTCATCAACAACCTCAACAAACAAAAAAACCAACAAATTCAACAACAACCTCAGCAATGAAAAGCACCAAAAAAATTCCACAACAACCTCAACTTTTAAAAACACAAATAGGTTCAACAAAATAAAAATTGATAACAAAAACAAATTCAACAACAACCTCAATATTGAAAATCACCAACAAATTAAACAACAACCTCAACAATGAAATACAACAACAATTCAAGAACAACCACAGCAATGAAAAACACCAAACAATTCAACGACAACCTCAACATTCAAAAACACCAACAATTTCAACAACAACCTCAACAATGAAAAACACCAAAAAATAAGTCAACAACCTCAACATTCAAAAACACCAACAAATTCAACAAAAACCTCAACAATTAAAAACACCAAACAATTTAACAACAACGTCAACTTTGAAAAATACCATCAAATTCAACAACCACAACAAGGAAAAACAGCAACAAATTCAACAACAAACTCAACATTGAAAATTACCAAAAAATTCAACAACAACCTCAACATTGAAAAACTCCAACAATTTCAACAACAACCTCAACAATGAAAAACGCCAAAAAATTCAACAACAATCTCAACATTGAAAATCACCAACAAATTCAACAACAACCTCAACATTGAAAAACACCAACAAATTCAAAAACCTTAACATGGAAAAACACCAACAAATTAAACCACAACCACAACATTGAAAATCACCAACAAATTCAACAACGACCCCAACAATGAAAAACACCAACAAATTCAACAAAAACCTCAACAATGAAAAACAGTGAAAGATTCATCAACAACCTCAACATTCAAAAACTCCAACAATTTCAACAACAACCTCAACAATGAAAAATACCAATAAATTCAACAACAACCTCAACATTCAAAAACTCCAACAATTTCATCAAAAACCTCAACAATGAAAAATGCCAAAACATTCAACAACAAACTCAACATTGAAAATCACCAACAAATTCAACAACAACCTAAACTTTGAGAAACAACAACAAATTCAAAAATCTCAACATGGAAAAACAACAACAAATTCAACAACTTCCTCAACATTGAAAATCACCAACAAATTCAACAACAATATCAACAATGAAAAACACCAACAAATTCAACAAAAACCTCAACAGTGAAAAACACCAAAACATTCATCAACAACCTCAACAAACAAAAAAACCAACAAATTCAACAACAACCTCAGCAATGAAAAGCACCAAAAAAATTCCACAACAACCTCAACTTTTAAAAACACAAATAGGTTCAACAAAATAAAAATTGATAACAAAAACAAATTCAACAACAACCTCAATATTGAAAATCACCAACAAATTAAACAACAACCTCAACAATGAAATACAACAACAATTCAAGAACAACCACAGCAATGAAAAACACCAAACAATTCAACGACAACCTCAACATTCAAAAACACCAACAATTTCAACAACAACCTCAACAATGAAAAACACCAAAAAATAAGTCAACAACCTCAACATTCAAAAACACCAACAAATTCAACAAAAACCTCAACAATTAAAAACACCAAACAATTTAACAACAACGTCAACTTTGAAAAATACCATCAAATTCAACAACCACAACAAGGAAAAACAGCAACAAATTCAACAACAAACTCAACATTGAAAATTACCAAAAAATTCAACAACAACCTCAACATTGAAAAACTCCAACAATTTCAACAACAACCTCAACAATGAAAAACGCCAAAAAATTCAACAACAATCTCAACATTGAAAATCACCAACAAATTCAACAACAACCTCAACTTTGAAAAACACCAACAAATTCAAAAACCTTAACATGGAAAAACACCAACAAATTCAACAACAATATCAACAATGAAAAACACCAACAAATTCAACAAAAACCTCAACAGTGAAAAACACCAAAACATTCATCAACAACCTCAACAAACAATAAAACCAACAAATTCAACAACAACCTCAGCAATGAAAAGCACCAAAATAATTCAACAACAACCTCAACTTTTAAAAATACAAATAGGTTCAACAAAATAAAAATTGATAACACCAACAAATTCAACAACAACCTCAATATTGAAAATCACCAACAAATTTAACAACAACCTCAACAATGAAAAACATCAACAATTCAAGAACAACCACAGCAATGAAAAACACCAAACAATTCAACGACAACCTCAACATTCAAAAACACCAACAATTTCAACAACAACCTCAACAATGAAAAACACCAAAAAATAAGTCAACAACCTCAACATTCAAAAACACCAACAAATTCAACAAAAACCTCAACAATTAAAAACACCAAAAAATTTAACAACAACGTCAACTTTGAAAAATACCAACAAATTCAACAACCTCAACAATGAAAAACAGCAACAAATTCAACAACAAACTCAACATTGAAAATCACCAAAAAATTCAACAACAACCTCAACATTGATAAACACCAACAAATTCAACAACCTCAACATTGCAAAACACCAACAATTTCAACTGCAACCTCAACTTTGAAAAATACAAAAAAGATTTAAAAAAACCATTGATAACACCAATAATTTCAACAAACTCAACTTTGAAAAACACCAACAAATTCAAAAACCTAAACATGGAAAAACATCAACAAATTCAACCACAACCTCAACACTGAAAATCACCAACAAATTCAACAACAATGTCAACTTTGAAAAATACCAACAAATTCAACAACCTCAACATTGAAAAACACCAACAAATTCAACAACAAACTCAACATTGAAAATCACCAAAAAATTCAACAACAACCTCAACATTGAAGAAATCCAACAATTTCAACAACAACATCAACAATGAAAAACACCAAAAAATTCAACAACAAACTCAACATTGAAAATCACCAACAAATTCAACAGCAACTCAACTTTGAAAAACACCAACAAAATCAAAAACATCAACATGGAAAAACACCATCAAATTCAACCACAACCTCAACATTGAAAAACACCACCTAATTCAACAACAACCTCGACAATGAAAAACACCAACAAATTCAACAAAAACCTCAACAATGAAAAACACCAAAAAATTTCATCAACAACCTCAACATTCAAAACGACCAAAAAATTCAACAGAAACCTCAACAATGAAAAACAACAAAAAATTCAACAACAACCGCAACAATGAAAAACACCAACAAATTCAACAAAAACCTCAACAATGAAACACACCAATAAATTCAACAACCTCAACAATGAGAAACAGCAACAAATTCAACAACAAACTCAACATTGAAAATCACCAACAAATTCAACAAGAACCTCAACGTTGAAAAACATCAACAAATTCAAAAACCTAAACATGGAAAAACACCAACACATTCAACCACAACCTCAGCATTGAAAATCACAAACAAATTCAACAACAACCTCAACAGTGAAAAACACCAACAAATTCAACAAAAACCTCAACAATGAAATTAACCAGAATATTCATCAACAACCTCAACTTTCAAATACACCTACAAATTCAACAGATACCTCAACAATGAAAAACACCAACAAATTCAACAACAAACTCAGCTTTGAAAAACACAAACAAATTCAACAACCTCAACATTGAAAAACACCAACAAATTCAACAACAACCTCAACTTTCAAAAATACAAAAAGGTTCAACAAAATAAAAATTGATAACAGCAACAAATTCAACAACAACCTCAATATTGGAAAATCACCAACAAATTTAACAACAACCTCAACAATGAAAAACACCAAACAATTCAACAACAACCTCAACATTCAAAAACACCAACAAATTCAACAACAACCTCAACAATGAAAAACACCAAAAAGTTCATCAACAACCTCAACATTCAAAAACAGCAACAAATTCAACAAAAACCTCAACAATTAAAAACACCAAAAAATTCAACAACAACATCAACTTTGAAAAATACCAACAAATTCAACAACATCAACAATGAAAAACACCAACAAATTCAACAACAAACTCAACATTGAAAATCACCAAAAAATTCAACAACAACCTCAACATTGAAAAACTGCAACAATTTAAACAACAACCTCAACAATGAAAAACACCAAAAAATTCAACAACAAACTCAATATTGAAAATCACCAACAAATTCAACAACAGCATCAACTTTGAAAAACACCAACAAATTCAAAAACCTCAAAATGGAAAAAAAAACCAACAAATTCAACCTCAACCTCAACATTGAAAATCACCAACAAATTCAACAACAACCTCAACAATGAAAAACACCAACAAATTGAACAAAAACCTCAACAAGGATAAACACCGAAAGATTCATCAACAACCTCAACATTCAAAAACACCAACGAATTTAACAGAAACCACAACAATGAAAAACACCTAAAAATTCAGCAACAACCTCAACATTGAAAGTCACCAACAATTTCAACAAAAACCTCAACAATGAAAAACACGAAAAAATACATCAAAACTTCAACATTCAAAAACACCAACAAATTCAACAAACACCTCAACAATGAAAAACACCAAAAATTCATCAACAACCTCAACATTCAAAAACACCAACAAATGTTACAGAAATCACAACAATGCGAAACACCAAAAAATACAAAAACAACCTCAACATTCAAAATCACCAACAAATTCAACAGAAACCTCAACAATGAAAAAGACCAAAAAATTCAGGAACAACCTCAACATTGAAAAACACCAACAAATTCAACAAAAACCTCAACAATGAAAAACACCAAAAAATTCAACAACAACCTCAACAATGAAAATCACCAACAAATTGAACAAAAACCTCAGCAATGAAAAACACCAAAAAATTCAACCACAACCTCAACATTGAAAATCACCAACAAATTCAAAAACAACCTCAACAATGAAAAACACCAACAAATTGTACAAAAACCACAACAAGGAAAAACACCGAAAGATTCATCAACAACCTCAACATTCAAAAATACCAACAAATTCAACAGAAACCACAACAATGAAAAACACCTAAAAATTCAACAACAACCTCAACATTGAAAATCACCAACAAATTCAACAATAACCTCAACAATGAAAAACGCCAAATAATGCATCAACAACCTCAACATTCAAAAACAACAAAAAATTCAACAAAAACCTCAACAATGAAAAACACCGAAAAATTCTACAACAAACTCAACATTGAAAATCACCAAAAAATTCAACAACAACCTCAACAAGGAAAAACACCGAAAGATTCATCAACAACCTCAACATTCAAAAACACCAACGAATTCAACAGAAACCACAACAATGAAAAGGACCTAAAAATTCAACAACAACCTCAACATTGAAAGTCACCAACAATTTCAACAAAAACCTCAACAATGAAAAACACGAAAAAATTCATCAACAACTTCAACATTCAAAAACACCAACAAATTCAACAAACACCTCAACAGTGAAAAACACCAAAAAATTCATCAACAACCTCAACATACAAAAACACCAACAACTGTTACAGAAATCACAACAATGCGAAACACCAAAAAATTCAAAAACAACCTCAACATTCAAAATCACCAAAAAATTCAACAAAAACCTCAACAATGAAAAACACCAAAAAATTCAACAACAATCTCAACTTTGAAAAACACCAATAGCACCAACAACCTCAACATTGAAAAACACCAACAAATTCAACTGCAACCTCAACTATGAAAAATACAAAAAAGATCAAAAAAAAACATTGATAACACCAATAAATTCAACAACCTCAACATTGAAAATCACCAACAAATTCAAAAACAACGTCAATTTGAAAAACACCAACAGATTTAACAAACTCAACATTCAAATACACCAACAAATTCAACAACAAACTCAACATTGAAAATCACCAACAAATTCAACAACAACCTCAACTTTGAAAGACACCAACAAATTCAAAAACCTCAACTTTGAAAAACACCAACAAATTCAACCATAACCTCAATATTGAAAATCACCAACAACAAATTCAACAACAACCTCAACAATGAAAAACACCAACAAATTCAACAAAAACCTCAACAATGAAAAACACCAACAAATTCAACAACAACCTCAACTATGAAAAACACCAACAAATTCAACAACCTCAACATTGCAAAACACCAACAATTTCAACTGCAACCTCAACTTTGAAAAATACAAAAAAGATTTTAAAAAACCATTGATAACACCAATAATTTCAACAACCTCAACTTTGAAAAACACCAACAAATTCAAGAACCACAACATGGAAAAACACCATCAAATTCAACCATAACCTCAACATTGAAAATCACCAACAAATTCAACAACAACCTCAGCAATGAAAATCATCAAAAAATTCAACAACAACCTCAACTTTGAAAAACACCAAAAAATTCAACAACCTCAACATTGAGAAACAGCAACAAATTCAACTGCAACCTCAACTTGGAAAAATACAAAAAGATTGAAAAAAAAACATTGAATACACCAATAAATTCAACAACAACCTCAATATTGAAAATCACCAAAAAATTCAACAACAACCTCAACTTTGAGAAACACCAACAAATTAAAAAACCTCAACATGGATAAACACCAACAAATTCAACTACAATCTCAATATTGAAAATCACCAACAAATTCAACAACAACCTCAACAATGAAAAACACCAACAAATTCAACAAAAACCTCAACAATGAAAAACACCTAAAAATTCAACAGCAACCTCAATTTGAAAAACATCAACAGATTTAAGAACCTCAACATTCAAATACACCAACAAATTCAACAACAAACTCAGCTTTAAAAAACACCAACAAATTCAACAACCTCATCATTGAAAAACACCAACAAATTCAACTACAACCTCAACTTTTAAAAATACAAAAAGGTTCAACAAAATAAAAATTGATAACACCAACTAATTTAACAACAATTCAATGTTTAAAATCATCAACAAATTTAACAACAACCTCAACAATTTAAAACGTCAAAATTTCAACAACAACCACAACAATGAAAAACACCAAACAATTCAACAACAACCTCAACATTCAAAAACACCAACAATTTCATCAACAACCTCAACAATGAAAAATATCAAAACTTCAACAACAACAACATCAACAATGAAAAACACCAAACAATTCAACAACAATTTCAACATTCAAAAACACCAACAATTCAACAACAACCTCAACAATGAAAAACAGCAAAAAATTCATCAACAACCTCAACATTCAAAAACACCAACAAATTCAACAAAAACCTCAACAATTAAAAACACCAAAAAATTCAACAACAACGTGAACTTTGAAAAATACCAACAAATTCAACAACAAACTCAACATTGAAAATCACCAAAAAATTCAACAACAAACTCAACATTGAAAAACTCCAACAATTTCAACAACAACCTAAACAATGAAAAAGACCAAAAAATTCAACAACAAACTCAACATTGAAAATCACCAACAAATTCAACAACAACCTCAACTTTGAAAAACATCATCAAATTCAAAAACCTCAACATTGAAAAACAACAACAAATTCAACTACAACCTCAATATTGAAAATTATCAACAAATTCAACAGCAACCTCAACAATGAAAAACACCAACAAATTCAACAAAATCCTCAACAATGATAAACAGCAAAAAATTCAACAACAACCCCAATTTGAAAAACACCAACAGATTTAACAACCTCAACATTCAAATACACCAACAAATTCAACAACAACCTCAACTTTTAAAAATACATAAAGGTTCAACAAAATAAAAATTGATAACACCAACAAATTCAACAAAAACTTCAACAATGAAAAACACCAAAAAATTCAACAACAACCTCAACTTTGAAAAACACCAACAACTAAAACAACCTCAAACATTGAAAAAGACCAACAAATTCAACTGCAACCTCAACTTTGAAAAATACAAAAAAGATCAAAAAAAACATTGATAACACCAATAAATTCAACAACCTCAACATTGAAAAGCACCAACAAATTCAACAACAACCTCAGCAATGAAAAACATCAAAAAATTCAACAACAACATCAACTTTGAAAAACACCAAAAAATTCAACAACCTCAACATTGAGAAACAGCAACAAATTCAACTGCAACCTCAACTTTGAACAATCCAAAAAGATTAATAAGAAAACATTGAATACACCAATAAATTCAACAACAACCTCAATATTGAAAATCACCAACAAATTCAACAACTTCCTCAACAATGAAAAACACCAACAAATTCAACAAAAACCTCAACAATGAAAAACACCAAAAAATTCAACAACAACCTCAATTTGAAAAACACCAACAGATTTCATAAACTCAACATTCAAATACACCAACAAATTCAACCACAAACTCAACATTGAAAATCTGCAACAAATTCAACAACAACCTCAACTTTGAAAGACAGCAACAAATTCAAAAACCTCAACATAGAAAAACACCAATAAATTCAACCATAACCTCAATATTGAAAATCACCAACAAATTCAACAACAACCTCAACAATCAAAAACACCACAAATTCAACAAAAACCTCAACAATGAAAAACACCAAAAAAATTCAACAACAACCTCAACTTTGAAAACACCAACAAAGTCAACAACCTCAACATTGCAAAACACGAACAATTTCAACTGCAACCTCAACTTTGAAAAATACAAAAAAGATTTTAAAAAAACCGTTGATAACACCAATAATTTCAACAACCACAACTTTGAAAAACACCAACAAATTCAAGAACCTCAACATGGAAAAACACCAACAAATTCAACCATAACCTCAATATTGAAAATCACCAACAAATTCAACAACAACCTCAACAATGAAAAACACCAACAAATTCAACAAAAACCTCAACAATGAAAACACCAACAAATTCAACAACAAACTCAGCTTTGAAAAACACCAGCAAATTCAACAACCTCAACATTGAAAAACACCACCAAATTCAACAACAACCTCAACTTTCAAAAATACAAAAAGGTACAACAAAATAAAAATTGATAACAACAATAAATTCAACAACAACCTCAATATTGAAAATCAGCAACAAATTTAACAACAACCTCAACAATGAAAAACACCAAACAATTCAACAACAACCTCAACATTAAAAAACACCAACAAATTCAACAACAACCTCAACAATGAAAAATACCAAAAAATTCATCAACAACCTCAACATTCAAAAACAGCAACAAATTCAACAAAGACCTCAACAATTAAAATCACCATAAATTTCAACAACAACGTCAACTTTGAAAAATACCATCAAATTCAACAACCTCGACAATGAAAAACACCAACAAATTCAACAAAAACCTAAACAATGAAAAACACCAAAAAATTTCATCAACAAACTCAACATTCAAAACGACCAACAACTTCAACAGAAACCTCAACAATGAAAAACAACAAAAAATCAATAACAGCCGCAACAATGAAAAACACCAACAAATTCAAAAAAACCTCAACAATGAAACACACCAAAAAATTCAACAACAACCTCAACAATGAGAAATAGCAACAAATTCAACAACAAACTCAACATTTAAAATCACCAACAAATTCAATAACAACCTCAACGTTGAAAAACACCAAGAAATTCAAAAACCTCAACATGGATAAACACCAACACATTCAACCACAACCTCAGCATTGAAAATCACCAACAAATTCAACAACAACATCAACAGTGAAAAACACCAACAAATTCAACAAAAACCTCAACAATGAAATTAACCAAAATATTCATCAACAACCTCAACATTCAAATACACCTACAAATTCAACAGATACCTCAACAATGAAAAACACCAACAAATTCAACAACAAACTCAGCTTTGAAAAACACAAACAAATTCAACAACCTCAACATTGAAAAACACCAACAAATTCAACAACAACCTCATCATTCAAAAATACAAAAAGGTTCAACAAAATAAAAATTGATAACAACAACAATTTCAACAACAACCTCAATATTGAAAATCACCAACAAATTTAACAACAACCTCAACAATGAAAAACACCAAACAATTCAACAACAACCTCAACATTCAAAAACACCAACAAATTCAACAACAATCTCAACAATGAAAAACAACAAAAAATTCATCAACAACCTCTACATTCAAAAACACCAACAAATTCAACAAAAACCTCAACAATTAAAAACACCAAAAAATTCAACAACAACATCAACTTTGCAAAATACCAACAAATTCAACAACCTCAACAATGAAAAACACCAACAAATTCAACAACAAACTCAACATTGAAAATCGCCAAAAAATTCAACAACAACCTCAACATTGAAAAACTCCAACAATTTCAACAACAACCTCAACAATGAAAAACACCAAAAAATTCAACAACAACCTCAACATTGAAAAACTCCAACAATTTCAACAACAAACTCAACAATGAAAAACACCAAAAAATTCAACAACAAACTCAACTTTGAAAATCACCAACAAATTCAACAACAACATCAACTTTGAAAAACACCAACAAATTCAAAAACATCAACTTGGAAAAACACCAACAAATTCAACCACAACCTCAACATTGAAAATCACCAACAAATTCAACAACAACCTCAACAATGAAAAACACCTAAAAATTCAACAACAACCTCAACATTGAAAGTCACCAACAATTTCTACAAAAACCTCAACAATGAAAAACACGAAAAAATTCATCCACAACTTCAGCATTCAAAAACACCAACAAATTCAACAAACACCTCAACAATGAAAAACACCAACAAATTCATCAACAACCTCAACATTCAAAAGCACCAACAAATGTTACAGAAATCACAACAATGCGAAACACCAAAAAATTCAAAAACAACCTCAACATTCAAAACCACCAACAAATTCAACAAAAACCTCAACATGGAAAAACACCAACAAATTCAACCACAACCTCAACATTGAAAATCACCAACAAATTCAACAACAACCTCAACAATGAAAAACACCTAAAAATTCAACAACAACCTCAACATTGAAAGTCACCAACAATTACTACAAAAACTTCAACAATGAAAAACACGAAAAAATTCATCAACAACTTCAGCATTCAAAAACACCAACAAATTCAACAAACACCTCAACAATGAAAAACACCAACAAATTCATCAACAACCTCAACATTCAAAAACACCAACAAATGTTACAGAAATCACAACAATGCGAAACACCAAAAAATTCAAAACAACCTCAACATTCAAAATCACCAACAAATTCAACAAAAACCTCAACAATGAAAAACACCAACAAATTCATCAACAACCTCAACATTGAAAAACTCCAACAATTTCAACAACAACCTCAGCAATGAAAAACATCAAAAAATTCAACAACAACCTCAACTTTGAAAAACACCAAAAAAATTCAGCAACCTCAACATTGAGAAACAGCAACAAATTCAACTGCAACCTCAACTTTGTACAATCCAAAAAGATTAAAAAGAAAACATTGAATACACCAATAAATTCAACAACAACCTCAGTATTGAAAATCACCAACAAATTCAACAACTTCCTCAACAATGAAAAACACCAACAAATTCAACAAAAACCTCAACAATGAAAAACACCAAAAAATTCAACAACAACCTAAATTTGAAAAACACCAACAGATTTAACAAACTCAACATTCAAATACACCAACAAATTCAACAACCTCAACAATGAAAATCACCAACAAATTCAACAACAACCTCAACTTTGAAAGACACCAACAAATTCAAAAACCTCAACATGGAAAAACACCAACAAATTCAACCATAACCTCAATATTGAAAATCACCAACAAATTCAACAGCAAGCTCAACAATGAAAAACACCAACAAATTCAACAAAAACCTCAACAATGAAAAACACCAAAAAATTCAACAACAACCTCAAGTTTGAAAAACACCAACAAATTCAACAACCTCAACATTGCAAAACACCAACAATTTCAACTGCAACCTCAACTTTGTAAAATACAAAAAAGATTTAAAAAAACCATTGATAACACCAATAATTTCAACAACAACAACTTTGAAAAACACCAACAAATTCAAGAACATCAACATGGAAAAACACCAACAAATTCAACCATAACCTCAATATTGAAAATCACCAACAAATTCAACAACAACCTCAACAATGAAAAACACCAACAAATTCAACAAAAACCTCAACAATGAAAAACACCAACAAATTCAACAACAAACTCAGCTTTGAAAAACACAAACAAATTCAACAACCTCAACATTGAAAAACACCAACAAATTCAACAACAACCTCAATATTGAAAATCACCAACAAATTTAACAACAACCTCAACAATGAAAAACACCAAACAATTCAACAACAACTTCAACATTAAAAAACACCAACAAATTCAACAACAACCTCAACAATGAAAAACACCAAAAAAATTCATCAACAACCTCAACATTCAAAAACAGCAACAAATTCAACAAAAACCTCAACAATTAAAAACACCAAAAAATTCAACAACAACGTCAACTTTGAAAAATACCAACAAATTCAACAACAAACTCAACATTGAAAATCACCAAAAAATTCAACAACAAACTCAGCTTTGAAAAACACAAACAAATTCAACAACCTCAACATTGAAAAACACCAACAAATTTAACAACAACCTCAACAATGAAAAACACCAAACAATTCAACAACAACCTCAACATTAAAAAACAACAAAAAATTCAACAACAACCTCAACAATGAAAAACACCAAAAAATTCATCAACAACCTCAACATTCAAAAACACCAACAAATTCAACAACAAACTCAACATTGAAAATCACCAAAAAATTCAACAACAACCTCAACACTGAAAAACTCCAACAATTTCAACAACAACCTCAACAATGAAAAACACCAAAAAATTCAACAACAAACTCAACATTGAAAATCACCACCAAATTCAACAACAACATCAACTTTGAAAAACACCAACAAATTCAAAAACCTCAACATGGAAAAACACCAACAAATTCAACCACAACCTCAACATTGAAAATCACCAACAAATTCAACAACAACCTCAACAATGAAAAACACCAACAAATTGAACAAAAACCTCAACAATGAAAAACACCAAAAGATTCATCAACAACCTCAACATTCAAAAACACCAACAAATTCAACAGAAACCACAACAATGAAAAACACCTAAAAATTCAACAACAACATCAACATTGAAAGTCACCAACAAATTCAACAAAAACCTCAACAATGAAAAGCACCAAATAATGCATCAACAACCTCAACATTCAAAAACAACAAAAAATTCATCAAAAACCTCAACAATGAAAAACACAGAAAAATTCAACAACAACCTCAACTTTGAAAAACACCAACAACTTCAACAACCTCAACATTGAAAAACACCAACAAATTCAACTGCAAGCTCAACTTTGAAAAATACAAAAATGATCAAAATAAAACATTGATAACACCAATGAATTCAACAGCCTCAACATTGAAAATCACCAACAAATTCAACAACAACCTCAACAATGAAAAACACCAACAAATTCAACAAAAATCTCAACAATGAAAAACACCGAAAGATTCATCAACAACCTCAACATTCAAAAATCCAACAAACTAAATAGAAACCTCAACAATGAAAAACACCTAAAAATTCAACAACAACCTCAACATTGAAAATCACCAACAAATTCAACAACAACCTCAACAATGAAAAACACCAAATAATGCATCAACAACCGCAACATTCAAAAACAACAATAAATTCAAGAAAAACCTCAACAATGAAAAACACCGAAAAATTCAACAACAACCTCAACTTTCAACAACACCAACAACTTCAACAACCTCAACATTGAAAAACACCAACAATTTCAACTGCAACCTCAACTTTGAAAATTAGAAAAATGATCAAAAAAAACCATTGATAACACCAATGAATTCAACAACCTCAACATTGAAAATCACCAACAAATACAACAACAACCTCAGCAATGAAAAACATCAAAAAATGCAACAACAACCTCAACATTGAAAATCACCAACAAATTCAACAACAACCTCAACTTTGAAAAACACCAACAAATTCAAAAACCTCAACATGGAAAAACAGCAACAAATTGAAACAGAACCTCAATATTGAAAATCACCAACAAATTCAACAACAACCTCAACAATGAAAAACACAAACAATTTCAACAAAAACCTCAACAATGAAAAACATCAAAAAATTCATCAACAACCTCAACATTCAAAAACGCCAACAAATT
Source organism: Cetorhinus maximus (assembly GCF_964194155.1). Classification (NCBI taxonomy): domain Eukaryota; kingdom Metazoa; phylum Chordata; class Chondrichthyes; order Lamniformes; family Cetorhinidae; genus Cetorhinus; species Cetorhinus maximus. The sequence continues at coordinate 744,047 of NW_027596110.1, read as the reverse complement.
CAACAAAAACCTCAACAATGAAAAACACCAAAAAATTCAACAACAACCTCAACATTGAAAATCACCAACAAATTCAACAAAAACCTCAACAATGAAAAACACCAAAAAATTCAACCACAACCTCAACATTGAAAATCACCAACAAATTCAAAAACAACCTCAACAATGAAAAACACCAACAAATTGTACAAAAACCTCAACAAGGAAAAACACCGAAAGATTCATCAACAACCTCAAAATTAAAAAATACCAACAATTTCTACAGAAACCACAACAATGAAAAACACCTAAAAATTCAACAACAACCTTAGCATTGAAAATCACCAACAATTTCAACAATAACCTCAACAATGGAAAACACCAAATAATGCATCAACAACCGCAACATTCAAAAACAACAATAAATTCAAGAAAAACCTCAACAATGAAAAACACCGAAAAATTCAACAACAACCTCAACTTTCAACAACACCAACAACTTCAACAACCTCAACATTGAAAAACACCAACAATTTCAACTGCAACCTCAACTTTGAAAATTAGAAAAATGATCAAAAAAAACCATTGATAACACCAATGAATTCAACAACCTCAACATTGAAAATCACCAACAAATACAACAACAACCTCAGCAATGAAAAACATCAAAAAATGCAACAACAACCTCAACATTGAAAATCACCAACAAATTCAACAACAACCTCAACTTTGAAAAACACCAACAAATTCAAAAACCTCAACATGGAAAAACAGCAACAAATTGAAACAGAACCTCAATATTGAAAATCACCAACAAATTCAACAACAACCTCAACAATGAAAAACACAAACAATTTCAACAAAAACCTCAACAATGAAAAACATCAAAAAATTCATCAACAACCTCAACATTCAAAAACGCCAACAAATTCAACAAAAACCTCAACAATGAAAAACACCAAAAAATTCAACAACAACCTCAACATTGAAAATCACCAACAAATTCAACAAAAACCTCAACAATGAAAAACACCAAAAAATTCAACCACAACCTCAACATTGAAAATCACCAACAAATTCAAAAACAACCTCAACAATGAAAAACACCAACAAATTGTACAAAAACCTCAACAAGGAAAAACACCGAAAGATTCATCAACAACCTCAAAATTCAAAAATACCAACAATTTCTACAGAAACCACAACAATGAAAAACACCTAAAAATTCAACAACAACCTTAGCATTGAAAATCACCAACAATTTCAACAATAACCTCAACAATGGAAAACACCAAATAATGCATCAACAACCTCAACATTCAAAAACAACAAAAAATTCAACAAAAACCTCAACAATGAAAAACACCGAAAAATTCAACAACAAACTCAACATTGAAAATCACCAACAAATTCAACAACAACATCAACTTTGAAACATAGAAAAATGATCAAATAAAACCATTGATAACACGAATGAATTCAACAAACTCAAAATTTAAAATTAACAACCAATTCAACAACAACCTCAGCAATGAAAAACATCAAAAAATGCAAAAAAAACCTCAACATTGAAAATTACCAACAAATTCAACAACAACCTCAACTTTGAAAAACACCAACAAATTCAAAAACCTCAACATGGAAAAAAAACAACAAATTGAAACAGAACCTCAATATTGAAAATCACCAACAAATTCAACAACAACCTCAACAATGAAAAACACAAACAATTTCAACAAAAACCTCAACATTGAAAATCACCAAAAAATTCAACAACAACCTCAACTTTGAAAAACAACAACAAATTCAACAACCTCAACATTGCAAAACACCAACAATTTCAACTGCAACCTCAACTTTGAAAAATACAAAAAAGATTTAAAAAAACCATTGATAACACCAATAATTTCAACAACATCAACTTTGAAAAACACCAACAAATTCAACCACAACCTCAACATTGAAAATCACCAACAAAGTCAACAACAACCTCAACAATGAAAAACACCAACAAATTCAACAAAAACCTCAACAATGAGAAACACCAACAAATTCAACAACAAACACAGCTTTGAAAAACACAAACAAATTCAACAACCTCAACATTGAAAAACACCAACAAATTCAACAACAACCTCAACTTTCAAAAATACAAAAAGGTTCAACAAAATAGAAATTGATAACAACAACAAATTCAACAACAACCTCAATATTGAAAATCAACAACAAATTTAACAACAACCTCAACAATGAAAAACACCAAACAATTCAACAACAACCTCAACATTCAAAAACACCAACAAATTCAACAAAAACCTCAACAATGAAAAACACCAAAAAATTCATCAACAACCTCAACAATCAAAAACACCAACAAATTCAACAACCTCAACAATGAAAAACACCAACAAATTCAACAACAAACTCAACATGGAAAAACACCAACAAATTCAACCACAACCTCAACATTGAAAATCACCAACAAATTCAACAACAACCTCAACAATGAAAAACACCAACAAATTGAACAAAAACCTCATCAAGGAAAAACACCGAAAGATTCATCAACACCTCAACATTCAAGAACACCAACAAATTCAACAGAAACCACAACAATGAAAAACAACTAAAAATTCAACAACAACCTCAACATTGAAAGTCACCAACAATTTCAACAAAAACCTCAACAATGAAATACACCAACAAATTCATCAACAACTTCAACATTCAAAAAGACCAACAAATTCAACATACACCTCAACAATCAAAAACACCAAAAAATTCAACAACAACCTCAACTTTGAAAGACACCAACGACTACTACAACCTCAAACATTGAAAAAGACCAACAAATTCAACTGCAAACTCAACTTTGAAAAATACAAAAAAGATCAATAAAAAACATTGATAACACCAATAAATTCAACAACCTCAACATTGAAAATCACCAACAAATTCAACAACAACCTCAGCAATGAAAAACATCAAAAAATTCAACAACAACCTCAACTTTGAAAAACACCAAAAAATTCAACAACCTCAACATTGAGAAACAGCAACAAATTCAACCGCAACCTCAACTTTGAACAATCCAAAAAGATTAAAAAGAAAACATTGAATACACCAATAAATTCAACAAAAACCTCAATATTAAAAATCCCCAACAAATTCAACAACTTCCTCAACAATGAAAAACACCAACAAATTCAACAAAAACCTCAACAATGAAATACACCAAAAATTTCAACAACAACCTCAATTTGAAAAACACCAACAGATTTAACAAACTCAACATTCAAATACACCAACAAATTCAACAACAAACTCAACATTGAAAATCACCAACAAATTCAACAACACCCTCAACTTTGAAAGACACCAACAAATTCAAAAACCTCAACATGGAAAAATACCAACAAATTCAACCATAACGTCAATATTGAAAATCACCAACAAATACAACAACAACCTCAACAATGAAAAACACCAACAAATTCAACAACCTCAACATTGCAAAACACCAACAATTTCAACTGCAACCTCAAGTTTGAAAAATACAAAAAAGATTTAAAAAAACCATTGATAACACCAATAATTTCAACAACCTCAACTTTGAAAAACACCAACAAATTCAAGAACCTCAACATTGAAAAACACCAACAAATTTAACAACAACCTCAACAATGAAAAACACCAAACAATTCAACAACAACCTCAACATTAAAAAACAACAAAAAATTCAACAACAACCTCAACAATGAAAAACACCAAAAAATTCATCAACAACCTCAACATTCAAAAACACCAACAAATTCAACAACAACCTCAACAATTAAAAACACCAAAAAATTCAACGACAACGTCAACTTTGAAAAATACCAACAAATTCAACAACCTCGACAATGAAAAACACCAACAAATTCAACAACAAACTCAACATTGAAAATCACCACCAAATTCAACAACAACATCAACTTTGAAAAACACCAACAAATTCAAAAACATCAACATGGAAAAACACCAACAAATTCAACCACAACCTCAACATTGAAAATCACCAACAAATTCAACAACAACCTCAACAATGAAAAACACCAACAAATTGAACAAAAACCTCAACAAGGAAAAACACCAAAAGATTCATCAACAACCTCAACATTCAAAAACACCAACAAATTCAACAGAAACCACAACAATGAAAAACACCTAAAAATTCAACAACAACATCAACATTGAAAGTCACCAACAAATTCAACAAAAACCTCAACAATGAAAAGCACCAAATAATGCATCAACAACCTCAACATTCAAAAACAACAAAAAATTCATCAAAAACCTCAACAATGAAAAACACCGAAAAATTCAACAACAACCTCAACTTTGAAAAACACCAACAACTTCAACAACCTCAACATTGAAAAACACCAACAAATTCAACTGCAAGCTCAACTTTGAAAAATACAAAAATGATCAAAATAAAACATTGATAACACCAATGAATTCAACAGCCTCAACATTGAAAATCACCAACAAATTCAACAACAACCTCAACAATGAAAAACACCAACAAATTCAACAAAAATCTCAACAATGAAAAACACCGAAAGATTCATCAACAACCTCAACATTCAAAAATCCAACAAACTAAATAGAAACCTCAACAATGAAAAACACCTAAAAATTCAACAACAACCTCAACATTGAAAATCACCAACAAATTCAACAACAACCTCAACAATGAAAAACACCAAATAATGCATCAACAACCGCAACATTCAAAAACAACAATAAATTCAAGAAAAACCTCAACAATGAAAAACACCGAAAAATTCAACAACAACCTCAACTTTCAACAACACCAACAACTTCAACAACCTCAACATTGAAAAACACCAACAATTTCAACTGCAACCTCAACTTTGAAAATTAGAAAAATGATCAAAAAAAACCATTGATAACACCAATGAATTCAACAACCTCAACATTGAAAATCACCAACAAATACAACAACAACCTCAGCAATGAAAAACATCAAAAAATGCAACAACAACCTCAACATTGAAAATCACCAACAAATTCAACAACAACCTCAACTTTGAAAAACACCAACAAATTCAAAAACCTCAACATGGAAAAACAGCAACAAATTGAAACAGAACCTCAATATTGAAAATCACCAACAAATTCAACAACAACCTCAACAATGAAAAACACAAACAATTTCAACAAAAACCTCAACAATGAAAAACATCAAAAAATTCATCAACAACCTCAACATTCAAAAACGCCAACAAATTCAACCAAAACCTCAACAATGAAAAACACCAAAAAATTCAACAACAACCTCAACATTGAAAATCACCAACAAATTCAACAAAAACCTCAACAATGAAAAACAACAAAAAATTCAACCACAACCTCAACACTGAAAATCACCAACAAATTCAAAAACAACCTCAACAGTGAAAAACACCAATAAAGTATACAAAAACCTCAACAAGGAAAAACACCGAAAGATTCATCAACAACCTCAAAATTCAAAAATACCAACAAATTCAACAGAAACCACAACAATGAAAAATACCTAAAAATTCAACAACAACCTTAGCATTGAAAATCACCAACAAATTCAACAATAACCTCAACAATGAAAAACACCAAATAATGCATCAACAACCTCAACATTCAAAAACAACAAAAAATTCAACAAAAACCTCAACAATGAAAAACACCGAAAAATTCAACAACAAACTCAACATTGAAAATCACCAACAAATTCAACAACAACATCAACTTTGAAAAACACCAACAAATTCAAAAACCTCAACATGGAAAAACACCGAAAGATTCATCAACAACCTCAACATTCAAAAACACCAACAAATTCAACAGAAACCACAACAATGAAAAACAGCTAAAAATTCAACAACAACCTCAACATTGAAAGTCACCAACAAATTCAACAAAAACCTCAACAATGAAAAGCACCAAATAATGCATCAACAACCTCAACATTCAAAAACAACAAAAAATTCAACAAAAACCTCAACAATGAATAACACAGAAAAATTCAACAACAACCTCAACTTTGAAAAACACCAACAAATTCAAAAACCTCAACATGGAAAAACAGCAACAAATTGAACCAGAACCTCAATATTGAAAATCACCAACAAATTCAACAACAACCTGAACAATGAAAAACTCAGACAATTTCAACAAAACCTCAACAATGAAAAACATCAAATAATTCATCAATAACCTCAACATTCAAAAGCGCCAACAAATTCAACAAAAACCTCAACAATGAAAAACACCAAAAAATTCAACAACAACCTCAACATTGAAAATCACCAACAAATTCAAAAACAACCTCAACAATGAAAAACACCAACAAATTGTACAAAAACCTCAACAAGGAAAAACACCGAGAGATTCATCAACAACCTCAAAATTCAAAAATACCAACAATTTCTACAGAAACCACAACAATGAAAAACACCTAAAAATTCAACAACAACCTTAGCATTGAAAATCACCAACAAATTCAATAATAACCTCAACAATGAAAAACACCAAATAATGCATCAACAACCTCAACATTCAAAAACAACAAAAAATTCAACAGAAACCTCAACAATGAAAAACACCGAAAAATTCAACAACAAACTCAACATTGAAAATCACCAACAAATTCAACAACAACATCAACTTTGAAACATAGAAAAATGATCAAAAAAAACCATTGATAACACGAATGAATTCAACAAACTCAAAATTTAAAATTAACAACCAATTCAACAACAACCTCAACTTTGAAAAACACCAACAAATTCAAAAACCTCAACATGGAAAAAAAACAACAAATTGAACCAGAACCTCAATATTGAAAATCACCAACAAATTCAACAACAACCTCAACAATGAAAAACACAAACAATTTCAACAAAAACCTCAACATTGAAAATCACCAAAAAATTCAACAACAACCTCAACTTTGAAAAACAACAACAAATTCAACAACCTCAACATTGCAAAACACCAACAATTTCAACTGCAACCTCAACTTTGAAAAATACAAAAAAGATTTAAAAAAAACCATTGATAACACCAATAATTTCAACAACATCAACTTTGAAAAACACCAACAAATTCAACCACAACCACAACATTGAAAATCACCAACAAAGTCAACAACAACCTCAACAATGAAAAACACCAACAAATTCAACAAAAACCTCAACAATGAGTAACACCAACAAATTCATCAACAAACACAGCTTTGAAAAACACAAACAAATTCAACAACCTCAACATTGAAAAACACCAACAAATTCAACAACAACCTCAACTTTCAAAAATACAAAAAGGTTCAACAAAATAGAAATTGATAACAACAACAAATTCAACAACAACCTCAATATTGAAAATCAACAACAAATTTAATAACAACCTCAACAATGAAAAACACCAAACAATTCAACAACAACCTCAACATTCAAAAACACCAACAAATTCAACAAAAACCTCAACAATGAAAAACACCAAAAAATTCATCAACAACCTCAACAATCAAAAACACCAACAAATTCAACAACCTCAACAATGAAAAACACCAACAAATTCAACAACAAACTCAACATGGAAAAACACCAACAAATTCAACCACAACCTCAACATTGAAAATCACCAACAAATTCAACAACAACCTCAACAATGAAAAACACCAACAAATTGAACAAAAACCACATCAAGGAAAAACACCGAAAGATTCATCAACACCTCAACATTCAAGAACACCAACAAATTCAACAGAAACCACAACAATGAAAAACAACTAAAAATTCAACAACAACCTCAACATTGAAAGTCACCAACAATTTCAACAAAAACCTCAACAATGAAATACACCAACAAATTCATCAACAACTTCAACATTCAAAAACACCAACAAATTCAACATACACCTCAACAATCAAAAACACCAAAAAATTCAACAACAACCTCAACTTTGAAAAACACCAACGACTACAACAACCTCTAACATTGAAAAAGACCAACAAATTCAACTGCAAACTCAACTTTGAAAAATACAAAAAAGATCAATAAAAAACATTGATAACACCAATAAATTCAACAACCTCAACATTGAAAATCACCAACAAATTCAACAACAGCCTCAGCAATGAAAAACATCAAAAAATTCAACAACAACCTCAACTTTGAAAAACACCAAAAAATTCAACAACCTCAACATTGAGAAACAGCAACAAATTCAACCGCAACCTCAACTTTGAACAATCCAAAAAGATTAAAAAGAAAACATTGAATACACCAATAAATTCAACAAAAACCTCAATATTGAAAATCACCAACAAATTCAACAACTTCCTCAACAATGAAAAACACCAACAAATTCAACAAAAACCTCAACAATGAAAAACACCAAAAAATTCAACAACAACCTCAATTTGAAAAACACCAACAGATTTAACAAACTCAACATTCAAATACACCAACAAATTCAACAACAAACTCAACATTGAAAATCACCAACAAATTCAACAACACCCTCAACTTTGAAAGACACCAACAAATTCAAAAACCTCAACATGGAAAAATACCAACAAATTCAACCATAACGTCAATATTGAAAATCACCAACAAATTCAACAACAACCTCAACAATGAAAAACACCAACAAATTCAACAAAAACCTCAACAATGAAAAACACCAAAAAATTCAACAACAACCTCAACTTTGAAAAACAACAACAAATTCAACAACCTCAACATTGCAAAACACCAACAATTTCAACTGCAACCTCAAGTTTGAAAAATACAAAAAAGATTTAAAAAAACCATTGATAACACCAATAATTTCAACAACCTCAACTTTGAAAAACGCCAACAAATACAAGAACCTCAACATGGAAAAACACCAACAAATTCAACCATAACCTCAATATTGAAAATCATCAACAAATTCAACAACAACCTCAACAATGAAAAACACCAACAAATTCAACAAAAACCTCAACAATGAAAAACACCAACAAATTCAACAACAAACTCAGCTTTGAAAAACACAAACAAATTCAACAACCTCAACATTGAAAAACACCAACAAATTTAACAACAACCTCAACAATGAAAAACACCAAACAATTCAACAACAACCTCAACATTAAAAAACAACAAAAAATTCAACAACAACCTCAACAATGAAAAACACCAAAAAATTCATCAACAACCTCAACATTCAAAAACAACAACAAATTCAACAACAACCTCAACAATTAAAAACACCAAAAAATTCAACGACAATGTCAACTTTGAAAAATACCAACAAATTCAACAACCTCGACAATGAAAAACACCAACAAATTCAACAACAAACTCAACATTGAAAATCACCAAAAAATTCAACAACAACCTCAACACTGAAAAACTCCAACAATTTCAACAACAACCTCAACAATGAAAAACACCAAAAAATTCAACAACAAACTCAACATTGAAAATCACCACCAAATTCAACAACAACATCAACTTTGAAAAACACCAACAAATTCAAAAACCTCAACATGGAAAAACACCAACAAATTCAACCACAACCTCAACATTGAAAATCACCAACAAATTCAACAACAACCTCAACAATGATAAACACCAACAAATTGAACAAAAACCTCAACAAGGAAAAACACCAAAAGATTCATCAACAACCTCAACATTCAAAAACACCAACAAATTCAACAGAAACCACAACAATGAAAAACACCTAAAAATTCAACAACAACATCAACATTGAAATTCACCAACAAATTCAACAAAAACCTCAACAATGAAAAGCACCAAATAATGCATCAACAACCTCAACATTCAAAAACAACAAAAAATTCATCAAAAACCTCAACAATGAAAAACACCGAAAAATTCAACAACAACCTCAACTTTGAAAAACACCAACAACTTCAACAACCTCAACATTGAAAAACACCAACAAATTCAACTGCAAGCTCAACTTTGAAAAATACAAAAATGAACAAAATAAAACATTGATAACACCAATGAATTCAACAGCCTCAACATTGAAAATCACCAACAAATTCAACAACAACCTCAACAATGAAAAACACCAACAAATTCAACAAAAACCTCAACAATGAAAAACACCGAAAGATTCATCAACAACCTCAACATTCAAAAATCCAACAAACTAAAGAGAAACCTCAACAATGAAAAACACCTAAAAATTCAACAACAACCTCAACATTGAAAATCACCAACAAATTCAACAACAACCTCAACAATGAAAAACACCAAATAATGCATCAACAACCGCAACATTCAAAAACAACAATAAATTCAAGAAAAACCTCAACAATGAAAAACACCGAAAAATTCAACAACAACCTCAACTTTCAACAACACCAACAACTTCAACAACCTCAACATTGAAAAACACCAACAATTACAACTGCAACCTCAACTTTGAAAATTAGAAAAATGATCAAAAAAAACCATTGATAACACCAATGAATTCAACAACCTCAACATTGAAAATCACCAACAAATACAACAACAACCTCAGCAATGAAAAACATCAAAAAATGCAACAGCAACCTCAACATTGAAAATCACCAACAAATTCAACAACAACCTCAACTTTGAAAAACACCAACAAATTCAAAAACCTCAACATGGAAAAACAGCAACAAATTGAAACAGAACCTCAATATTGAAAGTCACCAACAAATTCAACAACAACCTCAACAATGAAAAACACAAACAATTTCAACAAAAACCTCAACAATGAAAAACATCAAAAAATTCATCAACAACCTCAACATTCAAAAACGCCAACAAATTCAACAAAAACCTCAACAATGAAAAACACCGAAAAATTCAACAATAACCTCAACATTGAAAATCACCAACAAATTCAACAAAAACCTCAACAATGAAAAACAACAAAAAATTCAACCACAACCTCAACATTGAAAATCACCAACAAATTCAAAAACAACCTCAACAGTGAAAAACACCAATAAATTATACAAAAACCTCAACAAGGAAAAACACCGAAAGATTCATCAACAACCTCAAAATTCAAAAATACCAACAAATTATACAAAAACCACAACAATGAAAAACACCTAAAAATTCAACAACAACCTTAGCATTGAAAATCACCAACAAATTCAACAAAAACCTCAACAATGAAAAACAACAAAAAATTCAACCACAACCTCAACATTGAAAATCACCAACAAATTCAAAAACAACCTCAACAGTGAAAAACACCAAATAATGCATCAACAACCTCAACATTCAAAAACAACAAAAAATTCAACAAAAACCTCAACAATGAAAAACACCGAAAAATTCAACAACAAACTCAACATTGAAAATCACCAACAAATTCAACAACAACATCAACTTTGAAAAACACCAACAAATTCAAAAACCTCAACATGGAAAAACACCGAAAGATTCATCAACAACCTCAACATTCAAAAACACCAACAAATTCAACAGAAACCACAACAATGAAAAACACCTAAAAATTCAACAACAACCTCAACATTGAAAGTCACCAACAAATTCAACAAAAACCTCAACAATGAAAAGCACCAAATAATGCATCAACAACCTCAACATTCAAAAACAACAAAAAATTCAACAAAAACCTCAACAATGAAAAACACCGAAAAATTCAACAACAACCTCAACTTTGAAAAACAACAACAACTTCAACAACCTCAACATTGAAAAACACCAACAAATTCAACTGCAAGCTCAACTTTGAAAAATACAAAAATGATCTAAAAAAAACCATTGATAACACCAATGAATTCAACAACCTCAACATTGAAAATCACCAACAAATTCAAGAACAACCTCAATAATGAAAAACATCAACAAATTCAACAAAAACCTCAACAATGAAAAACACCGAAAGATTCATCAACAACCTCAACATTCAAAAAAACCAACAAACTCAACAGAAACCTCAACAATGAAAAACACCTAAAAATTCAACAACAACCACAACATTGAAAATCACCAACAAATTCAACAACAACCTCAACAATGAAAAACACCAAATAATGCATCATCAACCTCAACAGTCAAAAACAACAAAAAATTCAACAAAAACCTCAACAATGAAAAACACCGAAAAATTCAACAACAACCTCAACTTTCAACAACACCAACAACTTCAACAACCTCAACATTGAAAATCGCCAACAAATTCAACAACAACCTCAACTTTGAAAAACACCAACAAATTCAAAAACCCCAACATGGAAAAACAGCAACAAATTGAACCAGAACCTCAATATTGAAAATCACCAACAAATTCAACAACAACCTCAACAATGAAACGCTCAAACAATTTCAACAAAAACCTCAACAATGAGAAACATCAAATAATTCATCAATAACCTCAACATTCAAAAACGCCAACAAATTCAACCAAAACCTCAACAATGAAAAACACCAAAAAATTCAACAACAACCTCAACATTGAAAATCACCAACAAATTCAACAAAAACCTCAACAATGAAAAACACCAAAAAATTCAACCACAACCTCAACATTGAAAATCACCAACAAATTCAAAAACAACCTCAACAATGAAAAACACCAACAAATTGTACAAAAACCTCAACAAGGAAAAACACCTAAAGATTCATCAACAACCTCAAAATTCAAAAATACCAACAATTTCTACAGAAACCACAACAATGAAAAACACCTAAAAATTCAACAACAACCTTAGCATTGAAAATCACCAACAAATTCAACAATAACCTCAACAATGAAAAACACCAAATAATGCATCAACAACCTCAACATTCAAAAACAACAAAAAATTCAACAAAAACCTCAACAATGAAAAACACCGAAAAATTCAACAACAAACTCAACATTGAAAATCACCAACAAATTCAACAACAACATCAACTTTGAAACATAGAAAAATGATCAAAAAAAACCATTGATAACACGAATGAATTCAACAAACTCAAAATTTAAAATTAACAACCAATTCAACAACAACCTCAGCAATGAAAAACATCAAAAAATGCAAAAAAAACCTCAACATTGAAAATTACCAACAAATTCAACAACAACCTCAACTTTGAAAAACACCAACAAATTCAATAACCTCAACATGGAAAAAAAACAACAAATTGAACCAGAACCTCAACATTGAAAATCACCAAAAAATTCAACAACAACCTCAACTTTGAAAAACAACAACAAATTCAACAACCTCAACATTGCAAAACACCAACAATTTCAACTGCAACCTCAACTTTGAAAAATACAAAAAAGATTTAAAAAAACCATTGATAACACCAATAATTTCAACAACATCAATTTTGAAAAACACCAACAAATTCAACCACAACCTCAACATTGAAAATCACCAACAAAGTCAACAACAACCTCAACAATGAAAAACACCAACAAATTCAACAAAAACCTCAACAATGAGAAACACCAACAAATTCAACAACAAACACAGCTTTGAAAAACACAAACAAATTCAACAACCTCAACATTGAAAAACACCAACAAATTCAACAAAAACCTCAACAATGAGAAACACCAACAAATTCAACAACAAACTCAGCTTTGAAAAACACAAACAAATTCAACAACCTCAACTTTCAAAAACACCAACAAATTCAACAAAAACCTCAACAATTAAAATCACCAAAAAATTCAACAACAACCTCAACTTTCAACAACACCAACAACTTCAACAACCTCAACAATGAAAAACACCATCAAATTCAACAAAAACCTCAACAATGAGAAACACCAACAAATTCAACAACAAACTCAGCTTTGAAAAACACAAACAAATTCAACAACCTCAACATTGAAAAACACCAACAAATTCAACAACAACCTCAACTTTCAAAAATACAAAAAGGTTCAACAAAATAGAAATTGATAACAACAACAAATTCAACAACAACCTCAATATTGAAAATCAACAACAAATTTAACAACAACCACAACAATGAAAAACACCAAACAATTCAACAACAACCTCAACATTCAAAAACACCAACAAATTCAACAAAAACCTCAACAATGAAAAACACCAAAAAATTCATCAACAACCTCAACAATCAAAAACACCAACAAATTCAACAACCTCAACAATGAAAAACACCAACAAATTCAACAACAAACTCAACATTGAAAATCACCAAAAAATTCAACAACAACCTCAACATTGAAAAACTCCAACAATTTCAACAACAACCTCAACAATGAAAAACACCAAAAATTTCAACAACAAACTCAACATTGAAAATCACCAACAAATTCAACAACAACATCAACTTTGAAAAACACCAGCAAATTCAAAAACCTCAACATGGAAAAACACCAACAAATTCAACCACAACCTCAAAATTAAAAATCACCAACAAGTTCAACAACAACCTCAACAATGAAAAACACCAACAAATTGAACAAAAACCTCATCAAGGAAAAACACCGAAATATTCATCAACAACCGCAACATTCAAAAACACCAACAAATTCAACAGAAACCACAACAATGAAAAACACCTAAAAATTCAACAACAACCTCAACATTGAAAGCCACCAACAATTTCAACAAAAACCTCAACAATGAAAAACACGAAAAAATTCATCAACAATGAAAAACACGAAAAAATTCATCAACAACTTCAACATTCAAAACCACCAACAAATTCAACAAACACCTCAACAATGAAAAACACCAACAAATTCATAAACAACGTGAACATTCAAAAACAACAACAAATGTTACAGAAATCACAACAATGCGAAACACCAAAAAATTCAAAAACAACCTCAACATTCAAAATCACCAACAAATTCAACAAAAACCTCAACAATGAAAAACACCAATAAAATTCATGAACAACCTCAACAATGAAAAACACCAACCAATTCAACAAAAACCTCAACAATGAAAAACACCAAAAAATTCAACAACAACCTCAACTTTGAAAAACACCAACAACTACAACAACCTCAAACATTGAAAAAGACCAACAAATTCAACTGCACCCTCAACTTGGAAAAATACAAAAAAGATCAAAAAAAAACATTGATAACACCAATAAATTCAACAACCTCAACATTGAAAATCACCAACAAATTCAACAACAAACTCAGCAATGAAAAACATCAACAAATTCAACAACAACCTCAACTTTGAAAAACACCAAAAAATTCAACAACCTCAACATTGAGAAACAGCAACAAATTCAACTGCAACCTCAACATTGAACAATCCAAAAAGATTAAAAAGAAAACATTGAATACACCAATAAATTCAACAACAACCTCAATATTGAAAATCACCAACAAATTCAACAACTTCCTCAACAATGAAAAACACCAACAAATTCAACAAAAACCTCAACAATGAAAAACACCAAAAAATTCAACACCAACCTCAATTTGAAAAACAGCAACAGATTTAACAAACTCAACATTCAAATACACCAACAAATTCAACAACAAACTCAATATTGAAAATCACCAACAACAAATTCAACAACAACCTCAACAATGAAAAACACCAACAAATTCAACAACCTCAACATGGATAAACACCAACAAATTAAACCATAACCTCAATATTGAAAATCACCAACAAATTCAACAACAACCTCAACAATGAAAAACACCAACAAATTCAACAAAAACCTCAACAATGAAAAACACCAACAAATTCAACAACAAACTCAGCTTTGAAAAACACAAACAAATTCAACAACCTCAACATTGAAAAACACCAACAAATTCAACAACAACCTCAACTTTCAAAAATACAAAATGGTTCAACAAAATAAAAATTGATAACAACAACCAATTCAACAACAACCTCAATATTGAAAATCACCAACAAATTTAACAACAACCTCAACAATGAAAAACACCAAACAATTCAACAACAACCTCAACATTAAAAAACACCAACAAATTCAACAACCACCTCAACAATGAAAAACAGCAAAAAATTCATCAACAACCTCAACATTCAAAAACACCAACAAATTCAACAAAAACCTCAACAATTAAAATCACCAAAAAATTCAACTACAACCTCAACACTGAAAAACTCCAACAATTTCAACAATAACCTCAACAATGAAAAGCACCAAAAAATTCAACAACAAACTCAACATTGAAAATCACCAACAAATTCAACCACAACCTCAACATTGAAAATCACCAACAAATTCAACAACAACCTCAACAATGAAAAACACCAACAAATTGAACAAAAACCTCAACAAGGAAAAACACCGAAAGATTCATCAACAACCTCAACATTCAAAAACACCAACAAATTCAACAGAAACCACAACAATGAAAAACACCTAAAAATCCAACAACAACATCAACATTGAAAGTCACCAACAAATTCAACAAAAACCTCAACAATGAAAAGCACCAAATAATGCATCAACAACCTCAACATTCAAAAACAACAAAAAATTCAACAAAAACCTCAACAATGAAAAACACCGAAAAATTCAACAACAACCTCAACTTTGAAAAACACCAACAACTTCAACAACCTCAACATTGAAAAACACCAACAAATTCAACTGCAAGCTCAACTTTGAAAAATACAAAAATGATCAAAAAAAACCATTGATAACACCAATTAATTCAACAACCTCAACATTGAAAATCACCAACAAATTCAACAACAACCTCAACAATGAAAAACACCAACAAATTCAACAAAAACCTCAACAATGAAAAACACCGAAAGATTCATCAACAACCTCAACATTCAAAAAACCAACAAACTCAACAGAAACCTCAACAATGAAAAACACCTAAAAATTCAACAACAACCTCAACATTTAAAATCACCAACAAAATCAACAACAACCTCAACTTTGAAAGACACCAACAAATTCAAAAACCTCAACATGGAAAAACACCAACAAATTCAACCATAACCTCAATATTGAAAATCACCAACAAATTCAACAACAACCTCAACAATGAAAAACACCAAATAATGCATCATCAACCTCAACAGTCAAAAACAACAAAAAATTCAACAAAAACCTCAACAATGAAAAACACCGAAAAATTCAACAACAACCTCAACTTTCAACAACACCAACAACTTCAACAACCTCAACATTGAAAATCACCAACAAATTCAACAACAACCTCAACAATGAAAAACATCAAAAAATGCAACAACAACCTCAACATTGAAAATCACCAACAAATTCAACAACAACCTCAACTTTGAAAAACACCAACAAATTCAAAAACCTCAACATGGAAAAACAGCAACAAATTGAACCAGAACCTCAATATTGAAAATCACCAACAAATTCAACAACAATCTCAACAATGAAAAACACAAACAATTTCAACAAAAACCTCAACAATGAAAAACATCAAAAAATTCATCAATAACCTCAACATTCAAAAACGCCAACAAATTCAACAAAAACCTCAACAATGAAAAAAACCAAAAAATTCAACAACAACCTCAACATTGAAAATCACCAACAAATTCAACAAAAACCTCAACAATGAAAAACACCAAAAAATTCAACCACAACCTCAACATTGAAAATCACCAACAAATTCAAAAACAACCTCAACAATGAAAAACACCAACAAATTGTACAAAAACCTCAACAAGGAAAAACACCGAAAGATTCATCAACAACCTCAAAATTCAAAAATACCAACAAATTATACAGACACCACAACAATGAAAAACACCTAAAAATTCAACAACAACCTTAGCATTGAAAATCACCAACAAATTCAACAATAACCTCAACAATGAAAAACACCAAATAATGCATCAACAACCTCAACATTCAAAAACAACAAAAAATTCAACAAAAACCTCAACAATGAAAAACACCGAAAAATTCAACAACAAACTCAACATTGAAAATCACCAACAAATTCAAAAACAACATCAACTTTGAAACATAGAAAAATGATCAAAAAAAACCATTGAAAACACCAATGAATTCAACAACCTCAAAATTTAAAATCAACAACCAATTCAACAACAACCTCAGCAATGAAAAACATCAAAAAATGCAACAACAACCTCAACATTGAAAATTACCAACAAATTCAACAGCAACCTCAACTTTGAAAAACACCAACAAATTCAAAAACCTCAACATGGAAAAACAACAACAAAGTGAACCAGAACCTCAATATTGAAAATCACCAACAAATTCAACAACAACCTCAACAATGAATAACACAAACAATTTCAACAAAAACGTCAACATTGAAAATCACCAAAAAATTCAACAACAACCTCAACTTTGAAAAACAACAACAAATTCAACAACCTCAACATTGCAAAACACCAACAATTTCAACTGCAACCTCAACTTTGAAAAATACAAAAAAGATTTTAAAAAACCATTGATAACACCAATAATTTCAACAACATCAACTTTGAAAAACACCAACATATTCAACCACAACCTCAACATTGAAAATCACCAACAAAGTCAACAAAAACCTCAACAATGAAAAACACCAACAAATTCAACAAACACCTCAACAATGAAAAACACCAACAAATTCAACAACAAACTCAGCTTTGAAAAACACAAACAAATTCAACAACCTCAACATTGAAAAACACCAACAAATTCAACAACAACCTCAACTTTCAAAAATACAAAAAGGTTCAACAAAATAAAAATTGATAACAACAACAAATTCAACAACAACCTCAATATTGAAAATCAACAACAAATTTAACAACAACCTCAACAATGAAAAACACCAAACAATTCAACAACAACCTCAACATTCAAAAACAGCAACAAATTCAACAACAACCTCAACAATGAAAAGCACCAAAAAATTCATCAACAACCTCAACATTCAAAAACAGCAACAAATTCAACAAAAACCTCAACAATTAAAAACACCAAAAAATTCAACAACAACGTTAACTTTGAAAAATACCAACAATTTCAACAACCTCAACAATGAAAAACACCAACAAATTCAACAACAAACTCAACATTGAAAATCACCAAAAAATTCAACAACAGCCTCAACACTGAAAAACTCCAACAATTTCAACAACAACCTCAACAATGAAAAGCACCAAAAAATTCAACAACAAACTCAACATTGAAAATCACCAACAAATTCAACCACAACCTCAACATTGAAAATCACCAACAAATTCAACAACAACCTCAACAATGAAAAACACCAACAAATTCAACAAAAACCTCAACAATGAAAAACACCGAAAGATTCATCAACAACCTCAACATTCAAAAAAACCAACAAACTCAACAGAAACCTCAACAATGAAATACACCTAAAAATTCAACAACAACCACAACATTGAAAATCACCAACAAATTCAACAACAACCTCAAAAATGAAAAACACCAAATAATGATTCAACAACCTCAACATTCAAAAACAACATAAAATTCAACAACAACCTCAACAATGAAAAACACCGAAAAAATCAGCAACAAACTCAACTTTGAACAACACCAACAACTTCAACAACCTCAACATTGAAAAACACCAACAATTTCAACTGCAACCTCAACTTTGAAAATTAGAAAAATGATCAATAAAAACCATTGATAACACCAATGAATTCAACAACCTCAACATTGAAAATCACCAACAAATTCAACAACAACCTCAGCAATGAAAAAAATCAAAAAATGCAACAACAACCTCAACATTGAAAATCACCAACAAATTCAACAAAAAACTCAACAATGAAAAACACCAAAAAATTCAACAACAACCTCAACTTTGAAAAACACCAACAAATTCAACAACCTCAACTTTGCAAAACACCAACAATTTCAACTGCAACCTCAACTTTGAAAAATGCAAAAAAGATTTTAAAAAACCATTGATAACACCAATAATTTCAACAACATCAACTTTGAAAAACACCAACAAATTCAACCACAACATCAACATTGAAAATCACCAACAAAGTCAACAACAACCTCAACAATGAAAAACA
The DNA here is from genome assembly GCF_964194155.1 of Cetorhinus maximus. Lineage (NCBI taxonomy): Eukaryota > Metazoa > Chordata > Chondrichthyes > Lamniformes > Cetorhinidae > Cetorhinus > Cetorhinus maximus. Next base: position 723,990 of record NW_027596110.1, on the reverse strand, counting down.
CCAACAAATTCAACAAAAACCTCAACAATGAACAACACCAACAAATTCAACAACAAACTCAGCTTTGAAAAACACAAACAAATTCAACAACCTCAACATTGAAAAACACCAACAAATTCAACAACAACCTCAACTTTCAAAAATACAAAAAGGTTCAACAAAATAAAAATTGATAACAACAACAAATTCAACAACAACCTCAATATTGAAAATCACCAACAAATTTAACAACAACCTCAACAATGAAAAACACCAAACAATTCAACAACAACCTCAACATTCAAAAACACCAACAAATTCAACAACAACCTCAACAATGAAAAACACCAAAAAATTCATCAACAACCTCAACATTCAAAAACACCAACAAATTCAACAAAAACCTCAACAATTAAAATCACCAAAAAATTCAACAACAACCTCAACTTTCATCAACACCAACAACTTCAACAACCTCAACATTGAAAAACACCAACAATTTCAACTGCAACCTCAACTTTGAAACATAGAAAAATGATCAAAAAAAACCATTGATAACACCAATGAATTCAACAACCTCAATGTTTAAAATCACGAACAAATACAACAACAACCTCAGCAATGAAAAACATCAATAAATGCAACAACAACCTCAACATTGAAAATTACCAACAAATTCAACAACAACCTCAACTTTGAAAAACACCAACAAGTTCAAAAACCTCAACATGGAAAAACAACAACAAATTGAACCAGAACCTCAATATTGAAAATCACCAACAAATTCAACAACAACCCCAACAATGAAAAACACAAACAATTTCAACAAAAACCTCAACAATGAAAAACACCAAAAAATTCATCAACAACCGCAACATTCAAAAACGCTAACAAATTCAACAAAAACCACAACAATGAAAAACACCAAAAAATTCAAAAACAACCTCAACATTGAAAATCACCAACAAATTCAACAAAAACCTCAACAATGAAAAACACCAAAAAATTCAACAACAACCTCATCTTTGAAAAACACCAACAAATTCAACAACCTCAACTTTGCAAAACAGCAACAATTTCAACTGCAACCTCAACTTTGAAAAATACTGATATGATTTAAAGAAACCATTGATAACACCAATAATTTCAACAACATCAACTTTGAAAAACACCAACAAATTCAACCACAACCTCAACATTGAAAATCACCAACAAGGTCAACAACAACCTCAACAATGAAAAACACCAACAAATTCAACAAAAACCTCAACAATGAAAAACACCACCAATTCAACAACAAACTCAGCTTTGAAAAACACAAACATATTCAACAACCTCAACATTGAAAAACACCAACAAATTCAACAACAACCTCAACTTTCAAAAATACAAAAAGGATCAAAAAAATAAAATTGATAACCACAACAAATTCAACAACAACCTCAATATTGAAAATCACCAACAAATTTAACAACAACCTCAACAATGAAAAACATCAAACAATTCTACAACAACCTCAACATTCAAAAACACCAACAAATTCAACAACAACCTCAACAATGAAAAACACCAAAAAATTCATCAACAACCTCAACATTCAAAAACAGCAACAAATTCAACAAAAACCTCAACAATTAAAAAGACCAAAAAATTCAACAACAACGTCAACTTTGAAAAATACCAATAAATTCAGCAACCTCAATAATGAAAAACACCAACAAATTCAACAACAAACTCAACATTGAAAATCACCAAAAAATTCAACAACAACCTCAACATTGAAAAAATTCCAACAATTTCAACAACAACCTCAACAATGAAAAACACCAAAAAATTCTACAACAAACTCAACATTGAAAATCACCAACAAATTCAACAACAACATCAACTTTGAAAAACACCAACAAATCCAAAAACCTCAACATGGAAAAACACCAGCAAATTCAACCACAACCTCAACATTGAAAATCACCAACAAATCCCACAACAACCTCAACAATGAAAAACACCAACAAATTCAACAAAAACCTCAACAAGGAAAAACACCAAAAGATTCATCAACAACCTCAACATTCAGAAAACCAACAAAATCAACAGAAACCTCAACAATGAAAAACACCTAAAAATTCAACAACAACCTCAACATTGAAAATCACCAACAAATTCAACAACAACCTCAACAATGAAAAACACCAAATAATGCATCAACAACCTCAACATTCAAAAACAACATAAAATTCAACAACAACCTCAACAATGAAAAACACCGAAAAAATCAGCAACAAACTCAACTTTGAACAACACCAACAACTTCAACAACCTCAACATTGAAAAACACCAACAATTTCAACTGCAACCTCAACTTTGAAAATTAGAAAAATGATCAAAAAAAACCATTGATAACACCAATGAATTCAACAACCTCAACATTGAAAATCACCAACAAATTCAACAACAACCTCAGCAATGAAAAAAATCAAAAAATGCAACAACAACCTCAACATTGAAAATCACCAAAAAATTCAACAAAAAACTCAACAATGAAAAACACCAAAAAATTCAACAACAACCTCAACTTTGAAAAACACCAACAAATTCAACAACCTCAACTTTGCAAAAAACCAACAATTTCAACTGCAACCTCAACTTTGAAAAATACAAAAAAGATTTTAAAAAACCATTGATAACACCAATAATTTCAACAACATCAACTTTGAAAAACACCAACAAATTCAACCACAACATCAACATTGAAAATCACCAACAAAGTCAACAACAACCTCAACAATGAAAAACACCAACAAATTCAACAAAAACCTCAACAATGAACAACACCAACAAATTCAGCAACAAACTCAGCTTTGAAAAACACAAACAAATTCAACAACCTCAACATTGAAAAACACCAACAAATTCAACAACAACCTCAACTTTCAAAAACACCAACAAATTCAACAACAACCTCAACAATGAAAAACACCAAAAAATTCATCAACAACCTCAACATTCAAAAACACCAACAAATTCAACAAAAACCTCAACAATTAAAATCACCAAATAATTCAACAACAACCTTAACTTTCAACAACACCAACAACTTCAACAACCTCAACAATGAAAAACACCAACAAATTCAACAAAAACCTCAACAATGAGAAACACCAACAAATTCAACAACAAACTCAGCTTTGAAAAACACAAACAAATTCAACAACCTCAACATTGAAAAACACCAACAAATTCAACAACAACCTCAACTTTCAAAAATACAAAAAGGTTCAACAAAATAGAAATTGATAACAACAACAAATTCAACAACAACCTCAATATTGAAAATCAACAACAAATTTAAAAACAACCTCAACAATGAAAAACACCAAACAATTCAACAACAACCTCAACATTCAAAAACACCAACAAATTCAACAAAAACCTCAACAATGAAAAACACCAAAAAATTCATCAACAACCTCAACAATCAAAAACACCAACAAATTCAACAACCTCAACAATGAAAAACACCAACAAATTCAACAACAAACTCAACATTGAAAATCACCAAAAAATTCAACAACAACCTCAACATTGAAAAACTCCAACAATTTCAACAACAACCTCAACAATGAAAAACACCAAAAATTTCAACAACAAACTCAACATTGAAAATCACCAACAAATTCAACAACAACATCAACTTTGAAAAACACCAGCAAATTCAAAAACCTCAACATGGAAAAACACCAACAAATTGAACCACAACCTCAAAATTAAAAATCACCAACAAGTTCAACAACAACCTCAACAATGAAAAACACCAACAAATTGAACAAAAACCTCATCAAGGAAAAACACCGAAATATTCATCAACAACCGCAACATTCAAAAACACCAACAAATTCAACAGAAACCACAACAATGAAAAACACCTAAAAATTCAACAACAACCTCAACATTGAAAGCCACCAACAATTTCAACAAAAACCTCAACAATGAAAAACACGAAAAAATTCATCAACAATGAAAAACACGAAAAAATTCATCAACAACTTCAACATTCAAAACCACCAACAAATTCAACAAACACCTCAACAATGAAAAACACCAACAAATTCATAAACAACCTGAACATTCAAAAACAACAACAAATGTTACAGAAATCACAACAATGCGAAACACCAAAAAATTCAAAAACAACCTCAACATTCAAAATCACCAACAAATTCAACAAAAACCTCAACAATGAAAAACACCAACCAATTCAACAAAAACCTCAACAATGAAAAACACCAAAAAATTCAACAACAACCTCAACTTTGAAAAACACCAACAACTACAACAACCTCAAACATTGAAAAAGACCAACAAATTCAACTGCAACCTCAACTTGGAAAAATACAAAAAAGATCAAAAAAAAACATTGATAACACCAATAAATTCAACAACCTCAACATTGAAAATCACCAACAAATTCAACAACAACCTCAGCAATGAAAAACATCAACAAATTCAACAACAACCTCAACTTTGAAAAACACCAAAAAATTCAACAACCTCAACATTGAGAAACAGCAACAAATTCAACTGCAACCTCAACTTTGAACAATCCAAAAAGATTAAAAAGAAAACATTGAATACACCAATAAATTCAACAACAACCTCAATATTGAAAATAACCAACAAATTCAACAACTTCCTCAACAATGAAAAACACCAACAAATTCAACAAAAACCTCAACAATGAAAAACACCAAAAAATTCAACAACAACCTCAATTTGAAAAACAGCAACAGATTTAACAAACTCAACATTCAAATACACCAACAAATTCAACAACAAACTCAACATTGAAAATCACCAACAAATTCAACAACAACCTCAACTTTGAAAGACACCAACAAATTCAAAAACCTCAACATGGAAAAACACCAACAAATTCAACCATAACCTCAATATTGAAAATCACCAACAACAAATTCAACAACAACCTCAACAATGAAAAACACCAACAAATTCAACAACCTCAACATGGATAAACACCAACAAATAAAACCATAACCTCAATATTGAAAATCACCAACAAATTCAACAACAACCTCAACAATGAAAAACACCAACAAATTCAACAAAAACCTCAACAATGAAAAACACCAACAAATTCAACAACAAACTCAGCTTTGAAAAACACAAACAAATTCATCAACCTCAACATTGAAAAACACCAACAAATTCAACAACAACCTCAACTTTCAAAAATACAAAATGGTTCAACAAAATAAAAATTGATAACAACAACCAATTCAACAACAACCTCAATATTGAAAATCACCAACAAATTTAACAACAACCTCAACAATGAAAAACACCAAACAATTCAACAACAACCTCAACATTAAAAAACACCAACAAATTCAACAACCACCTCAACAATGAAAAACAGCAAAAAATTCATCAACAACCTCAACATTCAAAAACACCAACAAATTCAACAAAAACCTCAACAATTAAAATCACCAAAAAATTCAACTACAACCTCAACACTGAAAAACTCCAACAATTTCAACAATAACCTCAACAATGAAAAGCACCAAAAAATTCAACAACAAACTCAACATTGAAAATCACCAACAAATTCAACCACAACCTCAACATTGAAAATCACCAACAAATTCAACAACAACCTCAACAATGAAAAACACCAACAAATTGAACAAAAACCTCAACAAGGAAAAACACCGAAAGATTCATCAACAACCTCAACATTCAAAAACACCAACAAATTCAACAGAAACCACAACAATGAAAAACACCTAAAAATCCAACAACAACATCAACATTGAAAGTCACCAACAAATTCAACAAAAACCTCAACAATGAAAAGCACCAAATAATGCATCAACAACCTCAACATTCAAAAACAACAAAAAATTCAACAAAAACCTCAACAATGAAAAACACCGAAAAATTCAACAACAACCTCAACTTTGAAAAACACCAACAACTTCAACAACCTCAACATTGAAAAACACCAACAAATTCAACTGCAAGCTCAACTTTGAAAAATACAAAAATGATCAAAAAAAACCATTGATAACACCAATTAATTCAACAACCTCAACATTGAAAATCACCAACAAATTCAACAACAACCTCAACAATGAAAAACACCAACAAATTCAACAAAAACCTCAACAATGAAAAACACCGAAAGATTCATCAACAACCTCAACATTCAAAAAACCAACAAACTCAACAGAAACCTCAACAATGAAAAACACCTAAAAATTCAACAACAACCTCAACATTTAAAATCACCAACAAAATCAACAACAACCTCAACTTTGAAAGACACCAACAAATTCAAAAACCTCAACATGGAAAAACACCAACAAATTCAACCATAACCTCAATATTGAAAATCACCAACAAATTCAACAACAACCTCAACAATGAAAAACACCAAATAATGCATCATCAACCTCAACAGTCAAAAACAACAAAAAATTCAACAAAAACCTCAACAATGAAAAACACCGAAAAATTCAACAACAACCTCAACTTTCAACAACACCAACAACTTCAACAACCTCAACATTGAAAATCACCAACAAATTCAACAACAACCTCAACAATGAAAAACATCAAAAAATGCAACAACAACCTCAACATTGAAAATCACCAACAAATTCAACAACAACCTCAACTTTGAAAAACACCAACAAATTCAAAAACCTCAACATGGAAAAACAGCAACAAATTGAACCAGAACCTCAATATTGAAAATCACCAACAAATTCAACAACAATCTCAACAATGAAAAACACAAACAATTTCAACAAAAACCTCAACAATGAAAAACATCAAAAAATTCATCAATAACCTCAACATTCAAAAACGCCAACAAATTCAACAAAAACCTCAACAATGAAAAAAACCAAAAAATTCAACAACAACCTCAACATTGAAAATCACCAACAAATTCAACAAAAACCTCAACAATGAAAAACACCAAAAAATTCAACCACAACCTCAACATTGAAAATCACCAACAAATTCAAAAACAACCTCAACAATGAAAAACACCAACAAATTGTACATAAACCTCAACAAGGAAAAACACCGAAAGATTCATCAACAACCTCAAAATTCAAAAATACCAACAAATTATACAGAAACCACAACAATGAAATACACCTAAAAATTCAACAACAACCTTAGCATTGAAAATCACCAACAAATTCAACAATAACCTCAACAATGAAAAACACCAAATAATGCATCAACAACCTCAACATTCAAAAACAACAAAAAATTCAACAAAAACCTCAACAATGAAAAACACCGAAAAATTCAACAACAAACTCAACATTGAAAATCACCAACAAATTCAAAAACAACATCAACTTTGAAACATAGAAAAATGATCAAAAAAAACCATTGAAAACACCAATGAATTCAACAACCTCAAAATTTAAAATCAACAACCAATTCAACAACAACCTCAGCAATGAAAAACATCAAAAAATGCAACAACAACCTCAACATTGAAAATTACCAACAAATTCAACAGCAACCTCAACTTTGAAAAACACCAACAAATTCAAAAACCTCAACATGGAAAAACAACAACAAAGTGAACCAGAACCTCAATATTGAAAATCACCAACAAATTCAACAACAACCTCAACAATGAATAACACAAACAATTTCAACAAAAACGTCAACATTGAAAATCACCAAAAAATTCAACAACAACCTCAACTTTGAAAAACAACAACAAATTCAACAACCTCAACATTGCAAAACACCAACAATTTCAACTGCAACCTCAACTTTGAAAAATACAAAAAAGATTTTAAAAAACCATTGATAACACCAATAATTTCAACAACATCAACTTTGAAAAACACCAACATATTCAACCACAACCTCAACATTGAAAATCACCAACAAAGTCAACAAAAACCTCAACAATGAAAAACACCAACAAATTCAACAAACACCTCAACAATGAAAAACACCAACAAATTCAACAACAAACTCAGCTTTGAAAAACACAAACAAATTCAACAACCTCAACATTGAAAAACACCAACAAATTCAACAACAACCTCAACTTTCAAAAATACAAAAAGGTTCAACAAAATAAAAATTGATAACAACAACAAATTCAACAACAACCTCAATATTGAAAATCAACAACAAATTTAACAACAACCTCAACAATGAAAAACACCAAACAATTCAACAACAACCTCAACATTCAAAAACAGCAACAAATTCAACAACAACCTCAACAATGAAAAGCACCAAAAAATTCATCAACAACCTCAACATTCAAAAACAGCAACAAATTCAACAAAAACCTCAACAATTAAAAACACCAAAAAATTCAACAACAACGTTAACTTTGAAAAATACCAACAATTTCAACAACCTCAACAATGAAAAACACCAACAAATTCAACAACAAACTCAACATTGAAAATCACCAAAAAATTCAACAACAACCTCAACACTGAAAAACTCCAACAATTTCAACAACAACCTCAACAATGAAAAGCACCAAAAAATTCAACAAAAACCTCAACAAGGAAAAACACCAAAAGATTCATCAACAACCTCAACATTCAGAAAACCAACAAACTCAACAGAAACCTCAACAATGAAAAAATCTTAAAAATTCAACAACAACCTCAACATTGAAAATCACCAACAAATTCAACAACAACCTCAACAATGAAAAACACCAAATAATGCATCAACAACCTCAACATTCAAAAACAACAAAAAATTCAACAACAACCTCAACAATGAAAAACACCGAAAAAATCAGCAACAAACTCAACTTTGAACAACACCAACAACTTCAACAACCTCAACATTGAAAAACACCAACAAATTCAACTGCAACCTCAACTTTGAAAATTAGAAAAATGATCAATAAAAACCATTGATAACACCAATGAATTCAACAACCTCAACATTGAAAATCACCAACAAATTCAACAACAACCTCAGCAATGAAAAACATCAAAAAATGCAACAACAACCTCAACATTGAAAATCACCAACAAATTCAACAAAAAACTCAACAATGAAAAACACCAAAAAATTCAACAACAACCTCAACTTTGAAAAACACCAACAAATTCAACAACCTCAACTTTGCAAAACACCAACAATTTCAACTGCAACCTCAACTTTGAAAAATACAAAAAAGATTTTAAAAAACCATTGATAACACCAATAATTTCTACAACATCAACTTTGAAAAACACCAACAAATTCAACCACAACATCAACATTGAAAATCACCAACAAAGTCAACAACAACCTCAACAATGAAAAACACCAACAAATTCAACAAAAACCTCAACAATGAACAACACCAACAAATTCAACAACAAACTCAGCTTTGAAAAACACAAACAAATTCAACAACCTCAACATTGAAAAACACCAACAAATTCAACAACAACCTCAACTTTCAAAAATACAAAAAGGTTCAACAAAATAATAATTGATAACAACAACAAATTCAACAACAACCTCAATATTGAAAATCACCAACAAATTTAACAACAACCTCAACAATGAAAAACACCAAACAATTCAACAACAACCTCAACTTTCAACAACACCAACAACTTCAACAACCTCAACATTGAAAAACACCAACAATTTCAACTGCAACCTCAACTTTGAAACATAGAAAAATGATCAAAAAAAACCATTGATAACACCAATGAATTCAACAACCTCAATGTTTAAAATCACGAACAAATACAACAACAACCTCAGCAATGAAAAACATCAATAAATGCAACAACAACCTCAACATTGAAAATTACCAACAAATTCAACAACAACCTCAACTTTGAAAAACACCAACAAATTCAAAAACCTCAACATGGAAAAACAACAACAAATTGAACCAGAACCTCAATATTGAAAATCACCAACAAATTCAACAACAACCCCAACAATGAAAAACACAAACAATTTCAACAAAAACCTCAACAATGAAAAACACCAAAAAATTCATCAACAACCGCAACATTCAAAAACGCTAACAAATTCAACAAAAACCACAACAATGAAAAACACTAAAAAATTCAAAAACAACCTCAACATTGAAAATCACCAACAAATTCAACAAAAACCTCAACAATGAAAAACACCAAAAAATTCAACAACAACCTCAACTTTGAAAAACACCAACAAATTCAACAACCTCAACTTTGCAAAACAGCAACAATTTCAACTGCAACCTCAACTTTGAAAAATACTGATATGATTTAAAGAAACCATTGATAACACCAATAATTTCAACAACATCAACTTTGAAAAACACCAACAAATTCAACCACAACCTCAACATTGAAAATCACCAACAAGGTCAACAACAACCTCAACAATGAAAAACACCAACAAATTCAACAAAAACCTCAACAATGAAAAACACCACCAATTCAACAACAAACTCAGCTTTGAAAAACACAAACATATTCAACAACCTCAACATTGAAAAACACCAACAAATTCAACAACAACCTCAACAATGAAAAACACCAAAAAATTCATCAACAACCTCAACATTCAAAAACAGCAACAAATTCAACAAAAACCTCAACAATTAAAAAGACCAAAAAATTCAACAACAACGTCAACTTTGAAAAATACCAATAAATTCAGCAACCTCAATAATGAAAAACACCAACAAATTCAACAACAAACTCAACATTGAAAATCACCAAAAAATTCAACAACAACCTCAACATTGAAAAAATTCCAACAATTTCAACAACAACCTCAACAATGAAAAACACCAAAAAATTCTACAACAAACTCAACATTGAAAATCACCAACAAATTCAACAACAACATCAACTTTGAAAAACACCAACAAATCCAAAAACCTCAACATGGAAAAACACCAGCAAATTCAACCACAACCTCAACATTGAAAATCACCAACAAATCCCACAACAACCTCAACAATGAAAAACACCAACAAATTGTACAATAACCTGAACAAGGAAAAACACCGAAAGATTCATCAACAACCTCAACATTCAAAAACACCAACAAATTCAACAGAAACCACAACAATGAAAAACACCTAAAAATTCAACAACAACCTCAACATTGAAAGTCACCAACAAATTCAACAAAAACCTCTACAATGAAAAGCACCAAATAATGCATCAACAACCTCAACATTCAAAAACAACAAAAAATTCAACAAAAACCTCAACAATGAAAAACACCGAAAAATTCAACAACAACCTCAACTTTGAAAAACACCAACAACTTCAACAACCTCAACATAGAAAAACACCAACAAATTCAACTGCAAGCTCAACTTTGAAAAATACAAAAATGATCAAAAAAAACCATTGATAACACCAATGAATTCAACAACCTCAACATTGAAAATCACCAACAAATTCAACAACAACATCAACAATGAAAAACACCAACAAATTCAACAAAAACCTCAACAGTGAAAAGCACCGACAGATTCATCAACAACCTCAACATTCAAAAAACCAACAAACTCAACAGAAACCTCAACAATGAAAAACACCTAAAAATTCAACAACAACCACAACATTGAAAATCACCAACAAATTCAACAAAAACCTCAACAATGAAAAACACCAAATAATGCATCAACAACCTCAACATTCAAAAACAACAATAAATTCAACAAAAACCTCAACAATGAAAAACACCGAAAAATTCAACAACAAACTCAACTTTGAACAACACCAACAACTTCAACAACATCAACATTGAAAAACACCAACAAATTCAACTGCAAGCTCAACTTTGAAAAATACAAAAATGATCAAAAAAAACCATTGATAACACCAATGAATTCAACAACCTCAACATTGAAAATCACCAACAAATTCAACAACAACATCAACAATGAAAAACACCAACAAATTCAACAAAAACCTCAACAGTGAAAAGCACCGACAGATTCATCAACAACCTCAACATTCAAAAAACCAACAAACTCAACAGAAACCTCAACAATGAAAAACACCTAAAAATTCAACAACAACCTCAACATTGAAAATCACCAACAAATTCAACAAAAACCTCAACAATGAAAAACACCAAATAATGCATCAACAACCTCAACATTCAAAAACAACAAAAAATTGAACAAAAACCTCAACAATGAAAAACACCGAAAAATTCAACAACAAACTCAACTTTGAACAACACCAACAACTTCAACAACCTCAACATTGAAAAACACCAACAATTTCAACTGCAACCTCAACTTTGAAAATTACAAAAATGATCCAAAAAAACCATTGATAGCACCAATGAATTCAACAACCTCAACATTGAAAATCACCAACAAATTCAACAACAACCTCAGCAATGAAAAACATCAAAAAATGCAACAACAGCCTCAACATTGAATATCACCAACAAATTCAACAACAACCTCAACTTTGAAAAACACCAACAAATTCAAAAACCTCAACATGGAAAAACAGGAACAAATTGAACCAGAACCTCAATATTGAAAATCACCAACAAATTCAACAACAACCTCAACAATGAAAAACACAAACAATTTCAACAAAAACCTCAACAATGAAAATCATCAAAAAATTCATCAACAACCTCAACATTCAAAAACGCCAACAAATTTAACAAAAACCTCAACAATGAAAAACACCAACAAATTCAACAACAACCTCAACTTTGAAAAACACCAACAAATTCAACAACCTCAACATTGCAAAACACCAACAATTTCAACTGCAACCTCAACTTTGAAAAATACAAAAAAGATTTAAAAAAAACCATTGATAACACCAATAAGTTCAACAACATCAACTTTGAAAAACACCAACAAATTCAACCACAACCTCAACATTGAAAATCACCAACAAAGTCAACAACAACCTCAACAATGAAAAACACCAACAAATTCAACAAAAACCACAACAATGAACAACAACAACAAATTCAACAACAAACTCAGCTTTGAAAAACACAAACATATTCAACAACCTCAACATTGAAAAACACCAACAAATTCAACAACAACCTCAACTTTCAAAAATACAAAAAGGATCAAAAAAATAAAATTGATAACCACAACAAATTCAACAACAACCTCAATATTGAAAATCACCAACAAATTTAACAACAACCTCAACAATGAAAAACATCAAACAATTCAACAACAACCTCAACATTCAAAAACACCAACAAATTCAACAACAACCTCAACAATGAAATACACCAAAAAATTCATCAACAACCTCAACATTCAAAAACAGCAACAAATTCAACAAAAACCTCAACAATTAAAAAGACCAAAAAATTCAACAACAACGTCAACTTTGAAAAATACCAATAAATTCAGCAACCTCAATAATGAAAAACACCAACAAATTCAACAACAACCTCAACATTGAAAAAATTCCAACAATTTCAACAACAACCTCAACAATGAAAAACACCAAAAAATTCAACCACAACCTCAACATTGAAAATCACCAACAAATCCAACAACAACCTCAACATTGAAAGTCACCAACAAATTCAACAACAACCTCAACAATGAAAAGCACCAAATATTGCATCAACAACCTCAACATTCAAAAACAACAAAAAATTCAACAAAAACCTCAACAATGAAAAACACCGAAAAATTCAACAACAACCTCAACTTTGAAAAACACCAACAACTTCAACAACCTCAACATTGAAAAACACCAACAAATTCAACTGCAAGCTCAACTTTGAAAAATACAAAAATGATCAAAAAAAACCATTGATAACACCAATGAATTCAACAACCTCAACAATGAAAAACACCAACAAATTCAACAAAAACCTCAACAGTGAAAAACACCGACAGATTCATCAACAACCTCAACATTCAAAAAAGCAACAAACTCAACAGAAACCTCAACAATGAAAAACACCTAAAAATTCAACAACAACCTCAACATTGAAAGTCACCAACAAATTCAACAAAAACCTCAACAATGAAAAACACCAAATAATGCATCAACAACCTCAACATTCAAAAACAACAAAAAATTCAACAACAACCTCAACAATGAAAAACACCGAAAGATTCAACAACAAACTCAACTTTGAACAACACCAACAACTTCAACAACCTCAACATTGAAAAACACCAACAATTTCAACTGCAACCTCAACTTTGAAAATTACAAAAATGATCCAAAAAAACCATTGATAGCACCAATGAATTCAACAACCTCAACATTGAAAATCACCAACAAATTCAACAACAACCTCAGCAATGAAAAACATCAAAAAATGCAACAACAGCCTCAACATTGAATATCACCAACAAATTCAACAACAACCTCAACTTTGAAAAACACCAACAAATTTAAAAACCTCAACATGGAAAAACAGGAACAAATTGAACCAGAACCTCAATATTGAAAATCACCAACAAATTCAACAACAACCTCAACAATGAAAAACACCAACAAATTCAACAAAAACCTCAACAATGAACAACACCAACAAATTCAACAACAAACTCAGCTTTGAAAAACACAAACAAATTCAACAACCTCAACATTGAAAAACACCAACAAATTCAACAACAACCTCAACTTTCAAAAATACAAAAAGGTTCAACAAAATAAAAATTGATAACAACAACAAATTCAACAACAACCTCAATATTGAAAATCACCAACAAATTTAACAACAACCTCAACAATGAAAAACACCAAACAATTCTGCAACAACCTCAACATTCAAAAACACCAACAAATTCAACAACAACCTCAACAATGAAAAACACCAAAAAATTCATCAACAACCTCAACATTCAAAAACACCAACAAATTCAACAAAAACCTCAACAATTAAAATCACCAAAAAATTCAACAACAACCTCAACTTTCAACAACACCAACAACTTCAACAACCTCAACATTGAAAAACACCAACAATTTCAACTGCAACCTCAACTTTGAAACATAGAAAAATGATCAAAAAAAACCATTGATAACACCAATGAATTCAAAAACCTCAATGTTTAAAATCACGAACAAATACAACAACAACCTCAGCAATGAAAAACATCAATAAATGCAACAACAACCACAACATTGAAAATTACCAACAAATTCAACAACAACCTCAACTTTGAAAAACACCAACAAATTCAAAAACCTCAACATGGAAAAACAACAACAAATTGAACCAGAACCTCAATATTGAAAATCACCAACAAATTCAACATCAACCCCAACATTGAAAAACATCAATAAATGCAACAACAACCTCAACATTGAAAATTACCAACAATTTCAACAAAAACCTCAACAATGAAAAACACCAAAAAATTCATCAACAACCGCAACATTCAAAAACGCTAACAAATTCAACAAAAACCACAACAATGAAAAACACCAAAAAATTCAAAAACAACCTCAACATTGAAAATCACCAACAAATTCAACAAAAACCTCAACAATGAAAAACACCAAAAAATTCAACAACAACCTCATCTTTGAAAAGCACCAACAAATTCAACAACCTCAACTTTGCAAAACAGCAACAATTTCAACTGCAACCTCAACTTTGAAAAATACTGATATGATTTAAAGAAACCATTGATAACACCAATAATTTCAACAACATCAACTTTGAAAAACACCAACAAATTCAACCACAACCTCAACATTGAAAATCACCAACAAGGTCAACAACAACCTCAACAATGAAAAACACCAACAAATTCAACAAAAACCTCAACAATGAAAAACACCACCAATTCAACAACAAACTCAGCTTTGAAAAACACAAACATATTCAACAACCTCAACATTGAAAAACACCAACAAATTCAACAACAACCTCAACTTTCAAAAATACAAAAAGGATCAAAAAAATAAAATTGATAACCACAACAAATTCAACAACAACCTCAATATTGAAAATCACCAACAAATTTAACAACAACCTCAACAATGAAAAACATTAAAAAATTCAACAACAACCTCAACATTCAAAAACATCAACAAATTCAACAACAACCTCAAAAATGAAAAACACCAAAAAATTCATCAACAACCTCAACATTCAAAAAATTCCAAATATTTCAACAACAACCTCAACAATGAAATACACCAAAAAATTCTACAACAAACTCAACATTGAAAATCACCAACAAATTCAACAACAACATCAACTTTGAAAAACACCAACAAATCCAAAAACCTCAACATGGAAAAACACCAGCAAATTCAACCACAACCTCAACATTGAAAATCACCAACAAATCCCACAACAACCTCAACAATGAAAAACACCAACAAATTGTACAATAACCTGAACAAGGAAAAACACCGAAAGATTCATCAACAACCTCAACATTCAAAAACACCAACAAATTCAACAGAAACCACATCAATGAAAAACACCTAAAAATTCAACAACAACCTCAACATTGAAAGTCACCAACAAATTCAACAAAAACCTCAACAATGAAAAGCACCAAATAATGCATCAACAACCTCAACATTCAAAAACAACAAAAAATTCAACAAAAACCTCAACAATGAAAAACACTGAAAAATTCAACAACAACCTCAACTTTGAAAAACACCAACAACTTCAACAACCTCAACATTGAAAAACACCAACAAATTCAACTGCAAGCTCAACTTTGAAAAATACAAAAATGATCAAAAAAAACCATTGATAACACCAATGAATTCAACAACCTCAACATTGAAAATCACCAACAAATTCAACAACAACATCAACAATGAAAAACACCAACAAATTCAACAAAAACCTCAACAGTGAAAAACACCGACAGATTCATCAACAACCTCAACATTCAAAAAACCAACAAACTCAACAGAAACCTCAACAATGAAAAACACCTAAAAATTCAACAACAACCTCAACATTGAAAGTCACCAACAAATTCAACAAAAACCTCAACAATGAAAAACACCAAATAATGCATCAACAACCTCAACATTCAAAAACAACAAAAAATTCAACAAAAACCTCAACAATGAAAAACACCGAAAAATTCAACAACAAACTCAACTTTGAACAACACCAACAACTTCAACAACCTCAACATTGAAAAACACCAACAATTTCAACTGCAACCTCAACTTTGAAAATTACAAAAAAGATCCAAAAAAACCATTGATAGCACCAATGAATTCAACAACCTCAACATTGAAAATCACCAACAAATTCAACAACAACCTCAGCAATGAAAAACATCAAAAAATGTAACAACAGCCTCAACATTGAATATCACCAACAAATTCAACAACAACCTCAACTTTGAAAAACACCAACAAATTCAAAAACCTCAACATGGAAAAACAGGAACAAATTGAACCAGAACCTCAATATTGAAAATCACCAACAAATTCAACAACAACCTCAACAATGAAAAACACAAACAATTTCAACAAAAACCTCAACAATGAAAATCATCAAAAAATTCATCAACAACCTCAACATTCAAAAACGCCAACAAATTTAACAAAAACCTCAACAATGAAAAACACCAACAAATTCAACAACAACCTCAACTTTGAAAAACACCAACAAATTCAACAACCTCAACATTGCAAAACACCAACAATTTCAACTGCAACCTCAACTTTGAAAAATGCAAAAAAGATTTAAAAAAAACCATTGATAACACCAATAAGTTCAACAACATCAACTTTGAAAAACACCAACAAATTCAACCACAACCTCAACATTGAAAATCACCAACAAAGTCAACAACAACCTCAACAATGAAAAACACCAACAAATTCAACAAAAACCTCAACAATGAACAACACCAACAAATACAACAACAAACTCAGCTTTGAAAAACACAAACATATTCAACAACCTCAACATTGAAAAACACCAACAAATTCAACAACAACCTCAACTTTCAAAAATACAAAAAGGATCAAAAAAATAAAATTGATAACCACAACAAATTCAACAACAACCTCAATATTGAAAATCACCAACAAATTTAACAACAACCTCAACAATGAAAAACATCAAACAATTCAACAACAACCTCAACATTCAAAAACACCAACAAATTCAACAACAACCTCAACAATGAAATACACCAAGAAATTCATCAACAACCTCAACATTCAAAAACAGCAACAAATTCAACAAAAACCTCAACAATTAAAAAGACCAAAAAATTCAACAACAACGTCAACTTTGAAAAATACCAATAAATTCAGCAACCTCAATAATGAAAAACACCAACAAATTCAACAACAACCTCAACATTGAAAAAATTCCAACAATTTCAACAACAACCTCAACAATGAAAAACACCAAAAAATTCTACAACAAACTCAACATTGAAAATCACCAACAAATTCAACAACAACATCAACTTTGAAAAACACCAACAAATCCAAAAACCTCAACATGGAAAAACACCAGCAAATTCAACCACAACCTCAACATTGAAAATCACCAACAAATCCAACAACAACCTCAACAATGAAAAACACCAACAAATTGTACAAAAACCTGAACAAGGAAAAACAACGAAAGATTCATCAACAACCTCAACATTCAAAAACACCAACAAATTCAACAGAAACCACAACAATGAAAAACACCTAAAAATTCAACAACAACCTCAACATTGAAAGTCACCAACAAATTCAACAAAAACCTCAACAATGAAAAGCACCAAATATTGCATCAACAACCTCAACATTCAAAAACAACAAAAAATTCAACAAAAACCTCAACAATGAAAAACACCGAAAAATTCAACAACAACCTCAACTTTGAAAAACACCAACAACTTCAACAACCTCAACATTGAAAAACACCAACAAATTCGACTGCAAGCTCAACTTTGAAAAATACAAAAATGATCAAAAAAAACCATTGATAACACCAATGAATTCAACAACCTCAACAATGAAAAACACCAACAAATTCAACAAAAACCTCAACAGTGAAAAACACCGACAGATTCATCAACAACCTCAACATTCAAAAAACCAACAAACTCAACAGAAACCTCAACAATGAAAAACACCTAAAAATTCAACAACAACCTCATCATTGAAAATCACCAACAAATTCAACAAAAACCTCAAAAATGAAAAACACCAAATAATGCATCAACAACCTCAACATTCAAAAACAACAAAAAATTCAACAAAAACCTCAACAATGAAAAACACCGAAAGATTCAACAACAAACTCAACTTTGAACAACACCAACAACTTCAACAACCTCAACATTGAAAAACACCAACAATTTCAACTGCAACCTCAACTTTGAAAATTACAAAAATGATCCAAAAAAAACCATTGAAAGCACCAATGAATTCAACAACCTCAACATTGAAAATCACCAACAAATTCAACAACAACCTCAGCAATGAAAAACATCAAAAAATGCAACAACAGCCTCAACATTGAATATCACCAACAAATTCAACAACAACCTCAACTTTGAAAAACACCAACAAATTCAAAAACCTCAACATGGAAAAACAACAACAAATTGAACCAGAACCTCAATATTGAAAATCACCAACAAATTCAACAACAACCTCAACAATGAAAAACACAAACAATTTCAACAAAAACCTCAACAATGAAAATCATCAAAAAATTCATCAACAACCTCAACATTCAAAAACGCCAACAAATTCAACAAAAACCGCAACAATGAAAAACACCAAAAAATTCAACAACAACCTCAACTTTGAAAAACACCAACAAATTCAACAACCTCAACATTGCAAAACACCAACAATTTCAACTGCAACCTCAACTTTGAAAAATACAAAAAAGATTTTAAAAAAACCATTGATAACACCAATAAGTTCAACAACATCAACTTTGAAAAACACCAACAAATTCAACCACAACCTCAACATTGAAAATCACCAACAAAGTCAACAACAACCTCAACAATGAAAAACACCAACAAATTCAACAAAAACCTCAACAATGAACAACACCAACAAATTCAACAACAAACTCAGCTTTGAAAAACCAAACAAATTCAACAACCTCAACACTGAAAAACACCAACAAATTCAACAACAACCTCAACTTTCAAAAATACAAAAAGGTTCAACAAAATAAATATTAATAACAACAACAAATTCAACAGCAACCTCAATATTGAAAATTACCAACAAATTTAACAACAACCTCAACAATGAAAAACATCAAACAATTCAACAACAACCTCAACAATGAAAAACACCAACAAATTCAACAAAAACCTCAACAATGAAAAACACCAACAAATTCAACAACAAACTCAGCTTTGAAAAACACAAACATATTCAACAACCTCAACATTGAAAAACACCAACAAATTCAACAACAACCTCAACTTTCAAAAATACAAAAAGGTTCAACAAAATAAAAATTGATAACAACAACAAATTCAACAACAACCTCAATATTGAAAATCACCAACAAATTTAACAACAACCTCAACAATGAAAAACATCAAACAATTCAACAACAACCTCAACATTCAAAAACACCAACAAATTCAACAACAACCTCAACAATGAAAAACACCAAAAAATTCAACAACAACCTCAACATTGAAAATCACCAACAAATTCAACAAAAAACTCAACAATGAAAAACACCAAAAAATTCAACAACAACCTCAACTTTGAAAAACACCAACAAATTCAACAACCTCAACATTGCAAAACACCAACAATTTCAACTGCAACCTCAACTTTGAAAAATACAAAAAAGATTTAAAAAAACAATTGATAACACCAATAATTTCAACAACATCAACTTTGAAAAGCACCAACAAATTCAACCACAACCTCAACATTGAAAATCACCAACAAAGGCAACAACAACCTCAACAATGAAAAACACCAACAAATTCAACAAAAACCTCAACAATGAAAAACACCAACAAATTCAACAACAAACTCTGCTTTGAAAAACACAAACAAATTCAACAACCTCAACATTGAAAAACATCAACAAATTCAACAACAACCTCAACTTTCAAAAATACAAAAAGGTTCAACAAAATAAAAATTGATAACAACAACAAATTCAACAACAACCTCAATATTGAAAATCACCAACAAATTTAACAACAACCTCAACAATGAAAAACACCAAACAATTCAACAACAACCTCAACATTCAAAAACACCAACAAATTCAACAAAAACCTCAACAATTAAAATCACCAAAAAATTCAACAACAACATCAACTTTGAAAAATACCAACAAATTCAACAACCTCAACAATGAAAAACACCAACAAATTCAACAACAAACTCAACATTGAAAATCACTAAAAAATTCAACAACAACTACAACATTGAAAGACTCCAACAATTTCAACAACAACCTCAACAATGAAAAACAACAAAAAACTCAACAACAAACTCAACATTGAAAATCACCAACAAATTCAACAACAACATCAACTTTGAAAAACACCAACAAATTCAAAAACCTCAACATGGAAAAACACCAACAAATTCAACCACAACCTCAACATTGAAAATCACCAACAAATTCATCAACAACTTCAACATTCAAAAACACCAACAAATTCAACAAACACCTCAACAATGAAAAACACCAACAAATTCATCAACAACCTCAACATTCAAAAACACCAACAAATGTTACAGAAATCACAACAATGCGAAACACCAAAAAATTCAAAAACAACCTCAACATTCAAAATCACCAACAAATTCAACAAAAACCTCAACAATGAAAAACACCAAAAAATTCATGAACAACCTCAACATTGAAAAACACCAACAAATTCAACAAAAACCTCAACAATGAAAAACACCAAAAAATTCAACAACAACAAATTCAACGGCAACCTCAACTTGGAAAAATACAAAAAAGATCAAAAAAAACATTGATAACACCAATAAATTCAACAACCTTAACAATGAAAAACACCAACAAATTCAACAAAAACCTCAACAATGAAAAACACCAACAAATTCAACAAAAACCTCAACAATGAAAAACACCAACAAATTCAACAACAAACTCAGCTTTGAAAAACACAAACAAATTCAACAACCTCAACATTGAAAAACACCAACACATTCAACAACAACATCAACTTCCAAAAATACAAAAAGGTTCAACAAAATAAAAATTGATAACAACAACAAATTCAACAACAACCACAATATTGAAAATCACCAACAAATTTAACAACAACCTCAACAATGAAAAACACCAAACAATTCAACAACAACCTCAACATTAAAAAACACCAACAAATTCAACAACAACATCAACAATGAAAAACACCAAAAAATTCATCAACAACCTCAACATTCAAAAACACCAACAAATTCAACAACAGCCTCAACAATTAAAAACACCAAAAAATTCAACAACAACGTTAACTTTGAAAAATACCAACAAATTCAACAACCTCAACAATGAAAAACACCAACAAATTCAACAACAAACTCAACATTGAAAATCACCAAAAAATTCAACAACAACCTCAACACTGAAAAACTCCAACAATTTCAACAACAACCTCAACAATCAAAAGCACCAAAAAATTCAACAACAAACTCAACATTGAAAATCACCAACAAATTCAACCACAACCTTAACATTGAAAATCACCAACAAATTCAACAACAACCTCAACAATGAAAAACACCAACAAATTGAACAAAAACCTCAACAAGGAAAAACACCGAAAGATTCATCAACAACCTCAACATTCAAAAACACCAACAAATTCAACAGAAACCACAGCAATGAAAAACACCTAAAAATTCAACAACAACATCAACATTGATAGTCACCAACAAATTCAACAAAAACCTCAACAATGAAAAACACCGAAAAATTCAACAACAACCTCAACTTTGAAAAACACCAACAACTTCAACAACCTCAACATTGAAAAACACCAACAAATTCAACTGCAAGCTCAACTTTGAAAAATACAAAAATGATCAAAAAAACCCATTGATAACATCAATTAACTCAACAACCTCAACATTGAAAATCACCAACAAATTCAACAACAACCTCAACAATGAAAAACACCAACAAATTCAACATAAACTTCAACAATGAAAAACACCGAAAGATTCATCAACAACCTCAACATTCAAAAACCAACAAACTCAACAGAAACTTCAACAATGAAAAATACCTAAAAATTCAACAACAACCTCAACATTGAAAATCACCAACAAATTCAACAACAACCTCAACAATGAAAAACACCGAATAATGCATCAACAACCTCAACATTCAAAAACAAAAAATAAATTCAACAAAAACCTCAACAATGAAAAACACCGAAAAATTCAACAACAAACTCAACTTTGAACAACACTAACAACTTCAACAACCTCAACATTGAAAAACACCAACAATTTCAACTGCAACCTCAACTTTGAAAATTAGAAAAATGATCAAAAAAAACCATTGATAACACCAATGAATTCAACAACCTCAACATTGAAAATCACCAACAAATTCAACAACAACCTCAGCAATGAAAAACATCAAAAAATGCAACAACAACCTCAACATTGAAAATCACCAACAAATTCAACAACAACCTCAACTTTGAAAAACAACAACAAATTCAAAAACCTCAACATGGAAAAACAGGAACAAATTGAACCAGAACCTCAATATTGAAAATCACCAACAAATTCAACAACAACCTCAACATTCAAAAACTCCAACAATTTCAACAACAACCTCAACAATGAAAAACACCAAAAAACTCAACAACAAACTCAACATTGAAAATCACCAACAAATTCAACAACAACATCAACATTGAAAAATACAAAAAAGATTTTAAAAAACCACTGATAACACCAATAAATTCAACAACCTCAGCATTGAAAATCACCAACAAATTCAACAACAACCTCAGCAATGAAAAACATCAAAAAATTCAAAAACAACCTCAACTTTGAAAAACACCAGAAAAATTCAACAACCTCAACATTGTGAAACAGCAACAAATTCAACTGCAACCTCAACTATCAAAAAAACAATCAGATTCAAAAAAAAACATTGAATACACCAAAAAATTCAACAGCAACCTCAACTTTGAAAATCACCAACAAATTCAACATAAACCTCAACAATGAAGAGCACCTAAAAATTCAACAACAACCTCAACATTCAAATATACCAACAAATTCAACAACAACCTCAACAATGAAAATCACCAACAAATTCAACAAAAACCTCAACAATGAATAACACCAAAAGATTCATCAACAACCTCAACATTCAAAAAAACCAACAAACTCAACAGAAACCTCAACAATGAAAAACACCTAAAAATTCAACAACAACCTCAACATTGAAAATCACCAACAAATTCCACAACAACCTCAACAATGAAAAATACCAAATAATGCATCAACAACCTCAACATTCAAAAACAACAAAAAATTCAACAAAAACCTCAACAATGAAAAACACCGAAAAATTCAGCAACAACCTCAACTTTGAACAACACCAACAACTTCAACAACCTCAACATTGAAAAACACCAACAATTTCAACTGCAACCTCAACTTTGAAACATAGAAAAATGATCAAAAAAAAACCATTGATAACACCAATGAAGTTAACAACCTCAACATTCAAAATCACCAACAAATTCAACAACAACCTCAGCAATGAAAAACATCAAAAAATGCAACAAAAACCTCAACATTGAAAATCACCAACAAATACAACAACAACCTCAACTTTGAAAAACACCAACAAATTCAAAAACCTCTCACCAACAAATTCTACAAAAACCTCAACAATGAAAAACAGCAAAATATTAATCAACAACCTCAACATTCAAAAACACCAACAAATTCAACTGCTACCACAACTTTGATAAATACAAAAAAGATCAAAAACAACCATTGATAACACCAATAAATTGAACAACCTCAACAGTGAAAATCACCAACAAATTCAACAACAACCTCAACAGTGAAAAACACCAACAAATTCAACAATAACCTCAACAATGAATAACATCAAAAATTCAACAACAACCTCAATTTGAAAAACGCCAACAAATTTAACAATAGCCTCAACAATGTAAAACATCAAAAATTCAACAACAACAACCACAACAATGAAAAACACCAAACAATTCAACAACAACCTCAACATTCAAAAACACCAACAAATTCATCAACAACGTCAACAAATAAAAACACCATAAAATTCAACAACAACGTCAACTTTGAAAAAGTCGAACAAATTCAACAACCTCAAATTTGAAAAACACCAACAAATTCACCAACAAACTCAACATTGAAAATCACCAAAAAATTCAACAACGACCTCAACTTTGAAAAACTCCAACAATTGCACAACAACCTCAACAATGAAAAACACCAATAAATTCAACAACAAACTCAACATTCAAAAATCACCAACAAATTCAACAACAACCTCAACTTTGAAAAACACCAACAAATTCAAAAACCTCAACTTTGAAAATCACCAACAAATTCAACAACAACATCAACAATGAGAAACACCAACAAATTCAACAACAACCTCAACAATGAATATCACCAAAAAATTCATCAACAACCTCAAAATTCAAAAACACCAACAAATTAAACAGAATCCTCAACAATGAAAAACACCAAAAAATTCAACAACAACCTCAAGATTTAAAATCACCAACAAATTCAACAAAAACCTCAACAATGAAAAGCACCAAAAAATTCAACAACAACCTCAACTTTGAAAAACATCAAAAAATTCCACAACCTCAACATTGAGAAACAGCAACAAATTGAACTGCAACCTCAACTTTGAAACATACAAAAAGATTCAAATATAAACATTGAATACACCAATAAATTCAACCACAACCTCAACATTGAAAATCACCAACAAATTCAACAACAAACTCAACTTTGAAAAACACCAAAAATTTCAAAAATCTCAACATTGAGAAACAGCAACAAATTCAACTGGAACCTCAACTTTGAAAAATAAAAAAAGATTCAAATAAAAAAATTGAATACAACAATAAATTCAACAACAATATCAACATTGAAAATCACCAACAAATTCAACAAAAACCTCAACAATGGAAAACACCAATAAAATTCATCAACAACCTCAACATTCAAAAACACCAAAAAATTCAACAAAAACCTCAACAATGAAAAACACCAACAAATTTAACAACAACCTCAACAATGAAAAACTCCAACAATTTGAACAACAACCTCAACAATGAAAAACACCAAAAAATTCAACAACAACCTCGACATTGAAAAACACCAACAAATTCAAAAACCTCAACATGGGAAAACACCAGCAAATCCAACCACAACCTCAACATTGAAAATCACCAACAAATTCAACAACAACCTCAACAATGAAAAACACCAACAAATTCAACAAAAACCTCAACAATGAAAAACACCAAAAAATTCATCAACAACCTCAACAAACAAAAACACCAACAAGTTGAACAGAAACCACAACAATGAAAAACACCAAAAAATTCAACAACAACCTCAACATTGAAAATCACCAACAAATTCAAAAAAAACCTCAACAATGAAAAACACCAAAAAATTCATAAACAACCTCAACATTCAAAAACACCAAAAAATTCAACAAAAGCCTCAACATTGAAAATCACCAACAAATTCAACAAAAACCTCAACAATGAAAGACACCAAAAATTTCATCAACAACCTCAACATTCAAAAGCACCAAAAAATTCAACAAAAGCCTCAACAATGAAAAACACCAAAAAATTCACAACAACCTCAACTTTGAAAAACACCAACAAATTCAAATGCTACCTCAACTTTGAAAAATACAAAAAAGATCATAAAAAAACCATTGATAACACCCATAAATTCAACAAGCTCAACATTGAACATCACCAACAAATTCAACAACAATCTCAACAGTGAAAAACACCAACAAATTCAACGAAAACCTCAACTTTTAAAAATACAAAAAGGTTCAACAAAATAAAAATTGATAACAACAAATTCAACAACAACCTCAATATTGAAAATTAGCCAACAAATTTAACAACAACCTCAACAATGAAAAACATCAAAAATTCAAAAACAACAACCACAACAATGAAAAACACAAAACAATTCAACAACAACCTCAACATTCAAAAACACCAACAAATTCAACAACAACCTCAAGAATGAAAAACACCAAAAAATTCATCAACAACCTCAACATTCAAAAACACCAATAAATTCAACAAATACCTCAACTATTAAAAACACCATAAAATTCAACAACAACGTCAACTTTGAAAAATACCAACAAATTCATCAACATCAACATTCAAATACACCAACAAATTCAACAACATACTCAACATTGAAAATCACCAAAAAATTCAACAACAACCTCAACATTGAAAAACTCCAACAATTGCAACAGCAACCTCAACAATGAAAAACACCAACAAATTCAACAACACACTCAACATTGAAATACACCAACAAATTCAACAACAACCTCAACTTTGAAAAACACCAACAAATTCAAAAACCTCAACATGGAAAAACACCAACAAATTCAACCACAACCTCAACATTGAAAATCACCAACAAATTCAACAACAACCTCTACAATGCAAAACACCAACAAATTCATCAAAAGCCTCAACCATGAATAACAACAAAAAATTCATCAACAACCTCAACATTCAAAAGCACCAACAAATGAAACAGAATCCTCAACAATGAAAAACACCAAAAAATTCAACAACAACCTCAACATTGAAAAACACCAATAAATTCAACAACCTCAACATGGAGAATCACCAAAAAATTTAACAAAAACCTCAACAATGAAAAACACCAATAAAATCATCAACCTCAATTTTGAAAAGCACCAAAAAATTCCACAGCCTCAACATTGAGAAAGAGCAACAAATTCAACTGCAACCTCAACTTTGATAAATACAAAAAGATTCAAATAAAAACATTGAATACACCAATAAATTCAACCACAACATCAACATTGAAAATCACCAAAAAATTCAACAAAAACCTCAAAAATGAAAAACACCAAAAAATTTAACGACAACCTCAACTTTGAAAAACACTAACAAATTCAACTGCAACCTCAACTTTGAAAAATACAAAAAGATTCAAATAAAAACATTGAATACACCAATAAATTCAACAACAACCTCAACATTGAAAATCACCAACAATCTCAACAAAACCTCAACAATGAAAAACACCAACAAATTCATCAACAACCCCAACATTCAAAAACACCATAAAATTCAACAAAAACCTCAACAATGAAAAACACCAAAAAATTCAACAACAACCTCAACATTGAAAAACTCCAACAATTTCAACAACAACCTCAACAATGAAAAACACCAAAAAATTCAACAAAAATCTCAACATTGAAAATCACCAACAAATTCAACAACAACCTGAACTTTGAAAAACACCAACAAATTCAAAAACCTCAACATTGAAAATCACCAACAAATTCAACAACAACCTCAACAATGAAAAACACCAACAAATTCAACAAAAACCTCTACAATGAAAAACACCAAAAAATTCATCAACAACCTCAACAAACAAAAACACCAACAAATACAACAGAAACCTCAACAATGAAAAACACCAAAAAATTCAACTACAACCTCAACATTGAAAATCTCCAACAAATTCTACAAAAACCTCAACAATGAAAAACAGCAAAATATTAATCAACAACCTCAACATTCAAAAACACCAACAAATTCAACTGCTACCACAACTTTGATAAATACAAAAAAGATCAAAAACAACCATTGATAACACCAATAAATTGAACAACCTCAACATTGAAAATCACCAACAAATTCAACAACAACCTCAACAATGAAAAACACCAACAAATTCAACAAAAACCTCAACAATGAATAACATCATAAATTCAACAACAACCTCAATTTGAAAAACGCCAACAGATTTAACAACCTCAACATTCAAATACACCAACAAATTCAACAACAAACTCAGCGTTGAAAAACACCAACAAATTCAACAACATCAGCATTGAAAAACAACAACAAATTCAACAACAACCTCAACTTTTAAAAATACAAAAACGTTCAACTAAATAAATATTGATAAAACCAACAAATTCAACAACAACCTCAATATTGAAAATCACCAACAAATTTAACAATAGCCTCAACAATGTAAAACATCAAAAATTCAACAACAACAACCACAACAATGAAAAACACCAAACAATTCAACAACAACCTCAACATTCAAAAACACCAACAAATTCATCAACAACGTCAACAATTAAAAACACCATAAAATTCAACAACAACGTCAATTTTGAAAAAGTCGAACAAATTCAACAACCTCAACAATGAAAAACACCAATAAATTCAACAACAAACTCAACATTGAAAATCACCAACAAATTCAACAACAACCTCAACTTTGAAAAACACCAACAAATTCGAAAACCTCAACTTTGAAAATCACCAACAAATTCAACAACAACCTCAACAATGAATAACACCAAAAAATTCATCAACAACCTCAAAATTCAAAAACACCAACAAATTAAACAGAATCCTCAACAATGAAAAACACCAAAGAATTCAACAACAACCTCAAGATTGAAAATCACCAACAAATTCAACAAAAACCTCAACAATGAAAAGCACCAAAAAATTCAACAACAACCTCAACTTTGAAAAACATCAAAAAATTCCACAACCTCAACATTGAGAAACAGCAACAAATTCAACTGCAACCTCAACTTTGAAACATACAAAAAGATTCAAATAAAAACATTGAATACACCAATAAATTCAACCACAACCTCAACATTGAAAATCACCAACAAATTCAACAACAACCTCAACATTGAAATACTCCAACAATTTCAACAACAACCTCAACAATGAAAAACACCAAAAAATTCAACAACAAACTCAACATTGAAAATCACCAACAAATTCTACAACAACCTCAACTTTGAAAAACACCAACAAATTCAAAAACCTCAACATTGAAAATCACCAACAAATTCAATAACAACCTCAACATTGAAAATCACCAACAAATTCAACAAAAACCTCAACAATGAAAAACACCAAAATATTAATCAACAACCTCAACATTCAAAAACACCAACAAATTCCACTGCTACCACAACTTTGATAAATACAAAAAAGATCAAAAAAAACCATTGATAACACCAATAAATTGAACAACCTCAACATTGAAAATCACCAACAAATTCAACAACAACCTCAACAATGAAAAACACCAACAAATTCAACAAAAAACTCAACAATGAATAACATCAAAAATTCAACAACAACCTCAATTTGAAAAACGCCAACAGATTTAAAAACCTCAACACTCAAATACACCAACAAATTCAACAACCTCAGCAATGAAAAACAACAACAAATTCAACAACAACCTCAACTTTTAAAAATACAAAAATGTTCAACAAACTTTAAATTGATAACACCAACAAATTCAACAACAACCTCAATATTGAAAATCATCAATAAATTTAACAAAATCCTCAACAATGAAAAACATCAAAATTTCAACAACAACAGCCACCACAATGAAAAACACCAAACAATTCAACAACAACCTCAACATTCAAAAACACCTACAAATTCATCAACAAGCTCAACAATTAAAAATACCATAAAATTCAACAACAACGTCAACCTTCAAAAATACCAACAAATTCAACAACCACAAATTTGAAAAACACCAACAAATTCAACAACAAACTCAACATTGAAAATCTCCAAAAAATTCAACAACGACCTCAACAATGAGAAACACCAATAAATTCAACAACCTCAACATGGAAAATCACCAAAAAATTCAACAAAAACCTCAACAATGAAAAGCACCAAAATATTCATCAACAACCTCAACTTTGAAAAACATCAAAAAATTCCACTACCTCAACATTGAGAAACATCAACAAATTCAACTGCAACATCAGCTTTGAAACATACCAAAAGATTCAAATAAAAACATTGAATACACCAATAAATTCAACCACAACATCAACATTGAAAATCACCAACAAATTCAACAAAAACCTCAACAATGAAATACACCAAAATATTCATCAACAACCTCAACATTCAAAAATACCAAAAAATTCAACAAAAACCTCAACAATGAAAAACACCAAAAATTTCAACAACAACCTCAACATTGAAAAACTCCAACAATTTCAACAACAACCTCAACAATGAAAAACACCGAAAAATTCAACAACAACCTCAACTTTGAAAAACACCAACAACTACAACAACTTCAACATTGAAAAACAACATCATATTCAACTGTACCCTCAACTTTGAAAAATACAAAAAAGATCAATAAAAACCATTGAGAACACCAATAAATTCAACAACCTCAACATTCAAAATCACCAACTAATTCAACAGCAACCTCAGCAATCAAAAACATCAAAAAATTCAAAAACAACCTCAACTTTGAAAAACACCAAAGAATTGAACAAACTCAACATTGAGTAAGAGCAACAAATTCAACTGCAGCCTCAACTTTGAAAAAGACAAAAAGATCCAAATAAAAACATTGAATACACCAATAAATTCAACAACAACCTCAACATTGAAAATCACCAACAAATTCAACAAAACCTCAACAATGAAAAAGACCAAAAAATTCATCAACAACCCCAACATTCAAAAACACCAAAAAATTCAACAAAAACCTCAACAATGAAAAACACCAAAAAATTCAACAACAACCTCAACATTGAAAAACTCCAACAATTTCAACAACAACCTCAACAATGAAAAACACCGAAAAATTCACAACAAACTCAACATTGAAAATCACCAACAAATTCAACAACAACCTCAACTTTGAAAAACACCAACAAATTCAAAAACCTCAACAAGGAAAAAACACCAATTAATTCAACAGAAACCTCAACAATGAAACACACCAAAAAATACAACTACAACCTCAACATTGAAAATCACCATCAAATTCAACAAAAACCTCAACAATGAAAACACCAAAATATTAATCAACAACCTCAACATTCAAAAACACCAAAAAATTCAACAAAAACCTCAACAATATAAAACACCAAAAAATTCAACAACAACCTCAACTTTGAAAAACACCAACAAATTCAACAACCTCAACATTGAAAAACACGAACAAATTCAACAACAACCTCAACATTCAAAAACACCAACAAATTCAGCAAAAACCTCAATAATTAAAAATACCAAAAATTTCAACAACAACGTCAACTTTGAAAAATACCAACAAATTCAACAACCTCAACATTGAAAAACACCAACAAATTCAACAGCAACCTCAACATTGAAAAACTCCAACAATTTCAACAACAACCTCAACAATGAAAAACACCAAAAAATTCAACAACAAACTCAACATTGAAAATCACCAACAAATTCAACAACAACCTCAACTTTGAAAAACACCAAAAATATCAAAAACCTCAACATTGAGAAACAGCAACAAATTCAACTGGAACCTCAACTTTGAAAAATACAAAAAGATTCAAATAAAAAAATTGAATACAACAATAAATTCAACAACAACCTCAACATTGAAAATCACCAACAAATTCAACAAAAACCTCAACAATGAAAAACACCAATAAAATTCATCAACAACCTCCACATTCAAAAACACCAAAAAATTCAACAAAAACCTCAACAATGAAAAACACCAACAAATTTAACAACAACCTCAACAATGAAAAACTCCAACAATTTGAACAACAACCTCAACAATGAAAAACACCAAAAAATTCAACAACAACCTCGACATTGAAAAACACCAACAAATTCAAAAACCTCAACATGGGAAAACACCAGCAAATCCAACCACAACCACAACATTGAAAATCACCAACAAATTCAACAACAACCTCAACAATGAAAAGCACCAACAAATTCAACAAAAACCTCAACAATGAAAAACACCAAAAAATTCATCAACAACCTCAACAAACAAAAACACCAACAAGTTGAACAGAAACCACAACAATGAAAAACACCAAAAAATTCAACAACAACCTCAACATTGAAAATCACCAACAAATTCAACAAAAACCTCAACAATGAAAGACACCAAAAAATTCATCAACAACCTCAACATTCAAAAACACCAAAAAATTCAACAAAAGCCTCAACAATAATAAACACCAAAAAATTCAACAATAACCTCAACTTTGAAAAGCACCAACATCTTCAACAGCCTCAACATTGAAAAACACCAACAAATTCAAATGCTACCTCAACTTTGAAAAATACAAAAAAGATCAAAAAAAACCATTGATAACACCCATAAATTCAACAAGCTCAACATTGAAAATCACCAACAGATTCAACAACAATCTCAACAGTGAAAAAGACCAAAAAATTCATCAACAACCCCAACATTCAAAAACACCAAAAAATTCAACAAAAACCTCAACAATGAAAAACACCAAAAAATTCAACAACAACCTCAACATTGAAAAACTCCAACAATTTCAACAACAACCTCAACAATGAAAAACACCGAAAAATTCACAACAAACTCAACATTGAAAATCACCAACAAATTCAACAACAACCTCAACTTTGAAAAACACCAACAAATTCAAAAACCTCAACAAGGAAAAAACACCAATTAATTCAACAGAAACCTCAACAATGAAACACACCAAAAAATACAACTACAACCTCAACATTGAAAATCACCATCAAATTCAACAAAAACCTCAACAATGAAAACACCAAAATATTAATCAACAACCTCAACATTCAAAAACACCAAAAAATTCAACAAAAACCTCAACAATATAAAACACCAAAAAATTCAACAACAACCTCAACTTTGAAAAACACCAACAACTTCAACAACCTTAACATTGAAAAACACGAACAAATTCAACAACAACCTCAACATTCAAAAACACCAACAAATTCAACAAAAACCTCAATAATTAAAAATACCAAAAATTTCAACAACAACGTCAACTTTGAAAAATACCAACAAATTCAACAACCTCAACATTGAAAAACACCAACAAATTCAACAACAAACTCAACATTGAAAATCACCAAAAAATTCAACAGCAACCTCATCATTGAAAAACTCCAACAATTTCAACAACAACCTCAACAATGAAAAACACCAAAAAATTCAACAACAAACTCAACATTGAAAATCACCAACAAATTCAACAACAACCTCATCTTTGAAAAACACCAAACATTTCAAAAACCTCAACATTGAGAAACAGCAACAAATTCAACTGGAACCTCAACTTTGAAAAATAGAAAAAGATTCAAATAAAAAAATTGAATACAACAATAAATTCAACAACAACCTCAACATTGAAAATCACCAACAAATTCAACAAAAACCTCAACAATGAAAAACACCAATAAAATTCATCAACAAACTCCACATTCAAAAACACCAAAAAATTCAACAAAAACCTCAACAATGAAAAACACCAACAAATTTAACAACAACCTCAACAATGAAAAACTCCAACAATTTGAACAACAACCTCAACAATGAAAAACACCAAAAAATTCAACAACAACCTCGACATTGAAAAACACCAACAAATTCAAAAACCTCAACATGGGAAAACACCAGCAAATCCAACCACAACCACAACATTGAAAATCACCAACAAATTCAACAACAACCTCAACAATGAAAAGCACCAACAAATTCAACAAAAACCTCAACAATGAAAAACACCAAAAAATTCATCAACAACCTCAACAAACAAAAACACCAACAAGTTGAACAGAAACCACAACAATGAAAAACACCAAAAAATTCAACAACAACCTCAACATTGAAAATCACCAACAAATTCAACAAAAACCTCAACAATGAAAAACACCAATAAATTCATCAACAACCTCAACATTCAAAAACACCAAAAAGTTCAACAAAAGCCTCAACAATGAAAAACACCAAAAAATTCAACAACATCCTCAACTTTGAAAAACACCAACAGCTTCAACAGCCTCAACATTGAAAAACACCAACAAATTCAAATGCTACCTCAACTTTGAAAAATACAAAAAAGATCAAAAAAAACCATTTATAACACCCATAAATTCAACAAGCTCAACATTGAACATCACCAACAAATTCAACAACAATCTCAACAGTGAAAAACACCAACAAATTCAACGAAAACCTCAACTTTTAAAAATACAAAAAGGATCAACAAAATAAAAATTGATAACAACAAATTCAACAACAACCTCAATATTGAAAATTAGCCAACAAATTTAACAACAACCTCAACAATGAAAAACATCAAAAATTCAAAAACAACAACCCCAACAATGAAAAACACAAAACAATTCAACAACAACCTCAACATTCAAAAACACCAACAAATTCAACAACAACCTCAAGAATGAAAAACACCAAAAAATTCATCAACAACCTCAACATTCAAAAACACCAATAAATTCAACAAAAACCTCAACTATTAAAAACACCATAAAATTCAACAACAACGTCAACTTTGAAAAATGCCAACAAATTCATCAACCTCAACATTGAAATACACCAACAAATTCAACAACATACTCAACATTGAAAATCACCAAAAAATTCAACAACAACCTCAAAATTGAAAAACTCCAACAATTGCAACAGCAACCTCAACAAT
This sequence comes from Cetorhinus maximus, assembly GCF_964194155.1. Lineage (NCBI taxonomy): Eukaryota > Metazoa > Chordata > Chondrichthyes > Lamniformes > Cetorhinidae > Cetorhinus > Cetorhinus maximus. Next base: position 688,212 of record NW_027596110.1, on the reverse strand, counting down.
GAAAAACACCAACAAATTCAACAACACACTCAACATTGAAATTCACCAACAAATTCAACAACAACCTCAACTTTGAAAAACACCAACAAATTCAAAAACCTCAACATGGAAAAAAACCAACAAATTCAACCACAACCTCAACATTGAAAATCACCAACAAATTCAACAACAACCTCTACAATGCAAAACACCAACAAATTCATCAAAAGCCTCAACCATGAATAACAACAAAAAATTCATCAACATCCTCAACATTCAAAAGCACCAACAAATGAAACAGAATCCTCAACAATGAAAAACACCAAAAAATTCAACAACAACCTCAACATTGAAAATCACCAACAAATTCAACAAAAACCTCAACAATGAAAAACACCAATAAATTCAACAACCTCAACATGGAAAATCACCAAAAAATTTAACAAAAACCTCAACAATGAAAAACACCAATAAAACCATCAACCTCAATTTCGAAAAGCACCAAAAAATTCCACAACCTCAACATTGAGAAAGAGCAACAAATTCAACTGCAACCTCAACTTTGATAAATACAAAAAGATTCAAATAGAAACATTGAATACACCAAACAATTCAACCACAACCTCAAAATTGAAAGTCACCAACAAATTCAACAAAAACCTCAACAAATGAAATACACCAATAAATTCAACAATAACCTCAACATTCAATATCACCAACAAATTCAACAAAGGCCTCAACAATGAAAAACACCAATAAATTCAACAACCTCAACATTGAAAATCACCAAAAAATTCAACAAAAACCTCAACAATGAATAACTCCAAAAATTTCAACAACAACCTCAACTTTGAAAAACACCAAAAAATTCAACAACCTCAACATTGAGAAACAGCAACAAATTCAACTGCAAACTCAACATTGAAATATACAAAAAGATTCAAATAAAAGCATTGAATACACCAATTAATTCAACAACAACCTCAACATTGAAAATCACAAACAAATTCAACAACAACCAAAACAATGAAAAACACCAACAAATTCAACAAAAACCTCAACAATGAAGAAAATCAAAAAATTCAACAACAACCTCAATTAGAAAAACGCCAACACATTTAACAACCTCAACATTCAAATACAACAACAAATTCAACAACAAACTAAGCTTTGAAAAACACCAACAAATTCAACAACCTCAACATTGAAAAACAACAACAAATTCAACAACAACCTCAACTTTTAAAAATATAACAAGGTTCAACAAAATAAAATTTGATAACAACAACAAATTCAACAACAACATCAATATTGAAAATCACCAACAAATTTAACAACAACCTCAACAATGAAAAATATCAAAACTTCAACATCAACAACCACAACAATGAAAAACACCAAACAATTCAACAACAACTTCAACATTCAAAAACACCAACAATTCAACAACAACCTCAACATTCAAAAACACCAAAAAATTCAACAAAAACCTCAACAATGAAAAACACCAAAAATTCAACAACAACCTCAACTTTGATAAACAATAACAAATTCAACAGCAACCTCAGCAATGAAAAACATCAAAAAAGAGAAAAAAAACCATTGAGAACACCAATAAATTCAACAACCTCAACATTGAAAATCACCAACAAATTCAACAAAACCTCAACAATGAAAAGCACCAAAAATATTCATCAACAACCCCAACATTCAAAAACACTATAAAATTCAACAAAAACCTCAACAATGAAAAACACCAAAAAATTCAACAACAACCTCAACATTGAAAAAATCCAAAAATTTCAACAACAACCTCAACAATGAAAAACAACGATAAACTCAACAACAAACTCAACATTGAAAAACAGTAACAAATTCAAAAACCTCAACATTGAAAATCACCAACAACTACAACAACAACCTCAACTTTGAAAAACACCAACAAATTCAACAACCTCAACATTGAAAAACACGAACAAATTCAACAACAACCTCAACATTCAAAAACACCAACAAATTCAGCAAAAACCTCAATAATTAAAAATACCAAAAATTTCAACAACAACGTCAACTTTGAAAAATACCAACAAATTCAACAACCTCAACATTGAAAAACACCAACAAATTCAACAGCAACCTCAACATTGAAAAACTCCAACAATTTCAACAACAACCTCAACAATGAAAAACACCAAAAAATTCAACAACAAACTCAACATTGAAAATCACCAACAAATTCAACAACAACCTCAACTTTGAAAAACACCAAAAATATCAAAAACCTCAACATTGAGAAACAGCAACAAATTCAACTGGAACCTCAACTTTGAAAAATACAAAAAGATTCAAATAAAAAAATTGAATACAACAATAAATTCAACAACAACCTCAACATTGAAAATCACCAACAAATTCAACAAAAACCTCAACAATGAAAAACACCAATAAAATTCATCAACAACCTCCACATTCAAAAACACCAAAAAATTCAACAAAAACCTCAACAATGAAAAACACCAACAAATTTAACAACAACCTCAACAATGAAAAACTCCAACAATTTGAACAACAACCTCAACAATGAAAAACACCAAAAAATTCAACAACAACCTCGACATTGAAAAACACCAACAAATTCAAAAACCTCAACATGGGAAAACACCAGCAAATCCAACCACAACCACAACATTGAAAATCACCAACAAATTCAACAACAACCTCAACAATGAAAAGCACCAACAAATTCAACAAAAACCTCAACAATGAAAAACACCAAAAAATTCATCAACAACCTCAACAAACAAAAACACCAACAAGTTGAACAGAAACCACAACAATGAAAAACACCAAAAAATTCAACAACAACCTCAACATTGAAAATCACCAACAAATTCAACAAAAACCTCAACAATGAAAGACACCAAAAAATTCATCAACAACCTCAACATTCAAAAACACCAAAAAATTCAACAAAAGCCTCAACAATGAAAAACACCAAAAAATTCAACAATAACCTCAACTTTGAAAAGCACCAACATCTTCAACAGCCTCAACATTGAAAAACACCAACAAATTCAAATGCTACCTCAACTTTGAAAAATACAAAAAAGATCAAAAAAAACCATTGATAACACCCATAAATTCAACAAGCTCAACATTGAAAATCACCAACAGATTCAACAACAATCTCAACAGTGAAAAAGACCAAAAAATTCATCAACAACCCCAACATTCAAAAACACCAAAAAATTCAACAAAAACCTCAACAATGAAAAACACCAAAAAATTCAACAACAACCTCAACATTGAAAAACTCCAACAATTTCAACAACAACCTCAACAATGAAAAACACCGAAAAATTCACAACAAACTCAACATTGAAAATCACCAACAAATTCAACAACAACCTCAACTTTGAAAAACACCAACAAATTCAAAAACCTCAACAAGGAAAAAACACCAATTAATTCAACAGAAACCTCAACAATGAAACACACCAAAAAATACAACTACAACCTCAACATTGAAAATCACCATCAAATTCAACAAAAACCTCAACAATGAAAACACCAAAATATTAATCAACAACCTCAACATTCAAAAACACCAAAAAATTCAACAAAAACCTCAACAATATAAAACACCAAAAAATTCAACAACAACCTCAACTTTGAAAAACACCAACAACTTCAACAACCTTAACATTGAAAAACACGAACAAATTCAACAACAACCTCAACATTCAAAAACACCAACAAATTCAACAAAAACCTCAATAATTAAAAATACCAAAAATTTCAACAACAACGTCAACTTTGAAAAATACCAACAAATTCAACAACCTCAACATTGAAAAACACCAACAAATTCAACAACAAACTCAACATTGAAAATCACCAAAAAATTCAACAGCAACCTCATCATTGAAAAACTCCAACAATTTCAACAACAACCTCAACAATGAAAAACACCAAAAAATTCAACAACAAACTCAACATTGAAAATCACCAACAAATTCAACAACAACCTCATCTTTGAAAAACACCAAACATTTCAAAAACCTCAACATTGAGAAACAGCAACAAATTCAACTGGAACCTCAACTTTGAAAAATAGAAAAAGATTCAAATAAAAAAATTGAATACAACAATAAATTCAACAACAACCTCAACATTGAAAATCACCAACAAATTCAACAAAAACCTCAACAATGAAAAACACCAATAAAATTCATCAACAAACTCCACATTCAAAAACACCAAAAAATTCAACAAAAACCTCAACAATGAAAAACACCAACAAATTTAACAACAACCTCAACAATGAAAAACTCCAACAATTTGAACAACAACCTCAACAATGAAAAACACCAAAAAATTCAACAACAACCTCGACATTGAAAAACACCAACAAATTCAAAAACCTCAACATGGGAAAACACCAGCAAATCCAACCACAACCACAACATTGAAAATCACCAACAAATTCAACAACAACCTCAACAATGAAAAGCACCAACAAATTCAACAAAAACCTCAACAATGAAAAACACCAAAAAATTCATCAACAACCTCAACAAACAAAAACACCAACAAGTTGAACAGAAACCACAACAATGAAAAACACCAAAAAATTCAACAACAACCTCAACATTGAAAATCACCAACAAATTCAACAAAAACCTCAACAATGAAAAACACCAATAAATTCATCAACAACCTCAACATTCAAAAACACCAAAAAGTTCAACAAAAGCCTCAACAATGAAAAACACCAAAAAATTCAACAACATCCTCAACTTTGAAAAACACCAACAGCTTCAACAGCCTCAACATTGAAAAACACCAACAAATTCAAATGCTACCTCAACTTTGAAAAATACAAAAAAGATCAAAAAAAACCATTTATAACACCCATAAATTCAACAAGCTCAACATTGAACATCACCAACAAATTCAACAACAATCTCAACAGTGAAAAACACCAACAAATTCAACGAAAACCTCAACTTTTAAAAATACAAAAAGGATCAACAAAATAAAAATTGATAACAACAAATTCAACAACAACCTCAATATTGAAAATTAGCCAACAAATTTAACAACAACCTCAACAATGAAAAACATCAAAAATTCAAAAACAACAACCCCAACAATGAAAAACACAAAACAATTCAACAACAACCTCAACATTCAAAAACACCAACAAATTCAACAACAACCTCAAGAATGAAAAACACCAAAAAATTCATCAACAACCTCAACATTCAAAAACACCAATAAATTCAACAAAAACCTCAACTATTAAAAACACCATAAAATTCAACAACAACGTCAACTTTGAAAAATGCCAACAAATTCATCAACCTCAACATTGAAATACACCAACAAATTCAACAACATACTCAACATTGAAAATCACCAAAAAATTCAACAACAACCTCAAAATTGAAAAACTCCAACAATTGCAACAGCAACCTCAACAATGAAAAACACCAACAAATTCAACAACACACTCAACATTGAAATTCACCAACAAATTCAACAACAACCTCAACTTTGAAAAACACCAACAAATTCAAAAACCTCAACATGGAAAAAAACCAACAAATTCAACCACAACCTCAACATTGAAAATCACCAACAAATTCAACAACAACCTCTACAATGCAAAACACCAACAAATTCATCAAAAGCCTCAACCATGAATAACAACAAAAAATTCATCAACATCCTCAACATTCAAAAGCACCAACAAATGAAACAGAATCCTCAACAATGAAAAACACCAAAAAATTCAACAACAACCTCAACATTGAAAATCACCAACAAATTCAACAAAAACCTCAACAATGAAAAACACCAATAAATTCAACAACCTCAACATGGAAAATCACCAAAAAATTTAACAAAAACCTCAACAATGAAAAACACCAATAAAACCATCAACCTCAATTTCGAAAAGCACCAAAAAATTCCACAACCTCAACATTGAGAAAGAGCAACAAATTCAACTGCAACCTCAACTTTGATAAATACAAAAAGATTCAAATAGAAACATTGAATACACCAAACAATTCAACCACAACCTCAAAATTGAAAGTCACCAACAAATTCAACAAAAACCTCAACAAATGAAATACACCAATAAATTCAACAATAACCTCAACATTCAATATCACCAACAAATTCAACAAAGGCCTCAACAATGAAAAACACCAATAAATTCAACAACCTCAACATTGAAAATCACCAAAAAATTCAACAAAAACCTCAACAATGAATAACTCCAAAAATTTCAACAACAACCTCAACTTTGAAAAACACCAAAAAATTCAACAACCTCAACATTGAGAAACAGCAACAAATTCAACTGCAAACTCAACATTGAAATATACAAAAAGATTCAAATAAAAGCATTGAATACACCAATTAATTCAACAACAACCTCAACATTGAAAATCACAAACAAATTCAACAACAACCAAAACAATGAAAAACACCAACAAATTCAACAAAAACCTCAACAATGAAGAAAATCAAAAAATTCAACAACAACCTCAATTAGAAAAACGCCAACACATTTAACAACCTCAACATTCAAATACAACAACAAATTCAACAACAAACTAAGCTTTGAAAAACACCAACAAATTCAACAACCTCAACATTGAAAAACAACAACAAATTCAACAACAACCTCAACTTTTAAAAATATAACAAGGTTCAACAAAATAAAATTTGATAACAACAACAAATTCAACAACAACATCAATATTGAAAATCACCAACAAATTTAACAACAACCTCAACAATGAAAAATATCAAAACTTCAACATCAACAACCACAACAATGAAAAACACCAAACAATTCAACAACAACTTCAACATTCAAAAACACCAACAATTCAACAACAACCTCAACATTCAAAAACACCAAAAAATTCAACAAAAACCTCAACAATGAAAAACACCAAAAATTCAACAACAACCTCAACTTTGATAAACAATAACAAATTCAACAGCAACCTCAGCAATGAAAAACATCAAAAAAGAGAAAAAAAACCATTGAGAACACCAATAAATTCAACAACCTCAACATTGAAAATCACCAACAAATTCAACAAAACCTCAACAATGAAAAGCACCAAAAATATTCATCAACAACCCCAACATTCAAAAACACTATAAAATTCAACAAAAACCTCAACAATGAAAAACACCAAAAAATTCAACAACAACCTCAACATTGAAAAAATCCAAAAATTTCAACAACAACCTCAACAATGAAAAACAACGATAAACTCAACAACAAACTCAACATTGAAAAACAGTAACAAATTCAAAAACCTCAACATTGAAAATCACCAACAACTACAACAACAACCTCAACTTTGAAAAACACCAACAAATTCAACAACCTCAACATTGAAAAACACGAACAAATTCAACAACAACCTCAACATTCAAAAACACCAACAAATTCAGCAAAAACCTCAATAATTAAAAATACCAAAAATTTCAACAACAACGTCAACTTTGAAAAATACCAACAAATTCAACAACCTCAACATTGAAAAACACCAACAAATTCAACAGCAACCTCAACATTGAAAAACTCCAACAATTTCAACAACAACCTCAACAATGAAAAACACCAAAAAATTCAACAACAAACTCAACATTGAAAATCACCAACAAATTCAACAACAACCTCAACTTTGAAAAACACCAAAAATATCAAAAACCTCAACATTGAGAAACAGCAACAAATTCAACTGGAACCTCAACTTTGAAAAATACAAAAAGATTCAAATAAAAAAATTGAATACAACAATAAATTCAACAACAACCTCAACATTGAAAATCACCAACAAATTCAACAAAAACCTCAACAATGAAAAACACCAATAAAATTCATCAACAACCTCCACATTCAAAAACACCAAAAAATTCAACAAAAACCTCAACAATGAAAAACACCAACAAATTTAACAACAACCTCAACAATGAAAAACTCCAACAATTTGAACAACAACCTCAACAATGAAAAACACCAAAAAATTCAACAACAACCTCGACATTGAAAAACACCAACAAATTCAAAAACCTCAACATGGGACAACACCAGCAAATCCAACCACAACCACAACATTGAAAATCACCAACAAATTCAACAACAACCTCAACAATGAAAAGCACCAACAAATTCAACAAAAACCTCAACAATGAAAAACACCAAAAAATTCATCAACAACCTCAACAAACAAAAACACCAACAAGTTGAACAGAAACCACAACAATGAAAAACACCAAAAAATTCAACAACAACCTCAACATTGAAAATCACCAACAAATTCAACAAAAACCTCAACAATGAAAGACACCAAAAAATTCATCAACAACCTCAACATTCAAAAACACCAAAAAATTCAACAAAAGCCTCAACAATGAAAAACACCAAAAAATTCAACAATAACCTCAACTTTGAAAAGCACCAACAACTTCAACAACCTCAACATTGAAAAACACCAACAAATTCAAATGCTACCTCAACTTTGAAAAATACAAAAAAGATCAAAAAAAACCATTGATAACACCCATAAATTCAACAAGCTCAACATTGAAAATCACCAACAGATTCAACAACAATCTCAACAGTGAAAAAGACCAAAAAATTCATCAACAACCCCAACATTCAAAAACACCAAAAAATTCAACAAAAACCTCAACAATGAAAAACACCAAAAAATTCAACAACAACCTCAACATTGAAAAACTCCAACAATTTCAACAACAACCTCAACAATGAAAAACACCGAAAAATTCACAACAAACTCAACATTGAAAATCACCAACAAATTCAACAACAACCTCAACTTTGAAAAACACCAACAAATTCAAAAACCTCAACAAGGAAAAAACACCAATTAATTCAACAGAAACCTCAACAATGAAACACACCAAAAAATACAACTACAACCTCAACATTGAAAATCACCATCAAATTCAACAAAAACCTCAACAATGAAAACACCAAAATATTAATCAACAACCTCAACATTCAAAAACACCAAAAAATTCAACAAAAACCTCAACAATATAAAACACCAAAAAATTCAACAACAACCTCAACTTTGAAAAACACCAACAACTTCAACAACCTTAACATTGAAAAACACGAACAAATTCAACAACAACCTCAACATTCAAAAACACCAACAAATTCAACAAAAACCTCAATAATTAAAAATACCAAAAATTTCAACAACAACGTCAACTTTGAAAAATACCAACAAATTCAACAACCTCAACATTGAAAAACACCAACAAATTCAACAACAAACTCAACATTGAAAATCACCAAAAAATTCAACAGCAACCTCATCATTGAAAAACTCCAACAATTTCAACAACAACCTCAACAATGAAAAACACCAAAAAATTCAACAACAAACTCAACATTGAAAATCACCAACAAATTCAACAACAACCTCATCTTTGAAAAACACCAAACATTTCAAAAACCTCAACATTGAGAAACAGCAACAAATTCAACTGGAACCTCAACTTTGAAAAATAGAAAAAGATTCAAATAAAAAAATTGAATACAACAATAAATTCAACAACAACCTCAACATTGAAAATCACCAACAAATTCAACAAAAACCTCAACAATGAAAAACACCAATAAAATTCATCAACAAACTCCACATTCAAAAACACCAAAAAATTCAACAAAAACCTCAACAATGAAAAACACCAACAAATTTAACAACAACCTCAACAATGAAAAACTCCAACAATTTGAACAACAACCTCAACAATGAAAAACACCAAAAAATTCAACAACAACCTCGACATTGAAAAACACCAACAAATTCAAAAACCTCAACATGGGAAAACACCAGCAAATCCAACCACAACCACAACATTGAAAATCACCAACAAATTCAACAACAACCTCAACAATGAAAAGCACCAACAAATTCAACAAAAACCTCAACAATGAAAAACACCAAAAAATTCATCAACAACCTCAACAAACAAAAACACCAACAAGTTGAACAGAAACCACAACAATGAAAAACACCAAAAAATTCAACAACAACCTCAACATTGAAAATCACCAACAAATTCAACAAAAACCTCAACAATGAAAAACACCAATAAATTCATCAACAACCTCAACATTCAAAAACACCAAAAAGTTCAACAAAAGCCTCAACAATGAAAAACACCAAAAAATTCAACAACATCCTCAACTTTGAAAAACACCAACAGCTTCAACAGCCTCAACATTGAAAAACACCAACAAATTCAAATGCTACCTCAACTTTGAAAAATACAAAAAAGATCAAAAAAAACCATTTATAACACCCATAAATTCAACAAGCTCAACATTGAACATCACCAACAAATTCAACAACAATCTCAACAGTGAAAAACACCAACAAATTCAACGAAAACCTCAACTTTTAAAAATACAAAAAGGATCAACAAAATAAAAATTGATAACAACAAATTCAACAACAACCTCAATATTGAAAATTAGCCAACAAATTTAACAACAACCTCAACAATGAAAAACATCAAAAATTCAAAAACAACAACCCCAACAATGAAAAACACAAAACAATTCAACAACAACCTCAACATTCAAAAACACCAACAAATTCAACAACAACCTCAAGAATGAAAAACACCAAAAAATTCAACAATAACCTCAACTTTGAAAAGCACCAACAACTTCAACAACCTCAACATTGAAAAACACCAACAAATTCAAATGCTACCTCAACTTTGAAAAATACAAAAAAGATCAAAAAAAACCATTGATAACACCCATAAATTCAACAAGCTCAACATTGAAAATCACCAACAGATTCAACAACAATCTCAACAGTGAAAAAGACCAAAAAATTCATCAACAACCCCAACATTCAAAAACACCAAAAAATTCAACAAAAACCTCAACAATGAAAAACACCAAAAAATTCAACAACAACCTCAACATTGAAAAACTCCAACAATTTCAACAACAACCTCAACAATGAAAAACACCGAAAAATTCACAACAAACTCAACATTGAAAATCACCAACAAATTCAACAACAACCTCAACTTTGAAAAACACCAACAAATTCAAAAACCTCAACAAGGAAAAAACACCAATTAATTCAACAGAAACCTCAACAATGAAACACACCAAAAAATACAACTACAACCTCAACATTGAAAATCACCATCAAATTCAACAAAAACCTCAACAATGAAAACACCAAAATATTAATCAACAACCTCAACATTCAAAAACACCAAAAAATTCAACAAAAACCTCAACAATATAAAACACCAAAAAATTCAACAACAACCTCAACTTTGAAAAACACCAACAACTTCAACAACCTTAACATTGAAAAACACGAACAAATTCAACAACAACCTCAACATTCAAAAACACCAACAAATTCAACAAAAACCTCAATAATTAAAAATACCAAAAATTTCAACAACAACGTCAACTTTGAAAAATACCAACAAATTCAACAACCTCAACATTGAAAAACACCAACAAATTCAACAACAAACTCAACATTGAAAATCACCAAAAAATTCAACAGCAACCTCATCATTGAAAAACTCCAACAATTTCAACAACAACCTCAACAATGAAAAACACCAAAAAATTCAACAACAAACTCAACATTGAAAATCACCAACAAATTCAACAACAACCTCATCTTTGAAAAACACCAAACATTTCAAAAACCTCAACATTGAGAAACAGCAACAAATTCAACTGGAACCTCAACTTTGAAAAATAGAAAAAGATTCAAATAAAAAAATTGAATACAACAATAAATTCAACAACAACCTCAACATTGAAAATCACCAACAAATTCAACAAAAACCTCAACAATGAAAAACACCAATAAAATTCATCAACAAACTCCACATTCAAAAACACCAAAAAATTCAACAAAAACCTCAACAATGAAAAACACCAACAAATTTAACAACAACCTCAACAATGAAAAACTCCAACAATTTGAACAACAACCTCAACAATGAAAAACACCAAAAAATTCAACAACAACCTCGACATTGAAAAACACCAACAAATTCAAAAACCTCAACATGGGAAAACACCAGCAAATCCAACCACAACCACAACATTGAAAATCACCAACAAATTCAACAACAACCTCAACAATGAAAAGCACCAACAAATTCAACAAAAACCTCAACAATGAAAAACACCAAAAAATTCATCAACAACCTCAACAAACAAAAACACCAACAAGTTGAACAGAAACCACAACAATGAAAAACACCAAAAAATTCAACAACAACCTCAACATTGAAAATCACCAACAAATTCAACAAAAACCTCAACAATGAAAAACACCAATAAATTCATCAACAACCTCAACATTCAAAAACACCAAAAAGTTCAACAAAAGCCTCAACAATGAAAAACACCAAAAAATTCAACAACATCCTCAACTTTGAAAAACACCAACAGCTTCAACAGCCTCAACATTGAAAAACACCAACAAATTCAAATGCTACCTCAACTTTGAAAAATACAAAAAAGATCAAAAAAAACCATTTATAACACCCATAAATTCAACAAGCTCAACATTGAACATCACCAACAAATTCAACAACAATCTCAACAGTGAAAAACACCAACAAATTCAACGAAAACCTCAACTTTTAAAAATACAAAAAGGATCAACAAAATAAAAATTGATAACAACAAATTCAACAACAACCTCAATATTGAAAATTAGCCAACAAATTTAACAACAACCTCAACAATGAAAAACATCAAAAATTCAAAAACAACAACCCCAACAATGAAAAACACAAAACAATTCAACAACAACCTCAACATTCAAAAACACCAACAAATTCAACAACAACCTCAAGAATGAAAAACACCAAAAAATTCATCAACAACCTCAACATTCAAAAACACCAATAAATTCAACAAAAACCTCAACTATTAAAAACACCATAAAATTCAACAACAACGTCAACTTTGAAAAATGCCAACAAATTCATCAACCTCAACATTGAAATACACCAACAAATTCAACAACATACTCAACATTGAAAATCACCAAAAAATTCAACAACAACCTCAAAATTGAAAAACTCCAACAATTGCAACAGCAACCTCAACAATGAAAAACACCAACAAATTCAACAACACACTCAACATTGAAATTCACCAACAAATTCAACAACAACCTCAACTTTGAAAAACACCAACAAATTCAAAAACCTCAACATGGAAAAAAACCAACAAATTCAACCACAACCTCAACATTGAAAATCACCAACAAATTCAACAACAACCTCTACAATGCAAAACACCAACAAATTCATCAAAAGCCTCAACCATGAATAACAACAAAAAATTCATCAACATCCTCAACATTCAAAAGCACCAACAAATGAAACAGAATCCTCAACAATGAAAAACACCAAAAAATTCAACAACAACCTCAACATTGAAAATCACCAACAAATTCAACAAAAACCTCAACAATGAAAAACACCAATAAATTCAACAACCTCAACATGGAAAATCACCAAAAAATTTAACAAAAACCTCAACAATGAAAAACACCAATAAAACCATCAACCTCAATTTCGAAAAGCACCAAAAAATTCCACAACCTCAACATTGAGAAAGAGCAACAAATTCAACTGCAACCTCAACTTTGATAAATACAAAAAGATTCAAATAGAAACATTGAATACACCAAACAATTCAACCACAACCTCAAAATTGAAAGTCACCAACAAATTCAACAAAAACCTCAACAAATGAAATACACCAATAAATTCATCAACAACCTCAACATTCAAAAACACCAACAAATTCAACAACAACCTCAACTTTTAAAACTACAAAAAGGTTCAACAAAATAAAAATTGATAACACCAACAAATTCAAAAACAACCTCAATATTGACAATCACCAACAAATTTGTCAACATACTCAAAAATCAAAAACATCAAAAATTCAAAAACAACAACCACAACAATGAAAAACACAAAACAATTCAACAACAACCTCAACAATGAAAAACACCAAAAAATTCATCAACAAACTCAACATTCAAAAACACCAACAAATTCAACAAAAACCTCAACAATTAAAAACACCTTAAAATTCAACAACAACGTCAACTTTGAAAAACACCAACAAATTCAAACAAAACCTCAACATTGAAAATCACCAACAAATTCAACAACAACCTCAACAATGAAAAACACCAAAAAATTCAACAAATACCACAACAATGAAAAACACCAAAAAATTCGTCAACAACCTCAACATTCAAAAACACCAACAAATTCAACAGAATCCTTAACAATGAAAAACACCAATAAATTCAACAATAACCTCAACATTCAATATCACCAACAAATTCAACAAAGGCCTCAACAATGAAAAACACCAATAAATTCAACAACCTCAACATTGAAAATCACCAAAAAATTCAACAAAAACCTCAACAATGAATAACTCCAAAAATTGCAACAACAACCTCAACTTTGAAAAACACCAAAAAATTCAACAACCTCAACATTGAGAAACAGCAACAAATTCAACTGCAAACTCAACATTGAAATATACAAAAAGATTCAAATAAAAGCATTGAATACACCAATTAATTCAACAACAACCTCAACATTGAAAATCACAAACAAATTCAACAACAACCAAAACAATGAAAAACACCAACAAATTCAACAAAAACCTCAACAATGAAGAAAATCAAAAAATTCAACAACAACCTCAATTAGAAAAACGCCAACACATTTAACAACCTCAACATTCAAATACAACAACAAATTCAACAACAAACTAAGCTTTGAAAAACACCAACAAATTCAACAACCTCAACATTGAAAAACAACAACAAATTCAACAACAACCTCAACTTTTAAAAATATAACAAGGTTCAACAAAATAAAATTTGATAACAACAACAAATTCAACAACAACATCAATATTGAAAATCACCAACAAATTTAACAACAACCTCAACAATGAAAAATATCAAAACTTCAACATCAACAACCACAACAATGAAAAACACCAAACAATTCAACAACAACTTCAACATTCAAAAACACCAACAATTCAACAACAACCTCAACATTCAAAAACACCAAAAAATTCAACAAAAACCTCAACAATGAAAAACACCAAAAATTCAACAACAACCTCAACTTTGATAAACAATAACAAATTCAACAGCAACCTCAGCAATGAAAAACATCAAAAAAGAGAAAAAAAACCATTGATAACACCAATAAATTCAACAACCTCAACATTGAAAATCACCAACAAATTCAACAAAACCTCAACAATGAAAAGCACCAAAAATATTCATCAACAACCCCAACATTCAAAAACACTATAAAATTCAACAAAAACCTCAACAATGAAAAACACCAAAAAATTCAACAACAACCTCAACATTGAAAAAATCCAAAAATTTCAACAACAACCTCAACAATGAAAAACAACGATAAACTCAACAACAAACTCAACATTGAAAAACAGTAACAAATTCAAAAACCTCAACATTGAAAATCACCAACAACTACAACAACAACCTCAACTTTGAAAAACACCAACAAATTCAAAAACCTCAACATTGAAAATCACCAAAAAATTCAACTACAACCTCAACATTGAAAATCACCATCAAATTCAACAAAAACCTCAACACTGAAAACACCAAAATATTAATCAACAACCTCAACATTCAAAAACACCAAAAAATTTAACAAAAACCTCAACAATGAAGAACAACAAAAAATTAAACAACCTCAACATTGAGAAACAGAAACAAATTCAACTGCAACCTCAACTTTGAAAAATACAAAAAGATTCAAATAAAAACATTGAATACACCAACAAATTCAACAACCTCAACATTGAAAAACACCAACAAATTCAACGAAAACCTCAACTTTTAAACCTACAAAAAGGTTCAACAAAATAAAAATTGATAACACCAACAAATTCAACAACAACCCCAATATTGAAAATCACCAACAAATTTATCAACATCCTCAACAATCAAAAACATCAAAAATTCAACAACAACAACTATAACAATGAAAAACACAAAACAATTCAACAACAACCTCAACATTCAAAAACACCAACAAATTCAACAACAACCTCAACAATGAAAAACACCAAAAAATTCATCAACAAACTCAACATTCAAAAACACCAACAAATTCAACAAAAACCTCAACAATTAAAAACACCAAAAAAATTTACAACAACGTCAACTTTGAAAACTACCAACAAATTCAACAACCTCAACATTGAAAAAGACCAACAAATTCAACAACAAACTCAACATTGAAAATCACCAAAAAATTGAACCACAACCTCAACATTCAAAAACTCCAACAATTACAACAACAACCTCAACAATGAAAAACACCAAAAAATTCAACAACAAACTCAACATTGAGAATCACCAACAAATTCAACAACAACCTTAGCTTTGAAAAACACAAACAAATTCAAAATCCTCAACATGGAAAAACACCAACAGTTTCAACCACAACCTCAACATTGAAAATCACCAACAAATTCAACAACAACCTCAACAATGAAAAACACCAAAAAATTCAACAAAAACCTCAACAATGAAAAACACCAAAAAATTCGTCAACAACCTCAACATTCAAAAACACCAACAAATTCAACAGAATCCTCAACAATGAAAAACACCAATAAATTCAACAATAACCTCAACATTCAATATCACCAACAAATTCAACAAAGACCTCAACAATGAAAAACACCAATAAATTCAACAACCCCAACATTGAAAATCACCAACAAATTCAACAAAAACCTCAACAATGAAAGACACCAAAAAATTCATCAACAACCTCAACATTGAAAAACACCAACATCTTCAACAGCCTCAACATTGAAAAACACCAACAAATTCAAATGCTACCTCAACTTTGAAAAATACAAAAAAGATCAAAAAAAACCATTGATAACACCCATAAATTCAACAAGCTCAACATTGAACATCACCAACAAATTCAACAACAATCTCAACAGTGAAAAACACCAACAAATTCAACGAAAACCTCAACTTTTAAAAATACAAAAAGGTTCAACAAAATAAAAATTGCTAACAACAAATTCAACAACAACCTCAATATTGAAAATTAGCCAACAAATTTAACAACAACCTCAACAATGAAAAACATCAAAAATTCAAAAACAACAACCACAACAATGAAAAACACAAAACAATTCAACAACAACCTCAACATTCAAAAACACCAACAAATTCAACAACAACCTCAACATTGAAAAACTCCAACAATTGCAACAGCAATCTCAACATTGAAAAACACCAAAAAATTCAACAACACACTCAACATTGAAAATCACCAACAAATTCAACAACAACCTCAACTTTGAAAAACACCAACAAATTCAAAAACCTCAACATGGAAAAAAACCAACAAATTCAACCACAACCTCAACATTGAAAATCGCCAACAAATTCAACAACATCCTCTACAATGCAAAACACCAACAAATTCATCAAAAGCCTCAACCATGAATAACAACAAAAAATTCATCAACAACCTCAACATTCAAAAACACCAACAAATGAAACAGAATCCTCAACAATGAAAAACACCAAAAAATTCAACAACAACCTCAACATTGAAAATCACCAACAAATTCAACAAAAACCTCAACAATGAAAAACACCAATAAATTCAACAACAACCTCAATAAACAAAAACACCAACAAATTCAACAGAAACCTCAACAATGAAACACACCAAAAAATTCAACTACAACCTCAACATTGAAAATCACCATCAAATTCAACAAAAACCTCAACAATGAAAACACCAAAATATTAATCAACAACCTCAACATTCAAAAACACCAAAAAATTCAACAAAAACCTCAACAATGAAGAACACCAAAAAATTAAACAACCTCAACATTGTGAAACAGCAACAAATTCAACTGCAACCTCAACTTTGAAAAATACAAAAAGATTCAAATAAAAACATTGAATACATCAATAAATTCAACAACAAACTCAGCTTTGATAAACACCAACAAATTCAACAACCTCAACATTGAAAAACACCAACAAATTCAACGAAAACCTCATCTTTTAAACCTACAAAAAGGTTCAACAAAATAAAAATTGAGAACACCAACAAATTCAACAACAACCCCAATATTGAAAATCACCAACAAATTTATCAACATCCTCAACAATCAAAAACATCAAAAATTCAACAACAACAACTACAACAATGAAAAACACAAAACAATTCAACAACAACCTCAACAATGAAAAACACCAAAAAATTCATCAACAAACTCAACATTCAAAAACACCAACAAATTCAACAAAAACCTCAACAATTAAAAACACCAACAAATTCAACAACAAACTCAACATTGAAAATCACCAACAAATTCAACAACAACCTTAGCTTTGAAAAACACAAACAAATTCAAAATCCTCAACATGGAAAAACACCAACAGATTCAACCACAACCTCAACATTGAAAATCACCAACAAATTCAACAACAACCTCAACAATGAAAAACACCAAAAAATTCAACAAAAACCTCAACAAAGAAAAACACCAAAAAATTCGTCAACAACCTCAACATTCAAAAACACCAACAAATTCAACAGAATCCTCAACAATGAAAAACACCAATAAATTCAACAATAACCTCAACATTCAATATCACCAACAAATTCAACAAAGACCTCAACAATGAAAATCACCAATAAATTCAACAACAACCTCAATAAACAAAAACACCAACAAATTCAACAGAAACCTCAACAATGAAACACACCAAAAAATTCAACTACAACCTCAACATTGAAAATCACCATCAAATTCAACAAAAACCTCAACAATGAAAACACCAAAATATTAATCAACAACCTCAACATTCAAAAACACCAAAAAATTCAACAAAAACCTCAACAATGAAGAACACCGAAAAATTAAACAACCTCAACATTGAGAAACAGCAACAAATTCAACTGCAACCTCAACTTTGAAAAATACAAAAAGATTCAAATAAAAACATTGAATACACCAATAAATTCAACAACAAACTCAGCTTTGATAAACACCAACAAATTCAACAACCTCAACATTGAAAAACACCAACAAATTCAACGAAAACCTCATCTTTTAAACCTACAAAAAGGTTCAACAAAATAAAAATTGATAACACCAACAAATTCAACAACAACCCCAATATTGAAAATCACCAACAAATTTATCAACATCCTCAACAATCAAAAACATCAAAAATTCAACAACAACAACTACAACAATGAAAAACACAAAACAATTCAACAACAACCTCAACATTCAAAAACACCAACAAATTCAACAACAACCTCAACAATGAAAAATACCAAAAAATTCATCAACAAACTCAACATTCAAAAACACCAACAAATTCAACAAAAACCTCAACAATTAAAAACACCAAAAAATTCAACAACAACGTCAACTTTGAAAACTACCAACAAATTCAACAACCTCAACATTGAAAAAGACCAACAAATTCAACAACAAACTCAACATTGATCATCACCAAAAAATTGAACCACAACCTCAACATTCAAAAACTCCAACAATTGCAACAACAACCTCAACAATGAAAAACACCAAAAAATTCAACAACAAACTCAACATTGAAAATCACCAACAAATTCAACAACAACCTTAGCTTTGAAAAGCACAAACAAATTCAAAATCCTCAACATGGAAAAACACCAACAGATTCAACCACAACCTCAACAATGAAAATCACCAACAAATTCAACAACAACCTCAACAATGAAAAACACCAAAAAATTCAACAAAAACCTCAACAATGAAAAACACCAAAAAATTCGTCAACAACCTCAACATTCAAAAACACCAACAAATTCAACAGAATCCTCAACAATGAAAAACACCAATAAATTCAACAATAACCTCAACATTCAATATCACCAACAAATTCAACAAAGACCTCAACAATGAAAAACACCAATAAATTCAACAACCTCAACATTGAAAATCACCAACAAATTCAACAAAAACCTCAACAATGAAAGACACCAAAAAATTCATCAACAACCTCAACATTCAAAAACACCAAAAAATTCAACAAAAGCCTCAACAATGAAAAACACCAAAAAATTCAACAACAACCTCAACTTTGAAAAACACCAACATCTTCAACAGCCTCAACATTGAAAAACACCAACAAATTCAAATGCTACCTCAACTTTGAAAAATACAAAAAAGATCAAAAAAAACCATTGATAACACCCATAAATTCAACAAGCTCAACATTGAACATCACCAACAAATTCAACAACAATCTCAACATTGAAAAACACCAAAAAATTCAACGAAAACCTCATCTTTTAAACCTACAAAAAGGTTCAACAAAATAAAAATTGATAACACCAACAAATTCAACAACAACCCCAATATTGAAAATCACCAACAAATTTATCAACATCCTCAACAATCAAAAACATCAAAAATTCAACAACAACAACTACAACAATGAAAAACACAAAACAAGTCAACAACAACCTCAACATTCAAAAACACCAACAAATTCAACAACAACCTCAACAATGAAAAATACCAAAAAATTCATCAACAAACTCAACATTCAAAAACACCAACAAATTCAACAAAAACCTCAACAATTAAAAACACCAAAAAATTCAACAACAACGTCAACTTTGAAAACTACCAACAAATTCAACAACCTCAACATTGAAAAAGACCAACAAATTCAACAACAAACTCAACATTGATAATCACCAAAAAATTGAACCACAACCTCAACATTCAAAAACTCCAACAATTGCAACAACAACCTCAACAATGAAAAACACCAAAAAATTCAACAACAAACTCAACATTGAAAATCACCAACAAATTCAACAACAACCTTAGCTTTGAAAAGCACAAACAAATTCAAAATCCTCAACATGGAAAAACACCAACAGACTCAACCACAACCTCAACATTGAAAATCACCAACAAATTCAACAACAACCTCAACAATGAAAAACACCAAAAAATTCAACAAAAACCTCAACAATGAAAAACACCAAAAAATTCGTCAACAACCTCAACATTCAAAAACACCAACAAATTCAACAGAATCCTCAACAATGAAAAACACCAATAAATTCAACAATAACCTCAACATTCAATATCACCAACAAATTCAACAAAGACCTCAACAATGAAAAACACCAATAAATTCAACAACCTCAACATTGAAAATCACCAACAAATTCAACAAAAACCTCAACAATGAAAGACACCAAAAAATTCATCAACAACCTCAACATTCAAAAACACCAAAAAATTCAACAAAAGCCTCAACAATGAAAAACACCAAAAAATTCAACAACAACCTCAACTTTGAAAAACACCAACATCTTCAACAGCCTCAACATTGAAAAACACCAACAAATTCAAATGCTACCTCAACTTTGAAAAATACAAAAAAGATCAAAAAAAACCATTGATAACACCCATAAATTCAACAAGCTCAACATTGAACATCACCAACAAATTCAACAACAATCTCAACATTGAAAAACACCAAAAAATTCAACGAAAACCTCATCTTTAAACCTACAAAAAGGTTCAACAAAATAAAAATTGATAACACCAACAAATTCAACAACAACCCCAATATTGAAAATCACCAACAAATTTATCAACATCCTCAACAATCAAAAACATCAAAAATTCAACAACAACAACTACAACAATGAAAAACACAAAACAATTCAACAACAACCTCAACATTCAAAAACACCAACAAATTCAACAACAACCTCAAGAATGAAAAACACCAAAAAATTCATCAACAACCTCAACATTCAAAAACACCAATAAATTCAACAAAAACCTCAACTATTAAAAACACCATAAAATTCAACAACAACGTCAACTTTGAAAAATGCCAACAAATTCATCAACCTCAACATTGAAATACACCAACAAATTCAACAACATACTCAACATTGAAAATCACCAAAAAATTCAACAACAACCTCAACATTGAAAAACTCCAACAATTGCAACAGCAACCTCAACATTGAAAAACACCAAAAAATTCAACAACACACTCAACATTGAAAATCACCAACAAATTCAACAACAACCTCAACTTTGAAAAACACCAACAAATTCAAAAACCTCAACATGGAAAAAAACCAACAAATTCAACCACAACCTCAACATTGAAAATCACCAACAAATTCAACAACAACCTCTACAATGCAAAACACCAACAAATTCATCAAAAGCCTCAACCATGAATAACAACAAAAAATTCATCAACAACCTCAACATTCAAAAGCACCAACAAATGAAACAGAATCCTCAACAATGAAAAACACCAAAAAATTCAACAACAACCTCAACATTGAAAATCACCAACAAATTCAACAAAAACCTCAACAATGAAAAACACCAATAAATTCAACAACCTCAACATGGAAAATCACCAAAAAATTTAACAAAAACCTCAACAATGAAAAACACCAATAAAACCATCAACCTCAATTTCGAAAAGCACCAAAAAATTCCACAACCTCAACATTGAGAAAGAGCAACAAATTCAACTGCAACCTCAACTTTGATAAATACAAAAAGATTCAAATAGAAACATTGAATACACCAATAAATTCAACCACAACCTCAAAATTGAAAGTCACCAACAAATTCAACAAAAACCTCAACAAATGAAATACACCAATAAATTCATCAACAACCTCAACATTCAAAAACACCAACAAATTCAACAACAACCTCAACTTTTAAAACTACAAAAAGGTTCAACAAAATAAAAATTGATAACACCAACAAATTCAACAACAACCTCAATATTGACAATCACCAACAAATTTGTCAACATACTCAACAATCAAAAACATCAAAAATTCAAAAACAACAACCACAACAATGAAAATCACAAAACAATTCAACAACAACCTCAACATTCAATATCACCAACAAATTCAACAAAGGCCTCAACAATGAAAAACACCAACAAATTCAACAGAATCCTTAACAATGAAAAACACCAATAAATTCAACAATAACCTCAACATTCAATATCACCAACAAATTCAACAAAGGCCTCAACAATGAAAAACACCAATAAATTCAACAACCTCAACATTGAAAATCACCAAAAAATTCAACAAAAACCTCAACAATGAAAAACTCCAAAAATTTCAACAACAACCTCAACTTTGAAAAACACCAAAAAATTCAACAACCTCAACATTGAGAAACAGCAACAAATTCAACTGCAAGCTCAACATTGAAATATACAAAAAGATTCAAATAAAAACATTGAATACACCAATTAATTCAACAACAACCTCAACATTGAAAATCACAAACAAATTCAACAACAACCAAAACAATGAAAAACACCAACAAATTCAACAAAAACCTCAACAATGAAGAAAATCAAAAAATTCAACAACAACCTCAATTAGAAAAACGCCAACACATTTAACAACCTCAACATTCAAATACACCAACAAATTCAACAACAAACTAAGCTTTGAAAAACACCAACAAATTCAACAACCTCAACATTGAAAAACAACAACAAATTCAACAACAACCTCAACTTTTAAAAATATAACAAGGTTCAACAAAATAAAAATTGATAACAACAACAAATTCAACAACAACATCAATATTGAAAATCACCAACAAATTTAACAACAACCTCAACAATGAAAAACACCAAAAAATTCGTCAACAACCTCAACATTCAAAAACACCAACAAATTCAACAGAATCCTCAACAATGAAAAACACCAATAAATTCAACAATAACCTCAACATTCAATATCACCAACAAATTCAACAAAGACCTCAACAATGAAAAACACCAATAAATTCAACAACAACCTCAATAAACAAAAACACCAACAAATTCAACAGAAACCTCAACAATGAAACACACCAAAAAATTCAACTACAACCTCAACATTGAAAATCACCATCAAATTCAACAAAAACCTCAACAATGAAAACACCAAAATATTAATCAACAACCTCAACATTCAAAAACACCAAAAAATTCAACAAAAACCTCAACAATGAAGAACACCAAAAAATTAAACAACCTCAACATTGAGAAACAGCAACAAATTCAACTGCAACCTCAACTTTGAAAAATACAAAAAGATTCAAATAAAAACATTGAATACACCAATAAATTCAACAACAAACTCAGCTTTGATAAACACCAACAAATTCAACAACCTCAACATTGAAAAACACCAACAAATTCAACGAAAACCTCATCTTTTAAACCTACAAAAAGGTTCAACAAAATAAAAATTGATAACACCAACAAATTCAACAACAACCCCAATATTGAAAATCACCAACAAATTTATCAACATCCTCAACAATCAAAAACATCAAAAATTCAACAACAACAACTACAACAATGAAAAACACAAACAATTCAACAACAACCTCAACATTCAAAAACACCAACAAATTCAACAACAACCTCAACAATGAAAAACACCAAAAAATTCATCAACAAACTCAACATTCAAAAACACCAACAAATTCAACAAAAACCTCAACAATTAAAAACACCAAAAAATTCAACAACAACGTCAACTTTGAAAACTACCAACAAATTCAACAACCTCAACATTGAAAAAGACCAACAAATTCAACAACAAACTCAACATTGATAATCACCAAAAAATTGAACCACAACCTCAACATTCAAAAACTCCAACAATTGCAACAACAACCTCAACAATGAAAAACACCAATAAATTCAACAATAACCTCAACATTCAATATCACCAACAAATTCAACAAAGACCTCAACAATGAAAAACACCAATAAATTCAACAACCTCAACATTGAAAATCACCAACAAATTCAACAAAAACCTCAACAATGAAAGACACCAAAAAATTCATCAACAACCTCAACATTCAAAAACACCAAAAAATTCAACAAAAGCCTCAACAATGAAAAACACCAAAAAATTCAACAACAACCTCAACTTTGAAAAACACCAACATCTTCAACAGCCTCAACATTGAAAAACACCAACAAATTCAAATGCTACCTCAACTTTGAAAAATACAAAAAAGATCAAAAAAAACCATTGATAACACCCATAAATTCAACAAGCTCAACATTGAACATCACCAACAAATTCAACAACAATCTCAACAGTGAAAAACACCAACAAATTCAACAACATACTCAACATTGAAAATCACCAAAAAATTCAACAACAACCTCAACATTGAAAAACTCCAACAATTGCAACAGCAACCTCAACATTGAAAAACACCAAAAAATTCAACAACACACTCAACATTGAAAATCACCAACAAATTCAACAACAACCTCAACTTTGAAAAACACCAACAAATTCAAAAACCTCAACATGGAAAAAAACCAACAAATTCAACCACAACCTCAACATTGAAAATCACCAACAAATTCAACAACAACCTCTACAATGCAAAACACCAACAAATTCATCAAAAGCCTCAACCATGAATAACAACAAAAAATTCATCAACAACCTCAACATTCAAAAGCACCAACAAATGAAACAGAATCCTCAACAATGAAAAACACCAAAAAATTCAACAACAACCTCAACATTGAAAATCACCAACAAATTCAACAAAAACCTCAACAATGAAAAACACCAATAAATTCAACAACCTCAACATGGAAAATCACCAAAAAATTTAACAAAAACCTCAACAATGAAAAACACCAATAAAACCATCAACCTCAATTTTGAAAAGCACCAAAAAATTCCACAACCTCAACATTGAGAAAGAGCAACAAATTCAACTGCAACCTCAACTTTGATAAATACAAAAAGATTCAAATAAAAACATTGAATACACCAATAAATTCAACCACAACCTCAAAATTGAAAGTCACCAACAAATTCAACAAAAACCTCAACAAATGAAATACACCAAAAAATTCATCAACAACCTCAACATTCAAAAACACCAACAAATTCAACAACAACCTCAACTTTTAAAACTACAAAAAGGTTCAACAAAATAAAAATTGATAACACCAACAAATTCAACAACAACCTCAATATTGACAATCACCAACAAATTTGTCAACATACTCAACAATCAAAAACATCAAAAATTCAAAAACAACAACCACAACAATGAAAAACACAAAACAATTCAACAACAACCTCAACATTCAAAAACACCAGCAAATTCAACAACAACCTCAACAATTAAAAACACCTTAAAATTCAACAACAACGTCAACTTTGAAAAACACCAACAAATTCAAACAAAACCTCAGCATTGAAAATCACCAACAAATTCAACAACAACCTCAACAATGAAAAACACCAAAAAATTCAACAAATACCACAACAATGAAAAACACCAAAAAATTCGTCAACAACCTCAACATTGAAAAAGACCAACAAATTCAACAACAAACTCAACATTGAAAATCACCAAAAAATTGAACCACAACCTCAACATTCAAAAACTCCAACAATTGCAACAACAACCTCAACAATGTAAAACACCAAAAAATTCAACAACAAACTCAACATTGAAAATTACCAACAAATTCAACAACAACCTTAGCTTTGAAAAACACAAACAAATTCAAAATCCTCAACATGGAAAAACACCAACAGATTCAACCACAACCTCAACATTGAAAATCACCAACAAATTCAACTACAACCTCAACAATGAAAAACACCAAAAAATTCAACAAAAACCTCAACAATGAAAAACACCAAAAAATTCGTCAACAACCTCAACATTCAAAAACACCAACAAATTCAACAGAATCCTCAACAATTAAAAACACCAATAAATTCAACAATAACCTCAACATTCAATATCACCAACAAATTCAACAAAGACCTCAACAATGAAAAACACCAATAAATTCAACAACCTCAACATTGAAAATCACCAAAAAATTCAACAAAAACCTCAACAATGAAAAACTCCAAAAATTTCAACAACAACCTCAACTTTGAAAAACACCAAAAAATTCAACAAACTCAACATTGAGAAACAGCAGCAAATTCAACTGCAACCTCAACTTATAAAATACAAAAAGATTCAAATAAAAACGTTGAATACACCATTAAATTCAACAACAACATCAACATTGAAAATCACAAACAAATTCAACAACAACCTCAGCAGTGAAAAACACCAACAAATTCAACAAAAACCTCAACAATGATGAAAATCAAAAAATTCAACAACAACCTCAATTAGAAAAACGCCAACACATTTAACAACCTCAACATTCAAATACACCAACAAATTCAACAACAAACTAAGCTTTGAAAAACACCAACAAATTCAACAACCTCAACATTGAAAAACACCAACTAATTCAACAACAACCTCAACCTTTAAAAATACAACAAGGTTCAACAAAATAAAAATTGATAACATCAACAAATTCAACAACATCAATCTTGAAAATCACCAACAAATTTATCAAGAACCTCAACAATGAAAAATATCAAACCTCAACAACAACCACAACAATGAAAAACACCAAACAATTCAACAACAACTTCAACATTCAAAAACACCAACAGTTCAACAACAACCTCAACGTTCAAAAACACCAAAAAATTCAACAAAAACCTCAACAATGAAAAACACCAAAAAATTCAAAAACAACCTCAACTTTGAAAAAAACTAACAAATTCAACAGCAACCTTAGCAATGAAAAACATCAAAAAAGATTTAAAAAAACCATTGATAACACCAATAAATTCAACAACCTCAACATTGAAAATCACCAACAAATTCAACAGCAACTTCAGCAATGAAAAACATCAAAAAATTCAAAAACTATCTCTACTTTGAAAAACACCAAAGAATTCAACAAACTCAACATTGAGAAAGAGCAACAAATTGAACTGCAACCTCAACTTTGAAAAATACAAAAAGATTCAGATAAAAACATTGAATACACCAATAAATTCAACATCAACCTAAACAATGAAAATCACCAACAAATTCAACAAAACCTCAACAATGAAAAACACCAAAAAATTCATCAACAACCCCAACATTCAAAAACACCATAAAATTCAACAACAACCTCAGCAATGAAAAACGTCAAAAAATTCAAAAACAACCTCAACTTTGAAAAACACCAAAAAATTCAACAAACTCAACATTGAGAAACAGCAACAAATTCAACTGCAACCTCAACTTTGAAAAATACAAAAAGATTCAAATACAAACATTGAATACAACAATAAATTCAACAACAAACTCAGCTTTGAAAAACACCAACAAATTCAACAACCTCAACATTGAAAAACACCAACAAATTCAACAACAACCTCAACTTCTAAAACTACTAAAAGGTTCAACAAAATAAAAATTGATAACACCAACAAATTCAACAACAACCTCAATATTGAAAATCACCAACAAATTTATCAACATCCTCAACAATCAAAAACATCAAAAATTCAACAACAACAACCACAACAATGAAAAACACAAAACAATTCAACAACAACCTCAACATTCAAAAACAGCAACAAATTCAACAACAACCTCAACAATGAAAAACACCAAAAAATTCATCCACAAACTCAACATTCAAAAACACCAACAAATTCAACAAAGAACTCAACAATGAAAAACACCAATAAATTCAACAACCTCAACATTGAAAAACACCAACAAATTCAACAACAGTCTCAACTTTAAAAATACAAAAAGGTTCAACAAAATTAAAATTGATAACACCAACAAATTCAACAGTAACCTCAATATTGAAAATCACCAACAAATTTAACAACAACCTCAACAATGAAAAACATCAAAAATTCAACAACAACAACAACCACAACAATGAAAAACACCAAACAATTCAACAACAACCTCAACATTCAAAAACACCATCAAATTCATCAACAACCTCAACAATGAAAAACACCAACAAATTCATCAACAACCTCAACATTCAAAAACACAACCAAATTCACCAAAAACCTCAACAATTAAAAACACCAAAAAATTCAACAAAAACGTCAACTTTCAAAAATACAAAAAGATTCAAATAAAAACATTGAATACACCAGTAAATTCAACAACAACCTCAATATTGAAAATCACCAAAAAATTCAACAACAACCTCAACTTTGAAGAACACCAACAAATTCAAAGCCTCAACATGGAAAAACACCAACAAATTCAACTACAACCTCAATATTGCAAATCACCAGCAAATTCAACAGCAACCTCAACAATGAAAAACACCAAAAAATTCAACAACAACCTCAATTTGAAAAACACCAACAGATTTAACAACTCAACATTGAAATACACCACCAAATTCAACAACAAACTCAGCTTTGAAAAACACCAACAAATTCAACAACTTCAACAATGAAAAACACCAACAAATTTAACAACAACCTCAACAATAATAAACATCAAAAATTAAACAACATCAACCACAACAATGAAAAACACCAAACATTTCATCAACAACCTCAACATTCAAAAACACCAACAAATTCAACAACAACCTCAACAATGAAAAACACCAAAAAATTCATCAACAACCTCAACATTCAAAAACACCAACAAATTCAACAAAAACCTCAACAATTAAAAACACCAAAAAATTCAACAACAACGTCAACTTTGAAAAATACCAACAAATTCAACAACCTCAATA
The DNA here is from genome assembly GCF_964194155.1 of Cetorhinus maximus. Classification (NCBI taxonomy): domain Eukaryota; kingdom Metazoa; phylum Chordata; class Chondrichthyes; order Lamniformes; family Cetorhinidae; genus Cetorhinus; species Cetorhinus maximus. The sequence goes on along the minus strand of NW_027596110.1, from coordinate 658,345 downwards.
TTGAAAAACACCAACAAATGCAACAAGAAACTCAACATTGAAAATCACCAAAAAATTCAACAACAACCTCAACATTGAAAAACTCCAACAATTGCAACAACAACTTCAACAATGAAAAACATCAAAAAAATTCAACAACAAACTCAAAATTGAAAATCACCAACAAAGTCAACAACAACCTCAACAACGAAAAACACCAAAAAATACATCAACAACCTCAACATTCAAAATCAGCAACAAATTCAACAAAAACCTCAACAATTGAAAAAACCAAAAAATTCAACCACAAAGAAAACTTTGAAAAATACCAACAAATTCATCAACCTCAACATTGAAAAACACCAACAAATTCAACAACAAACTCAACATTGAACATCACCAAAAAAAACAACAATAACCTCAACATTGAAAAACTCCAACAATTTCAGCAACAATCACAACAATGAAAAACACCAACAAATTCAACAAGAAACTCAACATTGAAAGTCACCAAAAAATTCAACAACAACCTCAACATTGAAAAACTCCAACAATTGCAACAACAACTTCAACAATGAAAAACACCAAAAAAATTCAACAACAAACTCAACATTGAAAATCACCAACAAATTCAACAACAACTTCAACAAAGAAAAACACCAACAAATTCAACAAAAACCTCAACGATGAAAAACACCTACAAATTAAACAGAATCCTCAACAATGAAAAACACCAAAAAATTCAACAACAGCCTCAACATTGAAAATCACAACAAATTCAACAAAACCTCAACAATGGAAAACACCAATAAATTCAACAACCTCAACATTGAAAATCTCCAAAAAAATCAACAACCTCAACATTGACAAACAGCAACAAATTCAACTGCAACCTCAACTTTGAAAAATACAAAAAGATTCAAATAAAAACATTCAATACACCAATAAATTCAACAACAACCTCAACTTTGAAAAACACCAACAAATTCAAAGCCTCAACATGGAAAAACACCAACAAATTCAACTACAACCTCAATATTGCAAATCACCAGCAAATTGAACAGCAACCACAACAATGAAAAACACCAACAAATTCAACAAAAACCTCAACAATGAAAAACATCAAAAAATTCAACAACAACCTCAATTTGAAAAACACCAACAGATTTAACAACCTCAACATTCAAATACACCAACAAATTCAACAACAAACTCAGCTTTGAAAAACACCAACAAATTCAACAACCTCAACATTGAAAAACACCAACAAATTTAACAACAACCTCAACAATGATAAACATCAAAAATTCAACAACAAGAACCACAACAATGAAAAACACCAAACATTTCAACAACAACCTCAACATTCAAAAACACCAACAAATTCAACAACAACCTCAACAACGAAAAACACCAAAAAATTCTTCAACAACCTCAACATTCAAAAACACCAACAAATTCAACAACAACCTCAACGATGAAAAACACCAAAAAATTCAACAACAAATTCAACTTTTAAAAATAAAAAATGTTCAACAAAATTAAAATTGATAAAACCCACAAATTCAACAACAACCTCAGTATTGAAAATCACCAGCAAATTTAACAACAACCTCAACAATGAAAAACATCGAAAATTCAACAACAACCACAACAATGAAAAACACCAAACAATTCAACTACAACCTGAACATTCAAAAACACCAACAATTTCAACAACAACCTCAACAATGAAAAAGACCAAAAAATTCATCAACAACCTCAACATTCAAAAACACCAACAAATTCAACAAAAACCTCAACAATTAAAAACACCAAAAAATTCAACAACAACGTCAACTTTGAAAAATACCAACAAATTCAACAACCTCAACAATGAAAAATAGCAACATATTCAACAACAAAGTCAACATTGAAAATCACCAAAAAATTCAACCACAAGCTCAACATTGAAAATCACCAACAAATTCAACAACAACCTCAACTTTGAAAAACACCAACAATTTCAAAAACCTCAACAATGAAAAATAGCAACAAATTCAACAACAAAGTCAACATTGAAAATCACCAAAAAATTCAACAACAACCTCAACATTGATAAACTCCAACAATTTCAGCAACAATCTCAACAATGAAAAACGCCAAAAAATTCAACAACAAACTCAACATTGAAAATTACCAACAAATTCAACAACAACCTCAACTTTGAAAAACACCAACAAATTCAAAAACTGCAACATGGAAAAACCCCAACAAATTCAACCGCAACCTCAACGTTGAAAATCACCAACAAATTCAACAACAACCTCAACAGTGAAAAACAACAACAAATTCAACAAAAACCTCAACAATGAAATACACCAAAAACTTCATCAACAACCTCAACATTCAAAAACACCAACAGATTCAACAGAAACCTCAACAATGAAAAACACCAAAAAATTCAACAACAACCTCAACATTGAAAATCACCAACAATTTCAACAAAAACCTCAACAATGAAAAACACGAAAAAATTCATCAGCAACTTCAACATTCAAAAGCACCAAAAAATTCAACAATAACCTCAACAATGAAAAACACCAAAACATTGAACAACAACCTCAACTTTGAAAAACATCAACAACTTCAACAACCTCAACATTGAAAAACACCAACAAATTCAACTGCAATCTCAACTTTGGAAAATACAAAAAAGATCAAAAAAACCATTGATAACACCAAAAAAATTCATCAACAACCTCAACATTCAAAAACTCCAACAATTTCAACAACAACCTCAACAATGAAAAATACCAATAAATTCAACAACAACCTCAACATTCAAAAACTCCTACAATTTCAACATCAACCTCAACAATGAAAAATACCAAAAAATTCAACAACAAACTCAACATTGAAAATCACCAACAAATTCAACAACAACCTCAACTTTGAGAAACAACAACAAATTCAAAAATCTCAACATGGAAAAACAACAACAAATTCAACAACTACCTCAACATTGAAAATCACCAACAAATTCAACAACAATATCAACAATGAAAAACACCAACAAATTCAACAAAAACCTCAACAGTGAAAAACACCAAAACATTCATCAACAACCTCAACAAACAAAAAAACCAACAAATTCAACAACAACCTCAGCAATGAAAAGCACCAAAAAAATTCCACAACAACCTCAACTTTTAAAAACACAAATAGGTTCAACAAAATAAAAATTGATAACAAAAACAAATTCAACAACAACCTCAATATTGAAAATCACCAACAAATTAAACAACAACCTCAACAATGAAATACAACAACAATTCAAGAACAACCACAGCAATGAAAAACACCAAACAATTCAACGACAACCTCAACATTCAAAAACACCAACAAATTCAACAAAAACCTCAACAATTAAAAACACCAAACAATTTAACAACAACGTCAACTTTGAAAAATACCATCAAATTCAACAACCACAACAATGAAAAACAGCAACAAATTCAACAACAAACTCAACATTGAAAATTACCAAAAAATTCAACAACAACCTCAACATTGAAAAACTCCAACAATTTCAACAACAACCTCAACAATGAAAAACGCCAAAAAATTCAACAACAATCTCAACATTGAAAATCACCAACAAATTCAACAACAACCTCAACTTTGAAAAACACCAACAAATTCAAAAACCTTAACATGGAAAAACACCAACAAATTAAACCACAACCACAACATTGAAAATCACCAACAAATTCAACAACGACCCCAACAATGAAAAACACCAACAAATTCAACAAAAACCTCAACAATGAAAAACAGCGAAAGATTCATCAACAACCTCAACATTCAAAAACTCCAACAATTTCAACAACAACCTCAACAATGAAAAATACCAATAAATTCAACAACAACCTCAACATTCAAAAACTCCAACAATTTCAACAACAAACTCAGCTTTGAAAAACACCAACAAATTCAACAACCTCAACATTGAAAAACACCAACAAATTTAACAACAACCTCAACAATGATAAACATCAAAAATTCAACAACAAGAACCACAACAATGAAAAACACCAAACATTTCAACAACAACCTCAACATTCAAAAACACCAACAAATTCAACAACAACCTCAACAACGAAAAACACCAAAAAATTCTTCAACAACCTCAACATTCAAAAACACCAACAAATTCAACAACAACCTCAACGATGAAAAACACCAAAAAATTCAACAACAAATTCAACGTTTAAAAATACAAAAATGTTCAACAAAATTAAAATTGATAAAACCCACAAATTCAACAACAACCTCAGTATTGAAAATCACCAGCAAATTTAACAACAACCTCAACAATGAAAAACATCAAAAATTCAACAACAACCACAACAATGAAAAACACCAAACAATTCAACTACAACCTGAACATTCAAAAACACCAACAATTTCAACAACAACCTCAACAATGAAAAAGACCAAAAAATTCATCAACAACCTCAACATTCAAAAACACCAACAAATTCAACAAAAACCTCAACAATTAAAAACACCAAAAAATTCAACAACAACGTCAACTTTGAAAAATACCAACAAATTCAATAACCTCAACAATGAAAAATAGCAACAATTTCAACAACAAAGTCAACATTGAAAATCACCAAAAAATTCAACCACAAACTCAACATTGAAAATCACCAACAAATTCAACAACAACCTCAACTTTGAAAAACACCAACAATTTCAAAAACCTCAACAATGAAAAATAGCAACAAATTCAACAACAAAGTCAACATTGAAAATCACCAAAAAATTCAACAACAACCTCAACATTGATAAACTCCAACAATTTCAGCAACAATCTCAACAATGAAAAACGCCAAAAAATTCAACAACAAACTCAACATTGAAAATTACCAACAAATTCAACAACAACCTCAACTTTGAAAAACACCAACAAATTCAAAAACTGCAACATGGAAAAACCCCAACAAATTCAACCACAACCTCAACGTTGAAAATCACCAACAAATTCAACAACAACCTCAACAGTGAAAAACAACAACAAATTCAACAAAAACCTCAACAATGAAATACACCAAAAACTTCATCAACAACCTCAACATTCAAAAACACCAACAAATTCAACAGAAACCTCAACAATGAAAATCACCAAAAAATTCAACAACAACCTCAACATTGAAAATCACCAACAATTTCAACAAAAACCTCAACAATGAAAAACACGAAAAAATTCATCAGCAACTTCAACATTCAAAAGCACCAAAAAATTCAACAATAACCTCAACAATGAAAAACACCAAAACATTGAACAACAACCTCAACTTTGAAAAACATCAACAACTTCAACAACCTCAACATTGAAAAACACCAACAAATTCAACTGCAATCTCAACTTTGGAAAATACAAAAAAGATCAAAAAAACCATTGATAACACCAAAAAAATTCATCAACAATCTCAACATTCAAAAACTCCAACAATTTCAACAACAACCTCAACAATGAAAAATACCAATAAATTCAACAACAACCTCAACATTCAAAAACTCCTACAATTTCAACATCAACCTCAACAATGAAAAATACCAAAAAATTCAACAACAAACTCAACATTGAAAATCACCAACAAATTCAACAACAACCTCAGCAATGAAAAGCACCAAAAAAATTCCACAACAACCTCAACTTTTAAAAACACAAATAGGTTCAACAAAATAAAAATTGATAACAAAAACAAATTCAACAACAACCTCAATATTGATAATCACCAACAAATTAAACAACAACCTCAACAATGAAATACAACAACAATTCAAGAACAACCACAGCAATGAAAAACACCAAACAATTCAACGACAACCTCAACATTCAAAAACACCAACAATTTCAACAACAAACTCAACAATGAAAAACACCAAAAAATAAGTCAACAACCTCAACATTCAAAAACACCAACAAATTCAACAAAAACCTCAACAATTAAAAACACCAAACAATTTAACAACAACGTCAACTTTGAAAAATACCATCAAATTCAACAACCACAACAATGAAAAACAGCAACAAATTCAACAACAAACTCAACATTGAAAATTACCAAAAAATTCAACAACAACCTCAACATTGAAAAACTCCAACAATTTCAACAACAACCTCAACAATGAAAAACGCCAAAAAATTCAACAACAATCTCAACATTGAAAATCACCAACAAATTCAACAACAACCTCAACTTTGAAAAACACCAACAAATTCAAAAACCTTAACATGGAAAAACACCAACAAATTCAACAACAATATCAACAATGAAAAACACCAACAAATTCAACAAAAACCTCAACAGTGAAAAACACCAAAACATTCATCAACAACCTCAACAAACAATAAAACCAACAAATTCAACAACAACCTCAGCAATGAAAAGCAACAAAATAATTCAACAACAACCTCAACTTTTAAAAATACAAATAGGTTCAACAAAATAAAAATTGATAACACCACCAAATTCAACAACAACCTCAATATTGAAAATCACCAACAAATTTAACAACAACCTCAACAATGAAAAACATCAACAATTCAAGAACAACCACAGCAATGAAAAACACCAAACAATTCAACGACAACCTCAACATTCAAAAACACCAACAATTTCAACAACAACCTCAACAATGAAAAACACCAAAAAATAAGTCAACAACCTCAACATTCAAAAACACCAACAAATTCAACAAAAACCTCAACAATTAAAAACACCAAACAATTTAACAACAACGTCAACTTTGAAAAATACCAACAAATTCAACAACCTCAACAATGAAAAACAGCAACAAATTCAACAACAAACTCAACATTGAAAATCACCAAAAAATTCAACAACAACCTCAACATTGATAAACACCAACAAATTCAACAACCTCAACATTGCAAAACACCAACAATTTCAACTGCAACCTCAACTTTGAAAAATACAAAAAAGATTTAAAAAAACCATTGATAACACCAATAATTTCAACAAACTCAACTTTGAAAAACACCAACAAATTCAAAAACCTAAACATGGAAAAACATCAACAAATTCAACCACAACCTCAACATTGAAAATCACCAACAAATTCAACAACAATGTCAACTTTGAAAAATACCAACAAATTCAACAACCTCAACATTGAAAAACACCAACAAATTCAACAACAAACTCAACATTGAAAATCAACAAAAAATTCAACAACAACCTCAACATTGAAGAAATCCAACAATTTCAACAACAACATCAACAATGAAAAACACCAAAAAATTCAACAACAAACTCAACATTGAAAATCACCAACAAATTCAACAGCAACTCAACTTTGAAAAACACCAACAAATTCAAAAACATCAACATGGAAAAACACCATCAAATTCAACCACAACCTCAACATTGAAAAACACCACCTAATTCAACAACAACCTCGACAATGAAAAACACCAACAAATTCAACAAAAACCTCAACAATGAAAAACACCAAAAAATTTCATCAACAACCTCAACATTCAAAACGACCAAAAAATTCAACAGAAACCTCAACAATGAAAAACAACAAAAAATTCAACAACAACCGCAACAATGAAAAACACCAACAAATTCAACAAAAACCTCAACAATGAAACACACCAATAAATTCAACAACCTCAACAATGAGAAACAGCAACAAATTCAACAACAAACTCAACATTGAAAATCACCAACAAATTCAACAAGAACCTCAACGTTGAAAAACACCAACAAATTCAAAAACCTAAACATGGAAAAACACCAACACATTCAACCACAACCTCAGCATTGAAAATCACAAACAAATTCAACAACAACCTCAACAGTGAAAAACACCAACAAATTCAACAAAAACCTCAACAATGAAATTAACCAGAATATTCATCAACAACCCCAACTTTCAAATACACCTACAAATTCAACAGATACCTCAACAATGAAAAACACCAACAAATTCAACAACAAACTCAGCTTTGAAAAACACAAACAAATTCAACAACCTCAACAATGAAAAACACCAAACAATTCAACAACAAGCTCAACATTCAAAAACACCAACAAATGCAACAACAACCTCAACAATGAAAAACACCAAAAAATTCATCAACAACCTCAACATTCAAAAACAGCAACAAATTCAACAAAAACCTCAACAATTAAAAACACCAAAAAATTCAACAACAACATCAACTTTGAAAAATACCAACAAATTCAACAACATCAACAATGAAAAACACCAACAAATTCAACAACAACCTCAACATTGAAAAACTCCAACAATTTAAACAACAACCTCAACAATGAAAAACACCAAAAAATTCAACAACAAACTCAACATTGAAAATCACCAACAAATTCAACAACAACCTCAACTTTGAAAAACACCAACAAATTCAAAAACCTCAAAATGGAAAAAAAACCAACAAATTCAACCTCAACCTCAACATTGAAAATCACCAACAAATTCAACAACAACCTCAACAGTGAAAAACAACAACAAATTCAACAAAAACCTCAACAATGAAATACACCAAAAACTTCATCAACAACCTCAACATTCAAAAACACCAACAGATTCAACAGAAACCTCAACAATGAAAAACACCAAAAAATTCAACAACAACCTCAACATTGAAAATCACCAACAATTTCAACAAAAACCTCAACAATGAAAAACACGAAAAAATTCATCAGCAACTTCAACATTCAAAAGCACCAAAAAATTCAACAATAACCTCAACAATGAAAAACACCAAAACATTGAACAACAACCTCAACTTTGAAAAACATCAACAACTTCAACAACCTCAACATTGAAAAACACCAACAAATTCAACTGCAATCTCAACTTTGGAAAATACAAAAAAGATCAAAAAAACCATTGATAACACCAAAAAAATTCATCAACAACCTCAACATTCAAAAACTCCAACAATTTCAACAACAACCTCAACAATGAAAAATACCAATAAATTCAACAACAACCTCAACATTCAAAAACTCCTACAATTTCAACATCAACCTCAACAATGAAAAATACCAAAAAATTCAACAACAAACTCAACATTGAAAATCACCAACAAATTCAACAACAACCTCAACTTTGAGAAACAACAACAAATTCAAAAATCTCAACATGGAAAAACAACAACAAATTCAGCAACTACCTCAACATTGAAAATCACCAACAAATTCAACAACAATATCAACAATGAAAAACACCAACAAATTCAACAAAAACCTCAACAGTGAAAAACACCAAAACATTCATCAACAACCTCAACAAACAAAAAAACCAACAAATTCAACAACAACCTCAGCAATGAAAAGCACCAAAAAAATTCCACAACAACCTCAACTTTTAAAAACACAAATAGGTTCAACAAAATAAAAATTGATAACAAAAACAAATTCAACAACAACCTCAATATTGATAATCACCAACAAATTAAACAACAACCTCAACAATGAAATACAACAACAATTCAAGAACAACCACAGCAATGAAAAACACCAAACAATTCAACGACAACCTCAACATTCAAAAACACCAACAATTTCAACAACAAACTCAACAATGAAAAACACCAAAAAATAAGTCAACAACCTCAACATTCAAAAACACCAACAAATTCAACAAAAACCTCAACAATTAAAAACACCAAACAATTTAACAACAACGTCAACTTTGAAAAATACCATCAAATTCAACAACCACAACAATGAAAAACAGCAACAAATTCAACAACAAACTCAACATTGAAAATTACCAAAAAATTCAACAACAACCTCAACATTGAAAAACTCCAACAATTTCAACAACAACCTCAACAATGAAAAACGCCAAAAAATTCAACAACAATCTCAACATTGAAAATCACCAACAAATTCAACAACAACCTCAACTTTGAAAAACACCAACAAATTCAAAAACCTTAACATGGAAAAACACCAACAAATTAAACCACAACCACAACATTGAAAATCACCAACAAATTCAACAACGACCCCAACAATGAAAAACACCAACAAATTCAACAAAAACCTCAACAATGAAAAACAGCGAAAGATTCATCAACAACCTCAACATTCAAAAACTCCAACAATTTCAACAACAACCTCAACAATGAAAAATACCAATAAATTCAACAACAACCTCAACATTCAAAAACTCCAACAATTTCAACAACAAACTCAGCTTTGAAAAACACCAACAAATTCAACAACCTCAACATTGAAAAACACCAACAAATTTAACAACAACCTCAACAATGATAAACATCAAAAATTCAACAACAAGAACCACAACAATGAAAAACACCAAACATTTCAACAACAACCTCAACATTCAAAAACACCAACAAATTCAACAACAACCTCAACAACGAAAAACACCAAAAAATTCTTCAACAACCTCAACATTCAAAAACACCAACAAATTCAACAACAACCTCAACGATGAAAAACACCAAAAAATTCAACAACAAATTCAACGTTTAAAAATACAAAAATGTTCAACAAAATTAAAATTGATAAAACCCACAAATTCAACAACAACCTCAGTATTGAAAATCACCAGCAAATTTAACAACAACCTCAACAATGAAAAACATCAAAAATTCAACAACAACCACAACAATGAAAAACACCAAACAATTCAACTACAACCTGAACATTCAAAAACACCAACAATTTCAACAACAACCTCAACAATGAAAAAGACCAAAAAATTCATCAACAACCTCAACATTCAAAAACACCAACAAATTCAACAAAAACCTCAACAATTAAAAACACCAAAAAATTCAACAACAACGTCAACTTTGAAAAATACCAACAAATTCAATAACCTCAACAATGAAAAATAGCAACAATTTCAACAACAAAGTCAACATTGAAAATCACCAAAAAATTCAACCACAAACTCAACATTGAAAATCACCAACAAATTCAACAACAACCTCAACTTTGAAAAACACCAACAATTTCAAAAACCTCAACAATGAAAAATAGCAACAAATTCAACAACAAAGTCAACATTGAAAATCACCAAAAAATTCAACAACAACCTCAACATTGATAAACTCCAACAATTTCAGCAACAATCTCAACAATGAAAAACGCCAAAAAATTCAACAACAAACTCAACATTGAAAATTACCAACAAATTCAACAACAACCTCAACTTTGAAAAACACCAACAAATTCAAAAACTGCAACATGGAAAAACCCCAACAAATTCAACCACAACCTCAACGTTGAAAATCACCAACAAATTCAACAACAACCTCAACAGTGAAAAACAACAACAAATTCAACAAAAACCTCAACAATGAAATACACCAAAAACTTCATCAACAACCTCAACATTCAAAAACACCAACAGATTCAACAGAAACCTCAACAATGAAAATCACCAAAAAATTCAACAACAACCTCAACATTGAAAATCACCAACAATTTCAACAAAAACCTCAACAATGAAAAACACGAAAAAATTCATCAGCAACTTCAACATTCAAAAGCACCAAAAAATTCAACAATAACCTCAACAATGAAAAACACCAAAACATTGAACAACAACCTCAACTTTGAAAAACATCAACAACTTCAACAACCTCAACATTGAAAAACACCAACAAATTCAACTGCAATCTCAACTTTGGAAAATACAAAAAAGATCAAAAAAACCATTGATAACACCAAAAAAATTCATCAACAATCTCAACATTCAAAAACTCCAACAATTTCAACAACAACCTCAACAATGAAAAATACCAATAAATTCAACAACAACCTCAACATTCAAAAACTCCTACAATTTCAACATCAACCTCAACAATGAAAAATACCAAAAAATTCAACAACAAACTCAACATTGAAAATCACCAACAAATTCAACAACAACCTCAGCAATGAAAAGCACCAAAAAAATTCCACAACAACCTCAACTTTTAAAAACACAAATAGGTTCAACAAAATAAAAATTGATAACAAAAACAAATTCAACAACAACCTCAATATTGATAATCACCAACAAATTAAACAACAACCTCAACAATGAAATACAACAACAATTCAAGAACAACCACAGCAATGAAAAACACCAAACAATTCAACGACAACCTCAACATTCAAAAACACCAACAATTTCAACAACAAACTCAACAATGAAAAACACCAAAAAATAAGTCAACAACCTCAACATTCAAAAACACCAACAAATTCAACAAAAACCTCAACAATTAAAAACACCAAACAATTTAACAACAACGTCAACTTTGAAAAATACCATCAAATTCAACAACCACAACAATGAAAAACAGCAACAAATTCAACAACAAACTCAACATTGAAAATTACCAAAAAATTCAACAACAACCTCAACATTGAAAAACTCCAACAATTTCAACAACAACCTCAACAATGAAAAACGCCAAAAAATTCAACAACAATCTCAACATTGAAAATCACCAACAAATTCAACAACAACCTCAACTTTGAAAAACACCAACAAATTCAAAAACCTTAACATGGAAAAACACCAACAAATTCAACAACAATATCAACAATGAAAAACACCAACAAATTCAACAAAAACCTCAACAGTGAAAAACACCAAAACATTCATCAACAACCTCAACAAACAATAAAACCAACAAATTCAACAACAACCTCAGCAATGAAAAGCAACAAAATAATTCAACAACAACCTCAACTTTTAAAAATACAAATAGGTTCAACAAAATAAAAATTGATAACACCACCAAATTCAACAACAACCTCAATATTGAAAATCACCAACAAATTTAACAACAACCTCAACAATGAAAAACATCAACAATTCAAGAACAACCACAGCAATGAAAAACACCAAACAATTCAACGACAACCTCAACATTCAAAAACACCAACAATTTCAACAACAACCTCAACAATGAAAAACACCAAAAAATAAGTCAACAACCTCAACATTCAAAAACACCAACAAATTCAACAAAAACCTCAACAATTAAAAACACCAAACAATTTAACAACAACGTCAACTTTGAAAAATACCAACAAATTCAACAACCTCAACAATGAAAAACAGCAACAAATTCAACAACAAACTCAACATTGAAAATCACCAAAAAATTCAACAACAACCTCAACATTGATAAACACCAACAAATTCAACAACCTCAACATTGCAAAACACCAACAATTTCAACTGCAACCTCAACTTTGAAAAATACAAAAAAGATTTAAAAAAACCATTGATAACACCAATAATTTCAACAAACTCAACTTTGAAAAACACCAACAAATTCAAAAACCTAAACATGGAAAAACATCAACAAATTCAACCACAACCTCAACATTGAAAATCACCAACAAATTCAACAACAATGTCAACTTTGAAAAATACCAACAAATTCAACAACCTCAACATTGAAAAACACCAACAAATTCAACAACAAACTCAACATTGAAAATCAACAAAAAATTCAACAACAACCTCAACATTGAAGAAATCCAACAATTTCAACAACAACATCAACAATGAAAAACACCAAAAAATTCAACAACAAACTCAACATTGAAAATCACCAACAAATTCAACAGCAACTCAACTTTGAAAAACACCAACAAATTCAAAAACATCAACATGGAAAAACACCATCAAATTCAACCACAACCTCAACATTGAAAAACACCACCTAATTCAACAACAACCTCGACAATGAAAAACACCAACAAATTCAACAAAAACCTCAACAATGAAAAACACCAAAAAATTTCATCAACAACCTCAACATTCAAAACGACCAAAAAATTCAACAGAAACCTCAACAATGAAAAACAACAAAAAATTCAACAACAACCGCAACAATGAAAAACACCAACAAATTCAACAAAAACCTCAACAATGAAACACACCAATAAATTCAACAACCTCAACAATGAGAAACAGCAACAAATTCAACAACAAACTCAACATTGAAAATCACCAACAAATTCAACAAGAACCTCAACGTTGAAAAACACCAACAAATTCAAAAACCTAAACATGGAAAAACACCAACACATTCAACCACAACCTCAGCATTGAAAATCACAAACAAATTCAACAACAACCTCAACAGTGAAAAACACCAACAAATTCAACAAAAACCTCAACAATGAAATTAACCAGAATATTCATCAACAACCCCAACTTTCAAATACACCTACAAATTCAACAGATACCTCAACAATGAAAAACACCAACAAATTCAACAACAAACTCAGCTTTGAAAAACACAAACAAATTCAACAACCTCAACAATGAAAAACACCAAACAATTCAACAACAAGCTCAACATTCAAAAACACCAACAAATGCAACAACAACCTCAACAATGAAAAACACCAAAAAATTCATCAACAACCTCAACATTCAAAAACAGCAACAAATTCAACAAAAACCTCAACAATTAAAAACACCAAAAAATTCAACAACAACATCAACTTTGAAAAATACCAACAAATTCAACAACATCAACAATGAAAAACACCAACAAATTCAACAACAACCTCAACATTGAAAAACTCCAACAATTTAAACAACAACCTCAACAATGAAAAACACCAAAAAATTCAACAACAAACTCAACATTGAAAATCACCAACAAATTCAACAACAGCATCAACTTTGAAAAACACCAACAAATTCAAAAACCTCAAAATGGAAAAAAAACCAACAAATTCAACCTCAACCTCAACATTGAAAATCACCAACAAATTCAACAACAACCTCAACAATGAAAAACACCAACAAATTGAACAAAAACCTCAACAAGGATAAACACCGAAAGATTCATCAACAACCTCAACATTCAAAAACACCAACGAATTTAACAGAAACCACAACAATGAAAAACACCTAAAAATTCAGCAACAACCTCAACATTGAAAGTCACCAACAATTTCAACAAAAACCTCAACAATGAAAAACACGAAAAAATTCATCAAAACTTCAACATTCAAAAACACCAACAAATTCAACAAACACCTCAACAATGAAAAACACCAAAAATTCATCAACAACCTCAACATTCAAAAACACCAACAAATGTTACAGAAATCACAACAATGCGAAACACCAAAAAATACAAAAACAACCTCAACATTCAAAATCACCAACAAATTCAACAAAAACCTCAACAATGAAAAAGACCAAAAAATTCAGGAACAACCTCAACATTGAAAAACACCAACAAATTGAACAAAAACCTCAGCAATGAAAAACACCAAAAAATTCAACCACAACCTCAACATTGAAAATCACCAACAAATTCAAAAACAACCTCAACAATGAAAAACACCAACAAATTGTACAAAAACCTCAACAAGGAAAAACACCGAAAGATTCATCAACAACCTCAACATTCAAAAATACCAACAAATTCAACAGAAACCACAACAATGAAAAACACCTAAAAATTCAACAACAACCTCAACATTGAAAATCACCAACAAATTCAACAATAACCTCAACAATGAAAAACGCCAAATAATGCATCAACAACCTCAACATTCAAAAACAACAAAAAATTCAACAAAAACCTCAACAATGAAAAACACCGAAAAATTCTACAACAAACTCAACATTGAAAATCACCAACAAATTCAACAACAACATCAACTTTGAAAAACACCAACAAATTCAAAAACCTCAACATGGAAAAACACCAACAAATTCAACCACAACCTCAACATTGAAAATCACCAACAAATTCAACAACAACCTCAACAATGAAAAACACCAAAAAATTCAACAACAACGTCAACTTTGAAAAATACCAACAAATTCAACAACCTCAACAATGAAAAACACCAACAAATTCAACAACAAACTCAACATTGAAAATCACCAAAAAATTTAACAACAACCTCAACATTGAAAAACTCCAACAATTTCAACAACAACCTCAACAATGAAAAACACCAAAAAATTCAACAACAAACTCAACATTGAAAATCACCAACAAATTCAACAACAGCATCAACTTTGAAAAACACCAACAAATTCAAAAACCTCAAAATGGAAAAAAAACCAACAAATTCAACCTCAACCTCAACATTGAAAATCACCAACAAATTCAACAACAACCTCAACAATGAAAAACACCAACAAATTGAACAAAAACCTCAACAAGGATAAACACCGAAAGATTCATCAACAACCTCAACATTCAAAAACACCAACGAATTTAACAGAAACCACAACAATGAAAAACACCTAAAAATTCAGCAACAACCTCAACATTGAAAGTCACCAACAATTTCAACAAAAACCTCAACAATGAAAAACACGAAAAAATTCATCAAAACTTCAACATTCAAAAACACCAACAAATTCAACAAACACCTCAACAATGAAAAACACCAAAAATTCATCAACAACCTCAACATTCAAAAACACCAACAAATGTTACAGAAATCACAACAATGCGAAACACCAAAAAATACAAAAACAACCTCAACATTCAAAATCACCAACAAATTCAACAAAAACCTCAACAATGAAAAAGACCAAACAATTCAACAACAACCTCAACAATGAAAAACACCAACAAATTGAACAAAAACCTCAACAAGGAAAAACACCGAAAGATTCATCAACAACCTCAACATTCAAAAACACCAACGAATTCAACAGAAACCACAACAATGAAAAGGACCTAAAAATTCAACAACAGCCTCAACATTGAAAGTCACCAACAATTTCAACAAAAACCTCAACAATGAAAAACACGAAAAAATTCATCAACAACTTCAACATTCAAAAACACCAACACATTCAACAAACACCTCAACAGTGAAAAACACCAAAAAATTCATCAACAACCTCAACATACAAAAACACCAACAACTGTTACAGAAATCACAACAATGCGAAACACCAAAAAATTCAAAAACAACCTCAACATTCAAAATCACCAAAAAATTCAACAAAAACCTCAACAATGAAAAACACCAAAAAATTCAACAACAATCTCAACTTTGAAAAACACCAATAGCACCAACAACCTCAACATTGAAAAACACCAACAAATTCAACTGCAACCTCAACTTTGAAAAATACAAAAAAGATCAAAAAAAAACATTGATAACACCAATAAATTCAACAACCTCAACATTGAAAATCACCAACAAATTCAAAAACAACGTCAATTTGAAAAACACCAACAGATTTAACAAACTCAACATTCAAATACACCAACAAATTCAACAACAAACTCAACATTGAAAATCACCAACAAATTCAACAACAACCTCAACTTTGAAAGACACCAACAAATTCAAAAACCTCAACTTTGAAAAACACCAACAAATTCAACCATAACCTCAATATTGAAAATCACCAACAACAAATTCAACAACAACCTCAACAATGAAAAACACCAACAAATTCAACAAAAACCTCAACAATGAAAAACACCAAAAAATTCAACAACAACCTCAACTTTGAAAAACACCAACAAATTCAACAACCTCAACATTGCAAAACACCAACAATTTCAACTGCAACCTCAACTTTGAAAAATACAAAAAAGATTTTAAAAAACCATTGATAACACCAATAATTTCAACAACCTCAACTTTGAAAAACACCAACAAATTCAAGAACCACAACATGGAAAAACACCATCAAATTCAACCATAACCTCAACATTGAAAATCACCAACAAATTCAACAACAACCTCAGCAATGAAAATCATCAAAAAATTCAACAACAACCTCAACTTTGAAAAACACCAAAAAATTCAACAACCTCAACATTGAGAAACAGCAACAAATTCAACTGCAACCTCAACTTGGAAAAATACAAAAAGATTGAAAAAAAAACATTGAATACACCAATAAATTCAACAACAACCTCAATATTGAAAATCACCAAAAAATTCAACAACAACCTCAACTTTGAGAAACACCAACAAATTCAAAAACCTCAACATGGATAAACACCAACAAATTCAACTACAATCTCAATATTGAAAATCACCAACAAATTCAACAACAACCTCAACAATGAAAAACACCAACAAATTCAACAAAAACCTCAACAATGAAAAACACCAAAAAATTCAACAGCAACCTCAATTTGAAAAACACCAACAGATTTAAGAACCTCAACATTCAAATACACCAACAAATTCAACAACAAACTCAGCTTTAAAAAACACCAACAAATTCAACAACCTCATCATTGAAAAACACCAACAAATTCAACTACAACCTCAACTTTTAAAAATACAAAAAGGTTCAACAAAATAAAAATTGATAACACCAACTAATTCAACAACAATTCAATGTTTAAAATCATCAACAAATTTAACAACAACCTCAACAATTTAAAACGTCAAAATTTCAACAACAACAACCACAACAATGAAAAACACCAAACAATTCAACAACAACCTCAACATTCAAAAACACCAACAAATTCATCAACAACCTCAACAATGAAAAATATCAAAACTTCAACAACAACAACATCAACAATGAAAAACACCAAACAATTCAACAACAATTTCAACATTCAAAAACACCAACAATTCGACAACAACCTCAACAATGAAAAACATCAAAAAATTCATCAACAACCTCAACATTCAAAAACACCAACAAATTCAACAAAAACCTCAACAATTAAAAACACCAAAAAATTCAACAACAACGTGAACTTTGAAAAATACCAACAAATTCATCAACAAACTCAACATTGAAAATCACCAAAAAATTCAACAACAAACTCAACATTGAAAAACTCCAACAATTTCAACAACAACCTAAACAATGAAAAAGACCAAAAAATTCAACAACAAACTCAACATTGAAAATCACCAACAAATTCAACAACAACCTCAACTTTGAAAAACATCATCAAATTCAAAAACCTCAACATTGAAAAACAACAACAAATTCAACTACAACCTCAATATTGAAAATTATCAACAAATTCAACAGCAACCTCAACAATGAAAAACACCAACAAATTCAACAAAATCCTCAACAATGATAAACACCAAAAAATTCAACAACAACCCCAATTTGAAAAACACCAACAGATTTAACAACCTCAACATTCAAATACACCAACAAATTCAACAACAACCTCAACTTTTAAAAATACATAAAGTTTCAACAAAATAAAAATTGATAACACCAACAAATTCAACAAAAACCTCAACATTGAAAAACACCAAAAAATTCAACAACAACCTCAACTTTGAAAAACACCAACAACTAAAACAACCTCAAACATTGAAAAAGACCAACAAATTCAACTGCAAACTCAACTTTGAAAAATATAAAAAAGATCAAAAAAAACATTGATAACAGCAATAAATTTAACAACCTCAACATTGAAAAGCACCAACAAATTCAACAACAACCTCAGCAATGAAAAACATCAAAAAATTCAACAACAACCTCAACTTTGAAAAACACCAAAAAATTCAACAACCTCAACATTGAGAAACAGCAACAAATTCAACTACAACCTCAACTTTGAACAATCCAAAAAGATTAATAAGAAAACATTGAATACACCAATAAATTCAACAACAATCTCAATATTGAAAATCACCAACAAATTCAACAACTTCCTCAACAATGAAAAACACCAACAAATTCAACAAAAACCTCAACAATGAAAAACACCAAAAAATTCAACAACAACCTCAATTTGAAAAACACCAACAGATTTCACAAACTCAACATTCAAATACACCAACAAATTCAACAACAAGCTCAACATTGAAAATCTGCAACAAATTCAACAACAACCACAACTTTGAAAGACAGCAACAAATTCAAAAACCTCAACATAGAAAAACACCAATAAATTCAACCATAACCTCAATATTGAAAATCACCAACAAATTCAACAACAACCTCAACAATCAAAAACACCAACAAATTCAACAAAAACCTCAACAATGAAAAACACCAAAAAAATTCAACAACAACCTCAACTTTGAAAAACACCAACAAATTCAACAACCTCAACATTGCAAAACACCAACAATTTCAACTGCAACCTCAACTTTGAAAAATACAAAAAAGATTTTAAAAAACCGTTGATAACACCAATAATTTCAACAACCACAACTTTGAAAAACACCAACAAATTCAAGAACCTCGGCATGGAAAAACACGAACAAATTCAACCATAACCTCAATATTGAAAATCACCAACAAATTCAACAACAACCTCAACAATGAAAAACACCAACAAATTCAACAAAAACCTCAACAATGAAAACACCAACAAATTCAACAACAAACTCAGCTTTGAAAAACACAAACAAATTCAACAACCTCAACATTGAAAAACACCAACAAATTCAACAACAACCTCAACTTTCAAAAATACAAAAAGGTTCAACAAAATAAAAATTGATAACAACAATAAATTCAACAACAACCACAATATTGAAAATCACCAACAAATTTAACAACAACCTCAACAATGAAAAACACCAAACAATTCAACAACAACCTCAACATTAAAAAACACCAACAAATTCAACAACAACCTCAACAATGAAAAACACCAAAAAATTCATCAACAACCTCAACATTCAAAAACAGCAACAAATTCAACAAAAACCTCAACAATTAAAAACACCATAAAATTCAACAACAACGTCAACTTTGAAAAATACCAACAAATTCAACAACCTCGACAATGAAAACCACCAACAATTTCAACAACAACCTCAACAATGAAAAACACCAAAAAATTCAACAACAAACTCAACATTGAAAATCACCAACAAATTCAACAACAGCATCAACTTTGAAAAACACCAACAAATTCAAAAACCTCAAAATGGAAAAAAAACCAACAAATTCAACCTCAACCTCAACATTGAAAATCACCAACAAATTCAACAACAACCTCAACAATGAAAAACACCAACAAATTGAACAAAAACCTCAACAAGGATAAACACCGAAAGATTCATCAACAACCTCAACATTCAAAAACACCAACGAATTTAACAGAAACCACAACAATGAAAAACACCTAAAAATTCAGCAACAACCTCAACATTGAAAGTCACCAACAATTTCAACAAAAACCTCAACAATGAAAAACACGAAAAAATTCATCAAAACTTCAACATTCAAAAACACCAACAAATTCAACAAACACCTCAACAATGAAAAACACCAAAAATTCATCAACAACCTCAACATTCAAAAACACCAACAAATGTTACAGAAATCACAACAATGCGAAACACCAAAAAATACAAAAACAACCTCAACATTCAAAATCACCAACAAATTCAACAAAAACCTCAACAATGAAAAAGACCAAAAAATTCAGGAACAACCTCAACATTGAAAAACACCAACAAATTCAACAAAAACCTCAACAATGAAAAACACCAAAAAATTCAACAATAACCTCAACAATGAAAAACACCAACAAATTGAACAAAAACCTCAACAAGGAAAAACACCGAAAGATTCATCAACAACCTCAACATTCAAAAACACCAACGAATTCAACAGAAACCACAACAATGAAAAGGACCTAAAAATTCAACAACAACCTCAACATTGAAAGTCACCAACAATTTCAACAAAAACCTCAACAATGAAAAACACGTAAAAATTCATCAACAACTTCAACATTCAAAAACACCAAGAAATTCAACAAACACCTCAACAGTGAAAAACACCAAAAAATTCATCAACAACCTCAACATACAAAAACACCAACAACTGTTACAGAAATCACAACAATGCGAAACACCAAAAAATTCAAAAACAACCTCAACATTCAAAATCACCAAAAAATTCAACAAAAACCTCAACAATGAAAAACACCAAAAAATTCAACAACAATCTCAACTTTGAAAAACACCAATAGCACCAACAACCTCAACATTGAAAAACACCAACAAATTCAACTGCAACCACAACTTTGAAAAATACAAAAAAGATCAAAAAAAAACATTGATAACACCAATAAATTCAACAACCTCAACATTGAAAATCACCAACAAATTCAAAAACAACGTCAATTTGAAAAACACCAACAGATTTAACAAACTCAACATTCAAATACACCAACAAATTCAACAACAAACTCAACATTGAAAATCACCAACAAATTCAACAACAACCTCAACTTTGAAAGACACCAACAAATTCAAAACCTCAACATGGAAAAACACCAACAAATTCAACCAAAACCTCAATATTGAAAATCACCAACAACAAATTCAACAACAACCTCAACAATGAAAAACACCAACAAATTCAACAAAAACCTCAACAATGAAAAACATCAAAAAATTCAACAACAACCTCAACTTTGAAAAACACCAACAAATTCAACAACCTCAACATTGCAAAACACCAACAATTTCAACTGCAACCTCAACTTTGAAAAATACAAAAAAGATTTTAAAAAACCATTGATAACACCAATAATTTCAACAACCTCAACTTTGAAAAACACCAACAAATTCAAGAACCACAACATGGAAAAACACCATCAAATTCAACCATAACCTCAACATTGAAAATCACCAACAAATTCAACAACAACCTCAGCAATGAAAATCATCAAAAAATTCAACAACAACCTCAACTTTGAAAAACACCAAAAAATTCAACAACCTCAACATTGAGAAACAGCAACAAATTCAACTGCAACCTCAACTTGGAAAAATACAAAAAGATTGAAAAAAAAACATTGAATACACCAATAAATTCAACAACAACCTCAATATTGAAAATCACCAAAAAATTCAACAACAACCTCAACTTTGAGAAACACCAACAAATTCAAAAACCTCAACATGGATAAACACCAACAAATTCAACTACAATCTCATATTGAAAATCACCAACAAATTCAACAACAACCTCAACAATGAAAAACACCAACAAATTCAACAAAAACCTCAACAATGAAAAACACCTAAAAATTCAACAGCAACCTCAATTTGAAAAACACCAACAGATTTAAGAACCTCAACATTCAAATACACCAACAAATTCAACAACAAACTCAGCTTTAAAAAACACCAACAAATTCAACAACCTCATCATTGAAAAACACCAACAAATTCAACTACAACCTCAACTTTTAAAAATACAAAAAGGTTCAACAAAATAAAAATTGATAACACCAACTAATTCAACAACAATTCAATGTTTAAAATCATCAACAAATTTAACAACAACCTCAACAATTTAAAACGTCAAAATTTCAACAACAACAACCACAACAATGAAAATCACCAAACAATTCAACAACAACCTCAACATTCAAAAACACCAACAAATTCATCAACAACCTCAACAATGAAAAATATCAAAACTTCAACAACAACAACATCAACAATGAAAAACACCAAACAATTCAACAACAATTTCAACATTCAAAAACACCAACAATTCAACAACAACCTCAACAATGAAAAACAGCAAAAAATTCATCAGCAACCTCAACATTCAAAAACACCAACAAATTCAACAAAAACCTCAACAATTAAAAACACCAAAAAATTCAACAACAACGTGAACTTTGAAAAATACCAACAAATTCAACAACAAACTCAACATTGAAAATCACCAAAAAATTCAACAACAAACTCAACATTGAAAAACTCCAACAATTTCAACAACAACCTAAACAATGAAAAAGACCAAAAAATTCAACAACAAACTCAACATTGAAAATCACCAACAAATTCAACAACAACCTCAACTTTGAAAAACATCATCAAATACAAAAACCTCAACATTGAAAAACAACAACAAATTCAACTACAACCTCAATATTGAAAATTATCAACAAATTCAACAGCAACCTCAACAATGAAAAACACCAACAAATTCAACAAAATCCTCAACAATGATAAACAGCAAAAAATTCAACAACAACCCCAATTTGAAAAACACCAACAGATTTAACAACCTCAACATTCAAATACACCAACAAATTCAACAACAACCTCAACTTTTAAAAATACATAAAGGTTCAACAAAATAAAAATTGATAACACCAACAAATTCAACAAAAACCTCAACAATGAAAAACACCAAAAAATTCAACAACAACCTCAACTTTGAAAAACACCAACAACTAAAACAACCTCAAACATTGAAAAAGACCAACAAATTCAACTGCAACCTCAACTTTGAAAAATACAAAAAAGATCAAAAAAAACATTGATAACACCAATAAATTCAACAACCTCAACATTGAAAAGCACCAACAAATTCAACAACAACCTCAGCAATGAAAAACATCAAAAAATTCAACAACAACATCAACTTTGAAAAACACCAAAAAATTCAACAACCTCAACATTGAGAAACAGCAACAAATTCAACTGCAACCTCAACTTTGAACAATCCAAAAAGATTAATAAGAAAACATTGAATACATCCAATAAATTCAACAACAACCTCAATATTGAAAATCACCAACAAATTCAACAACTTCCTCAACAATGAAAAACACCAACAAATTCAACAAAAACCTCAACAATGAAAAACACCAAAAAATTCAACAACAACCTCAATTTGAAAAACACCAACAGATTTCACAAACTCAACATTCAAATACACCAACAAATTCAACAACAAGCTCAACATTGAAAATCTGCAACAAATTCAACAACAACCACAACTTTGAAAGACAGCAACAAATTCAAAAACCTCAACATAGAAAAACACCAATAAATTCAACCATAACCTCAATATTGAAAATCACCAACAAATTCAACAACAACCTCAACAATCAAAAACACCAACAAATTCAACAAAAACCTCAACAATGAAAAACACCAAAAAAATTCAACAACAACCTCAACTTTGAAAAACACCAACAAATTCAACAACCTCAACATTGCAAAACACCAACAATTTCAACTGCAACCTCAACTTTGAAAAATACAAAAAAGATTTTAAAAAACCGTTGATAACACCAATAATTTCAACAACCACAACTTTGAAAAACACCAACAAATTCAAGAACCTCGGCATGGAAAAACACGAACAAATTCAACCATAACCTCAATATTGAAAATCACCAACAAATTCAACAACAACCTCAACAATGAAAAACACCAACAAATTCAACAAAAACCTCAACAATGAAAACACCAACAAATTCAACAACAAACTCAGCTTTGAAAAACACAAACAAATTCAACAACCTCAACATTGAAAAACACCAACAAATTCAACAACAACCTCAACTTTCAAAAATACAAAAAGGTTCAACAAAATAAAAATTGATAACAACAATAAATTCAACAACAACCACAATATTGAAAATCACCAACAAATTTAACAACAACCTCAACAATGAAAAACACCAAACAATTCAACAACAACCTCAACATTAAAAAACACCAACAAATTCAACAACAACCTCAACAATGAAAAACACCAAAAAATTCATCAACAACCTCAACATTCAAAAACAGCAACAAATTCAACAAAAACCTCAACAATTAAAAACACCATAAAATTCAACAACAACGTCAACTTTGAAAAATACCAACAAATTCAACAACCTCGACAATGAAAACCACCAACAATTTCAACAACAACCTCAACAATGAAAAACACCAAAAAATTCAACAACAAACTCAACATTGAAAATCACCAACAAATTCAACAACAGCATCAACTTTGAAAAACACCAACAAATTCAAAAACCTCAAAATGGAAAAAAAACCAACAAATTCAACCTCAACCTCAACATTGAAAATCACCAACAAATTCAACAACAACCTCAACAATGAAAAACACCAACAAATTGAACAAAAACCTCAACAAGGATAAACACCGAAAGATTCATCAACAACCTCAACATTCAAAAACACCAACGAATTTAACAGAAACCACAACAATGAAAAACACCTAAAAATTCAGCAACAACCTCAACATTGAAAGTCACCAACAATTTCAACAAAAACCTCAACAATGAAAAACACGAAAAAATTCATCAAAACTTCAACATTCAAAAACACCAACAAATTCAACAAACACCTCAACAATGAAAAACACCAAAAATTCATCAACAACCTCAACATTCAAAAACACCAACAAATGTTACAGAAATCACAACAATGCGAAACACCAAAAAATACAAAAACAACCTCAACATTCAAAATCACCAACAAATTCAACAAAAACCTCAACAATGAAAAAGACCAAAAAATTCAGGAACAACCTCAACATTGAAAAACACCAACAAATTCAACAAAAACCTCAACAATGAAAAACACCAAAAAATTCAACAATAACCTCAACAATGAAAAACACCAACAAATTGAACAAAAACCTCAACAAGGAAAAACACCGAAAGATTCATCAACAACCTCAACATTCAAAAACACCAACGAATTCAACAGAAACCACAACAATGAAAAGGACCTAAAAATTCAACAACAACCTCAACATTGAAAGTCACCAACAATTTCAACAAAAACCTCAACAATGAAAAACACGTAAAAATTCATCAACAACTTCAACATTCAAAAACACCAAGAAATTCAACAAACACCTCAACAGTGAAAAACACCAAAAAATTCATCAACAACCTCAACATACAAAAACACCAACAACTGTTACAGAAATCACAACAATGCGAAACACCAAAAAATTCAAAAACAACCTCAACATTCAAAATCACCAAAAAATTCAACAAAAACCTCAACAATGAAAAACACCAAAAAATTCAACAACAATCTCAACTTTGAAAAACACCAATAGCACCAACAACCTCAACATTGAAAAACACCAACAAATTCAACTGCAACCTCAACTTTGAAAAATACAAAAAAGATCAAAAAAAAACATTGATAACACCAATAAATTCAACAACCTCAACATTGAAAATCACCAACAAATTCAAAAACAACGTCAATTTGAAAAACACCAACAGATTTAACAAACTCAACATTCAAATACACCAACAAATTCAACAACAAACTCAACATTGAAAATCACCAACAAATTCAACAACAACCTCAACAATCAAAAACACCAACAAATTCAACAAAAACCTCAACAATGAAAAACACCAAAAAAATTCAACAACAACCTCAACTTTGAAAAACACCAACAAATTCAACAACCTCAACATTGCAAAACACCAACAATTTCAACTGCAACCTCAACTTTGAAAAATACAAAAATGATTTTAAAAAACCGTTGATAACACCAATAATTTCAACAACCACAACTTTGAAAAACACCAACAAATTCAAGAACCTCGGCATGGAAAAACACGAACAAATTCAACCATAACCTCAATATTGAAAATCACCAACAAATTCAACAACAACCTCAACAATGAAAAACACCAACAAATTCAACAAAAACCTCAACAATGAAAACACCAACAAATTCAACAACAAACTCAGCTTTGAAAAACACAAACAAATTCAACAACCTCAACATTGAAAAACACCAACAAATTCAACAACAACCTCAACTTTCAAAAATACAAAAAGGTTCAACAAAATAAAAATTGATAACAACAATAAATTCAACAACAACCACAATATTGAAAATCACCAACAAATTTAACAACAACCTCAACAATGAAAAACACCAAACAATTCAACAACAACCTCAACATTAAAAAACACCAACAAATTCAACAACAACCTCAACAATGAAAAACACCAAAAAATTCATCAACAACCTCAACATTCAAAAACAGCAACAAATTCAACAAAAACCTCAACAATTAAAAACACCATAAAATTCAACAACAACGTCAACTTTGAAAAATACCAACAAATTCAACAACCTCGACAATGAAAAACACCAACAATTTCAACAACAACCTCAACAATGAAAAACACCAAAAAATTCAACAACAAACTCAACATTGAAAATCACCAACAAATTCAACAACAGCATCAACTTTGAAAAACACCAACAAATTCAAAAACCTCAAAATGGAAAAAAAACCAACAAATTCAACCTCAACCTCAACATTGAAAATCACCAACAAATTCAACAACAACCTCAACAATGAAAAACACCAACAAATTGAACAAAAACCTCAACAAGGATAAACACCGAAAGATTCATCAACAACCTCAACATTCAAAAACACCAACGAATTTAACAGAAACCACAACAATGAAAAACACCTAAAAATTCAGCAACAACCTCAACATTGAAAGTCACCAACAATTTCAACAAAAACCTCAACAATGAAAAACACGAAAAAATTCATCAAAACTTCAACATTCAAAAACACCAACAAATTCAACAAACACCTCAACAATGAAAAACACCAAAAATTCATCAACAACCTCAACATTCAAAAACACCAACAAATGTTACAGAAATCACAACAATGCGAAACACCAAAAAATACAAAAACAACCTCAACATTCAAAATCACCAACAAATTCAACAAAAACCTCAACAATGAAAAAGACCAAAAAATTCAGGAACAACCTCAACATTGAAAAACACCAACAAATTCAACAAAAACCTCAACAATGAAAAACACCAAAAAATTCAACAATAACCTCAACAATGAAAAACACCAACAAATTGAACAAAAACCTCAACAAGGAAAAACACCGAAAGATTCATCAACAACCTCAACATTCAAAAACACCAACGAATTCAACAGAAACCACAACAATGAAAAGGACCTAAAAATTCAACAACAACCTCAACATTGAAAGTCACCAACAATTTCAACAAAAACCTCAACAATGAAAAACACGAAAAAATTCATCAACAACTTCAACATTCAAAAACACCAAGAAATTCAACAAACACCTCAACAGTGAAAAACACCAAAAAATTCATCAACAACCTCAACATACAAAAACACCAACAACTGTTACAGAAATCACAACAATGCGAAACACCAAAAAATTCAAAAACAACCTCAACATTCAAAATCACCAAAAAATTCAACAAAAACCTCAACAATGAAAAACACCATAAAATTCAACAACAATCTCAACTTTGAAAAACACCAATAGCACCAACAACCTCAACATTGAAAAACACCAACAAATTCAACTGCAACCTCAACTTTGAAAAATACAAAAAAGATCAAAAAAAAACATTGATAACACCAATAAATTCAACAACCTCAACATTGAAAATCACCAACAAATTCAAAAACAACGTCAATTTGAAAAACACCAACAGATTTAACAAACTCAACATTCAAATACACCAACAAATTCAACAACAAACTCAACATTGAAAATCACCAACAAATTCAACAACAACCTCAACTTTGAAAGACACCAACAAATTCAAAACCTCAACATGGAAAAACACCAACAAATTCAACCAAAACCTCAATATTGAAAATCACCAACAACAAATTCAACAACAACCTCAACAATGAAAAACACCAACAAATTCAACAAAAACCTCAACAATGAAAAACATCAAAAAATTCAACAACAACCTCAACTTTGAAAAACACCAACAAATTCAACAACCTCAACATTGCAAAACACCAACAATTTCAACTGCAACCTCAACTTTGAAAAATACAAAAAAGATTTTAAAAAACCATTGATAACACCAATAATTTCAACAACCTCAACTTTGAAAAACACCAACAAATTCAAGAACCACAACATGGAAAAACACCATCAAATTCAACCATAACCTCAACATTGAAAATCACCAACAAATTCAACAACAACCTCAGCAATGAAAATCATCAAAAAATTCAACAACAACCTCAACTTTGAAAAACACCAAAAAATTCAACAACCTCAACATTGAGAAACAGCAACAAATTCAACTGCAACCTCAACTTGGAAAAATACAAAAAGATTGAAAAAAAAACATTGAATACACCAATAAATTCAACAACAACCTCAATATTGAAAATCACCAAAAAATTCAACAACAACCTCAACTTTGAGAAACACCAACAAATTCAAAAACCTCAACATGGATAAACACCAACAAATTCAACTACAATCTCATATTGAAAATCACCAACAAATTCAACAACAACCTCAACAATGAAAAACACCAACAAATTCAACAAAAACCTCAACAATGAAAAACACCAAAAAATTCAACAGCAACCTCAATTTGAAAAACACCAACAGATTTAAGAACCTCAACATTCAAATACACCAACAAATTCAACAACAAACTCAGCTTTAAAAAACACCAACAAATTCAACAACCTCATCATTGAAAAACACCAACAAATTCAACTACAACCTCAACTTTTAAAAATACAAAAAGGTTCAACAAAATAAAAATTGATAACACCAACTAATTCAACAACAATTCAATGTTTAAAATCATCAACAAATTTAACAACAACCTCAACAATTTAAAACGTCAAAATTTCAACAACAACAACCACAACAATGAAAATCACCAAACAATTCAACAACAACCTCAACATTCAAAAACACCAACAAATTCATCAACAACCTCAACAATGAAAAATATCAAAACTTCAACAACAACAACATCAACAATGAAAAACACCAAACAATTCAACAACAATTTCAACATTCAAAAACACCAACAATTCAACAACAACCTCAACAATGAAAAACAGCAAAAAATTCATCAACAACCTCAACATTCAAAAACACCAACAAATTCAACAAAAACCTCAACAATTAAAAACACCAAAAAATTCAACAACAACGTGAACTTTGAAAAATACCAACAAATTCAACAACAAACTCAACATTGAAAATCACCAAAAAATTCAACAACAAACTCAACATTGAAAAACTCCAACAATTTCAACAACAACCTAAACAATGAAAAAGACCAAAAAATTCAACAACAAACTCAACATTGAAAATCACCAACAAATTCAACAACAACCTCAACTTTGAAAAACATCATCAAATACAAAAACCTCAACATTGAAAAACAACAACAAATTCAACTACAACCTCAATATTGAAAATTATCAACAAATTCAACAGCAACCTCAACAATGAAAAACACCAACAAATTCAACAAAATCCTCAACAATGATAAACAGCAAAAAATTCAACAACAACCCCAATTTGAAAAACACCAACAGATTTAACAACCTCAACATTCAAATACACCAACAAATTCAACAACAACCTCAACTTTTAAAAATACATAAAGGTTCAACAAAATAAAAATTGATAACACCAACAAATTCAACAAAAACCTCAACAATGAAAAACACCAAAAAATTCAACAACAACCTCAACTTTGAAAAACACCAACAACTAAAACAACCTCAAACATTGAAAAAGACCAACAAATTCAACTGCAACCTCAACTTTGAAAAATACAAAAAAGATCAAAAAAAACATTGATAACACCAATAAATTCAACAACCTCAACATTGAAAAGCACCAACAAATTCAACAACAACCTCAGCAATGAAAAACATCAAAAAATTCAACAACAACATCAACTTTGAAAAACACCAAAAAATTCAACAACCTCAACATTGAGAAACAGCAACAAATTCAACTGCAACCTCAACTTTGAACAATCCAAAAAGATTAATAAGAAAACATTGAATACATCCAATAAATTCAACAACAACCTCAATATTGAAAATCACCAACAAATTCAACAACTTCCTCAACAATGAAAAACACCAACAAATTCAACAAAAACCTCAACAATGAAAAACACCAAAAAATTCAACAACAACCTCAATTTGAAAAACACCAACAGATTTCACAAACTCAACATTCAAATACACCAACAAATTCAACAACAAACTCAACATTGAAAATCTGCAACAAATTCAACAACAACCTCAACTTTGAAAGACAGCAACAAATTCAAAAACCTCAACATAGAAAAACACCAATAAATTCAACCATAACCTCAATATTGAAAATCACCAACAAATTCAACAACAACCTCAACAATCAAAAACACCACAAATTCAACAAAAACCTCAACAATGAAAAACACCAAAAAAATTCAACAACAACCTCAACTTTGAAAAACACCAACAAATTCAACAACCTCAACATTGCAAAACACGAACAATTTCAACTGCAACCTCAACTTTGAAAAATACAAAAAAGATTTAAAAAAACCGTTGATAACACCAATAATTTCAACAACCACAACCTTGAAAAACACCAACAAATTCAAGAACCTCAACATGGAAAAACACCAACAATTTCAACCATAACCTCAATATTGAAAATCACCAACAAATTCAACAACAACCTCAACAATGAAAAACACCAACAAATTCAACAAAAACCTCAACAATGAAAACACCAACAAATTCAACAACAAACTCAGCTTTGAAAAACACCAACAAATTCAACAACCTCAACATTGAAAAACACCACCAAATTCAACAACAACCTCAACTTTCAAAAATACAAAAAGGTACAACAAAATAAAAATTGATAACAACAATAAATTCAACAACAACCTCAATATTGAAAATCACCAACAAATTTAACAACAACCTCAACAATGAAAAACACCAAACAATTCAACAACAACCTCAACATTAAAAAACACCAACAAATTCAACAACAACCTCAACAATGAAAAACACCAAAAAATTCATCAACAACCTCAACATTCAAAAACAGCAACAAATTCAACAAAGACCTCAACAATTAAAATCACCATAAATTTCAACAACAACGTCAACTTTGAAAAATACCATCAAATTCAACAACCTCGACAATGAAAAACACCAACAAATTCATCAAAAACCTAAACAATGAAAAACACCAAAAAATTTCATCAACAAACTCAACATTCAAAACGACCAACAACTTCAACAGAAACCTCAACAATGAAAAACAACAAAAATTCAATAACAGCCGCAACAATGAAAAACACCAACAAATTCAAAAAAACCTCAACAATGAAACACACCAAAAAATTCAACAACAACCTCAACAATGAGAAATAGCAACAAATTCAACAACAAACTCAACATTTAAAATCACCAACAAATTCAATAACAACCTCAACGTTGAAAAACACCAACAAATTCAAAAACCTCAACATGGATAAACACCAACACATTCAACCACAACCTCAGCATTGAAAATCACCAACAAATTCAACAAAAACCTCAACAATGAAATTAACCAAAATATTCATCAACAACCTCAACATTCAAATACACCTACAAATTCAACAGATGCCTCAACAATGAAAAACACCAACAAATTCAACAACAAACTCAGCTTTGAAAAACACAAACAAATTCAACAACCTCAACATTGAAAATCACCAACAAATTCAACAACAACCTCATTATTCAAAAATACAAAAAGGTTCAACAAAATAAAAATTGATAACAACAACAATTTCAACAACAACCTCAATATTGAAAATCACCAACAAATTTAACAACAACCTCAACAATGAAAAACACCAAACAATTCAACAACAACCTCAACATTCAAAAACACCAACAAATTCAACAACAATCTCAACAATGAAAAACAACAAAAAATTCATCAACAACCTCTACATTCAAAAACACCAACAAATTCAACAAAAACCTCAACAATTAAAAACACCAAAAAATTCAACAACAACATCAACTTTGAAAAATACCAACAAATTCAACAACCTCAACAATGAAAAACACCAACAAATTCAACAACAAACTCAACATTGAAAATCGCCAAAAAATTCAACAACAGCCTCAACATTGAAAAACTCCAACAATTTCAACAACAACCTCAACAATGAAAAACACCAAAAAATTCAACAACAACCTCAACATTGAAAAACTCCAACAATTTCAACTACAAACTCAACAATGAAAAACACCAAAAAATTCAACAACAAACTCAACTTTGAAAATCACCAACAAATTCAACAACAACATCAACTTTGAAAAACACCAACAAATTCAAAAACCTCAACATGGAAAAACACCAACACATTCAACCACAACCTCAACATTGAAAAACACCAACAAATTCAACAACAACCTCAACAATGAAAAACACCTAAAAATTCAACAACAACCTCAACATTGAAAGTCACCAACAATTTCTACAAAAACCTCAACAATGAAAAACACGAAAAAATTCATCCACAACTTCAGCATTCAAAAACACCAACAAATTCAACAAACACCTCAACAATGAAAAACAACAACAAATTCATCAACAACCTCAACATTCAAAAACACCAACAAATGTTACAGAAATCACAACAATGCGAAACACCAAAAAATTCAAAAACAACCTCAACATTCAAAATCACCAACAAATTCAACAAAAACCTCAACATGGAAAAACACCAACAAATTCAACCACAACCTCAACATTGAAAATCACCAACAAATTCAACAACAACCTCAACAATGAAAAACACCAACAAATTCAACAAAAACCTCAACAATGAAAAACACCAACAAATTCAACAACAAACTCAGCTTTGAAAAACACAAACAAATTCAACAACCTCAACATTGAAAAACACCAACAAATTTAACAACAACCTCAACAATGAAAAACACCAAACAATTCAACAATAACCTCAACATTAAAAAACAACAAAAAATTCAACAACAACCTCAACAATGAAAAACACCAAAAAATTCATCAACAACCTCAACATTCAAAAACACCAACAAATTCAACAACAACCTCAACAATTAAAAACACCAAAAAATTCAACGACAATGTCAACTTTGAAAAATACCAACAAATTCAACAACCTCGACAATGAAAAACACCAACAAATTCAACAACAAACTCAACATTCAAAAATCCAACAAACTAAATAGAAACCTCAACAATGAAAAACACCTAAAAATTCAACAACAACCTCAACATTGAAAATCACCAACAAATTCAACAACAACCTCAACAATGAAAAACACCAAATAATGCATCAACAACCGCAACATTCAAAAACAACAATAAATTCAAGAAAAACCTCAACAATGAAAAACACCGAAAAATTCAACAACAACCTCAACTTTCAACAACACCAACAACTTCAACAACCTCAACATTGAAAAACACCAACAATTTCAACTGCAACCTCAACTTTGAAAATTAGAAAAATGATCAAAAAAAACCATTGATAACACCAATGAATTCAACAACCTCAACATTGAAAATCACCAACAAATACAACAACAACCTCAGCAATGAAAAACATCAAAAAATGCAACAACAACCTCAACATTGAAAATCACCAACAAATTCAACAACAACCTCAACTTTGAAAAACACCAACAAATTCAAAAACCTCAACATGGAAAAACAGCAACAAATTGAAACAGAACCTCAATATTGAAAATCACCAACAAATTCAACAACAACCTCAACAATGAAAAACACAAACAATTTCAACAAAAACCTCAACAATGAAAAACATCAAAAAATTCATCAACAACCTCAACATTCAAAAACGCCAACAAATTCAACAAAAACCTCAACAATGAAAAACACCAAAAAATTCAACAACAACCTCAACATTGAAAATCACCAACAAATTCAACAAAAACCTCAACAATGAAAAACACCAAAAAATTCAACCACAACCTCAACATTGAAAATCACCAACAAATTCAAAAACAACCTCAACAATGAAAAACACCAACAAATTGTACAAAAACCTCAACAAGAAAAAACACCGAAAGATTCATCAACAACCTCAAAATTCAAAAATACCAACAATTTCTACAGAAACCACAACAATGAAAAACACCTAAAAATTCAACAACAACCTTAGCATTGAAAATCACCAACAATTTCAACAATAACCTCAACAATGGAAAACACCAAATAATGCATCAACAACCTCAACATTCAAAAACAACAAAAAATTCAACAAAAACCTCAACAATGAAAAACACCGAAAAATTCAACAACAAACTCAACATTGAAAATCACCAACAAATTCAACAACAACATCAACTTTGAAACATAGAAAAATGATCAAAAAAAAACCGTTGATAACACGAATGAATTCAACAAACTCAAAATTTAAAATTAACAACCAATTCAACAACAACCTCAGCAATGAAAAACATCAAAAAATGCAAAAAAAACCTCAACATTGAAAATTACCAACAAATTCAACAACAACCTCAACTTTGAAAAACACCAACAAATTCAAAAACCTCAACATGGAAAAAAAACAACAAATTGAACCAGAACCTCAATATTGAAAATCACCAACAAATTCAACAACAACCTCAACAATGAAAAACACAAACAATTTCAACAAAAACCTCAACATTGAAAATCACCAAAAAATTCAACAACAACCTCAACTTTGAAAAACAACAACAAATTCAACAACCTCAACATTGCAAAACACCAACAATTTCAACTGCAACCTCAACATTGAAAAATACAAAAAAGATTTAAAAAAACCATTGATAACACCAATAATTTCAACAACATCAACTTTGAAAAACACCAACAAATTCAACCACAACCTCAACATTGAAAATCACCAACAAAGTCAACAACAACCTCAACAATGAAAAACACCAACAAATTCAACAAAAACCTCAACAATGAGAAACACCAACAAATTCAACAACAAACACAGCTTTGAAAAACACAAACAAATTCAACAACCTCAGCATTGAAAAACACCAACAAATTCAACAACAACCTCAACTTTCAAAAATACAAAAAGGTTCAACAAAATAGAAATTGATAACAACAACAAATTCAACAACAACCTCAATATTGAAAATCACCAACAAATTTAACAACAACCTCAACAATGAAAAACACCAAACAATTCAACAACAACCTCAACATTCAAAAACACCAACAAATTCAACAAAAACCTCAACAATGAAAAACACCAAAAAATTCATCAACAACCTCAACAATCAAAAACACCAACAAATTCAACAACCTCAACAATGAAAAACACCAACAAATTCAACAACAAACTCAACATGGAAAAACACCAACAAATTCAACCACAACCTCAACATTGAAAATCACCAACAAATTCAACAACAACCTCAACAATGAAAAACACCAACAAATTGAACAAAAACCTCATCAAGGAAAAACACCGAAAGATTCATCAACACCTCAACATTCAAGAACACCAACAAATTCAACAGAAACCACAACAATGAAAAACAACTAAATGAAAAACAACTAAAAATTCAACAACAACCTCAACATTGAAAGTCACCAACAATTTCAACAAAAACCTCAACAATGAAAAACACCAACAAATTCATCAACAACTTCAACATTCAAAAACACCAACAAATTCAACATACACCTCAACAATCAAAAACACCAAAAAATTCAACAACAACCTCAACTTTGAAAAACACCAACGACTACAACAACCTCAAACATTGAAAAAGACCAACAAATTCAACTGCACACTCAACTTTGAAAAATACAAAAAAGATCAATAAAAAACATTGATAACACCAATAAATTCAACAACCTCAACATTGAAAATCACCAACAAATTCAACAACAACCTCAGCAATGAAAAACATCAAAAAATTCAACAACAACCTCAACTTTGAAAAACACCAAAAAATTCAACAACCTCAACATTGAGAAACAGCAACAAATTCAACCGCAACCTCAACTTTGAACAATCCAAAAAGATTAAAAAGAAAACATTGAATACACCAATAAATTCAACAAAAACCTCAATATTGAAAATCCCCAACAAATTCAACAACTTCCTCAACAATGAAAAACACCAACAAATTCAACAAAAACCTCAACAATGAAAAACACCAAAAATTTCAACAACAACCTCAACTTTGAAAAACACCAACAAATTCAACAACCTCAACATTGCAAAACACCAACAATTTCAACTGCAACCTCAAGTTTGAAAAATACAAAAAAGATTTAAAAAAACCATTGATAACACCAATAATTTCAACAACCTCAACTTTGAAAAACACCAACAAATTCAAGAACCTCAACATGGAAAAACACCAACAAATTCAACCATAACCTCAATATTGAAAATCATCAACAAATTCAACAACAACCTCAACAATGAAAAACACCAACAAGTTCAACAAAAACCTCAACAATGAAAAACACCAACAAATTCAACAACAAACTCAGCTTTGAAAAACACAAACAAATTCAACAACCTCAACATTGAAAAACACCAACAAATTTAACAACAACCTCAACAATGAAAAACACCAAACAATTCAACAACAACCTCAACATTAAAAAAACAACAAAAAATTCAACAACAACCTCAACAATGAAAAACACCAAAAAATTCATCAACAACCTCAACATTCAAAAACACCAACAAATTCAACAACAACCTCAACAATTAAAAACACCAAAAAATTCAACGACAACGTCAACTTTGAAAAATACCAACAAATTCAACAACCTCGACAATGAAAAACACCAACAAATTCAACAACAAACTCAACATTGAAAATCACCACCAAATTCAACAACAACATCAACTTTGAAAAACACCAACAAATTCAAAAACCTCAACATGGAAAAACACCAACAAATTCAACCACAACCTCAACATTGAAAATCACCAACAAATTCAACAACAACCTCAACAATGAAAAACACCAACAAATTGAACAAAAACTTCAACAAGGAAAAACACCAAAAGATTCATCAACAACCTCAACATTCAAAAACACCAACAAATTCAACAGAAACCACAACAATGAAAAACACCTAAAAATTCAACAACAACATCAACATTGAAAGTCACCAACAAATTCAACAAAAACCTCAACAATGAAAAGCACCAAATAATGCATCAACAACCTCAACATTCAAAAACAACAAAAAATTCATCAAAAACCTCAACAATGAAAAACACCGAAAAATTCAACAACAACCTCAACTTTGAAAAACACCAACAACTTCAACAACCTCAACATTGAAAAACACCAACAAATTCAACTGCAAGCTCAACTTTGAAAAATACAAAAATGATCAAAACAAAACATTGATAACACCAATGAATTCAACAGCCTCAACATTGAAAATCACCAACAAATTCAACAACAACCTCAACAATGAAAAACACCAACAAATTCAACAAAAATCTCAACAATGAAAAACACCGAAAGATTCATCAACAACCTCAACATTCAAAAATCCAACAAACTAAATAGAAACCTCAACAATGAAAAACACCTAAAAATTCAACAACAACCTCAACATTGAAAATCACCAACAAATTCAACAACAACCTCAACAATGAAAAACACCAAATAATGCATCAACAACCGCAACATTCAAAAACAACAATAAATTGAAGAAAAACCTCAACAATGAAAAACACCGAAAAATTCAACAACAACCTCAACTTTCAACAACACCAACAACTTCAACAACCTCAACATTGAAAAACACCAACAATTTCAACTGCAACCTCAACTTTGAAACATAGAAAAATGATCAAAAAAAACCATTGATAACACCAATGAATTCAACAACCTCAACATTGAAAATCACCAACAAATACAACAACAACCTCAGCAATGAAAAACATCAAAAAATGCAACAGCAACCTCAACATTGAAAATCACCAACAAATTCAACAACAACCTCAACTTTGAAAAACACCAACAAATTCAAAAACCTCAACATGGAAAAACAGCAACAAATTGAAACAGAACCTCAATATTGAAAATCACCAACAAATTCAACAACAACCTCAACAATGAAAAACACAAACAATTTCAACAAAAACCTCAACAATGAAAAACATCAAAAAATTCATCAACAACCTCAACATTCAAAAACGCCAACAAATTCAACAAAAACCTCAACAATGAAAAACACCAAAAAATTCAACAATAACCTCAACATTGAAAATCACCAACAAAT
Organism: Cetorhinus maximus; assembly: GCF_964194155.1. Lineage (NCBI taxonomy): Eukaryota > Metazoa > Chordata > Chondrichthyes > Lamniformes > Cetorhinidae > Cetorhinus > Cetorhinus maximus. Next base: position 618,443 of record NW_027596110.1, on the reverse strand, counting down.
TCAACAAAAACCTCAACAATGAAAAACAACAAAAAATTCAACCACAACCTCAACATTGAAAAACATCAACATATTCAAAAACAACTTCAACAGTGAAAAACACCAATAAATTATACAAAAACTTCAACAAGGAAAAACACCGAAAGATTCATCAACAACCTCAAAATTCAAAAATACCAACAAATTATACAGAAACCACAACAATGAAAAACACCTAAAAATTCAACAACAACCTTAGCATTGAAAATCACCAACAAATTCAACAATAACCTCAACAATGAAAAACACCAAATAATGCATCAACAACCTCAACATTCAAAAACAACAAAAAATTCAACAAAAACCTCAACAATGAAAAACACCGAAAAATTCAACAACAAACTCAACATTGAAAATCACCAACAAATTCAACAACAACATCAACATTGAAAAACACCAACAAATTCAAAAACCTCAACATGGAAAAACACCGAAAGATTCATCAACAACCTCAACATTCAAAAACACCAACAAATTCAACAGAAACCACAACAATGAAAAACAGCTAAAAATTCAACAACAACCTCAACATTGAAAGTCACCAACAAATTCAACAAAAACCTCAACAATGAAATGCACCAAATAATGCATCAACAACCTCAACATTCAAAAACAACAAAAAATTCAACAAAAACCTCAACAATGAAAAACACAGAAAAATTCAACAACAACCTCAACTTTGAAAAACACCAACAACTTCAACAACCTCAACATTGAAAAACACCAACAAATTCAACTGCAAGCTCAACTTTGAAAAATACAAAAATGATCTAAAAAAAACCATTGATAACACCAATGAATTCAACAACCTCAACATTGAAAATCACCAACAAATTCAACAACAACCTCAATAATGAAAAACATCAACAAATTCAACAAAAACCTCAACAATGAAAAACACCGAAAGATTCATCAACAACCTGAACATTCAAAAAAACCAACAAACTCAACAGAAACCTCAACAATGAAAAACACCTAAAAATTCAACAACAACCACAACATTGAAAATCACCAACAAATTCAACAACAACCTCAACAATGAAAAACACCAAATAATGCATCATCAACCTCAACATTCAAAAACAACAAAAAATTCAACAAAAACCTCAACAATGAAAAACACCGAAAAATTCAACAACAACCTCAACTTTCAACAACACCAACAACTTCAACAACCTCAACATTGAAAATCACCAACAAATTCAACAACAACCTCAACAATGAAAAACATCAAAAAATGCAACAACAACCTCAACATTGAAAATCACCAACAAATTCAACAACATCCTCAACTTTGAAAAACACCAACAAATTCAAAAACCTCAACATGGAAAAACAGCAACAAATTGAACCAGAACCTCAATATTGAAAATCACCAACAAATTCAACAACAATCTCAACAATGAAAAACACAAACAATTTCAACAAAAACCTCAACAATGAAAAACATCAAAAAATTCATCAATAACCTCAACATTCAAAAACGCCAACAAATTCAACAAAAACCTCAACAATGAAAAAAACCAAAAAATTCAACAACAACCTCAACATTGAAAATCACCAACAAATTCAACAAAAACCTCAACAATGAAAAACACCAAAAAATTCAACCACAACCTCAACATTGAAAATCACCAACAAATTCAAAAACAACCTCAACAATGAAAAACACCAACAAATTGTACAAAAACCTCAACAAGGAAAAACACCGAAAGATTCATCAACAACCTCAAAATTCAAATATACCAACAAATTATACAGAAACCACAACAATGAAAAACACCTAAAAATTCAACAACAACCTTAGCATTGAAAATCACCAACAAATTCAACAATAACCTCAACAATGAAAAACACCAAATAATGCATCAACAACCTCAACATTCAAAAACAACAATAAATTCAACAAAAACCTCAACAATGAAAAACACCGAAAAATTCAACAACAAACTCAACATTGAAAATCATCAACAAATTCAAAAACAACATCAACTTTGAAACATAGAAAAATGATCAAAAAAAACCATTGAAAACACCAATGAATTCAAGAACCTCAAAATTTAAAATCAACAACCAATTCAACAACAACCTCAGCAATGAAAAACATCAAAAAATGCAACAACAACCTCAACATTGAAAATTACCAACAAATTCAACTGCAACCTCAACTTTGAAAAACACCAACAAATTCAAAAACCTCAACATGGAAAAACAACAACGAAGTGAACCAGAACCTCAATATTGAAAATCACCAACAAATTCAACAACAACCTCAACAATGAATAACACAAACAATTTCAACAAAAACGTCAACATTGAAAATCACCAAAAAATTCAACAACAACCTCAACTTTGAAAAACACCAACAAATTCAACCACCTCAACATTGCAAAACACCAACAATTTCAACTGCAACCTCAACTTTGAAAAATACAAAAAAGATTTTAAAAAACCATTGATAACACCAATAATTTCAACAACATCAACTTTGAAAAACACCAACATATTCAACCACAACCTCAACAATGAAAAACACCAACAAATTCAACAAACACCTCAACAATGAAAAACACCAACAAATTCAACAACAAACTCAGCTTTGAAAAACACAAACAAATTCAACAACCTCAACATTGAAAAACACCAACAAATTCAACAACAAACTCAACTTTCAAAAATACAAAAAGGTTCAACAAAATAAAAATTGATAACAACAACAAATTCAACAACAACCTCAATATTGAAAATCAACAACAAATTTAACAACAACCTCAACAATGAAAAAAACCAAACAATTCAACAACAACCTCAACATTCAAAAACAGCAACAAATTCAACAACAACCTCAACAATGAAAAGCACCAAAAAAATTCATCAACAACCTCAACATTCAAAAACAGCAACAAATTCAACAAAAACCTCAACAATTAAAAACAACAAAAAATTCAACAACAACGTTAACTTTGAAAAATACCAACAATTTCAACAACCTCAACAATGAAAAACACCAACAAATTCAACAACAAACTCAACATTGAAAATCACCAAAAAATTCAACAACAACCTCAACACTGAAAAACTCCAACAATTTCAACAACAACCTCAACAATGAAAAGCACCAAAAAATTCAACAACAAACTCAACATTGAAAATCACCAACAAATTCAACCACAACCTCAACATTGAAAATCACCAACAAATTCAACAACAACCTCAACAATGAAAAACAGCAACAAATTCAACAAAAACCTCAACAAGGAAAAACACCAAAAGATTCATCAACAACCTCAACATTCAGAAAACCAACAAACTCAACAGAAAACTCAACAATGAAAAACACCTAAAAATTCAACAACAACCTCAACATTGAAAATCACCAACAAATTCAACAACAACCTCAACAATGAAAAACACCAAATAATGCATCAACAACCTCAACATTCAAAAACAACAAAAAATTCAACAACAACCTCAACAATGAAAAACACCGAAAAAATCAGCAACAAACTCAACTTTGAACAACACCAACAACTTCAACAACCTCAACATTGAAAAACACCAACAATTTCAACTGCAACCTCAACTTTGAAAATTAGAAAAATGATCAATAAAAACCATTGATAACACCAATGAATTCAACAACCTCAACATTGAAAATCACCAACAAATTCAACAACAACCTCAGTAATGAAAAAAATCAAAAAATGCAACAACAACCTCAACATTGAAAATCACCAACAAATTCAACAAAAAACTCAACAATGAAAAACACCAAAAAATTCAACAACAACCTCAACTTTGAAAAACACCAACAAATTCAACAACCTCAACTTTGCAAAACACCAACAATTTCAACTGCAACCTCAACTTTGAAAAATACAAAAAAGATTTTAAAAAACCATTGATAACACCAATAATTTCAACAACATCAACTTTGAAAAACACCAACAAATTCAAACACAACATCATCATTGAAAATCACCAACAAAGTCAACAACAACCTCAACAATGAAAAACACCAACAAATTCAACAAAAACCTCAACAATGAACAACACCAACAAATTCAACAACAAACTCAGCTTTGAAAAACACAAACAAATTCAACAACCTCAACATTGAAAAACACCAACAAATTCAACAACAACCTCAACTTTCAAAAATACAAAAAGGTTCAACAAAATAAAAATTGATAACAACAACAAATTCAACAACAACCTCAATATTGAAAATCACAACAAATTTAACAACAACCTCAACAATGAAAAACACCAAACAATTCAACAACAACCTCAACATTCAAAAACACCAACAAATTCAACAACAACCTCAACAATGAAAAACACCAAAAAATACATCAACAACCTCAACATTCAAAAACACCAACAAATACAACAAAAACCTCAACAATTAAAATCACCAAAAAATTCAACAACAACCTCAACTTTCAACAACACCAACAACTTCAACAACCTCAACATTGAAAAACACCAACAATTTCAACTGCAACCTCAACTTTGAAACATAGAAAAATGATCAAAAAAAACCATTGATAACACCAATGATTTCAACAACCTCAATGTTTAAAATCACGAACAAATACAACAACAACCTCAGCAATGAAAAACATCAATAAATGCAACAACAACCTCAACATTGAAAATTACCAACAAATTCAACAACAACCTCAACTTTGAAAAACACCAACAAATTCAAAAACCTCAACATGGAAAAACAACAACAAATTGAACCATAACCTCAATATTGAAAATCACCAACAAATTCAACAACAACCCCAACAATGAAAAACACAAACAATTTCAACAAAAACCTCAACAATGAAAAACACCAAAAAATTCATCAACAACCGCAACATTCAAAAACGCTAACAAATTCAACAAAAACCACAACAATGAAAAACACCAAAAAATTCAAAAACAACCTCAACATTGAAAATCACCAACAAATTCAACAAAAACCTCAACAATGAAAAACACCAAAAAATTCAACAACAACCTCAACTTTGAAAAACACCAACAAATTCAACAACCTCAACTTTGCAAAACAGCAACAATTTCAACTGCAACCTCAACTTTGAAAAATACTAAAATGATTTAAAGAAACCATTGATAACACCAATAATTTCAACAACATCAACTTTGAAAAACACCAACAAATTCAACCACAACCTCAACATTGAAAATCACCAACAAGGTCAACAACAACCTCAACAATGAAAAACACCAACAAATTCAACAAAAACCTCAACAATGAAAAACACCACCAATCCAACAACAAACTCAGCTTTGAAAAACACAAACATATTCAACAACCTCAACATTGAAAAACACCAACAAATTCAACAACAACCTCAACTTTCAAAAATACAAAAAGGATCAAAAAAATAAAATTGATAACCACAACAAATTCAACAACAACCTCAATATTGAAAATCACCAACAAATTTAACAACAACCTCAACAATGAAAAACATCAAACAATTCAACAACAACTTCAACATTCAAAAACACCAACAAATTCAACAACAACCTCAACAATGAAAAACACCAAAAAATTCATCAACAACCTCAACATTCAAAAACAGCAACAAATTCAACAAAAACCTCAACAATTAAAAAGACCAAAAAATTCAACAACAACGTCAGCTTTGAAAAATACCAATAAATTCAGCAACCTCAATAATGAAAAACACCAACAAATTCAACAACAAACTCAACATTGAAAATCACCAAAAAATTCAACAACAACCTCAACATTGAAAAAATTCCAAGAATTTCAACAACAACCTCAACAATGAAAAACACCAAAAAATTCTACAACAAACTCAACATTGAAAATCACCAACAAATTCAACAACAACATCAACTTTGAAAAACACCAACAAATCCAAAAACCTCAACATGGAAAAACACCAGCAAATTCAACCACAACCTCAACATTGAAAATCACCAACAAATCCCACAACAACCTCAACAATGAAAAACACCAACAAATTCAACAAAAAGCTCAACAAGGAAAAACACCAAAAGATTCATCAACAACCTCAACATTCAGAAAACCAACAAACTCAACAGAAACCTCAACAATGAAAAACACCTAAAAATTCAACAACAACCTCAACATTGAAAATTACCAACAAATTCAACAACAACCTCAACAAGGAAAAACACCAAATAATGCATCAACAACCTCAACATTCAAAAACAACAAAAAATTCAACAACAACCTCAACAATGAAAAACACCGAAAAAATCAGCAACAAACTCAACTTTGAACAACACCAACAACTTCAACAACCTCAACATTGAAAAACACCAACAATTTCAACTGCAACCTCAACTTTGAAAATTACAAAAATGATCAAAAAAAACCATTGATAACACCAATGATTTCAACAACCTCAACATTGAAAATCACCAACAAATTCAACAACAACCTCAGCAATGAAAAAAATCAAAAAATGCAACAACAACCTCAACATTGAAAATCACCAACAAATTCAACAAAAAACCCAACAATGAAAAACACCAAAAAATTCAACAACAACCTCAACTTTGAAAAACACCAACAAATTCAACAACCTCAACTTTGCAAAACACCAACAATTTCAACTGCAACCTCAACTTTGAAAAATACAAAAAGATTTTAAAAAACCATTGATAACACCAATAATTTCAACAACATCAACTTTGAAAAACACCAACAAATTCAACCACAACATCAACATTGAAAATCACCAACAAAGTCAACAACAACCTCAACAATGAAAAACACCAACAAATTCAACAAAAACCTCAACAATGAACAACACCAACAAATTCAACAACAAACTCAGCTTTGAAAAAAACAAACAAATTCAACAACCTCAACATTGAAAAACACCAGCAAATTCAACAACAACCTCAACTTTCAAAAACACCAACAAATTCAACAACAACCTCAACAATGAAAAACACCAAAAAATTCATCAACAACCTCAACATTCAAAAACACCAACAAATTCAACAAAAGCCTCAACAATTAAAATCACCAAAAAATTCAACAACAACCTCAACTTTCAACAACACCAACAACTTCAACAACCTCAACAATGAAAAACACCAACAAATTCAACAAAAACCTCAACAATGAGAAACACCAACAAATTCAACAACAAACTCAGCTTTGAAAAACACAAACAAATTCAACAACCTCAACATTGAAAAACACCAACAAATTCAACAACAACCTCAACTTTCAAAAATACAAAAAGGTTCAACAAAATAGAAATTGATAACAACAACAAATTCAACAACAACCTCAATATTGAAAATCAACAACAAATTTAACAACAACCTCAACAATGAAAAACACCAAACAATTCAACAACAACCTCAACATTCAAAAACACCAACAAATTCAACAAAAACCTCAACAATGAAAAACACCAAAAAATTCATCAACAACCTCAACAATCAAAAACACCAACAAATTCAACAACCTCAACAATGAAAAACACCAACAAATTCAACAACAAACTCAACATTGAAAATCACCAAAAAATTCAACAACAACCTCAACATTGAAAAACTCCAACAATTTCAACAACACCCTCAACAATGAAAAACACCAAAAATTTCAACAACAATCTCAACATTGAAAATCACCAACAAATTCAACAACAACATCAACTTTGAAAAACACCAGCAAATTCAAAAACCTCGACATGGAAAAACACCAACAAATTCAACCACAACCTCAAAATTAAAAATCACCAACAAGTTCAACAACAACCTCAACAATGAAAAACACCAACAAATTGAACAAAAACCTCATCAAGGAAAAACACCGAAATATTCATCAACAACCGCAACATTCAAAAACACCAACAAATTCAACAGAAACCACAACAATGAAAAACACCTAAAAATTCAACAACAACCTCAACATTGAAAGCCACCAACAATTTCAACAAAAACCTCAACAATGAAAAACACGAAAAAATTCATCAACAATGAAAAACACGAAAAAATTCATCAACAACTTCAACATTCAAAACCACCAACAAATTCAACAAACACCTCAACAATGAAAAACACCAACAAATTCATAAACAACCTGAACATTCAAAAACAACAACAAATGTTACAGAAATCACAACAATGCGAAACACCAAAAAATTCAAAAACAACCTCAACATTCAAAATCACCAACAAATTCAACAAAAACCTCAACAATGAAAAACACCAATAAAATTCATGAACAACCTCAACAATGAAAAACACCAACCAATTCAACAAAAACCTCAACAATGAAAAACACCAAAAAATTCAACAACAACCTCAACTTTGAAAAACACCAACAACTACAACAACCTCAAACATTGAAAAAGACCAACAAATTCAACTGCAACCTCAACTTGGAAAAATACAAAAAAGATCAAAAAAAAACATTGATAACACCAATAAATTCAACAACCTCAACATTGAAAATCACAAACAAATTCAACAACAACCTCAGCAATGAAAAACATCAAAAAATTCAACAACAACCTCAACTTTGAAAAACACCAAAAAATTCAACAACCTCAACATTGAGAAACAGCAACAAATTCAACTGCAACCTCAACTTTGAACAATCCAAAAAGATTAAAAAGAAAACATTGAATACACCAATAAATTCAACAACAACCTCAATATTGAAAATAACCAACAAATTGAACAACTTCCTCAACAATGAAAAACACCAACAAATTCAACAAAAACCTCAACAATGAAAAACACCAAAAAATTCAACACCAACCTCAATTTGAAAAACAGCAACAGATTTAACAAACTCAACATTCAAATACACCAACAAATTCAACAACAAACTCAACATTGAAAATCACCAACAAATTCAACAACAACCTCAACTTTGAAAGACACCAACAAATTCAAAAACCTCAACATGGAAAAACACCAACAAATTCAACCATAACCTCAATATTGAAAATCACCAACAACAAATTCAACAACAACCTCAACAATGAAAAACAACAACAAATTCAAGAACCTCAACATGGATAAACACCAACAAATTAAACCATAACCTCAATATTGAAAATCACCAACAAATTCAACAACAACCTCAACAATGAAAAACACCAACAAATTCAACAAAAACCTCAACAATGAAAAACACCAACAAATTCAACAACAAACTCAGCTTTGAAAAACACAAACAAATTCAACAACCTCAACATTGAAAAACACCAACAAATTCAACAACAACCTCAACTTTCAAAAATACAAAATGGTTCAACAAAATAAAAATTGATAACAACAACCAATTCAACAACAACCTCAATATTGAAAATCACCAACAAATTTAACAACAACCTCAACAATGAAAAACACCAAACAATTCAACAACAACCTCAACATTAAAAAACACCAACAAATTCAACAACCACCTCAACAATGAAAAACAGCAAAAAATTCATCAACAACCTCAACATTCAAAAACACCAACAAATTCAACAAAAACCTCAACAATTAAAATCACCAAAAAATTCAACTACAACCTCAACACTGAAAAACTCCAACAATTTCAACAATAACCTCAACAATGAAAAGCACCAAAAAATTCAACAACAAACTCAACATTGAAAATCACCAACAAATTCAACCACAACCTCAACATTGAAAATCACCAACAAATTCAACAACAACCTCAACAATGAAAAACACCAACAAATTGAACAAAAACCTCAACAAGGAAAAACACCGAAAGATTCATCAACAACCTCAACATTCAAAAACACCAACAAATTCAACAGAAACCACAACAATGAAAAACACCTAAAAATCCAACAACAACATCAACATTGAAAGTCACCAACAAATTCAACAAAAACCTCAACAATGAAAAGCACCAAATAATGCATCAACAACCTCAACATTCAAAAACAACAAAAAATTCAACAAAAACCTCAACAATGAAAAACACCGAAAAATTCAACAACAACCTCAACTTTGAAAAACACCAACAACTTCAACAACCTCAACATTGAAAAACACCAACAAATTCAACTGCAAGCTCAACTTTGAAAAATACAAAAATGATCAAAAAAAACCATTGATAACACCAATTAATTCAACAACCTCAACATTGAAAATCACCAACAAATTCAACAACAACCTCAACAATGAAAAACACCAACAAATTCAACAAAAACCTCAACAATGAAAAACACCGAAAGATTCATCAACAACCTCAACATTCAAAAAACCAACAAACTCAACAGAAACCTCAACAATGAAAAACACCTAAAAATTAAACAACAACCTCAACATTTAAAATCACCAACAAAATCAACAACAACCTCAACTTTGAAAGACACCAACAAATTCAAAAACCTCAACATGGAAAAACACCAACAAATTCAACCATAACCTCAATATTGAAAATCACCAACAAATTCAACAACAACCTCAACAATGAAAAACACCAAATAATGCATCATCAACCTCAACAGTCAAAAACAACAAAAAATTCAACAAAAACCTCAACAATGAAAAACACCGAAAAATTCAACAACAACCTCAACTTTCAACAACACCAACAACTTCAACAACCTCAACATTGAAAATCACCAACAAATTCAACAACAACCTCAACAATGAAAAACATCAAAAAATGCAACAACAACCTCAACATTGAAAATCACCAACAAATTCAACAACAACCTCAACTTTGAAAAACACCAACAAATTCAAAAACCTCAACATGGAAAAACAGCAACAAATTGAACCAGAACCTCAATATTGAAAATCACCAACAAATTCAACAACAATCTCAACAATGAAAAACACAAACAATTTCAACAAAAACCTCAACAATGAAAAACATCAAAAAATTCATCAATAACCTCAACATTCAAAAACGCCAACAAATTCAACAAAAACCTCAACAATGAAAAAAACCAAAAAATTCAACAACAACCTCAACATTGAAAATCACCAACAAATTCAACAAAAACCTCAACAATGAAAAACACCAAAAAGTTCAACCACAACCTCAACATTGAAAATCACCAACAAATTCAAAAACAACCTCAACAATGAAAAACACCAACAAATTGTACAAAAACCTCAACAAGGAAAAACACCGAAAGATTCATCAACAACCTCAAAATTCAAAAATACCAACAAATTATACAGAAACCACAACAATGAAAAACACCTAAAAATTCAACAACAACCTTAGCATTGAAAATCACCAACAAATTCAACAATAACCTCAACAATGAAAAACACCAAATAATGCATCAACAACCTCAACATTCAAAAACAACAAAAAATTCAACAAAAACCTCAACAATGAAAAACACCGAAAAATTCAACAACAAAGTCAACATTGAAAATCACCAACAAATTCAAAAACAACATCAACTTTGAAACATAGAAAAATGATCAAAAAAAACCATTGAAAACACCAATGAATTCAACAACCTCAAAATTTAAAATCAACAACCAATTCAACAACAACCTCAGCAATGAAAAACATCAAAAAATGCAACAACAACCACAACATTGAAAATTACCAACAAATTCAACAGCAACCTCAACTTTGAAAAACACCAACAAATTCAAAAACCTCAACATGGAAAAACAACAACAAAGTGAACCAGAACCTCAATATTGAAAATCACCAACATATTCAACAACAACCTCAACAATGAATAACACAAACAATTTCAACAAAAACGTCAACATTGAAAATCACCAAAAAATTCAACAACAACCTCAAATTTGAAAAACACCAACAAATTCAACCACCTCAACATTGCAAAACACCAACAATTTCAACTGCAACCTCAACTTTGAAAAATACAAAAAAGATTTTAAAAAACCATTGATAACACCAATAATTTCAACAACATCAACTTTGAAAAACACCAACATATACAACCACAACCTCAACATTGAAAATCACCAACAAAGTCAACAAAAACCTCAACAATGAAAAACACCAACAAATTCAACAAACACCTCAACAATGAAAAACACCAACAAATTCAACAACAAACTCAGCTTTGAAAAACACAAACAAATTCAACAACCTCAACATTGAAAAACACCAACAAATTCAACAACAACCTCAACTTTCAAAAATACAAAAAGGTTCAACAAAATAAAAATTGATAACAACAACAAATTCAACAACAACCTCAATATTGAAAATCAACAACAAATTTAACAACAACCTCAACAATGAAAAACACCAAACAATTCAACAACAACCTCAACATTCAAAAACAGCAACAAATTCAACAACAACCTCAACAATGAAAAGCACCAAAAAATTCATCAACAACCTCAACATTCAAAAACAGCAACAAATTCAACAAAAACCTCAACAATTAAAAACACCAAAAAATTCAACAACAACGTTAACTTTGAAAAATACCAACAATTTCAAAAACCTCAACAATGAAAAACACCAACAAATTCAACAACAAACTCAACATTGAAAATCACCTAAAAATTCAACAACAACCTCAACACTGAAAAACTCCAACAATTTCAACAACAACCTCAACAATGAAATGCACCAAAAAATTCAACAACAAACTCAACATTGAAAATCACCAACAAATTCAACCACAACCTCAACATTGAAAATCACCAACAAATTCAACAACAACCTCAACAATGAAAAACAACAACAAATTCAACAAAAACCTCAACAAGGAAAAACACCAAAAGATTCATCAACAACCTCAACATTCAGAAAACCAACAAACTCAACAGAAACCTCAACAATGAAAAACACCTAAAAATTCAACAACAACCTCAACATTGAAAATCACCAACAAATTCAACAACAACCTCAACAATGAAAAACACCGAAAAAATCAGCAACAAACTCAACTTTGAACAACACCAACAATTTCAACAACCTCAACATTGAAAAACACCAACAATTTCAACTGCAACCTCAACTTTGAAAATTAGAAAAATGATCAATAAAAACCATTGATAACACCAATGAATTCAACAACCTCAACATTGAAAATCACCAACAAATTCAACAACAACCTCAGCAATGAAAAAAATCAAAAAATGCAACAACAACCTCAACATTGAAAATCACCAACAAATTCAACAAAAAACTCAACAATGAAAAACACCAAAAAATTCAACAACAACCTCAACTTTGAAAAACACCAACAAATTCAACAACCTCAACTTTGCAAAACACCAACAATTTCAACTGCAACCTCAACTTTGAAAAATACAAAAAAGATTTTAAAAAACCATTGATAACACCAATAATTTCAACAACATCAACTTTGAAAAACACCAACAAATTCAACCACAACATCAACATTGAAAATCACCAACAAAGTCAACAACAACCTCAACAATGAAAAACACCAACAAATTCAACAAAAACCTCAACAATGAACAACACCAACAAATTCAACAACAAACTCAGCTTTGAAAAACACAAACAAATTCAACAACCTCAACATTGAAAAACACCAACAAATTCAACAACAACCTCAACTTTCAAAAATACAAAAAGGTTCAACAAAATAAAAATTGATAACAACAACAAATTCAACAACAACCTCAATATTGAAAATCACCAACAAATTTAACAACAACCTCAACAATGAAAAACACCAAACAATTCAACAACAACCTCAACATTCAAAAACACCAACAAATTCAACAACAACCTCAACAATGAAAAACACCAAAAAATTCATCAACAACCTCAACATTCAAAAACACCAACAAATTCAACAAAAACCTCAAAAATTAAAATCACCAAAAAATTCAACAACAACCTCAACTTTCAACAACACCAACAACTTCAACAACCTCAACATTGAAAAACACCAACAATTTCAACTGCAACCTCAACTTTGAAACATAGAAAAATGATCAAAAAAAACCATTGATAACACCAATGAATTCAACAACCTCAATGTTTAAAATCACGAACAAATACAACAACAACCTCAGCAATGAAAAACATCAATAAATGCAACAACAACCTCAACATTGAAAATTACCAACAAATTCAACAACAACCTCAACTTTGAAAAACACCAACAAATTCAAAAACCTCAACATAGAAAAACAACAACAAATTGAACCAGAACCTCAATATTGAAAATCACCAACAAATTCAACAACAACCCCAACAATGAAAATCACAAACAATTTCAACAAAAACCTCAACAATGAAAAACACCAAAAAATTCAACAACAACCTCAACTTTGAAAAACACCAACAAATTCAACAACCTCAACTTTGCAAAACAGCAACAATTTCAACTACAACCTCAACTTTGAAAAATACTGATATGATTTAAAGAAACCATTGATAACACCAATAATTTCAACAACATCAACTTTGAAAAACACCAACAAATTCAACCACAACCTCAACATTGAAAATCACCAACAAGGTCAACAACAACCTCAACAATGAAAAACACCAACAAATTCAACAAAAACCTCAACAATGAAAAACACCACCAATTCAACAACAAACTCAGCTTTGAAAAACACAAACATATTCAACAACCTCAACATTGAAAAACACCAACAAATTCAACAACAACCTCAACTTTCAAAAATACAAAAAGGATCAAAAAAATAAAATTGATAACCACAACAAATTCAACAACAACCTCAATATTGAAAATCACCAACAAATTTAACAACAACCTCAACAATGAAAAACATCAAACAATTAAACAACAACCTCAACATTCAAAAACACCAACAAATTCAACAACAACCTCAACAATGAAAAACACCAAAAAATTCATCAACAACCTCAACATTCAAAAACAGCAACAAATTCAACAAAAACCTCAACAATTAAAAAGACCAAAAAATTCAACAACAACGTCAGCTTTGAAAAATACCAATAAATTCAGCAACCTCAATAATGAAAAACACCAACAAATTCAACAACAAACTCAACATTGAAAATCACCAAAAAATTCAACAACAACCTCAACATTGAAAAAATTCCAACAATTTCAACAACAACCTCAACAATGAAAAACACCAAAAAATTCTACAACAAACTCAACATTGAAAATCACCAACAAATTCAACAACAACATCAACTTTGAAAAACACCAACAAATCCAAAAACCTCAACATGGAAAAACACCAGCAAATTCAACCACAACCTCAACATTGAAAATCACCAACAAATCCCACAACAACCTCAACAATGAAAAACACCAACAAATTGTACAATAACCTGAACAAGGAAAAACACCTAAAAATTCAACAACAACCTCAACATTGAAAGTCACCAACAAATTCAACAAAAACCTCAACAATGAAAAGCACCAAATAATGCATCAACAACCTCAACATTCAAAAACAACAAAAAATTCAACAAAAACCTCAACAATGAAAAAAAACCGAAAAATTCAACAACAACCTCAACTTTGAAAAACACCAACAACTTCAACAACCTCAACATTGAAAAACACCAACAAATTCAACTGCAAGCTCAACTTTGAAAAATACAAAAATGATCAAAAAAAACCATTGATAACACCAATGAATTCAACAACCTCAACATTGAAAATCACCAACAAATTCAACAACAACATCAACAATGAAAAACACCAACAAATTCAACAAAAACCTCAACAGTGAAAAACACCGACAGATTCATCAACAACCTCAACATTCAAAAAACCAACAAACTCAACAGAAACCTCAACAATGAAAAACACCTAAAAATTCAACAACAACCTCAACATTGAAAATCACCAACAAATTCAACAAAAACCTCAACAATGAAAAACACCAAATAATGCATCAACAACCTCAACATTCAAAAACAACAAAAAATTCAACAAAAACCTCAACAATGAAAAACACCGAAAAATTCAACAACAAACTCAACTTTGAACAACACCAACAACTTCAACAACCTCAACATTGAAAAACACCAACAATTTCAACTGCAACATCAACTTTGAAAATTACAAAAATGATCCAAAAAAACCATTGATAGCACCAATGAATTCAACAACCTCAACATTGAAAATCACCAACAAATTCAACAACAACCTCAGCAATGAAAAACATCAAAAAATGCAACCACAGCCTCAACATTGAATATCACCAACAAATTCAACAACAACCTCAACTTTGAAAAACACCAACAAATTCAAAAACCTCAACATGGAAAAACAGGAACAAATTGAACCAGAACCTCAATATTGAAAATCACCAACAAATTCAACAACAACCTCAACAATGAAAAACACAAACAATTTCAACAAAAACCTCAACAATGAAAATCATCAAAAAATTCATCAACAACCTCAACATTCAAAAACGCCAACAAATTTAACAAAAACCTCAACAATGAAAAACACCAACAAATTCAACAATAACCTCAACTTTGAAAAACACCAACAAATTCAACAACCTCAACATTGCAAAACACCAACAATTTCAACTGCAACCTCAACTTTGAAAAATACAAAAAAGATTTAAAAAAAACCATTGATAACACCAATAAGTTCAACAACATCAACTTTGAAAAACACCAACAAATTCAACCACAACCTCAACATTGAAAATCACCAACAAAGTCAACAACAACCTCAACAATGAAAAACACCAACAAATTCAACAAAAACCTCAACAATGAACAACACCAACAAATTCAACAACAAACTCAGCTTTGAAAAACACAAACATATTCAACAACCTCAACATTGAAAAACACCAACAAATTCAACAACAACCTCAACTTTCAAAAATACAAAAAGGATCAAAAAAATAAAATTGATAACCACAACAAATTCAACAACAACCTCAATATTGAAAATCACCAACAAATTTAACAACAACCTCAACAATGAAAAACATCAAACAATTCAACAACAACCTCAACATTCAAAAACACCAACAAATTCAACAACAACCTCAACAATGAAATACACCAAAAAATTCATCAACAACCTCAACATTCAAAAACAGCAACAAATTCAACAAAAACCTCAACAATTAAAAAGACCAAAAATTCAACAACAACGTCAACTTTGAAAAATACCAATAAATTCAGCAACCTCAATAATGAAAAACACCAACAAAATCAACAACAACATCAACATTGAAAAAATTCCAACAATTTCAACAACAACCTCAACAATGAAAAACACCAAAAAATTCAACAACAAACTCAACATTGAAAATCACCAACAAATTCAACAACAACATCAACTTTGAAAAACACCAACAAATCCAAAAACCTCAACATGGAAAAACACCAGCAAATTCAACCACAACCTCAACATTGAAAATCACCAACAAATCCAACAACAACCTCAACATTGAAAGTCACCAACAAATTCAACAAAAACCTCAACAATGAAAAGCACCAAATATTGCATCAACAACCTCAACATTCAAAAACAACAAAAAATTCAAAAAAAACCTCAACAATGAAAAACACCGAAAAATTCAACAACAACCTCAACTTTGAAAAACACCAACAACTTCAACAACCTCAACATTGAAAAACACCAACAAATTCAACTGCAAGCTCAACTTTGAAAAATACAAAAATGATCAAAAAAAACCATTGACAACACCAATGAATTCAACAACCTCAACAATGAAAAACACCAACAAATTCAACAAAAACCTCAACAGTGAAAAACACCGACAGATTCATCAACAACCTCAACATTCAAAAAACCAACAAACTCAACAGAAACCTCAACAATGAAAAACACCTAAAAATTCAACAACAACCTCAACATTGAATGTCACCAACAAATTCAACAAAAACCTCAACAATGAAAAACACCAAATAATGCATCAACAACCTCAACATTCAAAAACAACAAAAAATTCAACAACAACCTCAACAATGAAAAACACCGAAAGATTCAACAACAAACTCAACTTTGAACAACACCAACAACTTCAACAACCTCAACATTGAAAAACACCAACAATTTCAACTGCAACATCAACTTTGAAAATTACAAAAATGATCCAAAAAAACCATTGATAGCACCAATGAATTCAACAACCTCAACATTGAAAATCACCAACAAATTCAACAACAACCTCAGCAATGAAAAACATCAAAAAATGCAACCACAGCCTCAACATTGAATATCACCAACAAATTCAACAACAACCTCAACTTTGAAAAACACCAACAAATTCAAAAACCTCAACATGGAAAAACAGGAACAAATTGAACCAGAACCTCAATATTGAAAATCACCAACAAATTCAACAACAACCTCAACAATGAAAAACACAAACAATTTCAACAAAAACCTCAACAATGAAAATCATCAAAAAATTCATCAACAACCTCAACATTCAAAAACGCCAACAAATTTAACAAAAACCTCAACAATGAAAAACACCAACAAATTCAACAATAACCTCAACTTTGAAAAACACCAACAAATTCAACAACCTCAACATTGCAAAACACCAACAATTTCAACTGCAACCTCAACTTTGAAAAATACAAAAAAGATTTAAAAAAAACCATTGATAACACCAATAAGTTCAACAACATCAACTTTGAAAAACACCAACAAATTCAACCACAACCTCAACATTGAAAATCACCAACAAAGTCAACAACAACCTCAACAATGAAAAACACCAACAAATTCAACAAAAACCTCAACAATGAACAACACCAACAAATTCAACAACAAACTCAGCTTTGAAAAACACAAACATATTCAACAACCTCAACATTGAAAAACACCAACAAATTCAACAACAACCTCAACTTTCAAAAATACAAAAAGGATCAAAAAAATAAAATTGATAACCACAACAAATTCAACAACAACCTCAATATTGAAAATCACCAACAAATTTAACAACAACCTCAACAATGAAAAACATCAAACAATTCAACAACAACCTCAACATTCAAAAACACCAACAAATTCAACAACAACCTCAACAATGAAATACACCAAAAAATTCATCAACAACCTCAACATTCAAAAACAGCAACAAATTCAACAAAAACCTCAACAATTAAAAAGACCAAAAATTCAACAACAACGTCAACTTTGAAAAATACCAATAAATTCAGCAACCTCAATAATGAAAAACACCAACAAATTCAACAACAACATCAACATTGAAAAAATTCCAACAATTTCAACAACAACCTCAACAATGAAAAACACCAAAAAATTCAACAACAAACTCAACATTGAAAATCACCAACAAATTCAACAACAACATCAACTTTGAAAAACACCAACAAATCCAAAAACCTCAACATGGAAAAACACCAGCAAATTCAACCACAACCTCAACATTGAAAATCACCAACAAATCCAACAACAACCTCAACATTGAAAGTCACCAACAAATTCAACAAAAACCTCAACAATGAAAAGCACCAAATATTGCATCAACAACCTCAACATTCAAAAACAACAAAAAATTCAACAAAAACCTCAACAATGAAAAACACCGAAAAATTCAACAACAACCTCAACTTTGAAAAACACCAACAACTTCAACAACCTCAACATTGAAAAACACCAACAAATTCAACTGCAAGCTCAACTTTGAAAAATACAAAAATGATCAAAAAAAACCATTGACAACACCAATGAATTCAACAACCTCAACAATGAAAAACACCAACAAATTCAACAAAAACCTCAACAGTGAAAAACACCGACAGATTCATCAACAACCTCAACATTCAAAAAACCAACAAACTCAACAGAAACCTCAACAATGAAAAACACCTAAAAATTCAACAACAACCTCAACATTGAATGTCACCAACAAATTCAACAAAAACCTCAACAATGAAAAACACCAAATAATGCATCAACAACCTCAACATTCAAAAACAACAAAAAATTCAACAACAACCTCAACAATGAAAAACACCGAAAGATTCAACAACAAACTCAACTTTGAACAACACCAACAACTTCAACAACCTCAACATTGAAAAACACCAACAATTTCAACTGCAACATCAACTTTGAAAATTACAAAAATGATCCAAAAAAACCATTGATAGCACCAATGAATTCAACAACCTCAACATTGAAAATCACCAACAAATTCAACAACAACCTCAGCAATGAAAAACATCAAAAAATGCAACCACAGCCTCAACATTGAATATCACCAACAAATTCAACAACAACCTCAACTTTGAAAAACACCAACAAATTCAAAAACCTCAACATGGAAAAACAGGAACAAATTGAACCAGAACCTCAATATTGAAAATCACCAACAAATTCAACAACAACCTCAACAATGAAAAACACAAACAATTTCAACAAAAACCTCAACAATGAAAATCATCAAAAAATTCATCAACAACCTCAACATTCAAAAACGCCAACAAATTTAACAAAAACCTCAACAATGAAAAACACCAACAAATTCAACAATAACCTCAACTTTGAAAAACACCAACAAATTCAACAACCTCAACATTGCAAAACACCAACAATTTCAACTGCAACCTCAACTTTGAAAAATACAAAAAAGATTTAAAAAAAACCATTGATAACACCAATAAGTTCAACAACATCAACTTTGAAAAACACCAACAAATTCAACCACAACCTCAACATTGAAAATCACCAACAAAGTCAACAACAACCTCAACAATGAAAAACACCAACAAATTCAACAAAAACCTCAACAATGAACAACACCAACAAATTCAACAACAAACTCAGCTTTGAAAAACACAAACATATTCAACAACCTCAACATTGAAAAACACCAACAAATTCAACAACAACCTCAACTTTCAAAAATACAAAAAGGATCAAAAAAATAAAATTGATAACCACAACAAATTCAACAACAACCTCAATATTGAAAATCACCAACAAATTTAACAACAACCTCAACAATGAAAAACATCAAACAATTCAACAACAACCTCAACATTCAAAAACACCAACAAATTCAACAACAACCTCAACAATGAAATACACCAAAAAATTCATCAACAACCTCAACATTCAAAAACAGCAACAAATTCAACAAAAACCTCAACAATTAAAAAGACCAAAAATTCAACAACAACGTCAACTTTGAAAAATACCAATAAATTCAGCAACCTCAATAATGAAAAACACCAACAAATTCAACAACAACATCAACATTGAAAAAATTCCAACAATTTCAACAACAACCTCAACAATGAAAAACACCAAAAAATTCAACAACAAACTCAACATTGAAAATCACCAACAAATTCAACAACAACATCAACTTTGAAAAACACCAACAAATCCAAAAACCTCAACATGGAAAAACACCAGCAAATTCAACCACAACCTCAACATTGAAAATCACCAACAAATCCAACAACAACCTCAACATTGAAAGTCACCAACAAATTCAACAAAAACCTCAACAATGAAAAGCACCAAATATTGCATCAACAACCTCAACATTCAAAAACAACAAAAAATTCAACAAAAACCTCAACAATGAAAAACACCGAAAAATTCAACAACAACCTCAACTTTGAAAAACACCAACAACTTCAACAACCTCAACATTGAAAAACACCAACAAATTCAACTGCAAGCTCAACTTTGAAAAATACAAAAATGATCAAAAAAAACCATTGATAACACCAATGAATTCAACAACCTCAACAATGAAAAACACCAACAAATTCAACAAAAACCTCAACAGTGAAAAACACCGACAGATTCATCAACAACCTCAACATTCAAAAAACCAACAAACTCAACAGAAACCTCAACAATGAAAAACACCTAAAAATTCAACAACAACCTCAACATTGAATGTCACCAACAAATTCAACAAAAACCTCAACAATGAAAAACACCAAATAATGCATCAACAACCTCAACATTCAAAAACAACAAAAAATTCAACAACAACCTCAACAATGAAAAACACCGAAAGATTCAACAACAAACTCAACTTTGAACAACACCAACAACTTCAACAACCTCAACATTGAAAAACACCAACAATTTCAACTGCAACCTCAACTTTGAAAATTACAAAAATGATCCAAAAAAACCATTGATAGCACCAATGAATTCAACAACCTCAACATTGAAAATCACCAACAAATTCAACAACAACCTCAGCAATGAAAAACATCAAAAAATGCAACAACAGCCTCAACATTGAATATCACCAACAAATTCAACAACAACCTCAACTTTGAAAAACACCAACAAATTCAAAAATCTCAACATGGAAAAACAGGAACAAATTGAACCAGAACCTCAATATTGAAAATCACCAACAAATTCAACAACAACCTCAACAATGAAAAACACCAACAAATTCAACAAAAACCTCAACAATGAACAACACCAACAAATTCAACAACAAACTCAGCTTTGAAAAACACAAACAAATTCAACAACCTCAACATTGAAAAACACCAACAAATTCAACAACAACCTCAACTTTCAAAAATACAAAAAGGTTCAACAAAATAAAAATTGATAACAACAACAAATTCAACAACAACCTGAATATTGAAAATCACCAACAAATTTAACAACAACCTCAAAAATGAAAAACACCAAACAATTCAACAACAACCTCAACATTCAAAAACACCAACAAATTCAACAACAACCTCAACAATGAAAAACACCAAAAAATTCATCAACAACCTCAACATTCAAAAACACCATCAAATTCAACAAAAACCTCAACAATTAAAATCACCAAAAAATTCAACAACAACCTCAACTTTCAACAACACCAACAACTTCAACTGCAACCTCAACTTTGAAAAATACAAAAAAGATTTTAAAAAACCATTGATAACACCAATAATTTCAACAACATCAACTTTGAAAAACACCAACAAATTCAACCACAACCTCAACATTGAAAATCACCAACAAGGTCAACAACAACCTCAACAATGAAAAACACCAACAAATTCAACAAAAACCTCAACAATGAAAAACACCACCAATTCAACAACAAACTCAGCTTTGAAAAACACAAACATATTCAACAACCTCAACATTGAAAAACACCAACAAATTCAACAACAACCTCAACTTTCAAAAATACAAAAAGGATCAAAAAAATAAAATTGATAACCACAACAAATTCAACAACAACCTCAATATTGAAAATCACCAACAAATTTAACAACAACCTCAACAATGAAAAACATCAAACAATTCAACAACAACCTCAACATTCAAAAACATCAACAAATTCAACAACAACCTCAACAATGAAAAACACCAAAAAATTCATCAACAACCTCAACATTCAAAAAATTCCAAATATTTCAACAACAACCTCAACAATGAAAAACACCAAAAAATTCTACAACAAACTCAACATTGAAAATCACCAACAAATTCAACAACAACATCAACTTTGTAAATACACCAACAAATCCAAAAACCTCAACATGGAAAAACACCAGCAAATTCAACCACAACCACAACATTGAAAATCACCAACAAATCCCACAACAACCTCAACAATGAAAAACACCAACAAATTGTACAATAACCTGAACAAGGAAAACACCGAAAGATTCATCAACAACCTCAACATTCAAAAACACCAACAAATTCAACAGAAACCACAACAATGAAAAACACCTAAAAATTCAACAACAACCTCAACATTGAAAATCACCAACAAATTGAACAAAAACCTCAACAATGAAAAGCACCAAATAATGCATCAACAACCTCAACATTCAAAAACAACAAAAAATTCAACAAAAACCTCAACAATGAAAAACACCGAAAAATTCAACAACAACCTCAACTTTGAAAAACACCAACAACTTCAACAACCTCAACATTGAAAAACACCAACAAATTCAACTGCAAGCTCAACTTTGAAAAATACAAAAATGATCAAAAAAAACCATTGATAACACCAATGAATTCAACAACCTCAACATTGAAAATCACCAACAAATTCAACAACAACATCAACAATGAAAAACACCAACATATTCAACAAAAACCTCAACAGTGAAAAGCACCGACAGATTCATCAACAACCTCAACATTCAAAAAACCAACAAACTCAACAGAAACCTCAACAATGAAAAACACCTAAAAATTCAACAACAACCTCAACATTGAAAATCACCAACAAATTCAACAAAAACCTCAACAATGAAAAACACCAAATAATGCATCAACAACCTCAACATTCAAAAACAACAAAAAATTCAACAAAAACCTCAACAATGAAAAACACCGAAAAATTCAACAACAAACTCAACTTTGAACAACACCAACAACTTCAACAACCTCAACATTGAAAAACACCAACAATTTCAACTGCAACCTCAACTTTGAAAATTACAAAAATGATCCAAAAAAACCATTGATAGCACCAATGAATTCAACAACCTCAACATTGAAAATCACCAACAAATTCAACAACAACCTCAGCAATGAAAAACATCAAAAAATGTAACAACAGCCTCAACATTGAATATCACCAACAAATTCAACAACAACCTCAACTTTGAAAAACACCAACAAATTCAAAAACCTCAACATGGAAAAACAGGAACAAATTGAACCAGAACCTCAATATTGAAAATCACCAACAAATTCAACAACAACCTCAACAATGAAAAACACAAACAATTTCAACAAAAACCTCAACAATGAAAATCATCAAAAAATTCATCAACAACCTCAACATTCAAAAACGCCAACAAATTTAACAAAAACCTCAACAATGAAAAACACCAACAAATTCAACAACAACCTCAACTTTGAAAAACACCAACAAATTCAACAACCTCAACATTGCAAAACACCAACAATTTCAACTGCAACCTCAACTTTGAAAAATACAAAAAAGATTTAAAAAAAACCATTGATAACACCAATAAGTTCAACAACATCAACTTTGAAAAACACCAACAAATTCAACCACAACCTCAACATTGAAAATCACCAACAAAGTCAACAACAACCTCAACAATGAAAAACACCAACAAATTCAACAAAAACCTCAACAATGAACAACACCAACAAATTCAACAACAAACTCAGCTTTGAAAAACATAAACATATTCAACAACCTCAACATTGAAAAACACCAACAAATTCAACAACAACCTCAACTTTCAAAAATACAAAAAGGATCAAAAAAATAAAATTGATAACCACAACAAATTCAACAACAACCTCAATATTGAAAATCACCAACAAATTTAACAACAACCTCAACAATGAAAAACATCAAACAATTCAACAACAACCTCAACATTCAAAAACACCAACAAATTCAACAACAACCTCAACAATGAAATACACCAAAAAATTCATCAACAACCTCAACATTCAAAAACAGCAACAAATTCAACAAACACCTCAACAATTAAAAAGACCAAAAAATTCAACAACAACGTCAACTTTGAAAAATACCAATAAATTCATCAACCTCAATAATGAAAAACACCAACAAATTCAACAACAACCTCAACATTGAAAAAATTCCAACAATTTCAACAACAACCTCAACAATGAAAAACACCAAAAAATTCTACAACAAACTCAACATTGAAAATCACCAACAAATTCAACAACAACATCAACTTTGAAAAACACCAGCAAATCCAAAAACCTCAAAATGGAAAAACACCAGCAAATTCAACCACAACCTCAACATTGAAAATCACCAACAAATCCAACAACAACCTCAACAATGAAAAACACCAACAAATTGTACAAAAACCTGAACAAGGAAAAACACCGAAAGATTCATCAACAACCTCAACATTCAAAAACACCAACAAATTCAACAGAAACCACAACAATGAAAAACACCTAAAAATTCAACAACAACCTCAACATTGAAAGTCACCAACAAATTCAAGAAAAACCTCAACAATGAAAAGCACCAAATATTGCATCAACAACCTCAACATTCAAAAACAACAAAAAATTCAACAAAAACCTCAACAATGAAAAACACCGAAAAATTCAACAACAACCTCAACTTTGAAAAACACCAACAACTTCAACAACCTCAACATTGAAAAACACCAACAAATTCAACTGCAAGCTCAACTTTGAAAAATACAAAAATGATCAAAAAAAACCATTGATAACACCAATGAATTCAACAACCTCAACAATGAAAAACACCAACAAATTCAACAAAAACCTCAACAGTGAAAAACACCGACAGATTCATCAACAACCTCAACATTCAAAAAACCAACAAACTCAACAGAAACCTCAACAATGAAAAACACCTAAAAATTCAACAACAACCTCAACATTGAAAATCACCAACAAATTCAACAAAAACCTCAAAAATGAAAAACACCAAATAATGCATCAACAACCTCAACATTCAAAAACAACAAAAAATTCAACAAAAACCTCAACAATGAAAAACACCGAAAAATTCAACAACAAACTCAACTTTGAACAACACCAACAACTTCAACAACCTCAACATTGAAAAACACCAACAATTTCAACTGCAACCTCAACTTTGAAAATTACAAAAATGATCCAAAAAAACCATTGAAAGCACCAATGAATTCAACAACCTCAACATTGAAAATCACCAACAAATTCAACAACAACCTCAGCAATGAAAAACATCAAAAAATGCAACAACAGCCTCAACATTGAATATCACCAACAAATTCAACAACAACCTCAACTTTGAAAAACACCAATAAATTCAAAAACCTCAACATGGAAAAACAGGAACAAATTGAACCAGAACCTCAATATTGAAAATCACCAACAAATTCAACAACAACCTCAACAATGAAAAACACAAACAGTTTCAACAAAAACCTCAACAATGAAAATCATCAAAAAATTCATCAACAACCTCAACATTCAAAAACGCCAACAAATTCAACAAAAACCTCAACAATGAAAAACACCAAAAAATTCAACAACAACCTCAACTTTGAAAAACACCAACAAATTCAACAACCTCAACATTGCAAAACACCAACAATTTCAACTGCAACCTCAACTTTGAAAAATACAAAAAAGATTTTAAAAAAACCATTGATAACACCAATAAGTTCAACAACATCAACTTTGAAAAACACCAACAAATTCAACCACAACCTCAACATTGAAAATCACCAACAAAGTCAACAACAACCTCAACAATGAAAAACACCAACAAATTCAACAAAAACCTCAACAATGAACAACACCAACAAATTCAACAACAAACTCAGCTCTGAAAAACCAAACAAATTCAACAACCTCAACACTGAAAAACACCAACAAATCCAACAACAACCTCAACATTGAAAAACACCAACAAATTCAACTGCAAGCTCAACTTTGAAAAATACAAAAATGATCAAAAAAAACCATTGATAACACCAATGAATTCAACAACCTCAACATTGAAAATCACCAACAAATTCAACAACAACATCAACAATGAAAAACACCAACAAATTCAACAAAAACCTCAACAGTGAAAAACACCGACAGATTCATCAACAACCTCAACATTCAAAAAACCAGCAAACTCAACAGAAACCTCAACAATGAAAAACACCTAAAAATTCAACAACAACCTCAACATTGAAAATCACCAACAAATTCAACAAAAACCTCAACAATGAAAAACACCAAATAATGCATCAACAACCTCAACATTCAAAAACAACAAAAAATTCAACAAAAACCTCAACAATGAAAAACACCGAAAAATTCAACAACAAACTCAACTTTGAACAACACCAACAACTTCAACAACCTCAACATTGAAAAACACCAACAATTTCAACTGCAACCTCAACTTTGAAAAATACAAAAATGATCCAAAAAAACCATTGATAGCACCAATGAATTCAACAACCTCAACATTGAAAATCACCAACAAATTCAACAACAACCTCAGCAATGAAAAACATCAAAAAATGTAACAACAGCCTCAACATTGAATATCACCAACAAATTCAACAACAACCTCAACTTTGAAAAACACCAACAAATTCAAAAACCTCAACATGGAAAAACAGGAACAAATTGAACCAGAACCTCAATATTGAAAATCACCAACAAATTCAACAACAACCTCAACAATGAAAAACACAAACAATTTCAACAAAAACCTCAACAATGAAAATCATCAAAAAATTCATCAACAACCTCAACATTCAAAAACGCCAACAAATTTAACAAAAACCTCAACAATGAAAAACACCAACAAATTCAACAACAACCTCAACTTTGAAAAACACCAACAAATTCAACAACCTCAACATTGCAAAACACCAGCAATTTCAACTGCAACCTCAACTTTGAAAAATACAAAAAAGATTTAAAAAAAACCATTGATAACGCCAATAAGCTCAACAACATCAACTTTGAAAAACACCAACAAATTCAACCACAACCTCAACATTGAAAATCACCAACAAAGTCAACAACAACCTCAACAATGAAAAACACCAACAAATTCAACAAAAACCTCAACAATGAACAACACCAACAAATTCAACAACAAACTCAGCTTTGAAAAACATAAACATATTCAACAACCTCAACATTGAAAAACACCAACAAATTCAACAACAACCTCAACTTTCAAAAATACAAAAAGGATCAAAAAAATAAAATTGATAACCACAACAAATTCAACAACAACCTCAATATTGAAATTCACCAACAAATTTAACAACAACCTCAACAATGAAAAACATCAAACAATTCAACAACAACCTCAACATTCAAAAACACCAACAAATTCAACAACAACCTCAACAATGAAATACACCAAAAAATTCATCAACAACCTCAACATTCAAAAACAGCAACAAATTCAACAAACACCTCAACAATTAAAAAGACCAAAAAATTCAACAACAACGTCAACTTTGAAAAATACCAATAAATTCAGCAACCTCAATAATGAAAAACACCAACAAATTCAACAACAACCTCAACATTGAAAAAATTCCAACAATTTCAACAACAACCTCAACAATGAAAAACACCAAAAAATTCAACAACAAACTCAACATTGAAAATCACCAACAAATTCAACAACAACATCAACTTTGAAAAACACCAACAAATCCAAAAACCTCAACATGGAAAAACACCAGCAAATTCAACCACAACCTCAACATTCAAAATCACCAACAAATCCAACAACAACCTCAACAATGAAAAACACCAACAAATTGTACAAAAACCTGAACAAGGAAAAACACCGAAAGATTCATCAACAACCTCAACATTCAAAAACACCAACAAATTCAACAGAAACCACAACAATGAAAAACACCTAAAAATTCAACAACAACCTCAACATTGAAAGTCACCAACAAATTCAACAAAAACCTCAACAATGAAAAGCACCAAATATTGCATCAACAACCTCAACATTCAAAAACAACAAAAAATTCAACAAAAACCTCAACAATGAAAAACACCGAAAATTTCAACAACAACCTCAACTTTGAAAAACACCAACAACTTCAACAACCTCAACATTGAAAAACACCAACAAATTCAACTGCAAGCTCAACTTTGAAAAATACAAAAATGATCAAAAAAAACCATTGATAACACCAATGAATTCAACAACCTCAACAATGAAAAACACCAACAAATTCAACAAAAACCTCAACAGTGAAAAACACCGACAGATTCATCAACAACCTCAACATTCAAAAAACCAACAAACTCAACAGAAACCTCAACAATGAAAAACACCTAAAAATTCAACAACAACCTCAACATTGAAAATCACCAACAAATTCAACAAAAACCTCAAAAATGAAAAACACCAAATAATGCATCAACAACCTCAACATTCAAAAACAACAAAAATTCAACAAAAACCTCAACAATGAAAAACACCGAAAAATTCAACAACAAACTCAACTTTGAACAACACCAACAACTTCAACAACCTCAACATTGAAAAACACCAACAATTTCAACTGCAACCTCAACTTTGAAAATTACAAAAATGATCCAAAAAAACCATTGAAAGCACCAATGAATTCAACAACCTCAACATTGAAAATCACCAACAAATTCAACAACAACCTCAGCAATGAAAAACATCAAAAAATGCAACAACAGCCTCAACATTGAATATCACCAACAAATTCAACAACAACCTCAACTTTGAAAAACACCAACAAATTCAAAAACCTCAACATGGAAAAACAGGAACAAATTGAACCAGAACCTCAATATTGAAAATCACCAACAAATTCAACAACAACCTCAACAATGAAAAACACAAACAATTTCAACAAAAACCTCAACAATGAAAATCATCAAAAAATTCATCAACAACCTCAACATTCAAAAACGCCAACAAATTCAACAAAAACCTCAACAATGAAAAACACCAAAAAATTCAACAACAACCTCAACTTTGAAAAACACCAACAAATTCAACAACCTCAACATTGCAAAACACCAACAATTTCAACTGCAACCTCAACTTTGAAAAATACAAAAAAGATTTAAAAAAAACCATTGATAACACCAATAAGTTCAACAACATCAACTTTGAAAAACACCAACAAATTCAACCACAACCTCAACATTGAAAATCACCAACAAAGTCAACAACAACCTCAACAATGAAAAACACCAACAAATTCAACAAAAACCTCAACAATGAACAACACCAACAAATTCAACAACAAACTCAGCTCTGAAAAACCAAACAAATTCAACAACCTCAACACTGAAAAACACCAACAAATTCAACAGCAACCTCAACTTTCAAAAATACAAAAAGGTTCAACAAAATAAATATTAATAACAACAACAAATTCAACAACAACCTCAATATTGAAAATCACCAACAAATTTAACAACAACCTCAACAATGAAAAACATCAAACAATTCAACAACAACCTCAACATTCAAAAACACCAACAAATTCAACAACAACCTCAACAATGAAAAACACCAAAAAATTCAACAACAACCTCAACATTGAAAATCACCAACAAATTCAACAAAAAACTCAACAATGAAAAACACCAAAAAATTCAACAACAACCTAAACTTTGAAAAACACCAACAAATTCAACAACCTCAACATTGCAAAACACCAACAATTTCAACTGCAACCTCAACTTTGAAAAATACAAAAAAGATTTTAAAGAACCATTGATAACACCAATAATTTCAACAACATCAACTTTGAAAAACACCAACAAATTCAACCACAACCTCAACATTGAAAATCACCAACAAAGTCAACAACAACCTCAACAATGAAAAACACCAACAAATTCAACAAAAACCTCAACAATGAAAAACACCAACAAATTCAACAACAAACTCAGCTTTGAAGAACACAAACATATTCAACAACCTCAACATTGAAAAACACCAACAAATTCAACAACAACCTCAACTTTCAAAAATACAAAAAGGTTCAACAAAATAAAAATTGATAACAACAACAAATTCAACAACAACCTCAATATTGAAAATCACCAACAAATTTAACAACAACCTCAACAATGAAAAACATCAAACAATTCAACAACAACCTCAACATTCAAAAACACCAACAAATTCAACAACAACCTCAACAATGAAAAACACCAAAAAATTCAACAACAACCTCAACATTGAAAATCACCAACAAATTCAACAAAAAACTCAACAATGAAAAACACCAAAAAATTCAACAACAACCTCAACTTTGAAAAACACCAACAAATTCAACAACCTCAACATTGCAAAACACCAACAATTTCAACTGCAACCTCAACTTTGAAAAATACAAAAAAGATTTAAAAAAACAATTGATAACACCAATAATTTCAACAACATCAACTTTGAAAAGCACCAACAAATTCAACCACAACCTCAACATTGAAAATCACCAACAAAGGCAACAACAACCTCAACAATGAAAAACACCAACAAATTCAACAAAAACCTCAACAATGAAAAACACCAACAAATTCAACAACAAACTCTGCTTTGAAAAACACAAACAAATTCAACAACCTCAACATTGAAAAACATCAACAAATTCAACAACAACCTCAACTTTCAAAAATACAAAAAGGTTCAACAAAATAAAAATTGATAACAACAACAAATTCAACAACAACCTCAATATTGAAAATCACCAACAAATTTAACAACAACCTCAACAATGAAAAACACCAAACAATTCAACAACAACCTCAACATTCAAAAACACCAACAAATTCAACAAAAACCTCAACAATTAAAATCACCAAAAAATTCAACAACAACATCAACTTTGAAAAATACCAACAAATTCAACAACCTCAACAATGAAAAACACCAACAATTTCAACAACAAGCTCAACAATGAAAAACACCAAAAAACTCAACAACAAACTCAACATTGAAAATCACCAACAAATTCAACAACAACATCAACTTTGAAAAACACCAACAAATTCAAAAACCTCAACATGGAAAAACACCAACAAATTCAACCACAACCTCAACATTGAAAATCACCAACAAATTCAACAACAACCTCAACAATGAAAAACAGCAACAAATTGAACAAAAACCTCATCAAGGAAAAACACCGAAAGATTCATCAACAACCTCAACAATTAAAAACACCAACAAATTCAACAGAAACCACAACAATGAAAAACACCTAAAAATTCAACAAAAACCTCAACATTGAAAGTCACCAACAATTTCAACAAAAACCTCAACAATGAAAAACATGAAAAAATTCATCAACAACTTCAACATTCAAAAACACCAACAAATTCAACAAACACCTCAACAATGAAAAACACCAACAAATTCATCAACAACCTCAACATTCAAAAACACCAACAAATGTTACAGAAATCACAACAATGCGAAACACCAAAAAATTCAAAAACAACCTCAACATTCAAAATCACCAACAAATTCAACAAAAACCTCAACAATGAAAAACACCAAAATATTCATGAACAACCTCAACATTGAAAAACACCAACAAATTCAACAAAAACCTCAACAATGAAAAACACCAAAAAATTCAACAACAACAAATTCAACGGCAACCTCAACTTGGAAAAATACAAAAAAGATCAAAAAAAAACATTGATAACACCAATAAATTCAACAACCTCAACAATGAAAAACACCAACAAATTCAACAAAAACCTCAACAATGAAAAACACCAACAAATTCAACAAAAACCTCAACAATGAAAAACACCAACAAATTCAACAACAAACTCAGCTTTGAAAAACACAAACAAATTCAACAACCTCAACATTGAAAAACACCAACACATTCAACAACAACCTCAACTTCCAAAAATACAAAAAGGTTCAACAAAATAAAAATTGATAACAACAACAAATTCAACAACAACCACAATATTGAAAATCACCAACAAATTTAACAACAACCTCAACAATGAAAATCACCAAACAATTCAACAACAACCTCAACATTAAAAAACACCAACAAATTCAACAACAACCTCAACAATGAAAAACACCAAAAAATTCATCAACAACCTCAACATTCAAAAACAGCAACAAATTCAACAAAAACCTCAACAATTAAAAACACCAAAAAATTCAACAACAACGTTAACTTTGAAAAATACCAACAAATTCAACAACCTCAACAATGAAAAACACCAACAAATTCAACAACAAACTCAACACTGAAAATCACCAAAAAATTCAACAACAACCTCAACACTGAAAAACTCCAACAATTTCAACAACAACCTCAACAATCAAAAGCACCAAAAAATTCATCAACAACCTCAACATTCAAAAACAGCAACAAATTCAACAAAAACCTCAACAATTAAAAAGACCAAAAAATTCAACAACAACGTCAACTTTGAAAAATACCAATAAATTCAGCAACCTCAATAATGAAAAACACCAACAAATTCAACAACAACCTCAACATTGAAAAAATTCCAACAATTTCAACAACAACCTCAACAATGAAAAACACCAAAAAATTCTACAAAAAACTCAACATTGAAAATCACCAACAAATTCAACAACAACATCAACTTTGAAAAACACCAACAAATCCAAAAACCTCAACATGGAAAAACACCAGCAAATTCAACCACAACCTCAACATTGAAAATCACCAACAAATCCAACAACAACCTCAACAATGAAAAACACCAACAAATTCAACAAAAACCTCAACAGTGAAAAACACCGACAGATTCATCAACAACCTCAACATTCAAAAAACCAACAAACTCAACAGAAACCTCAACAATGAAAAACACCTAAAAATTCAACAACAACCTCAACATTGAAAATCACCAACAAATTCAACAAAAACCTCAAAAATGAAAAACACCAAATAATGCATCAACAACCTCAACATTCAAAAACAACAAAAAATTCAACAAAAACCTCAACAATGAAAAACACCGAAACATTCAACAACAAACTCAACTTTGAACAACACCAACAACTTCAACAACCTCAACATTGAAAAACACCAACAATTTCAACTGCAACCTCAACTTTGAAAATTACAAAAATGATCCAAAAAAACCATTGAAAGCACCAATGAATTCAACAACCTCAACATTGAAAATCACCAACAAATTCAACAACAACCTCAGCAATGAAAAACATCAAAAAATGCAACAACAGCCTCAACATTCAAAATCACCAACAAATTCAACAAAAACCTCAAAAATGAAAAACACCAAATAATGCATCAACAACCTCAACATTCAAAAACAACAAAAAATTCAACAAAAACCTCAACAATGAAAAACACCGAAAAATTCAACAACAAACTCAACTTTGAACAACACCAACAACTTCAACAACCTCAACATTGAAAAACACCAACAATTTCAACTGCAACCTCAACTTTGAAAATTACAAAAATGATCCAAAAAAACCATTGAAAGCACCAATGAATTCAACAACCTCAACATTGAAAATCACCAACAAATTCAACAACAACCTCAGCAATGAAAAACATCAAAAAATGCAACAACAGCCTCAACATTGAATATCACCAACAAATTCAACAACAACCTCAACTTTGAAAAACACCAACAAATTCAAAAACCTCAACATGGAAAAACAGGAACAAATTGAACCAGAACCTCAATATTGAAAATCACCAACAAATTCAACAACAACCTCAACAATGAAAAACACAAACAATTTCAACAAAAACCTCAACAATGAAAATCATCAAAAAATTCATCAACAACCTCAACATTCAAAAACGCCAACAAATTCAACAAAAACCTCAACAATGAAAAACACCAAAAAATTCAACAACAACCTCAACTTTGAAAAACACCAACAAATTCAACAACCTCAACATTGCAAAACACCAACAATTTCAACTGCAACCTCAACTTTGAAAAATACAAAAAAGATTTAAAAAAACAATTGATAACACCAATAATTTCAACAACATCAACTTTGAAAAGCACCAACAAATTCAACCACAACCTCAACATTGAAAATCACCAACAAAGGCAACAACAACCTCAACAATGAAAAATACCAACAAATTCAACAAAAACCTCAACAATGAAAAACACCAACAAATTCAACAACAAACTCTGCTTTGAAAAACACAAACAAATTCAACAACCTCAACATTGAAAAACATCAACAAATTCAACAACAACCTCAACTTTCAAAAATACAAAAAGGTTCAACAAAATAAAAATTGATAACAACAACAAATTCAACAACAACCTCAATATTGAAAATCACCAACAAATTTAACAACAACCTCAACAATGAAAAACACCAAACAATTCAACAACAACCTCAACATTAAAAAACACCAACAAATTCAACAAAAACCTCAACAATTAAAATCACCAAAAAATTCAACAACAACACCAACTTTGAAAAATACCAACAAATTCAACAACCTCAACAATGAAAAACACCAACAAATTCAACAACAAACTCAACATTGAAAATCACTAAAAAATTCAACAACAACTTCAACATTGAAAGACTCCAACAATTTCAACAACAACCTCAACAATGAAAAACACCAAAAAACTCAACAACAAACTCAACATTGAAAATCACCAACAAATTCAACAACAACATCAACTTTGAAAAACACCAACAAATTCAAAAACCTCAACATGGAAAAACACCAACAAATTCAACCACAACCTCAACATTGAAAATCACCAACAAATTCAACAACAACCTCAACAATGAAAAACAGCAACAAATTGAACAAAAACCTCATCAAGGAAAAACGCCGAAAGATTCATCAACAACCTCAACAATCAAAAACACCAACAAATTCAACAGAAACCACAACAATGAAAAACACCTAAAAATTCAACAAAAACCTCAACATTGAAAGTCACCAACAATTTCAACAAAAACCTCAACAATGAAAAACATGAAAAAATTCATCAACAACTTCAACATTCAAAAACACCAACAAATTCAACAAACACCTCAACAATGAAAAACACCAACAAATTCATCAACAACCTCAACATTCAAAAACACCAGCAAATGTTACAGAAATCACAACAATGCGAAACACCAAAAAATTCAAAAACAACCTCAACATTCAAAATCACCAACAAATTCAACAAAAACCTCAACAATGAAAAACACCAAAATATTCATGAACAACCTCAACATTGAAAAACACCAACAAATTCAACAAAAACCTCAACAATGAAAAACACCAAAAAATTCAACAACAACAAATTCAACGGCAACCTCAACTTGGAAAAATACAAAAAAGATCAAAAAAAAACATTGATAACACCAATAAATTCAACAACCTCAACAATGAAAAACACCAACAAATTCAACAAAAACCTCAACAATGAAAAACACCAACAAATTCAACAAAAACCTCAACAATGAAAAACACCAACAAATTCAACAACAAACTCAGCTTTGAAAAACACAAACAAATTCAACAACCTCAACATTGAAAAACACCAACACATTCAACAACAACCTCAACTTCCAAAAATACAAAAAGGTTCAACAAAATAAAAATTGATAACAACAACAAATTCAACAACAACCACAATATTGAAAATCACCAACAAATTTAACAACAACCTCAACAATGAAAAACACCAAATAATTCAACAACAACCTCAACATTAAAAAACACCAACAAATTCAACAACAACATCAACAATGAAAAACACCAAAAAATTCATCAACAACCTCAACATTCAAAAACAGCAACAAATTCAACAAAAACCTCAACAATTAAAAACACCAAAAAATTCAACAACAACGTTAACTTTGAAAAATACCAACAAATTCAACAACCTCAACAATGAAAAACACCAACAAATTCAACAACAAACTCAACACTGAAAATCACCAAAAAATTCAACAACAACCTCAACACTGAAAAACTCCAACAATTTCAACAACAACCTCAACAATCAAAAGCACCAAAAAATTCAACAACAAACTCAACATTGAAAATCACCAACAAATTCAACCACAACCTTAACATTGAAAATCACCAACAAATTCAACAACAACCTCAACAATGAAAAACACCAACAAATTGAACAAAAACCTCAACAAGGAAAAACACCGAAAGATTCATCAACAACCTCAACATTCAAAAACACCAACAAATTCAACAGAAACCACAACAATGAAAAACACCTAAAAATTCAACAACAACATCAACATTGATAGTCACCAACAAATTCAACAAAAACCTCAACAATGAAAAACACCGAAAAATTCAACAACAACCTCAACTTTGAAAAACACCAACAACTTCAACAACCTCAACATTGAAAAACACCAACAAATTCAACTGCAAGCTCAACTTTGAAAAATACAAAAATGATCAAAAAAAACCATTGATAACATCAATTAATTCAACAACCTCAACATTGAAAATCACCAACAAATTCAACAACAACCTCAACAATGAAAAACACCAACAAATTCAACATAAACTTCAACAATGAAAAACACCGAAAGATTCATCAACAACCTCAACATTCAAAAACCAACAAACTCAACAGAAACTTCAACAATGAAAAATACCTAAAAATTCAACAACAACCTCAACATTGAAAATCACCAACAAATTCAACAACAACCTCAACAGTGAAAAACACCGAATAATGCATCAACAACCTCAACATTCAAAAACAACAAAAAATTCAACAAAAACCTCAACAATGAAAAACACCGAAAAATTCAACAACAAACTCAACTTTGAACAACACCAACAACTTCAACAACCTCAACATTGAAAAACACCAACAATTTCAACTGCAACCTCAACTTTGAAAATTAGAA
Source organism: Cetorhinus maximus (assembly GCF_964194155.1). Lineage (NCBI taxonomy): Eukaryota > Metazoa > Chordata > Chondrichthyes > Lamniformes > Cetorhinidae > Cetorhinus > Cetorhinus maximus. Next base: position 580,067 of record NW_027596110.1, on the reverse strand, counting down.
AAATGATCAAAAAAAACCATTGATAACACCAATGAATTCAACAACCTCAACATTGAAAATCACCAACAAATTCAACAACAACCTCAGCAATGAAAAACATCAAAAAATGCAACAACAACCTCAACATTGAAAATCACCAACAAATTCAACAACAACCTCAACTTTGAAAAACACCAACAAATTCAAAAACCTCAACATGGAAAAACAGGAACAAATTGAACCAGAACCTCAATATTGAAAATCACCAACAAATTCAACAACAACCTCAACATTCAAAAACTCCAACAATTTCAACAACAACCTCAACAATGAAAAACACTAAAAAACTCAACAACAAACTCAACATTGAAAATCACCAACAAATTCAACAACAACATCAACTTTGAAAAACACCAACAAATTCAAAAACCTCAACATGGAAAAACACCAACAAATTCAACCACAACCTCAACATTGAAAATCACCAACAAATTCAAAAACATCCTCAACAATGAAAAACACCAACAAATTGTACAAAAACCTCAACAAGGAAAAACACCGAAAGATTCATCAACAACCACAACATTCAAAAATACCAACAAATTCAACAGAAACCACAACAATGAAAAACACCTAAAAATTCAACAACAACCTCAACATTGAAAGTCACCAACAATTTCAACAAAAACCACAACAATGAAAAACATGAAAAAATTCATCAACAACTTCAACATTCAAAAACACCAACAAATTCAACAAACACCTCAACAATGAAAAACACCAACAAATTCATCAACAACCTCAACATTCAAAAAGACCAACAAATGTTACAGAAATCACAACAATGCGAAACACCAAAAAATTCAAAAACAACCTCAACATTCAAAATCACCAACAAATTCAACAAAAACCTCAACAATGAAAAACACCATAAAATTCATGAACAACCTCAACATTGAAAAACACCAACAAATTCAACAAAAACCTCAACAATGAAAAACACCAAAAAATTCAACAACAACCTCAACTTTGAAAAACACCAACAACCACAACAACCTCAAACATTGAAAAAGACCAACAAATTCAACTGCAACCTCAACTTGGAAAAATAAAAAAAAGGTCAAAAAAAAACATTGATAACACCAATAAATTCAACAATCTCAACATTGAAAAACACCAACAAATTCTACAAAAACCTCAACAATGAAAAACACCAACAAATTCAACAAACATCTCAACAATGAAAAACACCAACAAATTCAAAAACAAACTCAGCTTTGAAAAACACAAACAAATTCAACAACCTCAACATTGAAAAACACCAACAAATTCAACAACAACCTCAACTTTCAAAAATACAAAAAGGTTTAACAAAATAAAAATTGATAACAACAAAAAATTCAACAACAACCTCAATATTGAAAATCAACAACAAATTTAACAACAACCTCAACAATGAAAAATACCAAACAATTCAACAACAACCTCAACATTAAAAAACACCAACAAATTCAACAACAACATCAACAATGAAAAACACCAAAAAAATTCATCAACAACCTCAACATTCAAAAACAGCAACAAATTCAACAAAAACCTCAACAATTAAAAACACCAAAAAATTCAACAACAACGTTAACTTTGAAAAATACCAACAAATTCAACAAACTCAACAATGAAAAACACCAACAAATTCAACAACAAACTCAACATTGAAAATCACCAAAAAATTCAACAACAACATCAACACTGAAAAACTCCAACAATTTCAACAACAACCTCAACAATCAAAAGCACCAAATAATTCAACAACAAACTCAACATTGAAAATCACCAACAAATTCAACCACAACCTCAACATTGAAAATCACCAACAAATTCAACTAAAACCTCAACAATGAAAAACACCAATAAATTGAACAAAAACCTCAACAAGGAAAAACACCGAAAGATTCATCAACAACCTCAACATTCAAAAACACCAACAAATTCAACAGAAACCACAACAATGAAAAACACCTAAAAATTCAACAACAACATCAACATTGAAAGTCCCCAACAAATTCAACAAAAACCTCAACAATGAAAAGCACCAAATAATGCATCAACAACCTCAACATTCAAAAACAACAAAAAATTCAACAAAAACCTCAACAATGAAAAACACCGAAAAATTCAACAACAACCTCAACTTTGAAAAACACCAACAACTTCAACAACCTCAACATTGAAAAACACCAACAAATTCAACTGCAAGCTCAACTTTGAAAAATACAAAAATGATCAAAAAAAACCATTGATAACACCAATTAATTCAACAACCTCAACATTGAAAATCACCAACAAATTCAACAACAACCTCAACAATGAAAAACACCAACAAATTCAACAAAAACTTCAACAATGAAAAACACCGAAAGATTCATCAACAAACTCAACATTCAAAAAACCAACAAACTCAACAGAAACCTCAACAATGAAAAATACCTAAAAATTCAACAACAACCTCAACATTGAAAATCACCAACAAATTCAACAACAACCTCAACAATGAAAAACAACAAATAATGCATCAACAACCTCAACATTCAAAAACAACAAAAAATTCAACAAAAACCTCAACATTGAAAAACACCAACAATTTCAACTGCAACCTCAACATTGAAAATTAGAAAAATGATCAAAATAAACCATTGATAACACGAATGAATTCAACAACCTCAACATTGAAAATCACCAACAAATTCAACAACAACCTCAGCAATGAAAAACATCAAAAAATGCAACAACAACCTCAACATTGAAAATCACCAACAAATTCAACAACAACCTCAACTTTGAAAAACACCAACAAATTCAAAAACCTCAACATGGAAAAACAGGAACAAATTGAACCAGAACCACAATATTGAAAATCACCAACAAATTCAACAACAACCTCAACAATGAAAAACACAAACAATTTCAACAAAAACCTCAACAATGAAAAACATCAAAAAATTCATCAACAACCTCAACATTCAAAAACGCCAACAAATTCAACAAAACCCTCAACAATGAAAAACACCAATAAATTCAACAACAACCTCAACATTGAAAATCACCAACAAATTCAACAAAAATCTCAACAATGAAAAACACCAAAAAATTCAACCACAACCTCAACATTGAAAATCACCAACAAATTCAAAAACATCCTAAAAAATGAAAAACACCAACAAATTGTACAAAAACCTCAACAAGGAAAAACACCGAAAGATTCATCAACAACCACAACATTCAAAAATACCAACAAATTCAACAGAAACCACAACAATGAAAAAGACCAAAAAATTCAACAACAAACTCAACATTGAAAATCACCAACAAATTCAACAATAACCTCAACAATTAAAAACACCAAATAATGCATCAGCAACCTCAACATTCAAAAACAACAAAAAATTCAACAAAAACCTCAACAATGAAAAACACCGAAAAATTCAACATCAAACTCAACATTGACATTCACCAACAAATTCAACAACAACATCAACTTTGAAGAACACCAACAAATTCAAAAACCTCAACATGGAAAAACAACAACTAATTCAACCACAACCTCAACATTGAAAATCACCAACAAATTCAACAACAACCTCAACAATGAAAAACACCAACAAATTGAACAAAAACCTCAACAAGGAAAAACACCGAAAGATTCATCAACAACCTCAACATTCAAAAACACCAACAAATTCAACAGAAACCACAACAATGAAAAACACCTAAAAATTCAACAACAACCTCAACATTGAAAGTCACCAAAAAATTCAACAAAAACCTCAACAATGAAAAGCACCAAATAATGCATCAACATCCTCAACATTCAAAAACACCAAAAATTTCAACAAAAACCTCAACAATGAAAAACACCGAAAAATTCAACAACAACCTCAACTTTGAAAAACACCAACAACTTCAACAACCTCAACATTGAAAAACACCAACAAATTCAACTGCAAGCTCAACTTTGAAAAATACAAAAATGATCAAAAAAAACCATTGATAAAACCAATGAATTCAACAACCTCAACATTGAAAATCACCAACAAATTCAACAACAACCTCAACAATGAAAAACACCAACAAATTCAACAAAAACCTCAACAATGAAAAACACCGAAAGATCCATCAACAACCTCAACATTCAAAAAAACCAACAAACTCAACAGAAACCTCAACAATGAAAAACACCTATAAATTCAACAACAACCACATCATTGAAAATCACCAACAAATTCAACAACAACCTCAACAATGAAAAACACCAAATAATGCATCATCAACCTCAACAGTCAAAACCAACAAAAAATTCAACAAAAACCACAACAATGAAAAACACCGAAAAATTCAACAACAAACTCAACTTTCAACAACACCAACAACTTCAACAACCTCAACATTGAAAAACTCCAACAATTTCAACTGCAACCTCAACTTTGAAAATTAGAAAAATGATCAAAAAAAACCATTGATAACACCAATGAATTCAACAACCTCAAAATTTAAAATCACCAACAAATTCAACAACAACCTCAGCAATGAAAAACATCAAAAAATGCAACAACAACCTCAACATTGAAAATTACCAACAAATTCAACAACAACCTCAACTTTGAAAAACACCAACAAATTCAAAAACCTCAACATGGAAAAACAACAACAAATTGAACCAGAACCTCAATATTGAAAATCACCAACAAATTCAACAACAGCCCCAACAATGAAAAACACAAACAATTTCAACAAAAACCTCAACAATGAAAAACACCAAAAAATTCAAAAACAACCTCAACATTGAAAATCACCAACAAATTCAACAAAAAACTCAACAAACAAAAACACCAAAAAATTCAACAACAACCTCAACTTTGAAAAACACCAACAAATTCAACAACCTCAACATTGCAAAACACCAACAATTTCAACTGCAACCTCAACTTTGAAAAATACAAAAAAGATTTAAAAAAAACCATTGATAACACCAATAATTTCAACAACATCAACTTTGAAAAACACCAACAAATTCAACCACAACATCAACATTGAAAATCACCAACAAGGTCAACAACAACCTCAACAATGAAAAACACCAACAAATTCAACAAAAACCTCAACAATGAAAAACACCAACAAATTCAACAACAACCTCAACAATGAAAAACACCAAAAAATTCATCAACAACCTCAACATTCAAAAACAGCAACAAATTCAACAAAAACCTCAACAATTAAAAACACCAAAAAATTCAACAACAACGTCAACTTTGAAAAATACCAATAAATTCAGCAACCTCAATAATGAAGAACACCAACAAATTCAACAACAAACTCAACATTGAAAATCACCAAATAATTCAACAACAACCTCAACATTGAAAAAATTCCAACAATTTCAACAACAACCTCAACAATGAAAAACACCAAAAAATTCTACAACAAACTCAACATTGAAAATCACCAACAAATTCAACAACAACATCAACTTTGAAAAACACCAACAAATCCATAAACCTCAAGATGGAAAAACACCAGCAAATTCAACCACAACCTCAACATTGAAAATCACCAACAAATTCAACAACAACCTCAACAATGAAAAACACCAACAAATTGTACAAAAACCTGAACAAGGAAAAACACCGAAAGATTCATCAACAACCTCAACATTCAAAAACACCAACAAATTCAACAGAAACCACAACAATGAAAAACACCTAAAAATTCAACAACAACATCAACATTGAAAGTCACCAACAAACTCAACAAAAACCTCAACAATGAAAAGCACCAAATAATGCATCAACAACCTCAACATTCAAAAACAACAAAAAATTCAACAAAAACCTCAACAATGAAAAACACAGAAAAATTCAACAACAACCACAACTTTGAAAAACACCAACAACTTCAACAACCTCAACATTGAAAAACACCAACAAATTCAACTGCAAGCTCAACTTTGAAAAATACAAAAATGATCAAAAAAAACCATTCATAACACCAATGAATTCAACAACCTCAACATTGAAAATCACCAACAAATTCAACAACAACCTCAACAATGAAAAACACCAACAAATTCAACAAAAACTTCAACAATGAAAAACACCGAAAGATTCATCAACAACCTCAACATTCAAAAAACCAACAAACTCAACAGAAACGTCAACAATGAAAAATACCTAAAAATTCAACAACAACCTCAACATTGAAAATCACCAACAAATTCAACAACAACCTCAACAATGAAAAACACCAAATAATGCATCAACAACCTCAACATTCAAAAACAACAAAAAATTCAACAAAAACCTCAACATTGAAAAACACCAACAATTTCAACTGCAACCTCAACATTGAAAATTAGAAAAATGATCAAAATAAACCATTGATAACACGAATGAATTCAACAACCTCAACATTGAAAATCACCAGCAAATTCAACAACAACCTCAGCAATGAAAAACATCAAAAAATTCAACAACAACCTCAACATTGAAAATCACCAACAAATTCAACAATAACCTCAACAATGAAAAACACCAAATAATGCATCAGCAACCTCAACATTCAAAAACAACAAAAAATTCAACAAAAACCTCAACAATGAAAAACACCGAAAAATTCAACATCAAACTCAACATTGACATTCACCAACAAATTCAACAACAACATCAACTTTGAAGAACACCAACAAATTCAAAAACCTCAACATGGAAAAACAACAACAAATTCAACCACAACCTCAACATTGAAAATCACCAACAAATTCAACAACAACCTCAACAATGAAAAACACCAACAAATTGAACAAAAACCTCAACAAGGAAAAACACCGAAAGATTCATCAACAACCTCAACATTCAAAAACACCAACAAATTCAACAGAAACCACAACAATGAAAAACACCTAAAAATTCAACAACAACCTCAACATTGAAAGTCACCAACAAATTCAACAAAAACCTCAACAATGAAAAGCACCAAATAATGCATCAACATCCTCAACATTCAAAAACACCAAAAATTTCAACAAAAACCTCAACAATGAAAAACACCGAAAAATTCAACAACAACCTCAACTTTGAAAAACACCAACAACTTCAACAACCTCAACATTGAAAAACACCAACAAATTCAACTGCAAGCTCAACTTTGAAAAATACAAAAATGATCAAAAAAAACCATTGATAACACCAATGAATTCAACAACCTCAACATTGAAAATCACCAACAAATTCAACAACAACCTCAACAATGAAAAACACCAACAAATTCAACAAAAACCTCAACAATGAAAAACACCGAAAGATCCATCAACAACCTCAACATTCAAAAAAACCAACAAACTCAACAGAAACCTCAACAATGAAAAACACCTATAAATTCAACAACAACCACATCATTGAAAATCACCAACAAATTCAACAACAACCTCAACAATGAAAAACACCAAATAATGCATCATCAACCTCAACAGTCAAAACCAACAAAAAATTCAACAAAAACCTCAACAATGAAAAACACCGAAAAATTCAACAACAAACTCAACTTTCAACAACACCAACAACTTCAACAACCTCAACATTGAAAAACTCCAACAATTTCAACTGCAACCTCAACTTTGAAAATTAGAAAAATGATCAAAAAAAACCATTGATAACACCAATGAATTCAACAACCTCAAAATTTAAAATCACCAACAAATTCAACAACAACCTCAGCAATGAAAAACATCAAAAAATGCAACAACAACCTCAACATTGAAAATTACCAACAAATTCAACAACAACCTCAACTTTGAAAAACACCAACAAATTCAAAAACCTCAACATGGAAAAACAACAACAAATTGAACCAGAACCTCAATATTGAAAATCACCAACAAATTCAACAACAGCCCCAACAATGAAAAACACAAACAATTTCAACAAAAACCTCAACAATGAAAAACACCAAAAAATTCATCAACAACCGCAACATTCAAAAACGCTAACAAATTCAACAAAAACCACAACAATGAAAAACACCAAAAAATTCAAAAACAACCTCAACTTTGAAAAACACCAACAAATTCAACAACCTCAACATTGCAAAACACCAACAATTTCAACTGCAACCTCAACTTTGAAAAATACAAAAAAGATTTAAAAAAACCATTGATAACACCAATAATTTCAACAACATCAACTTTGAAAAACACCAACAAATTCAACCACAACATCAACATTGAAAATCACCAACAAGGTCAACAACAACCTCAACAATGAAAAACACCAACAAATTCAAAGAAAACCTCAACAATGAAAAACACCAACAAATTCAACAACAACCTCAACAATGAAAAACACCAAAAAATTCATCAACAACCTCAACATTCAAAAACAGCAACAAATTCAACAAAAACCTCAACAATGAAAAACACCAACAAATTCAAGAAAAACCTCAACAATGAAAAACACCGAAAGATTCATCAACAACCTCAACATTTCAGAAAACCAACAAACTCAACACAAACCTCAACAATGAAAAACACCTAAAAATTCAACAACAACCACAACATTGAAAATCACCAACAAATTCATCAACAACCTCAACAATGAAAAACATCAAATCATGCATCAACAACCTCAACATTCAAAAACAACAAAAAATTCAACAAAAACCTCAACAATGAAAAACACAGAAAAATTCAACAACAACCTCAACTTTGAAAAACACCAACAACTTCAACAACCTCAACATTGAAAAACACCAACAAATTCAACTCCAAGCTCAACTTTGAAAAATACAAAAATGATCAAAAAAAACCATTGATAACACCAATGAATTCAACAACCTCAACATTGAAAATCACCAACAAATTCAACAACAACCTCCGCAATGAAAAACACCAACAAATTCAACAAATACCTCAACAATGAAAAACACCGACAGATTCATCAACAACCTCAACATTCAAAAAACCAACAAACTCAACAGAAACCTCAACAATGAAAGACACCTAAAAATTCAACAACAACCTCAACATTGAAAATCACCAACAAATTCAACAACAACCTCAACAATGAAAAACACCAAATAATGCATCAACCACCTCAACATTCAAAAACAACAAAAAATTCAACAAAAACCTCAACAATGAAAAACATCGAAAAATTCAACAACAAACTCAACTTTGAACAACACCAACAACTTCACCAACCTCAACATTGAAAAACACCAACAATTTCAACTGCAACCTCAACTTTGAAAATTAGAAAAATGATCCAAAAAAACCATTGATAGCACCAATGAATTCAACAGCCTCAACATTGAAAATCACCAACAAATTCAACAACAACCTCAGCAATGAAAAACATCAAAAAATGCAACAACAACCTCAACATTGAAAATCACCAACAAATTCAACAACAACCTCAACTTTGAAAAACACCAACAAATTCAAAAACCTCAACATGGAAAAACAGGAACAAATTGAACCAGAACCTCAATATTGAAAATCACCAACAAATTCAACAACAACCTCAAAAATGAAAAACACAAACAATTTCAACAAAAACCTCAATAATGAAAATCATCAAAAAATTCATCAACAACCTCAACATTCAAAAACGCCAACAAATTCAACAAATACCGCAACAATGAAAAACACCAAAAAATTCAACAACAACCTCAACTTTGAAAAACACCAACAAATTCAACAACCTCAACATTGCAAAACACCAACAATTTCAACTGCAACCTCAACTTTGAAAAATACGAAAAAGATTTTAAAAAACCATTGATAACACCAATAATTTCAACAACATCAACTTTGAAAAACACCAACAAATTCAACCACAACCTCAACATTGAAAATCACCAACAAAGTCAACAACAACCTCAACAGTGAAAAACACCAACAAATTCAACAAAAACCTCAACAATGAACAACACCAACAAATTCAACAACAAACTCAGCTTTGAAAAACACAAACAAATTCAACAACCTCAACATTGAAAAACACCAACAAATTCAACAACAACCTCAACTTTCAAAAATACAAAAAGGTTCAACAAAATAAAAATTGATAACAACAACAAATTCAACAACAACCTCAATATTGAAAATCACCAACAAATTTAACAACAACCTCAACAATGAAAAACATCAAACAATTCAACAACAACCTCAACATTCAAAAATACCAACAAATTCAACAGAAACCACAACAATGAAAAACACCAACAAATTCAACAAAAACCTCAACATTGAAAATCACCAACAAATTCAACAATAACCTCAACAATGAAAAACACCAAATAATGCATCAGCAACCTCAACATTCAAAAGCAACAAAAAATTCAACAAAAACCTCAACAATGAAAAACACCGAAAAATTCAACATCAAACTCAACATTGACATTCACCAACAAATTCAGCAACAACATCAACTTTGAAGAACACCAACAAATTCAAAAACCTCAACATGGAAAAACACCAACAAATTCAACCACAACCTCAACATTGAAAATCACCAACAAATTCAACAACAACCTCAACAATGAAAAACACCAACAAATTGAACAAAAACCTCAACAAGGAAAAACACCGAAAGATTCATCAACAACCTCAACATTCAAAAACACCAACAAATTCAACAGAAACCACAACAATGAAAAACACCTAAAAATTCAACAACAACCTCAACATTGAAAGTCACCAACAATTTCAACAATAACCTCAACAATGAAAAACACCAACAAATTCAACAAAAACCTCAACAAGGAAAAACACCGAAAGATTCATCAACAACCTCAACATTCAAAAACACCAACAAATTCAACAGAAACCACAACAATGAAAAACACCTAAAAATTCAACAACAACCTCAACATTGAAAGTCACCAACAAATTCAACAAAAACCTCAACAATGAAAAGCACCAAATAATGCATCAACATCCTCAACATTCAAAAACACCAAAAAATTCAACAAAAACCTCAACAATGAAAAACACCGAAAAATTCAACAACAACCTCAACTTTGAAAAACACCAACAACTTCAACAACCTCAACATTGAAAAACACCAACAAATTCAACTGCCAGCTCAACTTTGAAAAATACAAAAATGATCATAAAAAAACCATTGATAACACCAATGAATTCAACAACCTCAACATTGAAAATCACCAACAAATTCAACAACAACCTCAACAATGAAAAACACCAACAAATTAGCAAAAACCTCAACAATGAAAAACACCGAAAGATCCATCAACAACCTCAACATTCAAAAAAACCAACAAACTCAACAGAAACCTCAACAATGAAAAACACCTATAAATTCAACAACAACCACAACATTGAAAATCACCAACAAATTCAACAACAACCTCAACAATGAAAAACACCAAATAATGCATCATCAACCTCAACAGTCAAAACCAACAAAAAATTCAACAAAAACCTCAACAATGAAAAACACCGAAAAATTCAACAACAAACTCAAATATCAACAACACCAACAACTTCAACAACCTCAACATTGAAAAACACCAACAATTTCAACTGCAACCTCAACTTTGAAAATTAGAAAAATGATCAAAAAAACCATTGATAACACCAATGAATTCAACAACCTCAACATTGAAAATTACCAACAAATTCAACAACAACCTCAACTTTGAAAAACACCAACAAATTCAAAAACCTCAACATGGAAAAACAACAACAAATTGAACCAGAACCTCAATGTTGAAAATCACCAACAAATTCAACAACAGCCCCAACAATGAAAAACACAAACAATTTCAACAAAAACCTCAACAATGAAAAACACCAAAAAATTCATCAACAACCGCAACATTCAAAAACGCTAACAAATTCAACAAAAACCTCAACAATGAAAAGCACCAAAAAATACAAAAACAACCTCAACATTGAAAATCACCAACGAATTCAACAAAAAACTCAACAATGAAAAACACCAAAAAATTCAACAACAACCTCAACTTTGAAAAACACCAACAAATTCAACAACCTCAACATTGCAAAACACCAACAATTTCAACTGCAACCTCAACTTTGAAAAATACAAAAAAGATTTTAAAAAACCATTGATAACACCAATAATTTCAACAACATCAACTTTGAAAAACACCAACAAATTCAACCACAACCTCAGCATTGAAAATCACCAACAAGGTCAACAACAACCTCAACAATGAAAAACACCAACAAATTCAACAAAAACCTCAACAATGAAAAACACCAACAAATTCAACAACAACGTCAACAATGAAAAACACCAAAAAATTCATCAACAACCTCAACATTCAAAAACAGCAACAAATTCAACAAAAACCTCAACAATTAAAAACACCAAAAAATTCAACAACAACGTCAACTTTGAAAAATACCAATAAATTCAGCAACCTCAATAATGAAAAACACCAACAAATTCAACAACAAACTCAACATTGAAAATCACCAAAAAATTCAACAACAACCTCAACATTGAAAAAATTCCAACAATTTCAACAACAACCTCAACAATGAAAAACACCAAAAAATTCTACAACAAACTCAACATTGAAAATCACCAACAAATTCAACAACAACATCAACTTTGAAAAACACCAACAAATCCAAAAACCTCAACATGGAAAAACACCAGCAAATTCAACCACAACCTCAACATTGAAAATCACCAACATATTCAACAACAACCTCAACAATGAAAAACACCAACAAATTGTACAAAAACCTGAACAAGGAAAAACACCGACAGATTCATCAACAACCTCAACATTCAAAAACACCAACAAATTCAACAGAAACCACAACAATGAAAAACACCTAAAAATTCAACAACAACATCAACATTGAAAGTCACCAACAAATTCAACAAAAACCTCAACAATGAAAAGCACCAAATAATGCATCAACAACCTCAACATTCAAAAACAACAAAAAATTCAACAAAAACCTCAACAATGAAAAACACAGAAAACTTCAACAACAACCACAACTTTGAAAAACACCAACAACATCAACAACCTCAACATTGAAAAACACCAACAAATTCAACTACAAGCTCAACTTTGAAAAATACAAAAATGATCAAAAAAAACCATTCATAACACCAATGAATTCAACAACCTCAACATTGAAAATCACCAACCAATGCAACAACAACCTCAACAATGAAAAACACCAACAAATTCAACAAAAACCTCAACAATGAAAAACACCGAAAGATTCATCAACAACCTCAACATTCAAGAAAACCAACAAACTCAACACAAACCTCAACAATGAAAAACACCTAAAAATTCAACAACAACCACAACATTGAAAATCACCAACAAATTCATCAACAACCTCAACAATGAAAAACACCAAATAATGCATCAACAACCTCAACATTCAAAAACAACAAAAAATTCAACAAAAACCTCAACAATGAAAAACACAGAAAAATTCAACAACAACCTCAACTTTGAAAAACACCAACAACTTCAACAACCTCAACATTGAAAAACACCAACAAATTCAACAGAAACCTCAGCAATGAAAAACATCAAAAAATGCAACAGAAACCTCAACATTGAAAATCACCAACAAATTCAACAACAACCTCAACTTTGAAAAACACCAACAAATTCAAAAACCTCAACATGGAAAAACAACAACAAATTGAACCAGAACCTCAATATTGAAAATCACCAACAAATTCAACAACAACCCCAACAATGAAAAACACAAACAATTTCAACAAAAACCTCAACAATGAAAAACACCAAAAAATTCATCAACAACCGCAACATTCAAAAACGCTAACAAATTCAACAAAAACCTCTACAATGAAAAACACCAAAAAATTCAAAAACAACCTCAACATTGAAAATCACCAACAAATTCAACAACAACCTCAACAATGAAAAACACCAAAAAATTCAACAACAACCTCAACTTTGAAAAACACCAACAAATTCAACAACCTCAACATTGCAAAACACCAACAATTTCAACTGCAACCTCAACTTTGAAAAATACAAAAAAGATTTAAAAAAACCATTGATAACACCAATAATTTCAACAACATCAACTTTGAAAAACACCAACAAATTCAACCACAACCTCAACATGGAAAATCACCAACAAGGTCAACAACAACCTTAACAATGAAAAACACCAACAAATTCAACAAAAACCTCAACAATGAAAAACACCAACAAATTCAACAACAACCTCAACAATGAACAACTCCAAAAAATTCATCAACAACCTCAACATTCAAAAACAGCAACAAATTCAACAAAAACCTCAACAATTAAAAACACCAAAAAATTCAACAACAACGTCAACTTTGAAAAATACCAATAAATTCAGCAACCTCAATAATGAAAAACACCAATAAATTCAACAACAAACTCAACATTGAAAAAATTCCAACAATTTCAACAACAATCTCAACAATGAAAAACACCAAAAACTTCTACAACAAACTCAACATTGAAAATCACCAACAAATTCAACAACAACATCAACTTTGAAAAACACCAACAAATCCATAAACCTCAAGATGGAAAAACACCAGCAAATTCAACCACAACCTCAACATTGAAAATCACCAACAAATTCAACAACAACCTCAACAATGAAAAACACCAACAAATTGTACAAAAACCTGAACAAGGAAAAACACCGAAAGATTCATCAACAACCTCAACATTCAAAAACACCAACAAATTCAACAGAAACCACAACAATGAAAAACACCTAAAAATTCAACAACAACCTCAACATTGAAAGTCACCAACAAATTCAACAAAAACCTCAACAATGAAAAGCACCAAATAATGCATCAACAACCTCAACATTCAAAAACAACAAAAAATTCAACAAAAACCTCAACAATGAAAAACACAGAAAAATTCAACAACAACCACAACTTTGAAAAACACCAACAACTTCAACAACCTCAACATTGAAAAACACCAACAAATTCAACTGCAAGCTCAACTTTGAAAAATACAAAAATGATCAAACAAAACCATTCATAACACCAAGGAATTCAACAACCTCAACATTGAAAATCACCAACAAATTCAACAACAACCTCCACAATGAAAAACACCAACAAATTCAACAAATACCTCAACAATGAAAAACACCGACAGATTCATCAACAACCTCAACATTCAAAAAAACCAACAAACTCAACAGAAACCTCAACAATGAAAGACACCTAAAAATTCAACAACAACCTCAACATTGAAAATCACCAACAAATTCAACAACAACCTCAACAATGAAAAACACCAAATAATGCTTCTACCACCTCAACATTCAAAAACAACAAAAAATTCAACAAAATCCTCAACAATGAAAAACACCGAAAAATTCAACAACAAACTCAACTTTCAACAACACCAACAACTTCAACAACCTCAACATTAAAAAACACCAACAATTTCAACTGCAACCTCAACATTGAAAATTAGAAAAATGATCCAAAAAAACCATTGATAGCACCAATGAATTCAACAGCCTCAACATTGAAAATAACCAACAAATTCAACAACAACCTCAACAATGAAAAACATCAAATAATGCATCAACAACCTCAACATTCAAAAACAACAAAAAATTCAACAATAACCTCAACAATGAAAAACACCGAAAAATTCAACAACAAACTCAACATTGAAAATCACCAACAAATTCAACAACAACCTCAACTTTGAAAAACACCAACAAATTCAAAACCCTCAACATGGAAAAACACCAACAAATTCAACCACAACCTCAACAATGAAAAACACCAACAAATTGAACAAAAACCTCAACAAGGAAAAACACCGAAAGATTCATCAACAACCTCAACATTCAAAAACACCAACAAATTCAACAGAAACCACAACAATGAAAAGCACCTAAAAATTCAACAACAACCTCAACATTGAAAGTCACCAACAAATTCAACAAAAACCTCAACAATGAAAAGCACCAAATAATGCATCAACAACCTCAACTTTGAAAAACACCAACAACCTCAACATTTAAAAACACCAACAAATTCAACTGCAAGCTCACCATTGAAAAATACAAAAATGATCAAAAAAAACCATTCATAACACCAATGAATTCAACAACCTCAACATTGAAAATCACCAACAAATTCAACAACAACCTCAACAATGAAAAACACCAACAAATTCAACAAAAACCTCAACAATGAAAAACACCGAAAGATTCATCAACAACCTCAACATTCAAAAAAACCAACAAACTCAACAGAAACCTCAACAATGAAATACACCTAAAAATTCAACAACAACCACAACATTGAAAATCACCAACAAATTCAACAACAACCTCAAAAATGAAAAACACCAAATAATGCATCAACAACCTCAACATTCAAAACAACAAAAAATTCAACAAAAACCTCAACAATGAAAAACACCGAAAGATTCAACAACAACCTCAACTTTCAACAAGACCAACAACTTCAACAACCTCAACATTGAAAAACACCAACAATTTCAACTGCAACCTCAACTTTGAAAAATAGAAAAATGATCAAAAAAAATCATTGATAACACCAATGAATTCAACAACCTCAACATTGAAAATCACCAACAAATTCAACAACAACCTCAGCAATGAAAAACACAAACAATTTCAACAAAAACCTCAACAATGAAAAACACCAACAAATTGAACAAAAACCTCAACAAGGAAAAACACCGAAAGATTCATCAACAACCTCAACATTCAAAAACACCAACAAATTCAACAGAAACCACAACAATGAAAAACACCTAAAAATTCAACAACAACCTCAACATTGAAAGTCACCAACAAATTCAACAAAAACCTCAACAATGAAAAGCACCAAATAATGCATCAACAACCTCAACATTCAAAAACAACAAAAAAATCAACAAAAACCTCAACAATGAAAAACACCGAAACATTCAACAACAACCTCAACTTCGAAAAACACCAACAAATTCAACTGCAAGCTCAACTTTGAAAAATACAAAAATGATCAAAAAAAACCATTCATAACACCAATGAATTCAACAACCTCAACATTGAAAATCACCAACAAATTCAACATCAACCTCAACAATGAAAAACACCAACAAATTCAACAAAAACCTCAACAATGAAAAACACCGAAAGATTCATCAACAACCTCAACATTCAAAAAAACCAACAAACTCAACAGAAACCTCAACAATGAAAAACACCTAAAAATTCAACAACAACCACAACATTGAAAATCACTAACAAATTCAACAACAACCTCAACAATGAAAAACACCAACAAATTGAACAAAAACCTCAACAAGAAAAACACCGAAAGATTCATCAACAACCTCAACATTCAAAAACACCAACAAGTTCAACAGAAACCACAACAATGAAAAGCGCCTAAAAATTCAACAACAGCCTCAACATTGAAAGTCACCAACAAATTCAACAAAAACCTCAACAATGAAAAGCACCAAATAATGCATCAACAACCTCAACATTCAAAAACACCAAAAGATTCAAAAAAAACCTCAACAATGAAAAACACCGAAAAAATTAAACAACAACCTCAACTTTGAAAAACACCAACAACTTCAACAACCTCAACATTGAAAAACACCAACAAATTCAACTGCAAGCTCAACTTTGAAAAATACAAAAATGATCAAAAAAAACCATTGATAACACCAATGACTTCAACAACCTCAACAATGAAATACAGCAACAAATTCAACAAAAACCTCAACAATGAAAAGCACCGAAAGATTCATCAACAACCTCAACATTCAAAAAACCAACAAACTCAACAGAAACCTCAACAATGAAAAATACCTAAAAATTCAACAACAACCTCAACATTGAAAATCACCAACAAATTCAACAACAACCTCAGCAATGAAAAACATCAAAAAATGCAACAACAACTTCAACATTGAAAATCACCAACAAATTCAACAACAACCTCCACAATGAAAAACACAAACAATTTCCACAAAAACCTCAACAATGAAAAACACCAAAAAATTCATCAACAACCTCAACATTCAAAAACGCTAACAAATTCAACAAAAACCTCAACAATGAAAAACACCAAAAAATTCAACAACAACCTCAACAATGAAAAACATCAACAAATTCAACAAAAATCTCAACAATGAAAAACACCAAAAAATTCAACAACAAACTCAGCTTTGAAAAACACAAACAAATTCAACAACCTCAACATTGAAAAACACCAACAAATTCAACAAAAACCTCAACTTTCAAAAATACATAAAGGTTCAACAAAATAAAAATTGATAACAACAACAAATTCAACAACAACCTCAATATTGAAAATCACCAACAAATTTAACAACAACCTCAACAATGAAAAACATCAAACAATTCAACAACAACCTCAACATTCAAAAACAGCAACAAATTCAACAACAACCTCATCAATGAAAAACACCAAAAAATTCATCAACAACCTCAACATTCAAAAACAGCAACAAATTCAACAAAAACCTCAACAATTAAAAACACCAATAAATTCAACAACAACGTCAACTTTGAAAAATACCAATAAATTCAACAACCTCAATAATGAAAAACAACAACAAATTAAACAAAAACCTCAACAATGAAAAACATCAAATAATGCATCAACAACCTCAACATTCAAAAACAACAAAAAATTCAACAATAACCTCAACAATGAAAAACA
This sequence comes from Cetorhinus maximus, assembly GCF_964194155.1. Classification (NCBI taxonomy): domain Eukaryota; kingdom Metazoa; phylum Chordata; class Chondrichthyes; order Lamniformes; family Cetorhinidae; genus Cetorhinus; species Cetorhinus maximus. The sequence goes on along the minus strand of NW_027596110.1, from coordinate 561,297 downwards.
CCGAAAAATTCAACAACAAACTCAACATTGAAAATCACCAACAAATTCAACAACAACCTCAACTTTGAAAAACACCAACAAATTCAAAACCCTCAACATGGAAAAACACCAACAAATTCAACAACAACCTCAACAATGAAAAACATCAACAAATTGAACAAAAACCTCAACAAGGAAAAACACCGAAAGATTCATCAACAACCTCAACATTCAAAAACACCAACAAATTCAACAGAAACCACAACAATGAAAAGCACCTAAAAATTCAACAACAACCTCAACATTGAAAGTCACCAACAAATTCAACAAGAACCTCAACAATGAAAAGCACCAAATAATGCATCAACAACCTCAACATTCATAAACACCAAAAGATTCAACAAAAACCTCAACAATGAAAAAACAACGAAAAAATTAAACAACAACCTCAACTTTGAAAAACACCAACAACTTCAACAACCTCAACATTTAAAAATACCAACAAATTCATCTGCAAGCTCTACTTTGAAAAATTCAAAAATGATCAAAAAAAACCATTCGTAACACCAATGAATTCAACAACCTCAACATTGAAAATCACCAACAAATTCAACAACAACCTCAACAATGAAAAACACCAACAAATTCAACAAAAACCTCAACAATGAAAAACACCGAAAGATTCATCAACAACCTCAACATTCAAAAAAACCAACAAACTCAACAGAAACCTCAACAATGAAATACACCTAAAAATTCAACAACAACCACAACATTGAAAATCACCAACAAATTCAACAACAACCTCTACAATGAAAAACACCAAATAATGCATCAACAACCTCAACATTCAAAAACAACAAAAAATTCAACAAAAACCTCAACAATGAAAAACACCGAAAGATTCAACAACAACCTCAACTTTCAACAAGACCAACAACTTCAACAACCTCAACATTGAAAAACACCAACAATTTCAACTTCAACCTCAACTTTGAAAAATAGAAAAATGATCAAAAAAAATCATTGATAACACCAATGAATTCAACAACCTCAACATTGAAAATCAGCAACAAATTCAACAACAACCTCAGCAATGAAAAACATCAAAAAATGCAACAACAACCTCAACATTGAAAATCACCAACAAATTCAACAACAACCTCAACTTTGAAAAACACCAACAAATTCAAAAACCTCAACATGGAAAAATAACAACAAATTGAACCAGAACCTCAATATTGAAAATCACCAACAAATTCAACAACAACCTCAACAATGAAAAACACAAACAATTTCAACAAAAACCTCAACAATGAAAAACACCAACAAATTGATCAAAAACCTCAACAAGGAAAAACACCAAAAAATTCAACAAAAACGTCAACAATGAAATACACCCAAAAATTCAACAACAACCTCCACTTTGATAAACTTCAACAACCTCAACATTGAAAATCACCAACAAATTCAACTGCAAGTTCAACTTTGAAAAATACACAAATGATCAAAAAAAAACCATTGATAACACCGATGAATTCAACAACCTCAACATTGAAATTCACCAACAAATTCAACAACAACCTCAACAATGAGAAACACCAACAAATTCAACAAAAACCTCAACAATGAAAAACACCGAAAGATTCATCAACAACTTCAACATTCAAAAATACCAACAAATTCAACAGAAACCACAACAATGAAAAACACCTAAAAATTCAACAACAACCTCAACATTGAAAATCACAAACAAATTCAACAACAACCTCAACAATGAAAAACACCAAATAATGCATCAACAACCTCAAAATTCAAAAACAACAAAAAATTCAACAAAAACCTCAACAATGAAAAACACCGAAAAATTCAACAACAACCTCAACTTTCAACAACACCAACAACTTCAACAACCTCAACATTGAAAAACACCAACAATTTCAACTGCAACCTCAACTTTGTAACATAGAAAAATGATCAAAAAAAACCATTGATAACACCAATGAATTCAACAACCTCAACATTGAAAATCACCAACAAATTCAACAACAACCTCAGCAATGAAAAACATCAAAAAATGCAACAACAACTTCAACATTGAAAATCACCAACAAATTCAACAACAACCTCAACTTTGAAAAACACCAACAAATTCAAAAACCTCAACATGGAAAAACAACAACAAATTGAACCAGAACCTCAATATTGATAACAATGAATTCAACAACCTCAACATTGAAAATCACCAACAAATTCAACATCAACCTCAACAATGAAAAACACCAACAAATTCAACAATAACCTCAACAATGAAAAACACCGAAAGATTCATCAACAACCTCAACATTCAAAAAAACCAACAAACTCAACAGAAACCTCAACAATGAAAAACACCTAAAAATTCAACAACAACCACAACATTGAAAATCACTAACAAATTCAACAACAACCTCAACAATGAAAAACACCAACAAATTGAACAAAAACCTCAACAAGAAAAACACCGAAAGATTCATCAACAACCTCAACATTCAAAAACACCAACAAATTCAACAGAAACCACAACAATGAAAAGCACCTAAAAATTCAACAACAGCCTCAACATTGAAAGTCACCAACAAATTCAACAAAAACCTCAACAATGAAAAGCACCAAATAATGCATCAACAACCTCAACATTCAAAAACACCAAAAGATTCAAAAAAAACCTCAACAATGAAAAACACCGAAAAAATTAAACAACAACCTCAACTTTGAAAAACACCAACAACTTCAACAACCTCAACATTGAAAAACACCAACAAATTCAACTGCAAGCTCAACTTTGAAAAATACAAAAATGATCAAAAAAAACCATTGATAACACCAATGACTTCAACAACCTCAACAATGAAAAACACCAACAAATTCAACAAAAACCTCAACAATGAAAAATACCGAAAGATTCATCAACAACCTCAACATTCAAATAAACCAACAAACTCAACAGAAACCTCAACAATGAAATACACCTAAAAATTCAACAACAACCACAACATTGAAAATCACCAACAAATTCAACAACAACCTCAAAAATGAAAAACACCAAATAATGCATCAACAACCTCAACATTCAAAAACAACAAAAAATTCAACAAAAACCTCAACAATGAAAAACACCGAAAGATTCAACAACAACCTCAACTTTCAACAAGACCAACAACTTCAACAACCTCAACATTGAAAAACACCAACAATTTCAACTGCAACCTCAACTTTGAAAAATAGAAAAATGATCAAAAAAAATCATTGATAACACCAATGAATTCAACAACCTCAACATTCAAAAACGCTAACAAATTCAACAAAAACCTCAACAATGAAAAACACCAAAAAATTCAACAGCAACCTCAACAATGAAAAACACCAACAAATTAAACAAAAATATCAACAATGAAAAACACCAACAAATTCAACAACAAACTCAGCTTTGAAAAACACAAACAAATTCAACAACCTCAACATTGAAAAACACCAACAAATTCAACAACAACCTCAACTTTCAATAATACAAAAAGGTTCAACAAAATAAAAATTGATAACAACAACAAATTCAACAACAACCTCAATATTGAATATCACCAACAAATTTAACAACAACCTCAACAATGAAAAACATCAAACAATTCAACAACAACCTCAACATTCAAAACAGCAACAAATTCAACAACAACCTCATCAATGAAAAACACCAAAAAATTCATCAACAACCTCAACATTCAAAAACAGCAACAAATTCAACAAAAACCTCAACAATTAAAAACACCAAAAAATTCAACAACAACATCAACTTTGAAAAATACCAATAAATTCAACAACCTCAATAATGAAAAACACCAACAGATTCAACAAAAACCTCAACAATGAAAAACATCAAATAATGCATCAACAACCTCAACATTCAAAAACAACAAAAAATTCAACAATAACCTCAACAATGAATAACACCTAAAAATTCAACAACAACCACAACATTGAAAATCACCAACAAATTCAACAACAACCTCAACAATGAAAAACACCAAATAATGCATCAAAAACCTCAACATTCAAAAACAACAAAAAATTCAACAAAAACCTCAACAATGAAAAACACCGAAAAATTCAACAACAAACTCAACTTTCAACAACAAAAACAACTTCAACAACGTCAACATTGAAAAACACCAACAATTTCAACTGCAACCTCAACTTTGAAACATAGAAAAATGATCAAAAAAAACCATTGATAACACCAATGAATTCAACAACCTCAACATTGAAAATCACCAACAAATTCAACAACAACCTCAGCAATGAAAAACATCAAAAAATGCAACAACAACCTCAACATTGCAAATCACCAACAAATTCAACAACAACCTCAACTTTGAAAAACACCAACAAATTCAAAAACCTCAACATGGAAAAACAACAACAAATTGAACCAGAACCTCAATATTGAAAATCACTAACAAATTCAACAACAACCTCAACAATGAAAAACACAAACAATTTCAACAAAAACCTCGACAATGAAAAAACACCAAAAAATTCATCTACAACCTTAACATTCAAAAACGCTAACAAATTCAACAAAAACCTCAACAATGAAAAACACCAAAATATTCAACAACAACCTCAACATTGAAAATCACCAACAAATTCAACAAAAACTTCAAATATGAAAAACACCAACAAATTCAACAACAACCTCAACTTTGAAAAACACCAACAAATTCCACAACCTCAAAATTGCAAAACACCAACAATTTCAACTGCAACCTCAACTTTGAAAAATACAAAAAAGATTTAAAAAAACCATTGAAAACACCAATAATTTCAACAACATCAACTTTGAAAAACACCAACAAATTCAACCTTAACCTCAACATTGAAAATCACCAACAAAGTCAACAACAACCTCAACAATGAAAAACACCAACAAATTCAACAAAAACCTCAACAATGAAAAACACCAACAAATTCAACAACAAACTCAGCTTTGAAAAACACAAACAAATTCAACAAAAACCTCAACAATGAAAAGCACCAAATAATGCATCAACAACCTCAACAATCAAAAACACCAACAAATTCAACAACAACATCAACTTTGAAAAACACCAACAAATTCAAAAACCTCAACATGGAAAAACACCAACAAATTCAACCACAACCTCAACATTGAAAATCACCGACAAATTCAACTGCAAGCTCAACTTTGAAAAATACAAAAATGATCAAAAAAAAACATTCATAACACCAATGAATTCAACAACCTCAACATTGAAAATCACCATCAAATTCAACAACAACCTCAACAATGAAAAACACCAAAAATTCAGCAAAATCCTCAACAATGAAAAACACCGAAATATTCACCAACAACCTCAACATTCAAAAAAACCAACAAACTCAACAGAAACCTCAACAATGAAAAACACCTAAAAATTCAACAACAACCACAACATTGAAAATCACCAACAAATTCAACAACAACCTCAACAATGAAATGCACCAAATAATGCATCAACAACCTCAACATTCAAAAACAACAAAAAATTCAACAAAAACCTCAACAATGAAAAACACCGAAAAATTCAACAACAACCTCAATTTTCAACAACACCAACAACTTCAACAACATCAACATTGAAAAACACCAACAATTTCAACTGCAACCTCAACATTGAAACATAGAAAAATGATCAAAAAAAACCTTTGATAACACCAATGAATTCAACAACCTCAACATTGAAAATCACCAACAAATTCAACAACAACCTCAGCAATGAAAAACATCAAAAAATGCAACAACAACCTCAACATTGAAAATCACCAACAAATTCAACAACAACCTCAACTTTGAAAAACACCAACAAATTCAAAAACCTCAACATAGAAATACAACAACAAATTGAACCAGAACCTCAATATTGAAAATCACCAACAAATTCAACAACAACATCAACAATGAAAAACACAAACAATTTCAACAAATAGCTCAACAATGAAAAACACCAAAAAATTCATCAACAACCTCAACATTCAATAACGCTAACAAATTCAACAAAAACATCATCAATGAAAAACACCAAAAAATTCAACAATAACCTCAACATTGAAAATCACCAACAAATTCAACAAAAACCTCAACAATGAAAAACACCAAAAAATACAACAACAACCTCAACTTTGAAAAACACCAACAAATTCAACAACCTCAACATTGCAAAACACCAACAATTTCAACTGCAACCTCAACTTTGAAAAATACAAAAAAGATTTTAGAAAACCATTGATAACACCAATAATTTCAAGAACATCAACTTTGAAAAACACCAACAAATTCAACCACAACCTCAACATTGAAAATCACCAACAAAGTCAACAACAACCTCAACAATGAAAAACACCAACAAATTCAACAAAAACCTCAACAATGAAAAACACCAACAAATTCAACAACAAACTCAGCTTTGAAAAACACCAACAAATTCAACAATCTCAACATTGAAAAACACCAACAAATTCAACAACAACCTCAACATTCAAAAATACAAAAAGGTTCAACAAAATAAAAATTGATAACAACAACAAATTCAACAACAACCTCAATATTGAAAATCACCAACAAATTTAACAACAACCTCAACAATGAAAAACATCAAACAATTCAACAACAACCTCAACATTCAAAAACACCAACAAATTCAACAACAACCTCATCAATGAAAAACACCAAAAAATTCATCAACAACCTCAACATTCAAAAACAGCAACAAATTCAACAAAAACCTCAACAATTAAAATCACCAAAAAATTCAACAACAACGTCAACTTTGAAAAATACCAATAAATTCAACAACCTCAATAATGAAAAACTCCAACAAATTCAACAGAAACCTCAACAATGAAAAACATCAAATAATGCATCAACAACCTCAACATTCAAAAACAACAAAAAATTCAACAAAATCCTCAACAATGAAAAACACCGAAAAATTCAACAACAAACTCAACATTGAAAATCACCAACAAATTCAACAACAAAATCAACTTTGAAAAACACCAATAAATTCAATAACCTCAACATGGAAAAACACCAACAAATTCAACAACAAACTCAACATTGAAAATCACCAACAAATTCAACAACAACCTCAACAATGAAAAACACCAACAAATTGAACAAAAACCTCAACAAGGAAAAACACCGAAAGATTCATCAACAACCTCAACATTCAAAAACACCAACAAATTCAACAGAAACCACAACAATGAATAACACCTAAAAATTGAACAACAACCTCAACATTGAAAGTCACCAACAAATTCAACAAGAACCTCAACAATGAAAAGCACCAAAAAATGCATCAACAACCTTAACATTCAAAAACACCAAAAGATTCAACAAAAACCTCAACAATGAAAAACACCGAAAAATTCATCAACAACCTCAACTTTGAAAAACACCAACAACTTCAACAACCTCAACATTGAAAAACACCAACAAATTCAACTGCAAGCTCAACTTTGAAAAATACAAAAATGATCAAAATAAAACCATTCATAACACCAATGAAACATCAAACAATTCAACAACAACCTCAACATTGAAAAACACCAACAAATTCAACTGCAAGCTCAACTTTGAAAAATACAAAAATGATCAAAAAAAACCATTCATAACACCAATGAATTCAACAACCTCAACATTGAAAATCACCAACAAATTCAACAACAACCTCAGCAATGAAAAACATCAAAAAATGCAACAAAAACCTCAACATTGAAAATCACCAATAAATTCAACAACAACCTCAACATTCCAAAACACCAACAAATTCAACAACAACCTCATCAATGAAAAACACCAAAAAATTCATCAACAACCTCAACATTCAAAAACAGCAACAAATTCAACAAAAACCTCAACAATTAAAAACACCAATAAATTCAACAACAACGTCATCTTTAAAAAATACCAATAAATTCAACAACCTCAATAATGAAAAACACCAACAAATTCAACAAAAACCTCAACAATGAAAAACATCAAATAATGCATCAACAACCTCAACATTCAAAAACAACAAAAAATTCAACAATAACCTCAACAATGAAAAACACCGAAAAATTCAACAACAAACTCAACATTGAAAATCACCAACAAATTCAACAACAACATCAACTTTGAAAAACACCAACAAATTCAAAAACCTCAACATGGAAAAACACCAACAAATTCAACCACAACCTCAACATTGAAAATCACAAACAAATTCAACAACAACCTCAACATTGAAAGTCACCAACAAATTCAACAAAAACCTCAACAATGAAAAGCACCAAGTAATGCATCAACAACCTCAACATTCAAAAACACCAAAAGATTCAACAAAACCCTCAACAATGAAAAACACCGAAAAAATAAAACAACAACCTCAACTTTGAAAAACACCCACAACTTCACAACCTCAACATTGAAAAACACCAACAAATTCAACAAAAACCTCAACAATGAAAAACACCGAAAGTTTCATCAACAACCTCAACATTCAAAAAAACCAACAAACTCAACAGAAACCTCAACAATGAAAAACACGTAAAAATTCAACAACAACCACATCATTGAAAATCACCAACAAATTCAACAACAAAATCAACTTTGAAAAACACCAATAAATTCAAAAACCTCAACATGGAAAAACACCAACAAATTCAACAACAAACTCAACATTGAAAATCACCAACAAATTCAACAACAACCTCAACAATGAAAAACACCAACAAATTGAACAAAAACCTCAACAACGAAAAACACCGAAAGATTCATCAACAACCTCAACATTCAAAAACACCAACAAATTCAACAGAAACCACAACAATGAATAACACCTAAAAATTGAACAACAGCCTCAACATTGAAAGTCACCAACAAATTCAACAAGAACCTCAACAATGAAAAGCACCAAATAATGCATCAACAACCTCAACATTCAAAAACACCAAAAGATTCAACAAAAACCTCAACAATGAAAAGCACCGAAAAATTCAACAACAACCTCGACTTTGAAAAACACCAACAACTTCAACAACCTCAACATTGAAAAACACCAACAAATTCAACTGCAAGCTCAACATTGAAAAATACAAAAATGATCAAAATAAAACCATTCATAACACCAATGAATTCAACAACCTCAACATTGAAAATCACCAACAAATTCAACAAAAACTTCAACAATGAAAAACACCGAAAGATTCATCAACAACCTCAACATTCAACAAAAACCAACAAACTCAACAGAAACCTCAACAATGAAAAACACCTAAAAATTCAACAACAACCACAACATTGAAAATCACCAACAAATTCAACAACAACCTCAACAATGAAAAACACCAAATAATGCATCAAAAACCTCAACATTCAAAAACAACAAAAAATTCAACAAAAACCTCAACAATGAAAAAAACCTAAAAATTCAACAACAACCCCTACTTTCAACAACAACAACAACTTCAACAACCTCAACATTGAAAAACACCAACAATTTCAACGGCAACCTCAACTTTGAAAATTAGAAAAATGATCCAAAAAAACCATTGATAATACCAATGAATTCAACAACCTCAACATTCAAAATCACCAACAAATTCAACAACAACCTCAGCAATGAAAAACATCAAAAAATGCAACAACAACCTCAACATTGAAAATCACCAACAAATTCAACAATAACCTCAACTTTGAAAAACACCAACAAATTCAAAAACCTCAACATGGAAAAACAACAACAAATTGAACCAGAACCTCAATATTGAAAATCACTAACAAATTCAACAACAACCTCAACAATGAAAAACACAAACAATTTCAACAAAAACCTCGACAATGAAAAAACACCAAAAAATTCATCTACAACCTTAACATTCAAAAACGCTAACAAATTCAACAAAAACCTCAACAATGAAAAACACCAACAAATTCAACAACAACCTCAACTTTGAAAAACACCAACAAATTCCACAACCTCAACATTGCAAAACACCAACAATTTCAACTGCAACCTCAACTTTGAAAAATACAAAAAAGATTTAAAAAAACCATTGATAACACCAATAATTTCAACAACTTCATCTTTGAAAAACAACAACAAATTCAACCTTAACCTCAACATTGAAAATCACGAACAAAGTCAACATACAACCTCAACAATGAAAAACACCAACAAATTCAACAAAAACCTCAACAATGAAAAACACCAACAAATTCAACAACAAACTCAGCTTTGAAAAACACAAACAAATTCAACAACCTCAACATTGAAAAACACCAACAAATTCAACAACAACCTCAACTTTCAAAAACACAAAAAGGTTCAACAAAATAAAAATTCATAACAACAACAAATTCAACAACAACCTCAATATTGAAAATCACCAACAAATTTAACAACAACCACAACAATGAATAACATCAAACAATTCAACAACAACCTCAACATTGAAAAACACCAACAAATTCAACTGCAAGCTCAACTTTGAAAAATACAAAAATGATCAAAAAAAACCATTCATAACACCAATGAATTCAACAACCTCAACATTGAAAATCACCAACAAATTCAACAACAACCTCAGCAATGAAAAACATCAAAAAATGCAACAACAACCTCAACATTGAAAATCACCAATAAATTCAACAACAACCTCAATATTGAAAAACACCAACAAATTTAACAACAACCTCAACAATGAAAAACATCAAACAATTCAACAACAACCTCAACATTCAAAAACACCAATAAATTCAACAACAACCTCATCAATGAAAAACACCAAAAAATTCATCAACAACCTCAACATTCAAAAACAGCAACAAATTCAACAAAAACCTCAACAATTAAAAACACCAATAAATTCAACAACAACGTCATCTTTGAAAAATACCAATAAATTCAACAACCTCAATAATGATAAACACCAACAAATTCAACAAAAACCTCAACAATGAAAAACATCAAATAATGCATCAACAACCTCAACATTCAAAAACAACAAAAAATTCAACAATAACCTCAACAATGAAAAACACCGAAAAATTCAACAACAAACTCAACATTGAAAATCACCAACAAATTCAACAACAACATCAACTTTGAAAAACACCAACAAATTCAAAAACCACAACATGGAAAAACACCAACAAATTCAACCACAACCTCAACATTGAAAATCACCAACAAATTCAACAACAACCTCAACAATGAAAAATACCTAAAAATTCAACAACAACCTCAACATTGAAAGTCACCAACAAATTCAACAAAAACCTCAACAATGAAAAGCACCAAATAATGCATCAACAACCTCAACATTCAAAAACACCAAAAGATTCAACAAAAAACTCAACAATGAAAAACACCGAAAAAATTAAACAACAACCTCAACTTTGAAAAACACCAACAACTTCAACAACCTCAACATTGAAAAACACCAACAAATTCAACTGCTAGCTCAACTTTGAAAAACACAAAAATGATCAAAAAAAACCATTCATAACACCAATGAATTCAACAACCTCAACATTGAAAATCACCAACAAATTCAACAACAACCTCAACAATGAAAAACACCATCAAATTCAAGAAAAACCTCAACAATGAAAAACACCGAAAGTTTCATCAACAACCTCAACATTCAAAAAAACCAACAAACTCAACAGAAACCTCAACAATGAAAAACACGTAAAAATTCAACAACAACCACATCATTGAAAATCACCAACAAATTCAACAACAACCTCAACAACGAAAAACACAAAATAATGCATCAACAACCTCAACATTCAAAAACAACAAGAAATTCAACAAAAACCTCAACAATGAAAAACACCGAAAAATTCAACAACAACCTCAACTTTCAACAACACCAACAACGTCAACAACCTCAACATTGAAAAGCACCAACAATTTCAACTGCAACCTCAACTTTGAAAAATAGAAAAATGATCAAAAAAAACCATTGATAACACCAATGAATTCAACAACCTCAACATTGAAAATCATCAACAAATTCAACAACAACCTCAGCAATGAAAAACATCAAAAAATGCAACAACAACCTCAACATTGAAAATCACCAACAAATTCAACAACAACCTCAACTTTGAAAAACACCAACAAATTCAAAAACCACAACATGGAAAAACAACAACAAATTGAACCAGAACCTCAATATTGAAAATCACCAACAAATTCAACAACAACCTCAACAATGAAAAACACAAACAATTTCAACAAAAAACTCAACAATGAAAAACACCAAAAAATTCATCAACAACCTCAACATTCAAAAACGCTAACAAATTCAACAAAACCCTCAACAATGAAAAACACCAAAAAATTCAACATCAACCTCAACATTGAAAATCACCAACAAATTCAACAAAAACCTCAACAATGAAAAACACCAAAAAATTCAACAACCACCTCAACTTTAAAAACACCAATAAATTCAACAAACTCAACAATGAAAAACACCAACAAATTCAAACACAACCTCAACATTGAAAATCACCAACAAAGTCAACAACAACCTCAACAATGAAAAACACCAACAAATTCAACAAAAATCTCAACAATGAAAAACACCAACAAATTCAACAACAAACTCAGCTTTGAAAAACACAAACAAATTCAACAACCTCAACATTGAAAAACACCAACAAATTCAACAACAACCTCAACTTTCAAAGATACAAAAAGGTTCAACGAAATAAAAATTCATAACAACAACAAATTCAACAACAACCTCAATATTGAAAATCACCAACAAATTTAACAACAACCTCAACAATGAAAAACATCAAACAATTCAACAACAACCTCAACATTCAAAAACACCAACAAATTCAACAACAACCTCATCAATGAAAAACACCAAAAAATTTATCAACAACCTCAACATTCAAAAACAGCAACAAATTCAACAAATACCTCAAAAATTAATAACACCAAAAAATTCAACAACAACGTCAACCTTGAAAAATACCAATAAATTCAACAAACTCAACAATGAAAAACACCAACAAATTCAACAACAAACTCAACATTGAAAATCGCCAAAAAATTCAACAACAACCTCAACATTGAAAAACTCCAACAATTTCAGCAACAACCTCAACAATGAAAAACACCTAAAAATTCAACAACAAACTCAACATTGAAAATCACCAACAAATTCAACAACAACCTCAACAATGAAAAACACCAAATAATGCATCAACAACCTCAACATTCAAAAGCAACAAAAAATTCAACAAAAACCTCAACAATTAAAAACACCAAAAATTCAACAACAACCTCAACTTTCAACAACACCAATAACTTCAACAACCTCAACAATGAAAAACACCAACAATATCAACTGCAACCTCAACTTTGAAAAATACAAAAATTATCAAAAAATACCATTCATAACACCAATGAATTCAACAACCTCAACATTGAAAATCACCAACAAATTCAACAACAACCTCAGCAATGAAAAACATCAAAAAATGAAACAACAACCTCAACATTGAAAATCACCAATAAATTCAACAACAACCTCAATATTGAGAATCACCAAAAAATTTAACAACAACCTCAACAATGAAAAACATCAAACAATTCAACAACAACCTCAACATTCCAAAACACCAACAAATTCAACAACAACCTCATCAATGAAAAACACCAAAAAATTCATCAACAACCTCAACATTCAAAAGCAGCAACAAATTCAACAAAAACCTCAACAATTAAAAACACCAAAAAATTCAACAACAACGTCATCTTTGAAAAATACCAATAAATACAACAACCTCAATAATGAAAAACACCAACAAATTCAACAAAAACCTCAACAATGAAAAACATCAAATAATGCGTCAACAACCTCAACATTCAAAAACAACAAAAAATTCAACAAAAACCTCAACAATGAAAAACACCGAAAAATTCAACAACAAACTCAACATTGAAAATCACCAACAAATTCAACAACAACATCAACTTTGAAAAACACCAACAAATTCAAAAACCTCAACATGGAAAAACACCAACAAATTCAACCACAACCTCAACATTGAAAATCACCAACAAATTCAACAACAACCTCAACAATGAAAAACACCAAAAAATTCAACAACAAACTCAACATTGAAAATCACCAACAAATTCAACAACAACCTCAACAATGAAAAACACCAAAAAATTCAACAACAAACTCAACATTGAAAATCACCAACAAATTCAACAACAACCTCAACAATGAAAAACACCAAAAAATTCATCAACAACCTCAACATTCAAAAACAGCAACAAATTCAACAAAAACCTCAACAATTAATAACACCAAAAAATTCAACAACAACGTCAACCTTGAAAAATACCAATAAATTCAACAAACTCAACAATGAAAAACACCAACAAATTCAACAACAAACTCAACATTGAAAATCACCAAAAAATTCAACAACAACATCAACTTTGAAAAACACCAACAGATTCAAAAACCTCAACATGGAAAAACACCAACAAATTCAACCACAACCTCAACATTGAAAATAACCAACAAATTCAACAACAACCTCAACAATGAAAAACACCAACAAATTGAACAAAAACCTCAACAACGAAAATCACCGAAAGATTCATCAACAACCTCAACATTCAAAAGTACCAACAAATTAAACAGAAACCACAACAATGAAAAACACCCAAAAACTCAACAACAACCTCATCATTGAAAATCACCAACAAATTCAACAACAACCTCAACAATGAAAAACACCAAATAATGCATCAACAACCTCAACATTCAAAAACAACAAAAACTTCAACAAAAACCTCAACAATGAAAAACACCGAAAAATTCAACAACAACCTCAACTTTCAACAACACCAACAACTTCAACAACCTCAACATTGAAAAACACCAACAATTTCAACTGCAACCTCAACTTTGAAAAATAGAACAATGATCAAAAACAACCATTAATAACACCAATGAATTCAACAACCTCAACATTGAAAATCACCAATAAATTCAACAACAACCTCAATATTGAAAATCACCAACAAATTTAACAACAACCTCAACAATGAAAAACATCAAACAATTCAACAACAACCTCAACATTCAAAAACACCAACAAATTCAACAACAACCTCATCAATGAAAAACACCAAAAAATTCATCAACAACCTCAACATTCAAAAACAGCAACAAATTCAACAAAAACCTCAACAATTAAAAACACCAAAAAATTCAACAACAACGTCAACTTTGAAAAATACCAATAAATTCAACAACCTCAATATTGAATAACACCAACAAATTCAATAAAAACCTCAACCATGAAAAACATCAAATAATGCATCAACAACCTCAACATTCAAAAACAACAAAAAAATCAACAAAAACCTGAACAATGAAAAACACCGAAAAATTCAACAACAAACTCAACATTGAAAATCACCAACAAATTCAACAACAACATCAACTTTGAAAAACACCAACAAATTCAAAAACCTCAATATGGAAAAACACCAACAAATTCAACCACAACCTCAACATTGAAAATCACCAACAAATTCAACAACAACCTCAACAATGAAAAACACCTAAAAGTTCAACAACAACCTCATCATTGAAAGTCAATAACAAATTCAACAAAATCCCCAACAATGAAAAGCACCAAATAATGCATCAACAACCTCAACATTCAAAAACACCAAAAGATTCAACAAAAACCTCAACAATGAAAAACACCGAAAAAATTAAACAACAACCTCAACTTTGAAAATCACCAACAACTTCAACAACCTCAACATTGAAAAACACCAACAAATTCAACTGCAACCTCAACTTTGAAAAATACAAAAATGATCAAAAAAAACCATTCATAACACCAATGAATTCAACAACTTCAACATTGAAAATCACCAACAAATTCAACAACAACCTCAACAATGAATAACACCAACAAATTCAACAAAACCCTCAACAATGAAAAACACCGAAAGATTCATCAACAACCTCAACATTCAAAAAAAACAAAAAGCTCAACAGAAACCTCAACAATGAAAAACACCTAAAAATTCAACAACAACCACAACATTGAAAATCAACAACAAATTCAACAACAACCTCAACCATGAAAAACACCAAATAATGCATCAACAACCTCAACATTCAAAAACAACAAAAAATTCAACAAAAACCTCAACAATGAAAAACACCGAAAAATTCAACAACAACCTCAACTTTCAACAACACCAACAACTTCAACAACCTCAACATTGAAAAACACCAACAATTTCAACTGCAACCTCAACTTTGAAACATAGAAAAATGATCAAAAAAAACCATTGATAACACCAATGAATTCAACAAACTCAACATTGAAAATCATCAACAAATTCAACAACAACCTCAGCAATGAAAAACATCAAAAAATGCAACAACAACCTCAACATTGAAAATCACCAACAAATTCAACAACAACCTCAACTTTGAAAAACTCCAACAAATTCAAAAACCTCAACATGGAAAAACAACAACAAATTGAACCAGAACCTCAATATTGAAAATCAGCAACAAATTCAACAACAACCTCAACAATGAAAAACACAAACAATTTCAAAAAAAACCTCAACAAGGAAAAACACCAAAAAATTCATCAACAACCTCAACATTCAAAAACGCTAACAAATTCAACAAAAACCTCAACAATGAAAAACACCAAAAAATTCAACATCAACCTCAACATTGAAAATCACCAACAAATTCAACAAAAAACTCAACAATGAAAAACACCAAAAAATTCAACAACAACCTCAACTTTGAAATACACCAACAAATTCAACAACCTCAACATTGCAAAACACCAACAATTTCAACTGCAACCTCAACTTTGAAAAATACAAAAAAGATTTAAAAAAAACCATTGATAAAACCAATAATTTCAACAACATCAACTTTGAAAAACACCAACAAATTCAACCACATCCTCAACATTGAAAATCACCAACAAAGTCAACAACAACCTCAACAATGAAAAACACCAACAAATTCAACAAAAACCTCAACAATGAAAAACACCAACAAATTCAACAACAAAATCAGCTTTGAAAAACACAAACAAATGCAACAACCTCAACATTGAAAAACACCAACAAATTCAACAATAACCTCAACTTTCAAAGATACAAAAAGGTTCAACAAAATAAAAATTGATAACAACAACAAATTCAACAACAACCACAATATTGAACATCACCAACAAATTTAACAACAAACTCATCAATGAATAACACCAAAAAATTCATCAACAACCTCAACATTCTAAAACTGCAACAAATTCAACAAAAACCTCAACAATTAATAACACCAAAAAATTCAACAACAACGTCAACCTTGAAAAATACCAATAAATTCAACAAACTCAACAATGAAACACACCAACAAATTCAACAACAAACTCAACATTGAAAATCACCAAAAAATTCAACAACAACCTCAACATTGAAAAACTCCAACAATTTCAGCAACAACCTCAACAATGAAAAATACCAAAAAATTCAACAACAAACTCAACATTGAAAATCACCAACAAATTCAACAACAACATCAACTTTGAAAAACACCAACAAATTCAAAAACCTCAACATGGAAAAACACCAACAAATTCAACGACAACCTCAACATTGAAAATCACCAACAAATTCAACAACAACCTCAACAATGAAAAACACCAACTAATTGAACAAAAACCTCAACAACGAAAATCACCGAAAGATTCATCAACAACCTCAACATTCAAAAGTACCAACAAATTCAACAGAAACCACAACATTGAAAAACACCTAAAAACTAAACAACAACCTCATCATTGAAAATCACCATCAAATTCAACAACAACCTCAACAATGAAAAACACCAAATAATGCATCATCAACCTCAACATTCAAAAACAACAAAAAATTCAACAAAAACATCAACAATGAAAAACCCCGAAAAATTCAACAACAACCTTAACTTTCAACAACACCAACAACTTCAACAACCTCAACATTGAAAAACACCAACAATTTAAACTGCAACCTCAACTTTGAAAAATAGAAAAATGATCAAAAAAAACCATTAATAACGCCAATGAATTCAACAACCTCAACATTGAAAATCACCAACAAATTCAACGACAACCTCATCAATGAAAAACACCAATAAATTCATCAACAACCTCAACATTCAAAAACAGCAACAAATTCAACAAAAACCTCAACAATTAAAAACACCAAAAAATTCAACAACAACGTCAACTTTGAAAAATACCAATAAATTCAACAACCTCAATAATGAAAAACAAGAACAAATTCAATAAAAACCACAACAATGAAAAACATCAAATAATGCATCAACAACCTCAACATTCAAAAACAACAAAAAATTCAACAGAAACCTCAACAATGAAAAACACCGAAAAATTCAACAACAAACTCAACATTGAAAATCACCAACAAATTCAACAACAACATCAACTTTGAAAAACACCAACAAATTCAAAAACCTCAACATGGAAAAACACCAACGAATTCAACCACAACCTCAACATTGAAAATCACCAACAAATTCAACAACAACCTCAACAATGAAAAAAACCTAAAAATTCAACAACAACCTCAACATTGAAAGTCACCAACAAATTCAACAAAAACCTCAACAATGAAAAGCACCAAATAATGCAGCAACAACCTCAACATTCAAAAACACCAAAAGATTCAACAAAATCCTCAACAATGAAAAACACCGAAAAAATTAAACAACAGCCTCAACTTTGAAAAACACCAACAACTTCAACAACCTCAACATTGAAAAACACCAACAAATTAAACTGCAAGCTCAACTTTGAAAAATACAAAAATGATCAAAAAAAACCATTCATAACACCAATGAATTCATCAGCCTAAACATTGAAAATCACCAACAAATTCAACAACAACCTCAACAATGAAAAACACAAACAAATTCAACAAAAACCTCAACAATGAAAAACACCGAAAGATTCATCAACAACCTCAACATTCAAAAAAACCAACAAACTCAACAGAAACCTCAACAATGAAAAACACCTAAAAGTTCAACAACAACCACATCATTGAAAATCACCAACAAATTCAACAACAACCTCAACAATGAAAAACACCAAATAATGCATCAACAACCTCAACATTCAAAAACAACAAAAAATTCAACAAAAACCTCAACAATGAAAAACACCGAAAAATTCAACAACAACCTCAACTTTCAACAACACCAACAACTTCAACAGCCTCAACATTGAAAAACACCAACAAATTTCAACTGCAACCTCAACTTTGAAACATAGAAAAATGATCAAAAAAAACCATTGATAACACCAATGAATTCAACAACCGCAACATTGAAAAGCATCAACAAATTCAACAACAACCTCAGCAATGAAAAACATCAAAAAATGCAACAACAACCTCAACATCGAAAAACACCAACAAATTCAACAACAACCTCAACTTTGAAAAACTCCAACAAATTCAAAAACCTCATCATGGAAAAACAACAACAAATTGAACCAGAACCTCAATATTGAAAATCAGCAACAAATTCAACAACAACCTCAACAATGAAAAACACAAACAATTACAACAAAAACCTCAACAATGAAAAACACCAAAAAATTAATCAACAACCTCAACATTCAAAAACGCTTACAAATTCAACAAAACCCTCAACAATGAAAAACACCAAAAAATTCAACAACAACCTCAACATTGAAAATCACCAACAAATTCAACAAAAACCTCAACAATGAAAAACACCAAAAAATTCAAAAACAACCTCAACTTTGAAAAACACCAACAAATTCAACAACCTCAACATTGCAAAACAACAACAATTTCAACTGCAACCTCAACTTTGAAAAATACAAAAAAGATTTAAAAAAACCATTGATAACACCAATAATTTCAACAACATCAACTTTGAAAAACACCAACAAATTCAACCACAACCTCAACATTGAAAATCACCAACAAAGTCAACAACAAACTCAGCTTTGAAAAACACAAACAAATTCAACAACCTCAACATTGAAAAACACCAACAAATTCAACAATAACCTCAACTTTCAAAGATACAAAAAGGTTCAACAAAATAAAAATTGATAACAACAACAAATTCAACAACAACCTCAATATTGAAAATCACCAACAAATTTAACAACAACCTCATCAATGAAAAACACCAAAAAATTCATCAACAACCTCAACATTCTAAAACTGCAACAAATTCAACAAAAACCTCAACAATTAATAACACCAAAAAATTCAACAACAACGTCAACCTTGAAAAGTACCATTAAATTCAACAAGCTCAACAATGAAACACACCAAAAAATTCAACAACAAACTCAACATTGAAAATCACCAACAAATTCAACAACAACATCAACTTTGAAAAACACCAACAAATTCAAAAACCTCAACATGGAAAAACACCAACAAATTCAACCACAACCTCAACATTGAAAATCACCAACAAATTCAACAACAACCTCAACAATGAAAAACACCAACTAATTGAACAGAAACCTCAACAACGAAAATCACCTAAAGATTCATCAACAACCTCAACATTCAAAAGTACCAACAAATTCAACAGAAAACACAACAATGAAAAACACCTAAAAACTAAAGAACAACCTCATCATTGAAAATCACCAACAAATTCAACAACAACCTCAACAATGAAAAACACCAAATAATGCATCATCAACCTCAACATTCAAAAACAACAAAAAATTCAACAAAAACATCAACAATGAAAAACCCCGAAAAATTCAACAACAACCTTAACTTTCAACAACACCAACAACTTCAACAACCTCAACATTGAAAAACACCAACAATTTCAACTGCAACCTCAACTTTGAAAAATAGAAAAATGATCAAAAAAAACCATTAATAACGCCAATGAATTCAACAACCTCAACATTGAAAATCACCAACAAATTCAACAACAACCTCAGCAATGAAAAACATCAAAAAATGCAACAACAACCTCAACATTGAAAATCACTAATAAATTCAACAACAACCTATATATTGAAAATCACCAACTAATTTAACAACAACCTCAACAATGAAAAACATCAAACAATTCAACAACAACCTCAACATTCAAAAACAGCAACAAATTCAACAACAACCTCATCAATGAAAAACACCAAAAAATTCATCAACAACCTCAACATTCAAAAACAGCAACAAATTCAACAAAAACCTCAACAATTAAAAACACCAAAAAATTCAACAACAACGTCAACTTTGAAAAATACCAATAAATTCAACAACCTCAATAATGAAAAACAAGAACAAATTCAATAAAAACCACAACAATGAAAAACATCAAATAATGCATCAACAACCTCAACATTCAAAAACAACAAAAAATTCAACAGAAACCTCAACAATGAAAAACACCGAAAAATTCAACAACAAACTCAACATTGAAAATCACCAACAAATTCAACAACAACATCAACTTTGAAAAACTCCAACAAATTCAAAAACCTCAACATGGAAAAACACCAACGAATTCAACCACAACCTCAACATTGAAAATCACCAACAAATTCAACAACAACCTCAACAATGAAAAAAACCTAAAAATTCAACAACAACCTCAACATTGAAAGTCACCAACAAATTCAACAAAAACCTCAACAATGAAAAGCACCAAATAATGCATCAACAACCTCAACATTCAAAAACACCAAAAGATTCAACAAAAACCTCAACAATGAAAAACACCGAAAAAATTAAACAACAGCCTCAACTTTGAAAAACACCAACAACTTCAACAACCTCAACATTGAAAAACACCAACAAATTAAACTGCAAGCTCAACTTTGAAAAATACAAAAATGATCAAAAAAAACCATTCATAACACCAATGAATTCATCAGCCTAAACATTGAAAATCACCAACAAATTCAACAACAACCTCAACAATGAAAAACACAAACAAATTCAACAAAAACCTCAACAATGAAAAACACCGAAAGATTCATCAACAACCTCAACATTCAAAAAAACCAACAAACTCAACAGAAACCTCAACAATGAAAAACACCTAAAAGTTCAACAACAACCACATCATTGATAATCACCAACAAATTCAACAACAACCTCAACAATGAAAAACACCAAATAATGCATCAACAACCTCAACATTCAAAAACAACAAAAAATTCAACAAAAACCTCAACAATGAAAAACACCGAAAAATTCAACAACAACCTCAACTTTCAACAACACCAACAACTTCAACAGCCTCAACATTGAAAAACACCAACAAATTTCAACTGCAACCTCAACTTTGAAACATAGAAAAATGATCAAAAAAAACCATTCAAAACACCAATGAATTCAACAACCGCAACATTGAAAATCATCAACAAATTCAACAACAACCTCAGCAATGAAAAACATCAAAAAATGCAACAACAACCTCAACATCGAAAATCACCAACAAATTCAACAACAACCTCAACTTTGAAAAACTCCAACAACTTCAAAAACCTCAACATGGAAAAACAACAACAAATTGAACCAGAACCTCAATATTGAAAATCAGCAACAAATTCAACAACAACCTCAACAATGAAAAACACAAACAATTACAACAAAAACCTCAACAATGAAAAACACCAAAAAATTCATCAACAACCTCAACATTCAAAAACGCTAACAAATTCAACAAAACCCTCAACAATGAAAAACACCAAAAAATTCAACAACAACCTCAACATTGAAAATCACCAACAATTTCAACAAAAACCTCAACAATGAAAAACACCAAAAAATTCAAAAACAACCTCAACTTTGAAAAACACCAACAAATTCAACAACCTCAACATTGCAAAACAACAACAATTTCAACTGCAACCTCAACTTTGAAAAATACAAAAAAGATTTAAAAAAACCATTGATAACACCAATAATTTCAACAACATCAACTTTGAAAAACACCAACAAATTCAACCACAACCTCAACATTGAAAATCACCAACAAAGTCAACAACAAACTCAACAATGAAAAACACCAACAAATTCAACAAAAATTTCAACAATGAAAAACACCAACAAATTCAACAACAAACTCAGCATTGAAAAACACAAACAAATTCAACAACCTCAACATTGATAAACACCAACAAATTCAACAACAACCTCAACTTTCAAAAATACAAAAAGGTTCAACAAAATAAAAATTGATAACAACAACAAATTCAACAACAACCTCAATATTGAAAATCACCAACAAATTTAACAACAACCTCAACAATGAAAAACATCAAACAATTCAACAACAACCTCAACATTCAAAAACACCAACAAATTCAACAACAACCTCATCAATGAAAAACACCAAAAAATTCATCAACAACCTCAACATTCAAAAACAGCAACAAATTCAACAAAAACCTCAACAATTAATAACACCAAAAAATTCAACAACAACGTCAACCTTGAAAAATACCAATAAATTCAACAAACTCAACAATGAAAAACACCAACAAATTCAACAACAAACTCAACATTGAAAATCACCAAAAAATTCAACAACAACCTCAACATTGAAAAACTCCAACAATTTCAGCAACAACCTCAACAATGAAAAACAACAAAAAATTCAACAACAAACTCAACATTGAAAATCACCAACAAATTCAACAACAACATCAACTTTGAAAAACAAAAACAAATTCAAAAACATCAACATGGAATAACACCAACAAATTCAACCACAACCTCAACATTGAAAATCACCAACAAATTCAACAACAACCTCAACAATGAAAAACACCAACAAATTGAACAAAAACTTCAACAACGAAAATCACCGAAAGATTCATCAACAACCTCAACATTCAAAAGTACCAACAAATTCAACAGAAACCACAACAATGAAAAACACCTAAAAACTCAACAACAACCTCATCATTGAAAATCACCAACAAATTCAACAACAACCTCAACAATGAAAAACACCAAATAATGCATCAACAACCTCAACATTCAAAAACAACAAAAAATTCAACAAAAACCTCAACAATGAAAAACACCGAAAAATTAAACAACAACCTCAACATTCAACAACACCAACAACTTCAACAACCTCAACATTGAAAAGCACCAACAATTTCAACTGCAACCTCAACTTTGAAAAATAGAAAAATGATGAAAAAAAACCATTAATAACACCAATGAATTCAACAACCTCAACATTGAAAATCACCAATAAATTCAACAACAACCTATATATTGAAAATCACCAACTAATTTAACAACAACCTCATCAATGAAATACATCAAACAATTCAACAACAACCTCAACATTCAAAAACAGCAACAAATTCAACAACAACCTCATCAATGAAAAACACCAAAAAATTCATCAACAATCTCAACATTCAAAAACAGCAACAAATTCAACAAAAACCTCAACAATTAAAAACACCAACAAATTCAACAACAACCTCAACAATGAAAAACACCAACAAATTCAACCACAACCTCAACATTGAAAATCACCAAAAAATTCAACAACAACCTCAACATTGAAAAACTCCAACAATTTCAGCAACAACCTCAACAATGAAAAACACCAAAAAATTCAACAACAAACTCAACCTTGAAAATCACCAACAAATTCAACAACAACATCAACTTTGAAAAACAAAAACAAATTCAAAAACATCAACATGGAAAAACACCAACAAATTAAACCACAACCTCAACATTGAAAATCACCAACAAATTCAACAACAACCT
Source organism: Cetorhinus maximus (assembly GCF_964194155.1). Taxonomy (NCBI): domain Eukaryota; kingdom Metazoa; phylum Chordata; class Chondrichthyes; order Lamniformes; family Cetorhinidae; genus Cetorhinus; species Cetorhinus maximus. The sequence goes on along the minus strand of NW_027596110.1, from coordinate 536,362 downwards.
CAACAATGAAAAACACCAACAAATCGAACAAAAACTTCAACAACGAAAATCACCGAAAGATTCATCAACAACCTCAACATTCAAAAGTACCAACAAATTCAACAGAAACCACAACAATGAAAAACACCTAAAAACTCAACAACAACCTCATCATTGAAAATCACCAACAAATTCAACAACAACCTCAACAATGAAAAACACCAAATAATGCATCAACAACCTCAACATTCAAAAACAACAAAAAATTCAACAAAAACCTCAACAATGAAAAACACCGAAAAATTAAACAACAACCTCAACTTTCAACAACACCAACAACTTCAACAACCTCAACATTGAAAAGCACCAACAATTTCAACTGCAACCTCAACTTTGAAAAATAGAAAAATGATGAAAAAAAACCATTAATAACACCAATGAATTCAACAACTTCAACATTGAAAATCACCAACAAATTCAACAACAACCTCAGCAATGAAAAACATCAAAAAATGCAACAACAACCTCAACATTGAAAATCACCAATAAATTCAACAACAACCTATATATTGAAAATCACCAACTAATTTAACAACAACCTCAACAATGAAAAACATCAAACAATTCAACAACAACATCAACATTCAAAAACAGCAACAAATTCAACAACAACCTCATCAATGAAAAACACCAAAAAATTCATCAACAACCTCAACATTCAAAAACAGCAACAAATTCAACAAAAACCTCAACAATTAAAAACACCAAAAAATTCAACAACAACGTCAACTTTGAAAAATACCAATAAATTCAACAACCTCAATAATTAAAAACACCAACAAATTCAATAAAAATCTCAACAATGAAAAACATCAAATAATGCATCAACAACCTCAACATTCAAAAACAACAAAAAATTCAACAAAAACCTGAACAATGAAAAACACCGAAAAATTTAACACCAAACTCAACATTGAAAATCACCAACAAATTCAACAACAACATCAACTTTGAAAAACACCAACAAATTCAAAAACCGCAACATGGAAAAAGACCAACAAATTCAACCAAAACCTCAACATTGAAAATCACCAACAAATTCAACAACAACCTCAACAATGAAAAACACCTAAAAATTCAACAACAACCTCAACATTGAAAGTCACCAACAAATTCAACAAAAACCTCAACAATGAAAAGCACCAAATAATGCATCAACAACCTCAACATTCAAAAACACCAAAAGATTCAACAAAAACCTCAACAATGAAAAACACCGAAAAAATTAAACAACAACCTCAACTTTGAAAAACACCAACAACTTCATCAACCTCAACATTGAAAAACACCAACAAATTCAACTGCAAACTCAACTTTGAAAAATACAAAAATGATCAAAAAAAACCATTCATAACACCAATGAATTCAACAACCTCAACATTGAAAATCACCAACAAATTCAACAACAACCTCAACAATGAAAAACACCAACAAATTCAACAAAAACCTCAACAATGAAAAACACCGAAAGATTCATCAACAACCTCAACATTCAAAAAAACCAACAAACTCAACAGAAACCTCAACAATGAAAAACACCTAAAAATTCAACAACAACCACAACATTGAAAATCACCAACAAATTCAACAACAACCTCAACAATGAAAAACACCAAATAATGCATCAACAACCTCAACATTCAAAAACAACAGAAAATTCAACAAAAACCTCAACAATGAAAAACACCGAAAAATTCAACAACAACCTCAACTTTCAACAACACCAACAACTTCACCAACCTCAACATTGAAAAACACCAACAATTTCAACTGCAACCTCAACTTTGAAACATAGAATAATGATCAAAAAAAACCGTTGATAACACCAATGAATTCAACAACCTCAACATTGAAAATCACCAACAAATTCAACAACAACCTCAGCAATGAAAAACATCAAAAAATGCAACAACAACCTCAACATTGAAAATCACCAACAAATTCAACAACAACCTCAACTTTGAAAAACACCAACAAATTCAAAAACCTCAACATGGAAAAACAACAACAAATTGAACCAGAACCTCAATCTTGAAAATCACCAACAAATTCAACAACAACCTCAACAATGAAAAACACAAACTATTTCAACAAAAACCTCAACAATGAAAAACACCAACAAATTCAACAAAAACCTCAACAATCAAAAACACCAAAAAATTCAACAACAACCTCAACTTTGAAAAACACCAACAAATTCAACACCCTCAACATTGCAAAACACCAACAATTTCAACTGCAACCTCAACTTTGAAAAATACAAAAAAGATTTAAATAAACCATTGATAACACCAATAATTTCAACAACAGCAACTTTGAAAAACACCAACAAATTCAACCACAACCTCAACATTGAAAATCACCAACAAAGTCAACAACAACCTCAACAATGAAAAACACCAACAAATTCAACAAAAACCTCAACAATGAAAAACACCATCAAATTCAACAACAAACTCAGCTTTGAAAAACACAAACAAATTCAACAACATCAACATTGAAAAACACCAACAAATTCAACAAAAACCTCAACAATGAAAAACACCAACAAATTCAACAACAAACTCAGCTTTGAAAAACACAAACAAATTCAACAACCTCAACATTGAAAAACACCAACAAATTCAACAACAACCTCAACATTCAAAAATACAAAAAGGTTCAACAAAATAATAATTGATAACAACAACAAATTCAACAACAACCTCAATATTGAAAATCACCAGCAAATTTAACGACAACCTCAACCATGAAAAACATCAAACAATTCAACAACAACCTCAACATTCAAAAACACCAACAAATTCAACAACAACCTCATCAATGAAAAACACCAAAAAATTCATCATCAACCTCAACATTCAAAAACAGCAACAAATTCAACAAAAACCTCAACAATTCAAAACACCAAAAAATTCAACAACAAAGTCAACTTTGAAAAATACCAATAAATTCAACAACCTCAATAATTAAAAAAACCAACAAATTCAACAAAAACCTCAACAATGAAAAACATCAAATAATGCATCAACAACCTCAACATTCAAAAACAACAAAAAATTCAACAAAAACCTCAACAATGAAAAACACCGAAAAATTCAACAACAAACTCAACATTGAAAATCACCAACAAATTCAACCACAACCTCAACATTGAAAATCACCAACAAATTCAACAACAACCTCAACAATGAAAAACACCAACAAATTCAACAAAAACCTCAACAAGGAAAAACACCGAAAGATTCATCAACAACCTCAACATTCAAAAACACCAACAAATTCAACAGCAACCACAACAATGAAAAACACCTAAAAATTCAACAACAACCTCAACATTGAAAGTCACCAACAAATTCAACAAAAACCTCAACAATGAAAAGCACCAAATAATGCATCAACAACCTCAACATTCAAAAACACCGAAAGATTCAACATAAACCTCAACAATGAATAACACCGAAAAAATTAAACAACAACCTCAACTTTGAAAAACACCAACAACTTCAACAACCTCAACATTGAAAAAGACTAAAAAATTCAACTGCAAGCTCAACTTTGAAAAATACAAAAATGATCAAAAAAAACCATTGATGACACCAATAATTTCAACAACATCAACTTTGAAAAACACCAACAAATTCAACCACAACCTCAACATTGAAAATCACCAACAAAGTCAACAAAAACCTCAACAATGAAAAACACCAACAAATTCAACAACAAACTCAGCTTTGAAAAACACAAACAAATTCAACAACCTCAACATTGAAAAACACCAACAAATTCAACAACAACCTCAACTTGCAAAAATACAGAAAGGTTCAACAAAATAAAAATTGGTAACAACAACAAATTCAACAACAACGTCAATATTGAAAATCACCAACAAATTTAACAACAACCTCAACAATGAAAAACATCAAACAATTCAACAACAACATCAACATTCAAAAACACCAACAAATTCAACAACAACCTCATCAATGAAAAACACCAAAAAATTCATCAACAACCTCAACATTCAAAAACAGCAACATATTCAACAAAAACCTCAACAATTAAAAACACCAAAAAATTCAACAACAACGTCAACTTTGAAAAATACCAATAAATTCAACAACCTCAATAATGAATAACACCAACAAATTCAATAAAAACCTCAACACTGAAAAACATCAAATAATGCATCAACAACCTCAACATTCAAAAACAACAAAAAATTCAACAAAAACCTGAACAATGAAAAACACCGAAAAATTTAACAACAAACTCAACATTGAAAATCACCAACAAATTCAACAACAACATCAACTTTGAAAAACACCAACAAATTCAAAAACCGCAACATGGAAAAACACCAACAAATTCAACCAAAACCTCAACATTGAAAATCACCAACAAATTCAACAACAACCTCAAAAATGAAAAACACCTAAAAATTCAACAACAACCTCAACATTGAAAGTCACCAACAAATTCAACAAAAACCTCAACAATGAAAAGCACCAAATAATGCATCAACAACCTCAACATTCAAAAACACCAACAGATTCAACAAAAACCTCAACAAAGAAAAACACCGAAAAAATTAAACAACAACCTCAACTTTGAAAAACACCAACAACTTCAACAACATCAACATTGAAAAACACCAACAAATTCAACTGCAAGCTCAACTTTGAAAAATACAAAAATGATCAAAAAAAACCATTCATAACACCAATGAAATCAACAACCTCAACATTGAAAATCACCAACAAATTCAACAACAACCTCAACAATGAAAAACACCAACAAATTCAACAAAAACCTCAACAATGAAAAACACCGAAAGATTCATCAACAACCTCAACATTCAACAAAAACCAACAAACTCAACAGAAACCTCAACAATGAAAAACACCTAAAAATTCAACAACAACCACAACATTGAAAATCACCAACAAATTCAACAACAACCTCAACAATGAAAAACACCAAATAATGCATCAACAACCTCAACATTCAAAAACAACAAAAAATTCAACAAAATTTCAACAATGAAAAACACCGAAAAATTCAACAACAACCTCCACTTTCAACAACACCAACAACTTCAACAACCTCAACATTGAAAAACACCAACAATTTCAACTGCAACCTCAACTTTGAAAAATAGAAAAATGATAAAAAAAAAACCATTGATAACACCAATGAATTCAACAACCTCAACATTGAAAATCACCAACAAATTCAACAACAACCTCAGCAATGAAAAACATCAAAAAATGTAACAACAACCTCAACATTGAAAATCACCAACAAATTCAACAACAACCTCAACTTTGAAAAACACCAACAAATTCTAAAACCTCAACATGGAAAAACAACAACAAATTGAACCAGAACCTCAATATTGAAAATCACCAACAAATTCAACAACAACCTCAACAATGAAAAACACAAACAATTTCAACAAAAACATCAACAATGAAAAACACCAAAAAATTCATCAACAACCTCAACATTCAAAAACGCTAACAAATTCAACAAAACCCTCAACAATGAAAAACACCAAAAAATTCAACAACAACCTCAACATTGAAAATCACCAACAAATTCAACAAAAACCTCAACAATGAAAAACACCAAAAAATTCAACAACAACCTCAACTTTGAAAAACACCAACAAATTCAACAACCTCAACATTGCAAAACAACAACAATTTCAACTGCAACCTCAACTTTGAAAAATACAAAAAAGATTTAAAAAAACCATTGATAACACCAATAATTTCAACAACATCAACTTTGAAAAACACCAACAAATTCAACCACAACCTCAACATTGAAAATCACCAACAAAGTCAACAACAAACTCAACAATGAAAAACACCAAAAATTCAACAAAAATCTCAACAATGAAAAACACCAACAAATTCAACAACAAACTCAGCTTTGAAAAACACAAACAAATTCAACAACCTCAACATTGAAAAACACCAACAAATTCAACAACAACCTCAACTTTCAAAAATACAGAAAGGTTCAACAAAATAAAAATTGATAACAACAACAAATTCAACAAAAACCTCAATATTGAAAATCACCAACAAATTTAACAACAACCTCAAAAATGAAAAACATCAAACAATTCAACAACAACATCAACATTCAAAAACACCAACAAATTCAACAACAACCTCATCAATGAAAAACACCAAAAAATTCATCAACAACCTCAACATTCAAAAATAGCAACAAATTCATCAAAAACCTCAACAATTAATGACACCAAAAAATTCAACAACAACGTCAACCTTGAAAAATACCAATAAATTCAACAAACTCAACAATGAAAAACATCAAACAATTCAACAACAACCTCAACATTCAAAAACAGCAACAAATTCAACAACAACCTCATCAATGAAAAACACCAAAAAATTCATCAACAACCTCAACATTCAAAAACAGCAACAAATTCAACAAAAACCTCAACAATTAAAAACACCAAAAAATTCAACAACAACGTCAACTTTGAAAAATACCAATAAATTCAACAACCTCAATAATGAAAAACACCAACAAATTCAAAAAAAACCTCAACCATGAAAAACATCAAATAATGCACCAACAACCTCAACATTCAAAAACAACAAAAAATTCAACAAAAACCTGAACAATGAAAAACACCGAAAAATTTAACAACAAACTCAACATTGAAAATCACCAACAAATTCAACAACAACTTCAACTTTGAAAAACACCAACAAATTCAAAAACTGCAACATGGAAAAACACCAACAAATTCAACCACAACCTCAACATTGAAAATCAGCAACAAATTCAACAACAACCTCAAAAATGAAAAACACCTAAAAATTCAACAACAACCTCAACATTGAAAGTCACCAACAAATTCAACAAAAACCTCAACAATGAAAAGCACCAAATAATGCATCAACAACCTCAACATTCAAAAACACCAAAAGATTCAACAAAAACCTCAACAATGAAAAACACCGAAAAAATTAAACAACAACCTCAACTTTGAAAAACACCAACAACTTCAACAACCTCAACATTGAAAAACACCAACAAATTCAACTGCAAGCTCAACTTTGAAAAATACAAAAATGATCAAAAAAAACCATTCATAACACCAATGAATTCAACAACCTCAATATTGATAATCACCAACAAATTAAACAACAACCTCAACAATGAAAAACACCAACAAATTCAACAAAAACCTCAACAATGAAAAACACCGAAAGATTCATCAACAACCTCAACATTCAACAAAAAACAACAAACTCAACAGAAACCACAACAATGAAAAACACCTATAAATTCAACAACAACCACAACATTGAAAATCACCAACAAATTCAACAACAACCTCAACAATGAAAAACACCAAATAATGCATCAACAACCTCAACATTCAAAAACAACAAAAAATTCAACAAAAACCTCAACAATGAAAAACACCGAAAAATTCAACAACAACCTCAACTTTCAACAACACCAACAACTTCACCAACCTCAACATTGAAAAACACCAACAATTTCAACTGCAACCTCAACTTTGAAACATGGACAAATGATCAAAATAAACCGTAGATAACACCAATGAATTCAACAACCTCAACATTGAAAATCACCAACAAATTCAACAACAACCTCAGCAATGAAAAACATCAAAAAATGCAACAACAACCTCAACATTGAAAATCACCAACAAATTCAACAACAACCTCAACTTTGAAAAACACCAACAAATTCAAAAACCTCAACATGGAAAAACAACAACAAATTGAACCAGAACCTCAATATTGAAAATCACCAACAAATTCAACAACAACCTCAACAATGAAAAACACAAACAATTTCAACAAAAACCTCAACAATGAAAAACACCAAAAAATTCATCAACAACCTCAACATCCAAAACGGCTAACAAATTCAACAAAAACCTCAACAATGAAAAACACCAAAAAATTCAACAACAACCTCAACATTGAAAATCACCAACAAATTCAACAAAAACCTCAACAATGAAAAACACCAAAAAATTCAACAACAACATCAACTTTGAAAAACACCAACAAATTCAACAACCTCAACATTGCAAAACACCAACAATTTCAACTGCAACCTCAACTTTGAAAAATACAAAAAAGATTTAAAAAAACCATTGATAACACCAATAATTTCAATAACATCAACTTTGAAAAACACCAACAATTTCAACCACAACCTCAACATTGAAAATCACCAACAATGTCAACAACAACCTCAACAATGAAAAACACCAACAAATTCAACAAAAACCTCAACAATGGAAAACACCAACAAATTCAACAACAAACTCAGCTTTGAAAAACACAAACAAATTCAACAACCTCAACATTGAAAAACACCAACAAATTCAACAAAAACCTCAACAATTAAAAACACCAACAAATTCAACAACAAACTCAGCTTTGAAAAACACAAACAAATTCAACAACCTCAGCATTGAAAAACACCAACAAATTCAACAACAACCTCAACTTTCAAAAATACAAAAAGGTTCAACAAAATAATAATTGATAACAACAACAAATTCAACAACAACCTCAACATTGAAAATCACCATCAAATTCAACATCAACCTCAACAATGAAAAACACCAACAAATTCAACAGAACCTCAACAAGCAAAAACACCGAAAGATTCATCAACAACCTCAACATTCAAAAACACCAACAAATTCAACAGAAACCACAACAATGAAAAACACCTAAAAATTCAACAACAACCTCAACATTGAAAGTCACCAACAAATTCAACAAAAACCTCAACAATGAAAAGCACCAAATAATGCATCAACAACCTCAACATTAAAAAACACCAAAAGATTCAACATAAACCTCAACAATGAATAACACCGAAAAAATTAAACAACAACCTCAACTTTGAAAAACACCAACAACTTCAACTGCAAGCTCAACTTTGAATAATACAAATATGATCAAAAAAAACCATTGATAACACCAATGAATTCAACAACCTCAACATTGAATATCACCAACAAATTCAACAACAACCTCAACAATGAAAAACACCAACAAATTCAACAAAAACCTCAACAATGAAAAACACCGAAAGATTCACCAATAACCTCAACATTCAAAAAAACCAACAAACTCAACAGAAACCTCAACAATGAAAAACACCTAAAAATTCAACAACAACCACAACATTGAAAATCACCAACAAATTCAACAACAACCTCAACAATGAAAAACACCAAATAATGCATCAACAACCTCAACATTCAAAAACAACAAAAAATTCAACAAAAACCTCAACAATGAAAAACAACGAAAAATTCAACAACAACCTCAACTTTCAACAACACCAACAACTTGAACAACCTCAACATTGAAAAACACCAACAATTTCAACTGCAACCTCAACTTTGAAAAATAGAAAAATGATCAAAAAAAACCATTGATAACACCAATGAATTCAACAACCTCAACATTCAAAATCACCAACAAATTCAACAACAACCTCAGCAATGAAAAACATCAAAAAATGCAACAACAACCTCAACATTGAAAATCACCAACAAATTCAACAACAACCTCAACTTTGAAAAACACCAACAAATTCAAAAACCTCAACATGGAAAAACAACAACAAATTGAACCAGAACCTCAATATTGAAAATCACCAACAAATTCAACAACAACCTCAACAATGAAAAACACAAACAATTTCAACAAAAACCTCAACAATGAAAAACACCAAAAAATTCATCAACAACCTCAACATCCAAAACGGCTAACAAATTCAACAAAAACCTCAACAATGAAAAACACCAAAAAATTCAACAACAACCTCAACATTGAAAATCACCAACAAATTCAACAAAAACCTCAACAATGAAAAACACCAAAAAATTCAACAACAACATCAACTTTGAAAAACACCAACAAATTCAACAACCTCAACATTGCAAAACACCAACAATTTCAACTGCAACCTCAACTTTGAAAAATACAAAAAAGATTTAAAAAAACCATTGATAACACCAATAATTTCAACAACATCAACTTTGAAAAACACCAACAATTTCAACCACAACCTCAACATTGAAAATCACCAACAATGTCAACAACAACCTCAACAATGAAAAACACCAACAAATTCAACAAAAACCTCAACAATGGAAAACACCAACAAATTCAACAACAAACTCAGCTTTGAAAAACACAAACAAATTCAACAACCTCAACATTGAAAAACACCAACAAATTCAACAAAAACCTCAACAATTAAAAACACCAACAAATTCAACAACAAACTCAGCTTTGAAAAACACAAACAAATTCAACAACCTCAGCATTGAAAAACATCAACAAATTCAACAACAACCTCAACTTTCAAAAATACAAAAAGGTTCAACAAAATAATAATTGATAACAACAACAAATTCAACAACAACCTCAACATTGAAAATCACCATCAAATTCAACATCAACCTCAACAATGAAAAACACCAACAAATTCAACAGAACCTCAACAAGCAAAAACACCGAAAGATTCATCAACAACCTCAACATTCAAAAACACCAACAAATTCAACAGAAACCACAACAATGAAAAACACCTAAAAATTCAACAACAACCTCAACATTGAAAGTCACCAACAAATTCAACAAAAACCTCAACAATGAAAAGCACCAAATAATGCATCAACAACCTCAACATTAAAAAACACCAAAAGATTCAACATAAACCTCAACAATGAATAACACCGAAAAAATTAAACAACAACCTCAACTTTGAAAAACACCAACAACTTCAACTGCAAGCTCAACTTTGAATAATACAAATATGATCAAAAAAAACCATTGATAACACCAATGAATTCAACAACCTCAACATTGAATATCACCAACAAATTCAACAACAACCTCAACAATGAAAAACACCAACAAATTCAACAAAAACCTCAACAATGAAAAACACCGAAAGATTCACCAACAACCTCAACATTCAAAAAAACCAACAAACTCAACAGAAACCTCAACAATGAAAAACACCAAATAATGCATCAACAACCTCAACATTCAAAAACAACAAAAAATTCAACAAAAACCTCAACAATGAAAAACAACGAAAAATTCAACAACAACCTCAACTTTCAACAACACCAACAACTTCAACAACCTCAACATTGAAAAACACCAACAATTTCAACTGCAACCTCAACTTTGAAAAATAGAAAAATGATCAAAAAAAACCATTGATAACACCAATGAATTCAACAACCTCAACATTCAAAATCACCTACAAATTCAACAACAACCTCAGCAATGAAAAACATCAAAAAATGCAACAACAACCTCAACATTGAAAATCACCAACAAATTCAACAACAACCTCAACTTTGAAAAACACCAACAAATTCAAAAACCTCAACATGGAAAAACAACAACAAATTGAACCAGAACCTCAATATTGAAAATCACCAACAAATTCAACAACAACCTCAACAATGAAAAACACAAACAATTTCAACAAAAACCTCAACAATGAAAAACACCAAAAAATTCAACAACAACCTCAACATTGAAAATCACCAACAAATTCAACAAAAACCTCAACAATGAAAAACACCAAAAAATTCAACAACAACCTCAACTTTGAAAAACACCAACAAATTCAACAACCTCAACATTGCAAAACAACAACAATTTCAACTGCAACCTCAACTTTGAAAAATACAAAAAAGATTTTAAAAAACCATTGATAACACCAATAATTTCAATAACATCAACTTTGAAAAACACCAACAAATTCAACCACAACCTCAACATTGAAAATCACCAACAAAGTCAACAACAAACTCAACAATGAAAAACACCAACAAATTCAACAAAAATCTCAACAATGAAAAACACCAACAAATTCAACAACAAACTCAGCTTTGAAAAACACAAACAAATTCAACAACCTCAACATTGAAAAACACCAACAAATTCAACAACAACCTCAACTTTCAAAAATACAAAAAGGTTCAACAAAATAAAAATTGATAACAACAACAAATTCAACAACAACCTCAATATTGAAAATCACCAACAAATTTAACACCAACCTCAACAATGAAAAACATCAAACAATTCAACAACAACATCAACATTCAAAAACACCAAGAAATTCAACAACAACCTCATCAATGAAAAACACCAAAAAATTCATCAACAACCTCAACATTCAAAAAGAGCAACAAATTCAACAAAAACCTCAACAATTAATGACACCAAAAAATTCAACAACAACGTCAACCTTGAAAAATACCAATAAATTCAACAAACTCAACAATGAAAAACATCAACAAATTCAACAACAAACTCAACATTGAAAATCAACAAATAATTCAACAACAACCTCAACATTGAAAAACTCCAACAATTTCAGCAACAACCTCAACAATGAAAATCACCAAAAAATTCAACAACAAACTCAACATTGAAAATCACCAACAAATTCAACAACAACATCAACTTTGAAAAACACCAACAAATTCAAAAACCTCAACATGGAAAAACACCAACAAATTCAACCACAACCTCAACATTGAAAATCCCCAACAAATTCAACAACAACCTCAACAATGAAAAACACCAACAAATTGAACAAAAACCTCAACAACGAAAATCACCGAAAGATTCATCAACAACCTCAACATTCAAAAGTACCAACAAATTCAACAGAAACCACAACAATGAAAACTACCTAAAAACTCAACAACAACCTCATCAATGAATATCACCAACAAATTCAACAACAACCTCAACAATGAAAAACACCAAATAATGCATCAACAACCTCAACATTCAAAAACAACAAAAAATTCAACAAAAACATCAACAATGAAAAACACCGAAAAATTCAACAACAACCTCAACTTTCAACAACACCAACAACTTCAACAACCTCAACATTGAAAAACACCAACAATTTCAACTGCAACCTCAACTTTGAAAAATAGAAAGTGATCAAAAAATACCATTAATAACACCAATGAATTCAACAACCTCAACATTGAAAATCACCAACAAATTCAACAACAACCTCAGCAATGAAAAACATCAAAAAATGCAACAAAAACCTCAACATTGAAAATCACCAATAAATTCAACAACAACCTATATACTGAAAATCACCAACTAATTTAACAACAACCTCAACCATGAAAAACATCAAACAATTCAACAACAACCTCAACATTCAAAAACAGCAACAAATTCAACAACAACCTCATCAATGAAAAACACCAAAAAATTCATCAACAACCTCAACATTCAAAAACAGCAACAAATTCAACAAAAACCTCAACAATTAAAAACACCAAAAAATTCAACAACAACGTCAACTTTGAAAAATACCAATAAATTCAACAACCTCAATAATTAAAAACACCAACAAATTCAATAAAAACCTCAACAATGAAAAACATCAAATAATGCATCAACAACCTCAACATTCAAAAACAACAAAAAATTCAACAAAAACCTCAACAATGAAAAACACCGAAAAATTCAACAACAAACTCAACATTGAAAATCACCAACAAATTCAAACAAAACCTCAACATTGAAAATCACCAACAAATTCAACAACAACCTCAAAAATGAAAAACACCTAAAAATTCAACAACAACCTCAACTTTGAAAAACACCAACAACTTCAACAACCTCAACATTGAAAAACACCAACAAATTCAACTGCAAGCTCAACTTTGAAAAATACAAAAATGATCAAAAAAAACCATTCATAACACCAATGAATTCAACAACCTCAACATTGAAAATCACCAACAGATTCAACAACAACCTCAACAATGAAAAACACCAACAAATTCAACAAAAACCTCAACAATGAAAAACACCGAAAGATTCATCAACCACCTCAACATTCAAAAAACCCAACAAACTCAACAGAAATCTCAACAATGAAAAACACCTAAAAATTCAACAACAACCACAACATTGAAAATCACCATCAAATTCAACAACAACCTCAAGAATGAATAACACCAAATAATGCATCAACGACCTCAACATTCAAAAACAACAAAAAATTCAACAAAAACCTCAACAATGAAAAACACCGAAAAATTCAACAACAACCTCAACTTTCAACAATACCAACAACTTCACCAACCTCAACATTGAAAAACACAAACAATTTCAACTGCAACCTCAACTTTGAAACATAGAAAAATGATCAAAGAAACCATTGATAACACCAATGAAATCAACAACCTCAACATTGAAAATCACCAACAAATTCAACAACAACCTCAGCAATGAAAAACATCAAAAAATGCAACAACAACCTCAACATTGAAAATCACCAACAAATTCATCAACAACCTCAACTTTGAAAAACACCAACAAATTCAAAAACCTCAACATGGAAAAACAACAACAAATTGAACCAGAACCTCAATATTGAAAATCACCAACAAATTCAACAACAACCTCAACAATGAAAAACACAAACAATTTCAACAAAAACCTCAACAATGAAAAACACCAAAAAATTCATCAACAACCTCAACATTCAAAATCGCTAACAAATTCAACAAAAACCTCAACAATGAAAAACACCAAAAAATTCAACAACAACCTCAACATTGAAAATCACCAACAAATTCAACAAAAACCTCAACAATGAAAAACACCAACAAATTCAACAACAACCTCAACTTTGAAAAACACCAACAAATTCAACAAACTCAACATTGCAAAACAACAACAATTTCAACTGCAACCTCAACTTTGAAAAATACAAAAAAGATTTAAATAAACCATTGATAACACCAATAATTTCAACAACATCAACTTTGAAAAGCACCAACAAATTCAACCACAACCTCAACATTGAAAATCACCAACAAAGTCAACAACAACCTCAACAATGAAAAACACCAACAAATTCAACAAAAACCTCAACAATGAAAAACACCAAAAATTCAACAACAAACTCAGCTTTGAAAAGCACAAACAAATTCAACAACCTCAACATTGAAAAACCCCAGCAAATTCAACAACAACCTCAACTTTCAAAAATTCAAAAAGGTTCAACAAAATAAAAATTGATAACAACAACAAATTCAACAGCAACCTCAATATTGAAAATCACCAACAAATTTAACAACAACCTCAACAATGAAGAACATCAAACAATTCAACAACAACCTCAACATTCAGAAACAGCAACAAATTCAACAACAACCTCATCAATGAAAAACACCAAAAAATTCATCAACAACCTCAACATTCAAAAACAGCAACAAATTCAACAAAAACCTAAACAATTAATAACACCAAAAAATTCAACAACAACGTCAACCTTGAAAAATACCAATAAATACAACAAACTCAACAATGAAAAACACCAACAAATTCAACAACAAACTAAACATTGAAAATCACCAAAAAATTCAACAACAACCTCAACATTGAAAAACTCCAACAATTTCAGCAACAACCTCAACAATGAAAAACACCAAAAAATTCAACAACAAACTCAACATTGAAAATCACCAACAAATTCAACAACAGCATCAACTTTGAAAACCAACAACAAATTCAAAAACCTCAACATGGAAAAACACCAACAAATTCAACCACAACCACAACATTGAAAATCACCAACAAATTCAACAAAAACCTCAACAATGAAAAACACCAAATAATGCATCATCAACCTCAACATTCAAAAACAACAAAATATTCAACAAAAACCTCAACAATGAAATACACCGAAAAATTCAACAACAACCTCAACTTTCAACAACACCAACAACTTCAACAACCTCAACATTTAAAAACACCAACAATTTCAACTGCAACCTCAACTTTGAAAAATAGAAAAATGATCAAAAAAAACCATTAATAACACCAATGAATTCAACAACCTCAACATTGAAAATCACCAACAAATTCAACAACAACCTCAGCAATGAAAAACATCAAAAAATGCATCAACAACCTCAACATTGAAAATCACCAATAAATTCAACAACAACCTATATATTGAAAATCACCAACTAATTTAACAACAACCTCAACAATGAAAAACATCAAACAATTCACCAACAACCTCAACATTCAAAAACAGCAACAAATTCAACAACAACCTCATCAATGAAAAACACCAAAAAATTCATCAACAACCTCAACATTCAAAAACAGCAACAAATTCAACAAAAACCTCAACAATTAAAAACACCAAAAAATTCAACAACAACGTCAACGTTGAAAAATACCAATAAATTCAACAACCTCAATAATTAAAAACACCAACAAATTCAATAAAAACCTCAACAATGAAAAACATCAAATAATGCATCAACAACCTCAACATTCAAAAACAACAAAAAATTCAACAAAAACCTCAACAATGAAAAACACCAAAAAATTCAACAACAAACTGAACATTGAAAATCACCAACAAATTCAGCAACAACATCAACTTTGAAAAACACCAACAAATTCAAAAACCGCAACATGGAAAAACACCAACAAATTCAACCAAAACCTCAACTTTGAAAATCACCAACAAATTCAACAACAACCTCAAAAATGAAAAACACCTAAAAATTCAACAACAACCTCAACTTTGAAAAACACCAACAGCTTCAACAACCTCAACATTGAAAAACACCAACAAATTCAACTGCAAGCTCAACTTTGAAAAATACAAAAATGATCAAAAAAAGCCATTCATAACACCAATGAATTCAACAACCTCAACATTGAAAATCACCAACAGATTCAACAACAACCTCAACAATGAAAAACACCAACAAATTCAACAAAAACCTCAACAATGAAAAACACCGAAAGATTCATCAACAACCTCAACATTTCAAAAAACCAACAAACTCAACAGAAACCTCAACAATGAAAAACACCTAAAAATTCAACAACAACCACAACATTGAAAATCACCATCAAATTCAACAACAACCTCAAGAATGAATAACACCAAATAATGCATCAACGACCTCAACATTCAAAAACAACAAAAAATTCAACAAAAACCTCAACAATGAAAAACACCGAAAATTTCAACAACAACCTCAACTTTCAACAGCACCAACAACTTCAACAACCTCAGCATTGAAAAGCACCAACAATTTCAACTGCAACCTCAACTTTGAAACATAGAAAAATGATCAAAAAAACCATTGATAACACCAATGAATTCAACAACCTCAACATTGAAAATCACCAACAAATTCAACAACAACCTCAGCAATGAAAAACATCAAAAAATGCAACAACAACCTCAACATTGAAAATCACCAACAAATTCAACAACAACCTCAACTTTGAAAAACACCAACAAATTCAAAAACCTCAACATGGAAAAACAACAACAAATTGAACCAGAACCTCAATATTGAAAATCACCAACAAATTCAACAACAACCTCAACAATGAAAAACACAAACAATTTCAACAAAAACCTCAACAATGAAAAACACCAAAAAATTCATCAACAACCTCAACATTCAAAATCGCTAACAAATTCAACAAAAACCTCAACAATGAAAAACACCAAAAAATTCAACAACAACCTCAACATTGAAAATCACCAACAAATTCAACAAAAACCTCAACAATGAAAAACACCAAAAAATTCAACAACAACCTCAACTTTGAAAAACACCAACAAATTCAACAACCTCAGCATTGCAAAACAACAACAATTTCAACTGCAACCTCAACTTTGAAAAATACAAAAAAGATTTAAAAAAACCATTGATAACACCAATAATTTCAACAACATCAACTTTGAAAAGCACCAACAAATTCAACCACAACCTCAACATTGAAAATCACCAACAAAGTCAACAACAACCTCAACAATGAAAAACACCAACAAATTCAACAAAAACCTCAACAATGAAAAACACCAAAAATTCAACAACAAACTCAGCTTTGAAAAGCACAAACAAA
The DNA here is from genome assembly GCF_964194155.1 of Cetorhinus maximus. Taxonomy (NCBI): domain Eukaryota; kingdom Metazoa; phylum Chordata; class Chondrichthyes; order Lamniformes; family Cetorhinidae; genus Cetorhinus; species Cetorhinus maximus. The sequence goes on along the minus strand of NW_027596110.1, from coordinate 518,294 downwards.
TTCAACAACCACAACATTGAAAAACCCCAGCAAATTCAACAACAACCTCAACTTTCAAAAATTCAAAAAGGTTCAACAAAATAAAAATTGATAACAACAACAAATTCAACAGCAACCTCAACATTGAAAATCACCAACAAATTCAACAACAACCTCAGCAATGAAAAACATCAAAAAATGCAACAACAACCTCAACATTGAAAATCACCAATAAATTCAACAACAACCTATATATTGAAAATCACCAACTAATTTAACAACAACCTCAACAATGAAAAACATCAAACAATTCACCAACAACCTCAACATTCAAAAACAGCAACAAATTCAACAACAACCTCATCAATGAAAAACACCAAAAAATTCATCAACAACCTCAACATTCAAAAACAGCAACAAATTCAACAAAAACCTCAACAATTAATAACATCAAAAAATTCAACAACAACGTCAACCTTGAAAAATACCAATAAATTTAACAAACTCAACAATGAAAAACACCAACAAATTCAACAACGAACTAAACATTGAAAATCACCAAAAAATTCAACAACAACCTCAACATTGAAAAACTCCAACAATTTCAGCAACAACCTCAACAATGAAAAACACCAGAAAATTCAACAAGAAACTCAACATTGAAAATCACCAACAAATTCAACAACAGCATCAACTTTGAAAAACACCAACAAATTCAAAAACCTCAACATGGAAAAACACCAACAAATTCAACCACAACCTCAACATTGAAAATCACCAACAAATTCAACAACAACCTCAACAATGAAAAACACCAACAAATTGAACAAAAACCTCAACAACGAAAATCACCGAAAGATTCATCAACAACCTCAACATTCAAAAGTACCAACAAATTCAACAGAAAACACAACAATGAAAACCACCTAAAAACTCAACAACAACCTCATCATTGAAAATCACCAACAAATTCAACAACAACCTCAACAATGAAAAACACCAAATAATGCATCATCAACCTCAACATTCAAAAACAACAAAAAATTCAACAAAAACCTCAACAATGAAATACACCGAAAAATTCAACAACAACCTCAACTTTCAACAACACCAACAACTTCAACAACCTCAACATTTAAAAACACCAACAATTTCAACTGCAACCTCAACTTTGAAAAATAGAAAAATGATCAAAAAAAACCATTAATAACACCAATGAATTCAACAACCTCAACATTGAAAATCACCAACAAATTCAACAACAACCTCAGCAATGAAAAACATCAAAAAATGCAACAACAACCTCAACATTGAAAATCACCAATAAATTCAACAACAACCTATATATTGAAAATCACCAACTAATTTAACAACAACCTCAACCATGAAAAACATCAAACAATTCAACAACAACCTCAACATTCAAAAACAGCAACAAATTCAACAACAACCTCATCAATGAAAAACACCAAAAAATTCATCAACAACCTCAACATTCAAAAACAGCAACAAATTCAACAAAAACCTCAACAATTAAAAACACCAAAAAATTCAACAACAACCTCAACTTTGAAAAACACCAACAAATTCAACAACCTCAGCATTGCAAAACAACAACAATTTCAACTGCAACCTCAACTTTGAAAAATACAAAAAAGATTTAAAAAAAACCATTGATAACACCAATAATTTCAACAACATCAACTTTGAAAAGCACCAACAAATTCAACCACAACCTCAACATTGAAAATCACCAACAAAGTCAACAACAACCTCAACAATGAAAAACACCAACAAATTCAACAAAAACCTCAACAATGAAAAACACCAAAAATTCAACAACAAACTCAGCTTTGAAAAGCACAAACAAATTCAACAACCACAACATTGAAAAACCCCAGCAAATTCAACAACAACCTCAACTTTCAAAAATTCAAAAAGGTTCAACAAAATAAAAATTGATAACAACAACAAATTCAACAGCAACCTCAATATTGAAAATCACCAACAAATTTAACAACAACCTCAACAATGAAGAACATCAAACAATTCAACAACAACCTCAACATTCAGAAACAGCAACAAATTCAACAACAACCTCATCAATGAAAAACACCAAAAAATTCATCAACAACCTCAACATTCAAAAACAGCAACAAATTCAACAAAAACCTCAACAATTAATAACATCAAAAAATTCAACAACAACGTCAACCTTGAAAAATACCAATAAATTTAACAAACTCAACAATGAAAAACACCAACAAATTCAACAACGAACTAAACATTGAAAATCACCAAAAAATTCAACAACAACCTCAACATTGAAAAACTCCAACAATTTCAGCAACAACCTCAACAATGAAAAACACCAGAAAATTCAACAAGAAACTCAACATTGAAAATCACCAACAAATTCAACAACAGCATCAACTTTGAAAAACAACAACAAATTCAAAAACCTCAACATGGAAAAACACCAACAAATTCAACCACAACCTCAACATTGAAAATCACCAACAAATTCAACAACAACCTCAACAATGAAAAACACCAACAAATTGAACAAAAACCTCAACAACGAAAATCACCGAAAGATTCATCAACAACCTCAACATTCAAAAGTACCAACAAATTCAACAGAAAACACAACAATGAAAACCACCTAAAAACTCAACAACAACCTCATCATTGAAAATCACCAACAAATTCAACAACAACCTCAACAATGAAAAACACCAAATAATGCATCATCAACCTCAACATTCAAAAACAACAAAAAATTCAACAAAAACCTCAACAATGAAATACACCGAAAAATTCAACAACAACCTCAACTTTCAACAACACCAACAACTTCAACAACCTCAACATTTAAAAACACCAACAATTTCAACTGCAACCTCAACTTTGAAAAATAGAAAAATGATCAAAAAAAACCATTAATAACACCAATGAATTCAACAACCTCAACATTGAAAATCACCAACAAATTCAACAACAACCTCAGCAATGAAAAACATCAAAAAATGCAACAACAACCTCAACATTGAAAATCACCAATAAATTCAACAACAACCTATATATTGAAAATCACCAACTAATTTAACAACAACCTCAACAATGAAAAACATCAAACAATTCAACAACAACCTCAACATTCAAAAACACCAACAAATTCAACAACAACCTCATCAATGAAAAACACCAAAAAATTCATCAACAACCTCAACATTCAAAAACAGCAACAAATTCAACAAAAACCTCAACAATTAAAAACACCAAAAAATTCAACAACAACGTCAACTTTGAAAAATACCAATAAATTCAACAACCTCAATAATGAAAAACACCAACAAATTCAATAAAAACCTCAACAATGAAAAACATCAAATAATGCATCAACAACCTCAACATTCAAAAACAACAAAAAATTCAACAAAAACCCCAACAATGAAAAACACCGAAAAATTCAACAACAAACTCAACATTGAAAAACACCAACAAATTCAACAAAAACCTCAACAATGAAAAACACCAACAAATTCAACAACAAACTCAGCTTTGAAAAACACAAACAAATTCAGCAACCTCAACATTGAAAATCACCAACAAATTCAACAACAACCTCAACTTTCAAAAATACAAAAAGGTTCAACAAAATAATAATTGATAACAACAACAAATTCAACAACAACCTCAATATTGATAATCACCAACAAATTTAACAACAACCTCAACCATGAAAAACATCAAACAATTCAACAACAACAGCAACATTCAAAAACACCAACAAATTCAACAACAACCTCATCAATGAAAAACACCAAAAAATTCATCAACAACCTCAACATTCAAAAACAGCAACAAATTCAACAAAAACCTCAACAATTAAAAACACCAAAAAATTCAACAACAACGTCAACTTTGAAAAATACCAATAAATTCAACAACCTCAATAATGAAAAACACCAACAAATTCAACAAAAACCTCAACAATGAAAAACATCAAATAATGCATCAACAACCTCAACATTCAAAAACAACAAAAAATTCAACAAAAACCTCAACAATGAAAAACAACGAAAAATTCAACAACAAACTCAACATTGAAAAACACCAACAAATTCAACAATAACCTCATCAATGAAAAACACCAAAAAATTCATCAACAACCTCAACATTCAAAAACAGCAACAAATTCAACAAAAACCTCAACAATTAAAAACACCAAAAAATTCAACAACAACGTCAACTTTGAAAACTACCAATAAATTCAACAACCTCAATAATTAAAAACACCAACAAATTCAACAAAAACCTCAACAATGAAAAACATCAAATAATGCATCAACAACCTCAACATTCAAAAAAAAAAAAAATTCAACAAAAACCTCAACAATGAAAAACACCGAAAAATTCAACAACAAACTCAACATTGAAAATCACCAACAAATTCAACAACAACCACAACAATGAAAAACACCAACAAATTCAACAAAAACCTCAACAAGGAAAAACACCGAAAGATTCATCAACAACCTCAACATTGAAAAACACCAACAAATTCAACAGAAACCACAACAATGAAAAACACCTAAAAATTCAACAACAACCTCAACATTGAAAGTCACCAACAAATTCAACAAAAACCTCAACAATGAAAAGCACCAAATAATGCATCAACAACCTCAACATTCAAAAACACCAAAAGATTCAACAAAAACCTCAACAATGAAAAACACCTAAAAAATTAAACAACAACCTCAACTTTGAAAAACACCAACAACTTCAACAACCTCAACGTTGAAAAACACCAACAAATTCAACTGCAAGCTCAACTTTGAAAAATACAAAAATGATCAAAAAAAACATTGATAACACCAATGAATTCAACAACCTCAACATTGAATATCACCAACAAATCCAATATCAACCTCAACAATGAAAAACACCAACAAATTCAACAAAAACCTCAACAATGAAAAACACCGAAAGATTCACCAACAACCCCAACATTTAAAAAAACCAACAAACTCAACAGAAACCACAACAATGAAAAACACCTAAAAATTCAACAACAACCACAACATTGAAAATCACCAACAAATTCAACAACAACCTCAACAATGAAAAACACCAAATAATGCATCAACAACCTCAACATTCAAAAACAACAAAAAATTCAACAAAAACCTCAACAATGAAAAACACCGAAAAATTCAACAACAACCTCAACTTTCAACAACACCAACAATTTCAACAACCTCAACATTGAAAAACACCAACAATTTCAACTGCAACCTCAACTTTGAAAAATAAAAAAATGATCAAAAAAAACCATTGATAACACCAATGAATTCAACAACCTCAACATTCAAAATCACCAACAAATTCAACAACAACCTCAGCAATGAAAAACATCAAAAAATGCAACAACAACCTCAACATTGAAAATCACCAACAAATTCAACAACAACCTCAACTTTGAAAAACACCAACAAATTCAAAAACCTCAACATGGAAAAACAACAACAAATTGAACCAGAACCTCAATATTCAAAATCACCAACAAATTCAACAACAACCTCAACAATGAAAAACACAAACAATTTCAACAAAAACCTCAACAATGAAAAACACCAAAAAATTCATCAACAACCTCAACATTCAAAAACGCTAACAAATTCAACAAAACCCTCAACAATGAAAACCACCAAAAAATTCAACAACAACCTCAACATTGAAAATCACCAACCATTTCAACAAAAACCTCAACAATGAAAAACACCAAAAAATTCAACAACAACCTCAACTTTGAAAAACACCAACAAATTCAACAACCTCAACATTGCAAAACAACAACAATTTCAACTGCAACCTCAACTTTGAAAAGTACAAAAAAGATTTAAAAAAAACATTGATAACACCAATAATTTCAACAACATCAACTTTGAAAAACACCAACAAATTCAACCACAACCTCAACATTGAAAATCACCAACAAAGTCAACAACAAACTCAACAATGAAAAACACCAACAAATACAACAAAAACCTCAACAATGAAAAACACCAACAAATTCAACAACAAACTCAGCTTTGAAAAACGCAAACAAATTCAACAACCTCAACATTGAAAAACACCAGCAAATTCAATAACAACCTCAACTTTCAAAAATACAAAAAGGTTCAACAAAATAAAATTGATAACAACAGCAAATTCAACAACAACCTCAATATTGAAAATCACCAACTAATTTAACAACAACCTCAACAATGAAAAACATCAAACAATTCAACAACAACCTCAACATTCAAAAACACCAACAAATTCAACAACAACCTCATCAATGAAAAACACCAAAAAAATCGTCAACAACCTCAACATTCAAAAACAGCAACAAATTCAACAAAAACCTCAACAATTAATAACACCAAAAAATTCAAGAACAACGTCAACCTTGAAAAATACCAATAAATTCAACAAACTCAACAATGAAAAACACCAACAAATTCAACAACAAACTAAACATTGAAAATCACCAAAAAATTCAACAACAACCTCAACATTGAAAAACTCCAACAATTTCAGCAACAACCTCAACAATAAAATCACCAAAAAATTCAACAACAAACTCAACATTGAAAATCAACACCAAATTCAACAACAACATCAACTTTGAAAAACACCAACAAATTCAAAAACCTCAACATGGAAAAACACCAACAAATTCAACCACAACCTCAACATTGAAAATCACCAACAAATTCAACAACAACCTCAACAATGAAAAACACCAACAAATTGAACAAAAACCTCAACAACGAAAATCACCGAAAGATTCATCAACAACCTCATCATTCAAAAGTACCAACAAATTCAACAGAAACCACAACAATGAAATACACCTAAAAACTCAACAACAACCTCATCATTGAAAATCACCAACAAATTCAACAACAACCTCAACAATGAAAAACACCAAATAATGAATCATCAACCTCAACATTCAAAAACAACAAAAAATTCAACAAAAACCTCAACAATGAAAAACACCGAAAAATTCAACAACAACCTCAACTTTCAACAACACCAACAACTTCAACAACCTCAACATTGAAAAACACCAACAATTTCAACTGCAACCTCAACTTTGAAAAATAGAAAAATGATCAAAAAAAACCATTAATAACACCAATGAATTCAACAACCTCAACATTGAAAATCACCAACAAATTCAACAACAACCTCAGCAATGAAAAACATCGAAAAATGCAACAACAACCTCAGCTTTGAAAATCACCAATAAATTCAACAACAACCTATATATTGAAAATCACCAACTAATTTAACAACAACCTCAACAATGAAAAACATCAAACAATTCAACAACAACCTCAACATTCAAAAACAGCAACAAATTCAACAACAACCTCATCAATGAAAAACACCAAAAAATTCATCAACATCCTCAACATGCAAAAACAGCAACAAATTCAACAGAAACCTCAACAATTAAAAACACCAAAAAATTCAACAACAACGTCAACTTTGAAAAATACCAATAAATTCAACAACCTCAATAATGAAAAACACCAACAAATTCAATAAAAACCTCAACAATGAAAAACATCAAATAATGCATCAATAACCTCAACATTCAAAAACAACAAAAAATTCAACAAAAACCTCAACAATGGAAAACACCGAAAAATTCAACAACACACTCAACATTGAAAATCAACAAAAAATTCAACAACAACCTCAACATTGAAAAACTTCAACAATTTCAACAACAACCTCAACAATGAAAAACACGAAAAAATTCAACTACAAACTCAACATTGAAAATCACCAACAAATTCAACAACAACATCAACTTTGAAAAACACCAACAAATTCAAAAACCTCAACATGGAAAAACACCAAGAAATTCAACCACAACCTCAACATTGAAAATCACCAACAAATTCAACAACAACCTCAACAATGAAAAATACCTAAAAATTCAACAACAACCTCAACATTGAAAGTCACCAACAAATTCAACAACAACCTCAACTTTGAAAAACACCAACAAATTCAAAAACCTCAACATGGAAAAACAACAACAAATTGAACCAGAACCTCAATATTGAAAATCACCAACAAATTCAACAACAACCTCAACAATGAAAAACACATACAATTTCAACAAAAACCTCAACAATGAAAAGCACCAAATAATGCATCAACAACCTCAACATTCAAAAACACCAAAAGATTCAACCAAAACCTCAACAATGAAAAATACCGAAAAAATTAAACAACAACCTCAACTTTGAAAAACACCAACAACTTCAACAACCTCAACGTTGAAATACACCAACAAATTCAACTGCAAGCTCAACTTTGAAAAATACAAAAATGATCAAAAAATACCATTGATAACACCAATGAATTCAACAACCTCAACATTGAATATCACCAACAAATTCAATATCAACCTCAACAATGAAAAACACCAACAAATTCAACAAAAACCTCAACAATGAAAAACACCGAAAGATTCACCAACAACCTCAACATTCAAAAAAACCAACAAACTCAACAGAAACCACAACAATGAAAAACACCTAAAAATTCAACAACAACCACAACATTGAAAATCACCAACAAATTCAACAACAACCTCAACAATGAAAAACACCAAATAATGCATCAACAACCTCAACATTCAAAAACAACAAAAAATTCAACAAAAACCTCAACAATGAAAAACACCGAAAAATTCAACAACAACCTCAACTTTCAACAACACCAACAACTTCAACAACCTCAACATTGAAAAACACCAACAATTTCAACTGCAACCTCAACTTTGAAAAATAGAAAAATGATCAAAAAAAACCATTGATAACACCAATGAATTCAACAACCTCAACATTCAAAATCACCAACAAATTCAACAACAACCTCAGCAATGAAAAACATCAAAAAATGCAACAACAACCTCAACATTGAAAATCACCAACAAATTCAAAAACCTCAACATGGAAAAACAACAACAAATTGAACCAGAACCTCAATATTGAAAATCACCAACAAATTCAACGACAACCTCAACAATGAAAAACACAAACAATTTCAACAAAAACCTCAACAATGAAAAGCACCAAATAATGCATCAACAACCTCAACATTCAAAAACACCACAAGATTCAACAAAAACCTCAACAATGAAAAACACCGAAAAAATTAAACAACAACCTCAACATTGAAAAACACCAACAACTTCAACAACCTCAACGTTGAAAAACACCAACAAATTCAACTGCAAGCTCAACTTTGAAAAATACAAAAATGATCAAAAAAAACCATTCATAACACCAATGAATTCAACAACCTCAACATTGAAAATCACCAACAAATTCAACAACAACCTCAGCAATGAAAAACATCAAAAAATGCAACAACAACCTCAACATTGAAAATCACCAACAAATTCAACAACAACCTCAACTTTGAAAAACACCAACAAATTCAAAAACCTCAACATGGAAAAACAACAACAAATTGAACCAGAACCTCAATATTGAAAATCACCAACAAATTCAACAACAACCTCAACAATGAAAAACACAAACAATTTCAACAAATACCTCAACAATGAAAAACACCAAAAAATTCATCAACAACCTCAACATTCAAAACCGCTAACAAATTCAACAAAAACCTCAACAATGAAAAACACCAAAAAATTCAACAACAACCTCAACATTGAAAATCACCAACAAATTCAACAAAAACCTCAACAATCAAAAACACCAAAAAATTCAACAACAACCTCAACTTTGAAAAATACCAACAAATTCAACAACCTCAACATTGCAAAACACCAACAATTTCAACTGCAACCTCAACTTTGAAAAATACAAAAAAGATTTAAAAAAAACCATTGATAACACCAATAATTTCAACAACATCAACTTTGAAAAACACCAACAAATTCAACCACAACCTCAACATTGAAAATCACCAACAAAGTCAACAACAACCTCAACAATGAAAAACACCAAAAATTCAACAACAAACTCAGCTTTGAAAAGCACAAACAAATTCAACAACCTCAACATTGAAAAACCCCAGCAAATTCAACAACAACCTCAACTTTCAAAAATACAAAAAGGTTCAACAAAATAAAAATTGATAACAACAACAAATTCAAAAACAACCTCAATATTGAAAATCACCAACAAATTTAACAACAACCTCAACAATGAAAAACATCAAACAATTCAACAACAACCTCAACATTCAGAAACAGCAACAAATTCAACAACAACCTCATCAATGAAAAAGACCAAAAAATTCATCAACAACCTCAATATTCAAAAACAGCAACAAATTCAACAAAAACCTCAACAATTAATAACACCAAAAAATTCAACAACAACGTCAACCTTGAAAAATACCAATAAATTCAACAAACTCAACAATGAAAAACACCAACAAATTCAACAACAAACTCAACATTGAAAATCACCAAAAAATTCAACAACAACCTCAACATTGAAAAACTCCAACAATTTCAGCAACAACCTCAACAATGAATAACACCAAAAAATTCAACAACAAACTCAACATTGAAAATCACCAAAAAATTCAACAACAACATCAACTTTGAAAAACACCAACAAATTCAAAAACCTCAACATGGATAAATACCAACAAATTCAACCACAACCTCAACATTGAAAATCACCAACAAATTCAACAACAACCTCAACAATGAAAAACACCAACAAATTGAACAAAAACCTCAACAACGAAAATCACCGAAAGATTCATAAACAACCTCAACATTCAAAAGTAGCAACAAATTCAACAGAAACCACAACAATGATAAGCACCTAAATACTCAACAACAACCTCATCATTGAAAATCACCAACAAATTCAACAACAACCTCAACAATGAAAAACACCAAATAATGCATCAACAACCTCAACATTCAAAAACAACAAAAACTTCAACAAAAACCTCAACAATGAAAAACACCGTAACATTCAACAACAACCTCAACTTTCAACAACACCAACAACTTCAACAACATCAACATTGAAAAACACCAACAATATCAACTGCAACCTCAACTTTGAAAAATAGAAAAATGATCAAAGAAAACCATTAATAACACCAATGAATTCAACAACCTCAACATTGAAAATCACCAACAAATTCAACAACAACCTCAGCAATGAAAAACATCAAAAAATGCAACAACAACCTCAACATTGAAAATCAACAATAAATTCAACAACAACCTATATGTTGAAAATCACCAACTAATTTAACAACAACCTCAACAATGAAAAACATCAAACAATTCAACAACAACCTCAACATTCAAAAACAGCAACAAATTCAACAACAACCTCATCAATGAAAAACACCAAAAAATTCATCAACAACCTCAACATTCAAAAACAGCAACAAATTCAACAAAAACCTCAACAATTAATAACACCAAAAAATTCAACAACAACGTCAACCTTGAAAAATACCAATAAATTCAACAAACTCAACAATGAAAAACAACAACAAATTCAACAACAAACTCAACATTGAAGATCACCAACAAATTCAACAACAACATCAACTTTGAAAAACACCAACAAATTCAACAACCTCAACATGGAAAAATACCAACAAATTCAACCACAACCTCAACATTGAAAATCACCAACAAATTCAACAACAACCTCAACAATGAAAAACACCAACAAATTGAACAAAAACCTCAACAACGAAAATCACCGAAAGATTCATCAACAACCTCAACATTCAAAAGTACCAACAAATTCAACAGAAACCACAACAATGATAAACACCTAATAACTCAACAACAACCTCATCATTGAAAATCACCAACAAATTCAACAACAACCTCAACAATGAAAAGCACCAAATAATGCATCAACAACCTCAACATTCAAAAGCAACAAAAACTTCAACAAAAACCTCAACAATGAAAAACACCGAAAAATTCAACAACAACCTCAACTTTCAACAACACCAACAACTTCAACAACCTCAACATTGAAAAACACCAACAATATCAACTGCAATCTCAACTTTGAAAAATAGAAAAATGATCAAAGAAAACCATTAATAACACCAATGAATTCAACAACCTCAACATTGAAAATCACCAACAAATTCAACAACAACCTCAGCAATGAAAAACATCAAAAAATGCAACAACAACCTCAACATTGAAAATCACCAATAAATTCAACAACAACCTATATATTGAAAATCACCAACTAATTTAACAACAACCTCAACAATGAAAAACATCAAACAATTCAACAACAACCTCAACATTCAAAAACAGCAACAAATTCAACAACAACCTCATCAATGAAAAACACCAAAAAATTCATCAACAACCTCAACATCAAAAACAGCAACAAATTCAACAAAAACCTCAACAATTAAAAACACCAAAAAATTCAACAACAACGTCAACTTTGAAAAATACCAATAAATTCAACAACCTCAATAATGAAAAACACCAACAAATTCAATAAAAACCTCAACCATGAAAAACATCAAATAATGCATCAACAACCTCAACATTCAAAAACAACAAAAAATTCAACAAAAACCTCAACAATGAAAAACTCGGAAAAATTCAACAACAAACTCAACATTGAAAATCACCAACAAATTCAACAACAACATCAACTTTGAAAAACACCAACAAATTCAAAAACCTCAACATGGAAAAATACCAACAAATTCAGCCACAACCTCAACATTGAAAATCACCAACAAATTCAACAACAACCTCAACAATGAAAAATACCTAAAAATTCAGCAACAACCTCAACATTGAAAGTCACCAACAAATTCAACAGAAACCTCAACAATGAAAAGCACCAAATAATGCATCAACAACCTCAACATTCAAAAACAACAAAAAATTCAACAAAAACCTCAACAATGAAAAACACCGAAAAATTCAACAACAACCTCAACTTTCAACAACACCAACAACTTCAACAACCTCAACATTGAAAAACACCAACAATTTCAACTGCAACCTCAACTTTGAAAAATAGAAAAATGATCAAAAAAAACCATTGATAACACCAATGAATTCAACAACCTCAACATTGAAAATCACCAACAAATTCAACAACAACCTCAGCAATGAAAAACATCAAAAAATGCAACAACAACCTCAACATTGAAAATCACCAACAAATTCAACAACAACCTCAACTTTGAAAAACACCAACAAATTCAAAAACCTCAACATGGAAAAACAACAACAAATTGAACCAGAACCTCAATATTGAAAATCACCAACAAATTCAACAACAACCTCAACAATGAAAAACACAAACAATTTCAACAAAAACCTCAACAATGAAAAACACCAAAAAATTCATCAACAACCTCAACATTCAAAACCGCTAACAAATTCAACAAAAACCTCAACAATGAAAAACACCAAAAAATTCAACAACAACCTCAACATTGAAAATCACCAACAAATTCAACAAAAACTTCAACAATCAAAAACACCAAAAAATTCAACAACAACCTCAACTTTGAAAAAGACCAACAAATTCAACAACCTCAACATTGCAAAACACCAACAATTTCAACTGCAACCTCAACTTTGAAAAATACAAAATAGATTTAAAAAAACCATTGATAACACCAATAATTTCAACAACATCAACATTGAAAAACACCAACAAATTCAACCACAACCTCAACATTGAAAATCACCAACAAAGTCAACAACAACCTCAACAATGAAAAACACCAACAAATTCAACAAAAACCTCAACAATGAAAAACACCAAAAATTCAACAACAAACTCAGCTTTGAAAAGCACAAACAAATTCAACAACCTCAACATTGAAAAACCCCAGCAAATTCAACAACAACCTCAACTTTCAAAAATACAAAAAGGTTCAACAAAATAAAAATTGATAACAACAACAAATTCAACAACAACCTCAATATTGAAAATCACCAACAAATTTAACAACAACCTCAACAATGAAAAACATCAAACAATTCAACAACAACCTCAACATTCAGAAACAGCAACAAATTCAACAACAACCTCATCAATGAAAAACACCAAAAAATTCATCAACAACCTCAACATTCAAAAACAGCAACAAATTCAACAAAAACCTCAACAATTAATAACACCAAAAAATTCAACAACAACGTCAACCTTGAAAAATACCAATAAATTCAACAAACTCAACAATGAAAAACACCAACAAATTCAACAACAAACTCAACATTGAAAATCACCAAAAAATTCAACAACAACCTCAACATTGAAAAACTCCAACAATTTCAGCAACAACCTCAACAATGAATAACACCAAAAAATTCAACAACAAACTCAACATTGAAAATCACCAACAAATTCAACAACAACATCAACTTTGAAAAACACCAACAAATTCAAAAACCTCAACATGGATAAACACCAACAAATTCAACCACAACCTCAACATTGAAAATCACCAACAAATTCAACAACAACCTCAACAATGAAAAACACCAACAAATTGAACAAAAACCTCAACAACGAAAATCACCGAAAGATTCATCAACAACCTCAACATTCAAAAGTACCAACAAATTCAACAGAAACCACAACAATGATAAGCACCTAAAAACTCAACAACAACCTCATCATTGAAAATCACCAACAAATTCAACAACAACCTCAACAATGAAAAACACCAAATAATGCATCAACAACCTCAACATTCAAAAACAACAAAAACTTCAACAAAAACCTCAACAATGAAAAACACCGAAAAATTCAACAACAACCTCAACTTTCAACAACACCAACAACTTCAACAACCTCAACATTGAAAAACACCAACAATATCAACTGCAACCTCAACTTTGAAAAATAGAAAAATGATCAAAAAAAAACATTAATAACACCAATGAATTCAACAACCTCAACATTGAAAATCACCAACAAATTCAACAACAACCTCAGCAATGAAAAACATCAAAAAATGCAACAACAACCTCAACATTGAAAATCACCAATAAATTCAACAACAACCTATATATTGAAAATCCCCAACAAATTTAACAACAACCTCAACAATGAAAAACATCAAACAATTCAACAACAACCTCAACATTCAAAAACAGCAACAAATTCAACAACAACCTCATCAATGAAAAACACCAAAAAATTCATCAACAACCTCAACATTCAAAAACAGCAACAAATTCAACAAAAACCTCAACAATTAATAACACCACAAAATTCAACAACAACGTCAACCTTGAAAAATACCAATAAATTCAACAAACTCAACAATGAAAAACACCAACAAATTCAACAACAAACTCAACATTGAAAATCACCAATAAATTCAACAACAACCTCAACATTGAAAAACTCCAACAATTTCAGCAACAACCTCAACAATGAATAACACCAAAAAATTCAACAACAAACTCATCATTGAAGATCACCAACAAATTCAACAACAACATCAACTTTGAAAAACACCAACAAATTCAAAAACCTCAACATGGAAAAATACCAACAAATTCAACCACAACCTCAACATTGAAAATCACCAACAAATTCAACAACAACCTCAACAATGAAAAACACCAACAAATTGAACAAAAACCTCAACAACGAAAATCACCGAAAGATTCATCAACAACCTCAACATTCAAAAGTACCAACAAATTCAACAGAAACCACAACAATGATAAACACCTAATAACTCAGCAACAACCTCATCATTGAAAATCACCAACAAATTCAACAACAACCTCAACAATGAAAAGCACCAAATAATGCATCAACAACCTCAACATTCAAAAGCAACAAAAACTTCAACAAAAACCTCAACAATGAAAAACACCGAAAAATTCAACAACAACCTCAACTTTCAACAACACCAACAACTTCAACAACCTCAACATTGAAAAACACCAACAATATCAACTGCAACCTCAACTTTGAAAAATAGAAAAATGATCAAAGAAAACCATTAATAACACCAATGAATTCAACAACCTCAACATTGAAAATCACCAACAAATTCAACAACAACCTCAGCAATGAAAAACATCAAAAAATGCAACAACAACCTCAACATTGAAAATCACCAATAAATTCAACAACAACCTATATATTGAAAATCACCAACTAATTTAACAACAACCTCAACAATGAAAAACATCAAACAATTCAACAACAACCTCAACATTCAAAAACAGCAACAAATTCAACAACAACCTCATCAATGAAAAACACCAAAAAATTCATCAACAACCTCAACATCAAAAACAGCAACAAATTCAACAAAAACCTCAACAATTAAAAACACCAAAAAATTCAACAACAACGTCAACTTTGAAAAATACCAATAAATTCAACAACCTCAATAATGAAAAACACCAACAAATTCAATAAAAACCTCAACCATGAAAAACATCAAATAATGCATCAACAACCTCAACATTCAAAAACAACAAAAAATTCAACAAAAACCTCAACAATGAAAAACTCGGAAAAATTCAACAACAAACTCAACATTGAAAATCACCAACAAATTCAACAACAACATCAACTTTGAAAAACACCAACAAATTCAAAAACCTCAACATGGAAAAATACCAACAAATTCAACCACAACCTCAACATTGAAAATCACCAACAAATTCAACAACAACCTCAACAATGAAAAATACCTAAAAATTCAGCAACAACCTCAACATTGAAAGTCACCAACAAATTCAACAGAAACCTCAACAATGAAAAGCACCAAATAATGCATCAACAACCTCAACATTCAAAAACAACAAAAAATTCAACAAAAACCTCAACAATGAAAAACACCGAAAAATTCAACAACAACCTCAACTTTCAACAACACCAACAACTTCAACAACCTCAACATTGAAAAACACCAACAATTTCAACTGCAACCTCAACTTTGAAAAATAGAAAAATGATCAAAAAAACCATTGATAACACCAATGAATTCAACAACCTCAACATTCAAAAACAGCAACAAATTCAACAAAAACCTCAACAATTAAAAACACCAAAAAATTCAACAACAACGTCAACTTTGAAAAATACCAATGAATTCAACAACCTCAATAATGAAAAACACCAACAAATTCAATAAAAACCTCAACAATGAAAAACATCAAATAATGCATCAACAACCTCAACATTCAAAAACAACAAAAAATTCAACAAAAACCTCAACAATGGAAAACACCGAAAAATTCAACAACACACTCAACATTGAAAATCAACAAAAAATTCAACAACAACCTCAACAATGAAAAACACCGAAAAATTCAACAACAACCTCAACTTTCAACAACACCAACAACTTCAACAACCTCAACATTGAAAAACACCAACAATTTCAACTGCAACCTCAACTTTGAAAAATAGAAAAATGATCAAAAAAACCATTGATAACACCAATGAATTCAACAACCTCAACATTCAAAAACAGCAACAAATTCAACAAAAACCTCAACAATTAAAAACACCAAAAAATTCAACAACAACGACAACTTTGAAAAATACCAATAAATTCAACAACCTCAATAATGAATAACACCAACAAATTCAATAAAAACCTCAACAATGAAAAACATCAAATAATGCATCAACAACCTCAACATTCAAAAACAGCAACAAATTCAACAAAAACCTCAACAATTAAAAACACCAAAAAATTCAACAACAACGTCAACTTTGAAAAATACCAATAAATTCAACAACCTCAATAATGAAAAACACCAACAAATTCAATAAAAACCTCAACAATGAAAAACATCAAATAATGCATCAACAACCTCAACATTCAAAAACAACAATAAATTCAACAAAAACCTCAACAATGGAAAACACCGAAAAATTCAACAACACACTCAACATTGAAAATCAACAAAAAATTCAACAACAACCTCAACATTGAAAAACTCCAACAATTTCAACAACAACCTAAACAATGAAAAGCACCAAAAAATTCAACAACAAACTCAACATTGAAAATCACCAACAAATTCAACAACAACATCAACTTTGAAAAACACCAACAAATTCAAAAACCTCAACATGGAAAAACACCAAGAAATTCAACCACAACCTCAACATTGAAAATCACCAACAAATTCAACAACAACCTCAACAATGAAAAATACCTAAAAATTCAACAACAACCTCAACAATGAAAAGCACCAAATAATGCATCAACAACCTCAACATTCAAAAACACCAAAAGATTCAACAAAAACCTCAACAATGAAAAAAACCGAAAAAATTAAACAACAACCTCAACTTTGAAAAACACCAACAACTTCAACAACCTCAACATTGAAAAACACCAACAAATTCAACTGCAAGCTCAACATTGAAAAATACAAAAATGATCAAAAAGAACCGTTCATAACACCAATGAATTCAACAACCTCAACATTGAAAATCACCAACAAATTCAACAACAACCTCAGCAATGAAAAACATCAAAAAATGCAACAACAACCTCAACATTGAAAATCACCAACAAATTCAACAACAACCTCAACTTTGAAAAACACCAACAAATTCAAAAACCTCAACATGGAAAAACAACAACAAATTGAACCAGAACCTCAATATTGAAAATCACCAACAAATTCAACAACAACCTCAACAATGAAAAACACAAACAATTTCAACAAAAACCTCAACAATGAAAAACAACAAAAAATTCATCAACAACCTCAACATTCAAAACCGCTAACAAATTCAACAAAAACCTCAACAATGAAAAGCACCAAAAAATTCAACAACAACCTCAACATTGAAAATCACCAACAAATTCAACAAAAACCTCAACAATCAAAAACACCAAAAAATTCAACAACAACCTCAACTTTGAAAAATACCAACAAATTCAACAACCTCAACATTGCAAAACACCAACAATTTCAACTGCAACCTCAACTTTGAAAAATACAAAAACGATTTAAAAAAAACTAGAAAGTGATCAAAAAATACCATTAATAACACCAATGAATTCAACAACCTCAACATTGAAAATCACCAACAAATTCAACAACAACCTCAGCAATGAAAAACATCAAAAAATGCAACAACAACCTCAACATTGAAAATCACCAATAAATTCAACAACAACCTATATATTGAAAATCACCAACTAATTTAACAACAACCTCAACAATGAAAAACATCAAACAATTCAACAACAACCTCAACATTCAAAAACAGCAACAAATTCAACAACAACCTCATCAATGAAAAACACCAAAAAATTCATCAACAACCTCAACATTCAAAAACAGCAACAAATTCAACAAAAACCTCAACAATTAATAGCACCACAAAATTCAACAACAACGTCAACCTTGAAAAATACCAATAAATTCAACAAACTCAACAATGAAAAACACCAACAAATTCAACAACAAACTCAACATTGAAAATCACCAATAAATTCAACAACAACCTCAACATTGAAAAACTCCAACAATTTCAGCAACAACCTCAACAATGAATAACACCAAAAAATTTAGCAACAAACACAACATTGAAGATCACCAACAAATTCAACAACAACATCAACTTTGAAAAACACCAACAAATTCAAAAACCTCAACATGGAAAAATACCAACAAATTCAACCACAACCTCAACATTGAAAATCACCAACAAATTCAACAACAACCTCAACAATGAAAAACACCAACAAATTGAACAAAAACCTCAACAACGAAAATCACCGAGAGATTCATCAACAACCTCAACATTCAAAAGTACCAACAAATTCAACAGAAACCACAACAATGATAAACACCTAATAACTCAACAACAACCTCATCATTGAAAATCAGCAACAAATTCAACAGAAACCTCAACAATGAAAAGCACCAAAAAATGCATCAACAACCTCAACATTCAAAAACAACAAAAAATTCAACAAAAACCTCAACAATGAAAAACACCGAAAAATTCAACAACAACCTCAACTTTCAACAACACCAACAACTTCAACAACCTCAACATTGAAAAACACCAACAATTTCAACTGCAACCTCAACTTTGAAAAATAGAAAAATGATCAAAAAAAACCATTGATAACACCAATGAATTCAACAACCTCAACATTCAAAATCACCAACAAATTCAACAACAACCTCAGCAATGAAAAACATCAAAAAATGCAACAACAACCTCAACATTGAAAATCACCAACAAATTCAACAACAACCTCAACTTTGAAAAACACCAACAAATTCAAAAACCTCAACATGGAAAAACAACAACAAATTGAACCAGAACCTCAATATTGAAAATCACCAACAAATTCAACAACAACCTCAACAATGAAAAACACAAACAATTTCAACAAAAACCTCAACAATGAAAAACACCAAAAAATTCATCAACAACCTCAACATTCAAAACCGCTAACAAATTCAACAAAAACCTCAACAATGAAAAACACCAAAAAATTCAACAACAACCTCAACATTGAAAATCACCAACAAATTCAACAA
Source organism: Cetorhinus maximus (assembly GCF_964194155.1). NCBI lineage: Eukaryota > Metazoa > Chordata > Chondrichthyes > Lamniformes > Cetorhinidae > Cetorhinus > Cetorhinus maximus. The sequence goes on along the minus strand of NW_027596110.1, from coordinate 497,704 downwards.
AAACTTCAACAATCAAAAACACCAAAAAATTCAACAACAACCTCAACTTCGAAAAAGACCAACAAATTCAACAACCTCAACATTGCAAAACACCAACAATTTCAACTGCAACCTCAACTTTGAAAAATACAAAAAAGATTTAAAAAAACCATTGATAACACCAATAATTTCAACAACATCAACATTGAAAAACACCAACAAATTCAACCACAACCTCAACATTGAAAATCACCAACAAAGTCAACAACAACCTCAACAATGAAAAACACCAACAAATTCAACAAAAACCTCAACAATGAAAAACACCAAAAATTCAACAACAGACTCAGCTTTGAAAAGCACAAACAAATTCAACAACCTCAACATTGAAAAACCCCAGCAAATTCAACAACAACCTCAACTTTCAAAAATACAAAAAGGTTCAACAAAATAAAAATTGATAACAACAACAAATTCAACAACAACCTCAACATTGAAAATCACCAACAAATTTAACAACAACCTCAACAATGAAAAACATCAAACAATTCAACAACAACCTCAACATTCAGAAACAGCAACAAATTCAACAACAACCTCATCAATGAAAAACACCAAAAAATTCATCAACAACCTCAACATTCAAAAACAGCAACAAATTCAACAAAAACCTCAACAATTAATAACACCAAAAAATTCAACAACAACGTCAACCTTGAAAAACACCAATAAATTCAACAAACTCAACATTGAAAATCACCAAAAAATTCAACAACAACCTCAACATTGAAAAACTCCAACAATTTCAGCAACAACCTCAACAATGAACAACACCAAAAAATTCAACAACAAACTCAACATTGAAAATCACCAACAAATTCAACAACAACATCAACTTTGAAAAACACCAACAAATTCAAAAACCTCAACATGGATAAACACCAACAAATTCAACCACAACCTCAACATTGAAAATCACCAACAAATTCAACAACAACCTCAACAATGAAAAACACCAACAAATTGAACAAAAACCTCAACAACGAAAATCACCGAAAGATTCATCAACAACCTCAACATTCAAAAGTACCAACAAATTCAACAGAAACCACAACAATGATAAGCACCTAAAAACTCAACAACAACCTCATCATTGAAAATCACCAACAAATTCAACAACAACCTCAACAATGAAAAACACCAAATAATGCATCAACAACCTCAACATTCAAAAACAACAAAAACTTCAACAAAAACCTCAACAATGAAAAACACCGAAAAATTCAACAACAACCTCAACATTCAACAACAGCAACAACTTCAACAACCTCAACATTGAAAAACACCAACAATATCAACTGCAACCTCAACTTTGAAAAATAGAAAAATGATCAAAAAAAAACATTAATAACACCAATGAATTCAACAACCTCAACATTGAAAATCACCAACAAATTCAACAACAACCTCAGCAATGAAAAACATCAAAAAATGCAACAACAACCTCAACATTGAAAATCAGCAATAAATTCAACAACAACCTATATATTGAAAATCACCAACTAATTTAACAACAACCTCAACAATGAAAAACATCAAACAATTCAACAACAACCTCAACATTCAAAAACAGCAACAAATTCAACAACAACCTCATCAATGAAAAACACCAAAAAATTCATCAACAACCTCAACATTCAAAAACAGCAACAAATTCAACAAAAACCTCAACAATTAATAACACCAAAAAATTCAACAACAACGTCAACCTTGAAAAATACCAATAAATTCAACAAACTCAACAATGAAAAACAACAACAAATTCAACAACAAACTCAACATTGAAAATCACCAATAAATTCAACAACAACCTCAACATTGAAAAACTCCAACAATTTCAGCAACAACCTCAACAATGAATAACACCAAAAAATTCAACAACAAACTCAACATTGAAGATCACCAACAAATTCAACAACAACATCAACTTTGAAAAACACCAACAAATTCAAAAACCTCAACATGGAAAAATACCAACAAATTCAACCACAACCTCAACATTGAAAATCACCAACAAATTCAACAACAACCTCAACAATGAAAAACACCAACAAATTGAACAAAAACCTCAACAACGAAAATCACCGAAAGATTCATCAACAACCTCAACATTCAAAAGTACCAACAAATTCAACAGAAACCACAACAATGATAAACACCTAATAACTCAACAACAACCTCATCATTGAAAATCACCAACAAATTCAACAACAACCTCAACAAAGAAAAGCACCAAATAATGCATCAACAACCTCAACATTCAAAAGCAACAAAAACTTCAACAAAAACCTCAACAATGAAAAACACCGAAAAATTCAACAACAACCTCAACTTTCAACAACACCAACAACTTCAACAACCTCAACATTGAAAAACACCAACAATATCAACTGCAACCTCAACTTTGAAAAATAGAAAAATGATCAAAGAAAACCATTAATAACACCAATGAATTCAACAACCTCAACATTGAAAATCACCAACAAATTCAACAACAACCTCAGCAATGAAAAACATCAATAAATGCAACAACAACCTCAACATTGAAAATCACCAATAAATTCAACAACAACCTATATATTGAAAATCACCAACTAATTTAACAACAACCTCAACAATGAAAAACATCAAACAATTCAACAACAACCTCAACATTCAAAAACAGCAACAAATTCAACAACAACCTCATCAATGAAAAACACCAAAAAATTCATCAACAACCTCAACATCAAAAACAGCAACAAATTCAACAAAAACCTCAACAATTAAAAACACCAAAAAATTCAACAACAACGTCAACTTTGAAAAATACCAATAATTCAACAACCTCAATAATGAAAAACACCAACAAATTCAATAAAAACCTCAACCATGAAAAACATCAAATAATGCATCAACAACCTCAACATTCAAAAACAACAAAAAATTCAACAAAAACCTCAACAATGAAAAACTCCGAAAAATTCAACAACAAACTCAACATTGAAAATCACCAACAAATTCAACAACAACATCAACTTTGAAAAACACCAACAAATTCAAAAACCTCAACATGGAAAAATATCAACAAATTCAACCACAACCTCAACATTGAAAATCACCAACAAATTCAACAACAACCTCAACAATGAAAAATACCTAAAAATTCAGCAACAACCTCAACATTGAAAGTCACCAACAAATTCAACAGAAACCTCAACAATGAAAAGCACCAAATAATGCATCAACAACCTCAACATTCAAAAACAACAAAAAATTCAACAAAAACCTCAACAATGAAAAACACCGAAAAATTCAACAACAACCTCAACTTTCAACAACACCAACAACTTCAACAACCTCAACATTGAAAAACACCAACAATTTCAACTGCAACCTCAACTTTGAAAAATAGAAAAATGATCAAAAAAAACCATTGATAACACCAATGAATTCAACAACCTCAACATTCAAAATCACCAACAAATTCAACAACAACCTCAGCAATGAAAAACATCAAAAAATGCAACAACAACCTCAACATTGAAAATCACCAACAAATTCAACAACAACCTCAACTTTGAAAAACACCAACAAATTCAAAAACCTCAACATGGAAAAACAACAACAAATTGAACCAGAACCTCAATATTGAAAATCACCAACAAATTCAACAACAACCTCAACAATGAAAAACACAAACAATTTCAACAAAAACCTCAACAATGAAAAACACCAAAAAATTCATCAACAACCTCAACATTCAAAACCGCTAGCAAATTCAACAAAAACCTCAACAATGAAAAACACCAAAAAATTCAACAACAACCTCAACATTGAAAATCACCAACAAATTCAACAAAAACTTCAACAATCAAAAACACCAAAAAATTCAACAACAACCTCAACTTTGAAAAAGACCAACAAATTCAACAACCTCAACATTGCAAAACACCAACAATTTCAACTGCAACCTCAACTATGAAAAATACAAAAAAGATTTAAAAAAACCATTGATAACACCAATAATTTCAACAACATCAACATTGAAAAACACCAACAAATTCAACCACAACCTCAACATTGAAAATCACCAACAAAGTCAACAACAACCTCAACAATGAAAAACACCAACAAATTCAACAAAAACCTCAACAATGAAAAACACCTAAAATTCAACAACAAACTCAGCTTTGAAAAGCACAAACAAATTCAACAACCTCAACATTGAAAAACCCCAGCAAATTCAACAACAACCTCAACTTTCAAAAATACAAAAAGGTTCAACAAAATAAAAATTGATAACAACAACAAATTCAACAACAACCTCAATATTGAAAATCACCAACAAATTTAACAACAACCTCAACAATGAAAAACATCAAACAATTCAACAACAACCTCAACATTCAGAAACAGCAACAAATTCATCAACAACCACATCAATGAAAAACACCAAAAAATTCATCAACAACCTCAACATTCAAAAACAGCAACAAATTCAACAAAAACCTCAACAATTAATAACACCAAAAAATTCAACAACAACGTCAACCTTGAAAAATACCAATAAATTCAACAAACTCAACAATGAAAAACACCAACAAATTCAACAACAAACTCAACATTGAAAATCACCAAAAAATTCAACAACAACCTCAACATTGAAAAACTCCAACAATTTCAGCAACAACCTCAACAATGAATAACACCAACAAATTCAAAAACCTCAACATGGATAAACACCAACAAATTCAACCACAACCTCAACATTGAAAATCACCAACAAATTCAACAACAACCTCAACAATGAAAAACACCAACAAATTGAACAAAAACCTCAACAACGAAAATCACCGAAAGATTCATCAACAACCTCAACATTCAAAAGTACCAACAAATTCAACAGAAACCACAACAATGATAAGCACCTAAAAACTCAACAACAACCTCATCATTGAAAATCACCAACAAATTCAACAACAACCTCAACAATGAAAAACACCAAATAATGCATCAACAACCTCAACATTCAAAAACAACAAAAACTTCAACAAAAACCTCAACAATGAAAAACACCGAAAAATTCAACAACAACCTCAACTTTCAACAACACCAACAACTTCAACAAAAACCTCAACAATTAATAACACCAAAAAATTCAACAACAACGTCAACCTTGAAAAATACCAATAAATTCAACAAACTCAACAATGAAAAACACCAAAAAATTCAACAACAACCTCAACATTGAAAAACTCCAACAATTTCAGCAACAACCTCAACAATGAATAACACCAAAAAATTCAACAACAAACTCAACATTGAAAATCACCAACAAATTCAACAACAACATCAACTTTGAAAAACACCAACAAATTCAAAAACCTCAACATGGAAAAACACCAACAAATTCAACCACAACCTCAACATTGAAAATCACCAACAAATACAACAACAACCTCAACAATGAAAAACACCAACAAATTGAACAAAAACCTCAACAACGAAAATCACCGAATGATTCATCAACAACCTCAACATTCAAAAGTACCAACAAATTCAACAGAAACCACAACAATGAAAAACACCTAAAATCTCAACAACAACCTCATCATTGAAAATCACCAACAAATTCAACAACCTGAACATTGAAAAACACCAACAAATTCAACTGCAACCTCAACTTTGAAAAATAGAAAAATGATCAAAAAAAAACATTAATAACACCAATGAATTCAAGAACCTCAACATTGAAAATCACCAACATATTCAACAACAACCTCAGCAATGAAAAACATCAAAAAATGCAACAACAACCTCAACATTGAAAATCACCAATAAATTCAACAACAACCTATATATTGAAAATCACCAACTAATTTAACAACAACCTCAACAATGAAAAACATCAAACAATTCAACAACAACCTCAACATTCAAAAACAGCAACAAATTCAACAACAACCTCATCAATGAAAAACACCAAAAAATTCATCAACAACCTCAACATTCAAAAACAGCAACAAATTCAACAAAAACCTCAACAATTAAAAACACCAAAAAATTCAACAACAACGTCAACTTTGAAAAATACCAATAAATTCAACAACCTCAATAATGAAAAACACCAACAAATTCAATAAAAACCTCAACCATGAAAAACATCAAATAATGCATCAACAACCTCAACATTCAAAAACAACAAAAAATTCAACAAAAACCTCAACAATGAAAAACACCGAAAAATTCATCAACAAACTCAACATTGAAAATCACCAACAAATTCAACAACAACATCAACTTTGAAAAACACCAACAAATTCAAAAACCTCAACATGGAAAAACACCAACAAATTCAACCACAACCTCAACATTGAAAATCACCAACAAATTCAACAACAACTTCAACAATGAAAAATACCTAAAAATTCAACAACAACCTCAACATTGAAAGTCACCAACAAATTCAACAGAAACCTCAACAATGAACAGCACCAAATAATGCATGAACAACCTCAACATTCAAAAACACCAAAAGATTCAACAAAAACCTCATCAATGAAAAACACCGAAAAAATTAAACAACAACCTCAACTTTGAAAAACACCAACAACTTCAACAACCTGAACATTGAAAAACACCAACAAATTCAACTGCAAGCTCAACTTTGAAAAATACAAAAATGATCAAAAAAAACCATTCATAACACCAATGAATTCAGCAACCTCAACATTGAAAATCACCAACAAATTCATCAACAACTTCAACAATGAAAAACACCAACAATTCAACAAAAACCTCAAGAAAAAAAACACCAAATAATGCATCAACAACCTCAACATTCAAAAACAACAAAAAATTCAACAAAAACCTCAACAATGAAAAACACCGAAAAATTCAACAACAACCTCAACTTTCAACAACACCAACAACTTCAACAACCTCAACATTGAAAAACACCAACAATTTCAACTGCAACATCAACTTTGAAACATAGAAAAATGATCAAAAAAAACCATTGATAACACCAATGAATTCAACAACCTCAGAATTGAAAATCACCAATAAATTCAACAGCAACCTCAGCAATGAAAAACATCAAAAAATGCAACAACAACCTCAACATTGAAAATCACCAACAAATTCAACAACAACCTCAACTTTGAATAACACCAACAAATTCAAAAACCTCAACATGGAAAAACAACAACAAATTGAACCACAACCTCAATATTGAAAATCACCAACAAATTCAACAACAACCTCAACAATGAAAAGCACAAACAATTTCAACAAAAACCTCAAAAATGAAAAACACCAAAAATTCAACAACAAACTCAGCTTTGAAAAGCACAAACAAATTCAACAACCTCAACATTGAAAAACCCCAGCAAATTCAACCACAACCTCAACTTTCAAAAATACAAAAAGGTTCAACAAAATAAAAATTGATAACAACAACAAATTCAAAAACAACCTCAATATTGAAAATCACCAACAAATTTAACAACAACCTCAACAATGAAAAACATCAAACAATTCAACAACAACCTCAACATTCAGAAACAGCAACAAATTCAACAACAACCTCATCAATGAAAAACACCAAAAAATTCATCAACAACCTCAACATTCAAAAACAGCAACAAATTCAACAAAAACCTCAACAATTAATAACACCAAAAAATTCAACAACAACGTCAACCTTGAAAAATACCAATAAATTCAACAAACTCAACAATGAAAAACACCAACAAGTTCAACAACAAACTCAACATTGAAAATCACCAAAAAATTCAACAACAACCTCAACATTGAAAAACTCCAACAATTTCAGCAACAACCTCAACAATGAAAAACACCAAAAAATTCAACAACAAACTCAACATTGAAAATCACCAACAAATTCAACAACAACATCAACTTTGAAAAACACCAACAAATTCAAAAACCTCAACATGGAAAAACACCAACAAATTCAACCACAACCTCAACATTGAAAATCACCAACAAATTCAACACAAACCTCAACAATGAAAAACACCAACAAATTGAACAAAAACCTCAACAACGAAAATCACCGAAAGATTCATCAATAACCTCAACATTCAAAAGTACCAACAAATTCAACAGAAACCACAACAATGAAAAACACCTAAAAACTCAACAACAACCTCATCATTGAAAATCACCAACAAATTCAACAACAACCTCAACAATGAAAAACACCAAATAATGCATCAACAAACTCAACATTCAAAAACAACAAAAAATTCAACAAAAACCTCAACAATGAAAAACACCGAAAAATTCAATAACAACCTCAACTTTCAACAACACCAACAACTTCAACAACCTCAACATTGAAAAACACCAACAATTTCAACTGCAACCTCAACTTTGAAAAATAGAAAAATGATGAAAAAAAACCATTAATAACACCAATGAATTCAACAACCTCAACATTGAAAATCACCAACAAATTCAACAACAACCTCAGCAATGTAAAACATCAAAAAATGCAACAACAACCTCAACATTGAAAATCACCAATAAATTCAACAAGAACCTATATATTGAAAATCACCAACTAATTTAACAACAACCTCAACAATGATAAACATCAAACAATTCAAAAACAACCTCAACATTCAAAAACAGCAACAAATTCAACAACAACCTCATCAATGATAAACACCAAAAAATTCATCAACAACCTCAACATTCAAAAACAGCAACAAATTCAACAAAAACCTCAACAATTAAAAACACCAAAAAATTCAACAACAACGTCACCTTTGAAAAATACAAATAAATTCAACAACCTCAATAATGTAAAACACCAACAAATTCAATAAAAACCTCAACCATGAAAAATATCAAATAATCCATCAACAACCTCAACATTCAAAAACAACAAAAAATTCAACAAAAACCTCAACAATGAAAAACATCGAAAAATTCAACAACAAACTCAACATTGAAAATCACCAACAAATTCAACAACAACCTCAGCAATGAAAAACATCAAAAAATGCAACAACAACCTCAACATTGAAAATCACCATCAAATTCAACAACAACCTCAACTTTGAAAAACACCAACAAATTCAAAAACCTCAACATGGAAAAACAACAACAAATTGAACCAGAACCTCAATATTGAAAATCACCAACAAATTCAACAACAACCTCAACAATGAAAAACACAAACAATTTCAACAAAAACCTCAACAATGAAAAACACCAAAAAATTCATCAACAACCTCAACATTCAAAACCGCTAACAAATTCAACAAAAACCTCAACAATGAAAAACACCAAAAAATTCAACAACAACCGCAACATTGAAAATCACCAACAAATTCAACAAAAACCTCAACAATCAAAAACACCAAAAAATTCAGCAACAACCTCAACTTTGAAAAACACCAACAAATTCAACAACCTCAACATTGCAAAACACCAACAATTTCAACTGCAACCTCAACTTTGAAAAATACAAAAAAGATTTAAAAATACCATTGATAACACCAATAATTTCAACAACATCAACTTTGAAAAACACCAACAAATTCAACCACAACCTTAACATTGAAAATCACCAACAAAGTCAACAACAACCTCAACAATGAAAAACACCAACAAATTCAACAAAAACCTCAAAAATGAAAAACACCAAAAATTCAACAACAAACTCAGCTTTGAAAAGCACAAACAAATTCATCAACCTCAACATTGAAAAACCCCAGCAAATTCAACAACAACCTCAACTTTCAAAAATACAAAAAGGTTCAACAAAATAAAAATTGATAACAACAACAAATTCAACAACAACCTCAATATTGAAAATCACCACCTATTTAACAACAACCACAACAATGAATAACATCAAACAATTCAACAACAACCTCAACATTCAGAAACAGCAACAAATTCAACAACAACCTCATCAATGAAAAAAACCAAAAAATTCATCAACAACCTCAACATTCAAAAACAGCACCAAATTCAACAAAAACCTCAACAATTAATAACACCAAAAAATTCAACAACAACGTCAACCTTGAAAAATACCAATAAATTCAACAAACTCAACAATGAAAAACACCAACAAATTCAACAACAAACTCAACATTGAAAATCACCAAAAGATTCAACAACAACCTCAACATTGAAAAACTCCAACAATTTCAGCAACAACCTCAACAATGAATAACACCAAAAAATTCAACAACAAACTCAACATTGAAAATCACCAACAAATTCAACAACAACATCAACTTTGAAAAACACCAACAAATTCAAAAACCTCAACATGGAAAAACACCAACAAATTCAACCACAACCTCAACAATGAAAAACAACAACAAATTCAACAAAAACCTCAACAACGAAAATCACCGAAAGATTCATGAACAACCTCAACATTCAAAAGTACCAACAAATTCAACAGAAACCACAACAATGAAAAACACCTAAAAACTCAACAACAACCTCAACATTGAAAATCACCAACAAATTCAACAACAACCTCAACAATGAAAAACACCAAATAATGCATCAACAACCTCAACATTCAAAAACAACAAAAAATTCAACAAAAACCTCAACAATGAAAAACACCGAAAAATTCAACAACAACCTCAACTTTCAACAACACCAACAACTTCAACAACCTCAACATTGAAAAACACCAACAATTTCAACTGCAACCTCAACTTTGAAAAATAGAAAAATGATCAAAAAAAACCATTAATAACACCAATGAATTCAACAACCTCAACATTGAAAATCACCAACAAATTCAACAACAACCTCAGCAATGAAAAACATCAAAAAATGCAACAACAACCTCAACATTGAAAATCACCAATAAATTCAACAACAACATATATATTGAAAATCACCAACTAATTTAACAACAACCTCAACAATGAAAAACATCAAACAATTCAACAACAACCTCAACATTCAAAAACAGCAACAAATTCAACAACAACCTCATCAATGAAAAACACCAAAAAATTCATCAACAACCTCAACATTCAAAAACAGCAACAAATTCAACAAAACCTCTACAATTAAAAACACCAGAAAATTCAACAACAACGTCAACTTTGAAAAATACCAATAAATTCAACAACCTCAATAATGAAAAAGACCAACAAATTCAATAAAAACCTCAACCATGAAAAACATCAAATAATGCATCAACAACCTCAACATTCAAAAACAACAAAAAATTCAACAAAAACCTCAACAATGAAAAACACCGAAAAATTCAACAACAAACTCGACATTGAAAATCACCAACAAATTCAACAACAACATCAACTTTGAAAAACACCAACAAATTCAAAAACCTCAACATGGAAAAACACCAACAAATTCAACCACAACCTCAACATTGAAAATCACCAACAAATTCAACAACAACCTCAACAATGAAAAATATCTAAAAATTCAACTACAACCTCAACATTGAAAGTCACCAACAAATTCAACAAAAACCTCAACAATGAAAAGCACCAAAAAATGCATCAACAACCTCAACATTCAAAAATACCAAAAGATTCAACAAAAACCTCAACAATGAAACACACCAACAAATTCAACAACCTCAACATTGAAAAACACCAACAAATTCAACTGCGAGCTCAACTTTGAAAAGTACAAAAATGATCAAATAAAACCATTCATAACGCCAATGAATTCAACAACCTCAACATTGAAAATCACCAACAAATTCAACAACAACCTCAACAATGAATAACACCAACAAATTCAACAAATACCTCAAGTATGAAAAACACCAAATAATGCATCAACAACCTCAACATTCAAAAACAACAAAAAATTCAACAAAAACCTCAACAATGAAAAACACCAACAAATTCAAAAACCTCAACATGGAAAAACAACAACAAATTGAACCAAAACCTCAATATTGAAAATCACCAACAAATTCAACAACAACCTCAACAATGAAAAACACAAACAATTTCAACAAAAACCTCAACAATGAAAAACACCAAAAAATTCATCAACAACCTCAACATTCAAAACCGCTAACAAATTCAACAAAAACCTCAACAATGAAAAACACCAAAAAATTCAACAACAACCTCATCATTGAAAATCACCAACAAATTCAACAAAAACCTCAACAATCAAAAACACCAAAAAATTCAACAACAACCTCAACTTTGAAAAACACCAACAAATTCAACAACCTCAACATTGCAAAACAACAACAATTTCAACTGCAACCTCAACTTTGAAAAATACAAAAAAGATTTAAAAGAACCATTGATAACACCAATAATTTCAACAACATCAACTTTGAAAAACACCAACAAATTCAACCACAACCTCAACATTGAAAATCACCAACAAAGTCAACAACAACCTCAACAATGAAAAACACCAACAAATTCATCAACAACCTCAACATTCAAAAACAGCAACAAATTCAACAAAAACCTCAACAATTAATAACACCAAAAAATTCAACAACAACGTCAACCTTGAAAAATACCAATAAATTCAACAAAAACCTCAACAATGAAAAACACCAAAAAATTCAACAACAACCTCAACATTGAAAAACTCCAACAATTTCAGCAACAACCTCAACAATGAATAACACCAAAAAATTCAACAACAAACTCAACATTGAAAATCACCAACAAATTCAACAACAACATCAACTTTGAAAAACACCAACAAATTCAAAAACCTCAACATGGAAAAACACCAACAAATTCAACCACAACCTCAACATTGAAAATCACCAACAAATACAACAACAACCTCAACAATGAAAAACACCAACAAATTGAACAAAAACCTCAACAACGAAAATCACCGAATGATTCATCAACAACCTCAACATTCAAAAGTACCAACAAATTCAACAGAAACCACAACAATGAAAAACACCTAAAATCTCAACAACAACCTCATCATTGAAAATCACCAACAAATTCAACAACCTGAACATTGAAAAACACCAACAAATTCAACTGCAACCTCAACTTTGAAAAATAGAAAAATGATCAAAAAAAAACATTAATAACACCAATGAATTCAACAACCTCAACATTGAAAATCACCAACATATTCAACAACAACCTCAGCAATGAAAAACATCAAAAAATGCAACAACAACCTCAACATTGAAAATCACCAATAAATTCAACAACAACCTATATATTGAAAATCACCAACTAATTTAACAACAACCTCAACAATGAAAAACATCAAACAATTCAACAACAACCTCAACATTCAAAAACAGCAACAAATTCAACAACAACCTCATCAATGAAAAACACCAAAAAATTCATCAACAACCTCAACATTCAAAAACAGCAACAAATTCAACAAAAACCTCAACAATTAAAAACACCAAAAAATTCAACAACAACGTCAACTTTGAAAAATACCAATAAATTCAACAACCTCAATAATGAAAAACACCAACAAATTCAATAAAAACCTCAACCATGAAAAACATCAAATAATGCATCAACAACCTCAACATTCAAAAACAACAAAAAATTCAACAAAAACCTCAACAATGAAAAACACCGAAAAATTCATCAACAAACTCAACATTGAAAATCACCAACAAATTCAACAACAACATCAACTTTGAAAAACACCAACAAATTCAAAAACCTCAACATGGAAAAACACCAACAAATTCAACCACAACCTCAACATTGAAAATCACCAACAAATTCAACAACAACTTCAACAATGAAAAATACCTAAAAATTCAACAACAACCTCAACATTGAAAGTCACCAACAAATTCAACAGAAACCTCAACAATGAACAGCACCAAATAATGCATGAACAACCTCAACATTCAAAAACACCAAAAGATTCAACAAAAACCTCATCAATGAAAAACACCGAAAAAATTAAACAACAACCTCAACTTTGAAAAACACCAACAACTTCAACAACCTGAACATTGAAAAACACCAACAAATTCAACTGCAAGCTCAACTTTGAAAAATACAAAAATGATCAAAAAAAACCATTCAAAACACCAATGAATTCAGCAACCTCAACATTGAAAATCACCAACAAATTCATCAACAACTTCAACAATGAAAAACACCAACAATTCAACAAAAACCTCAAGAAAAAAAACACCAAATAATGCATCAACAACCTCAACATTCAAAAACAACAAAAAATTCAACAAAAACCTCAACAATGAAAAACACCGAAAAATTCAACAACAACCTCAACTTTCAACAACACCAACAACTTCAACAACCTCAACATTGAAAAACACCAACAATTTCAACTGCAACATCAACTTTGAAACATAGAAAAATGATCAAAAAAAACCATTGATAACACCAATGAATTCAACAACCTCAGAATTGAAAATCACCAATAAATTCAACAGCAACCTCAGCAATGAAAAACATCAAAAAATGCAACAACAACCTAAACATTGAAAATCACCAACAAATTCAACAACAACCTCAACTTTGAATAACACCAACAAATTCAAAAACCTCAACATGGAAAAACAACAACAAATTGAACCACAACCTCAATATTGAAAATCACCAACAAATTCAACAACAACCTCAACAATGAAAAGCACAAACAATTTCAACAAAAACCTCAAAAATGAAAAACACCAAAAATTCAACAACAAACTCAGCTTTGAAAAGCACAAACAAATTCAACAACCTCAACATTGAAAAACCCCAGCAAATTCAACCACAACCTCAACTTTCAAAAATACAAAAAGGTTCAACAAAATAAAAATTGATAACAACAACAAATTCAAAAACAACCTCAATATTGAAAATCACCAACAAATTTAACAACAACCTCAACAATGAAAAACATCAAACAATTCAACAACAACCTCAACATTCAGAAACAGCAACAAATTCAACAACAACCTCATCAATGAAAAACACCAAAAAATTCATCAACAACCTCAACATTCAAAAACAGCAACAAATTCAACAAGTACCTCAACAATTAATAACACCAAAAAATTCAACAACAACGTCAACCTTGAAAAATACCAATAAATTCAACAAACTCAACAATGAAAAACACCAACAAGTTCAACAACAAACTCAACATTGAAAATCACCAAAAAATTCAACAACAACCTCAACATTGAAAAACTCCAACAATTTCAGCAACAACCTCAACAATGAAAAACACCAAAAAATTCAACAACAAACTCAACATTGAAAATCACCAACAAATTCAACAACAACATCAACTTTGAAAAACACCAACAAATTCAAAAACCTCAACATGGAAAAACACCAACAAATTCAACCACAACCTCAACATTGAAAATCACCAACAAATTCAACACAAACCTCAACAATGAAAAACACCAACAAATTGAACAAAAACCTCAACAACGAAAATCACCGAAAGATTCATCAATAACCTCAACATTCAAAAGTACCAACAAATTCAACAGAAACCACAACAATGAAAAACACCTAAAAACTCAACAACAACCTCATCATTGAAAATCACCAACAAATTCAACAACAACCTCAACAATGAAAAACACCAAATAATGCATCAACAAACTCAACATTCAAAAACAACAAAAAATTCAACAAAAACCTCAACAATGAAAAACACCGAAAAATTCAATAACAACCTCAACTTTCAACAACACCAACAACTTCAACAACCTCAACATTGAAAAACACCAACAATTTCAACTGCAACCTCAACTTTGAAAAATAGAAAAATGATGAAAAAAAACCATTAATAACACCAATGAATTCAACAACCTCAACATTGAAAATCACCAACAAATTCAACAACAACCTCAGCAATGTAAAACATCAAAAAATGCAACAACAACCTCAACATTGAAAATCACCAATAAATTCAACAAGAACCTATATATTGAAAATCACCAACTAATTTAACAACAACCTCAACAATGATAAACATCAAACAATTCAAAAACAACCTCAACATTCAAAAACAGCAACAAATTCAACAACAACCTCATCAATGATAAACACCAAAAAATTCATCAACAACCTCAACATTCAAAAACAGCAACAAATTCAACAAAAACCTCAACAATTAAAAACACCAAAAAATTCAACAACAACGTCACCTTTGAAAAATACCAATAAATTCAACAACCTCAATAATGTAAAACACCAACAAATTCAATAAAAACCTCAACCATGAAAAATATCAAATAATCCATCAACAACCTCAACATTCAAAAACAACAAAAAATTCAACAAAAACCTCAACAATGAAAAACATCGAAAAATTCAACAACAAACTCAACATTGAAAATCACCAACAAATTCAACAACAACATCAACTTTGAAAAAAACCAACAAATTCAAAAACCTCAACATGGAAAAACACCAACAAATTCACCCACAACCTCAACATTGAAAATCACCAACAAATTCAACAACAACCTCAACAATGAAAAATACCTAAAAATTCAACAACAACCTCAACATTGAAAGTCACCAACAAATTCAACAAAAACCTCAACAATGAAAAGCACCAAATAATGCACCAACAACCTCAACATTCAAAAACACCAAAAGATTCAACAAAAACCTCAACAATGAAAAACACCGAAAAAATTAAACAACAACCTCAACTTTGATAAACAGCAACAACTTCAACAACCTCAACATTGAAAAACACCAACAAATTCAACTGCAAGCTCAACTTTGAAAAATACAAAAATGATCAAAAAAAACCATTCATAACACCAATGAATTCAACAACCTCAACATTGAAAATCACCAACAAATTCAACAACAACATCAACTTTGAAAAACACCAACAAATTCAACCACAACCTCAACATTGAAAATCACCAACAAAGTCAACAACAACCTCAACAATGAAAAACACCAACAAATTCATCAACAACCTCAACATTCAAAAACAGCAACAAATTCAACAAAAACCTCAACAATTAATAACACCAAAAAATTCAACAACAACGTCAACCTTGAAAAATACCAATAAATTCAACAAACTCAACAATGAAAATCACCAAAAATTCAACAACAACCTCAACATTGAAAAACTCCAACAATTTCAGCAACAACCTCAACAATGAAAAACACCAAAAAATTCAACAACAAACTCAACATTGAAAATCACCAACAAATTCAACAACAACATCAACTTTGAAAAACACCAACAAATTCAAAAACCTCAACATGGAAAAACACCAACAAATTCAACCACAACCTCAACATTGATAATCACCAACAAATTCAACAACAACCTCAACAATGAGAAACACCAACAAATTGAACAAAAACCTCAACAACGAAAATCACCGAATGATTCATCAACAACCTCAACATTCAAAAGTACCAACAAATTCAACAGAAACCACAACAATGAAAAACACCTAAAAACTCAACAACAACCTCATCATTGAACATCACCACAAATTCAACAACGACCTCAACAATGAAAAACACCAAATAATGCATCAACAACCTGAACATTCAAAAACAACAAAAAATTCAACAAAAACCTCAACAATGAAAAACACCGAAAAATTCAATAACAACCTCAACTTTCAACAACACCAACAACTTCAAGAACCTGAACATTGAAAAACGCCAACACTTTCAACTGCAACCTCAACTTTGAAAAATAGAAAAATGATCAAAAATAAACATTAATAACACCAATGAATTCAACAACCTCAACATTGAAAATCACCAACAAATTCAACAACAACCTCAGCAATGAAAAAAATCAAAAAATGCAACAACAACCTCAACATTGAAAATCACCAATAAATTCAACAACAACCTATATGTTGAAAATCAACAACTAATTTAACAACAACCTCAACAATGAAAAACATCAAACAATTCAACAACAACCTCAACATTCAGAAACAGCAACAAATTCAACAACAACCTCATCAATGAAAAACACCAAAAAATTCATCAACAACCTCAACATTCAAAAACAGCAAAAAATTCAACAAAAACCTCAACAATTAAAAACAGCAAAAAATTCAACAACAACGTCAACTTTGAAAAATACCAATAAATTCAACAACCTCAATAATGAAAAACACCAACAAATTCAACAAAAACCTCAACAATGAAAAACATCAAATAATGCATCAACAACCTCAACATTCAAAAACAACAAAAAATTCAACAATAACCTCAACAATGAAAAACACCGAAAAATTCATCAACAAACTCAACATTGAAAATCACCAACAAATTCAAGAACAACATCAACTTTGAAAAACACCAACAAATTCAAAAACCTCAACATGGAAAAACACCAACAAATTCAACCACAACCTCAACATTGTAAATCACCAACAAATTCAACAACAACCTCAACAATGAAAAACACCAACAAATTGAACAAAAACCTCAACAAGGAAAAACACCGAAAGATTCATCAACAACCTCAACATTCAAAAACACCAACAAATTCAACAGAAACCACAACAATGAAAAACACCAAAAAATTCAACAACAAACTCAACATTGAAAATCACCAACAAATTCAACAACAACATCAATTTGAAAAACACCAACAAATTCAAAAACCTCAACATGGAAAAACACCAACAAATTCAACCACAACCTCAACATTGAAAATCACCAACAAATTCAACAACAACCTCAACAATGAAATACACCAACAAATTGAACAAAAACCTCAACAACGAAAATCACCGAAAGATTCATCAACAACCTCAACATTCAACAGTACCAACAAATTCAACAGAAACCACAACAATGAAAAACACCAAATAATGCATCAACAACCTCAACATTCAAAAACAACAAAAAATTCAACAAAAACCTCAACAATGAAAAACACCGAAAATTCAGCAACAACCTCAACTTTCAACAACACCAACAACTTCAACAACCTCAACATTGAAAAACACCAACAATTTCAACTGCAACCTCAACTTTGAAAAATAGAAAAATGATCAAAAAACCATTAATAACACCAATGAATTCAACAACCTCAACATTGAAAATCACCAACAAATTCAACAACAACCTCAGCAATGAAAAACATCAAAAAATGCAACAACAACCTCAACATTGAAAATCACCAATAAATTCAACAACAACCTATATATTGAAAATCACCAACTAATTTAACAACAACCTCAACAATGAAAAACATCAAACAATTCAACAACAACCTCAACATTCAAAAACAGCAACAAATTCAACAACAACCTCATCAATGAAAAACACCAAAAAATTCATCAACAACCTCAACTTTCAAAAACAGCAACAAATTCAACAAAAACCTCAACAATTAAAAACACCAAAAAATTCAACAACAACGTCAACTTTGAAAAATACCAATAAATTCAACAACCTCAATAATGAAAAAAACCAACAAATTCAATAAAAACCTCAACCATGAAAAACATCAAATAATGTATCAACAACCTCAACATTCAATAACAACAAAAAATTCAACAAAAACCTGAACAATGAAAAACACCGAAAAATTCAACAACAAACTCAACATTGAAAATCACCAACAAATTCAACAACAACATCAACTTTGAAAAACACCAACAAATTCAAAAACCTCAACATGGAAAAACACCAACAAATTCAACCACAACCTCAACATTGAAAATCACCAACAAATTCAACAACAACCTCAACAATGAAAAATACCTAAAAATTCAACAACCTCAACAATGAAAAACATCAAACAATTCAACAACAACCTCAACATTCAGAAACAGCAACAAATTCAACAAAAACCTCAACAATTAAAAACACCAAAAAATTCAACAACAACGTCAACTTTGAAAAATACCAATAAATTCAACAACCTCAATATTGAAAAACACCAACAAATTCAATAAAAACCTCAACAATGAAAAACATCAAATAATGCATCAACAACCTCAACATTCAAAAACACCAAAAGATTCAACAAAAACCTCAACAATGAAAAACACCGAAAAAATTAAACAACAACCTCAACTTTGAAAAACACCAACAACTTCAACAACCTCAACATTGAAAAACACCAACAAATTCAACTGCAAGCTCAACATTGAAAAATACAAAAATGATCAAAAAAAAACCATTCATAACACCAATGAATTCAACAACCTCAACATTGAAGATCACCAACAAATTCAACAACAACCTCAACAATGAAAAACACAAACAAATTCAACAAAAACCTCAACAATGAAAAACACCGAAAGATTCATCAACAACCTCAACATTCAAATAAACCAACAAACTCAACAGAAACCTCAACAATGAAAACACCTAAAAATTCAACAACAACCACAACATTGAAAATCACGAACAAAGTCAACAACAACCTCAACAATGAAAACACCAAAAAATTCATCAACAACCTCAACATTCAAAAACAGTAACAAATTCAACAAAAACCTCAACAATTAATAACACCAAAATATTCAACAGCAACGTCAACCTTGAAAAATACCAATAATTTCAACAAACTCAACAATGAAAAACACCAACAAATTCAACAACAAACTCAACATTGAAAATCACCAAAAAATTCAACAACAACCTCAACATTGAAAAACTCCAACAATTTCAGCAACAACCTCA
This sequence comes from Cetorhinus maximus, assembly GCF_964194155.1. Taxonomy (NCBI): domain Eukaryota; kingdom Metazoa; phylum Chordata; class Chondrichthyes; order Lamniformes; family Cetorhinidae; genus Cetorhinus; species Cetorhinus maximus. The sequence goes on along the minus strand of NW_027596110.1, from coordinate 477,032 downwards.
ACAAAGAAAAACACCAAAAAATTCAACAACAAACTCAACATTGAACATCACCAACAAATTCAACAACAACATCAACTTTGAAAACACCAACAAATTCAAAAACCTCAACATGGAAAAACACCAACAAATTCAACCACAACCTCAACATTGAAAATCACCAACAAATTCCACAACAACCTCAACAATGAAAAACACCAACAAATTGAACAAAAACCTCAACAACGAAAATCACCGAAAGATTCATCAACAACCTCAACATTCAAAAGTACCAACAAATTCAACAGAAACCACAACAATGAAAAACACCTAAAAACTCAACAACAACCTCATCATTGAAAATCACCAACAAATTCAACAACAACCTCAACAATGAAAAACACCAAGTAATGCATCAACAACCTCAACATTCAAAAACAACAAAAAATTCAACAAAAACATCAACAATGAAAAACACCGAAAAATTCAACAACAACCTCAACTTTCAACAACACCAACAACTTCAACATCCTCAACATTGAAAAACACCAACAATTTCAACTGCAACCTCAACTTTGAAAAATAGAAAAATGATCAAAAAACAACCATTAATAACACCAATGAATTCAACAACCTCAACATTGAAAATCGCCAACAAATTCAACAACAACCTCAGCAATGAAAAACATCAAAAAATGCAACAACAACCTCAACATTGAAAATCACCAATAAATTCAACAACAACCTATATATTGAAAATCACCAACTAATTTAACAACAACCTCAACAATGAAAAACAGCAAACAATTCAACAACAACCTCAACATTCCAAAACACCAACAAATTCAACAACAACCTCATCAATGAAAAACACCAAAAAATTCTTCAACAACCTCAACATTCAAAAACAGCAACAAATTCAACAAAAACCTCAACAATTAAAAACACCAAAAAATTCAACAACAACGTCAACTTTGAAAAATACCAATAAATTCAACAACCTCAATAATGAAAAACACCAACAAATTCAATAAAAACCTCAACAATGAAAAACATCAAATAATGCATCAACAACCTCAACATTCAAAAACAACAAAAAATTCAACAAAAACCTCAACAATGAAAAACACCGAAATATTCAACAACAAACTCAACATTCAAAATCACCAACAAATTAGCAACAACATCAACTTTGAAAAACACCAACAAATTCAAAAACCTCAACATGGAAAAACACCAACAAATTCAACCACAACCTCAACATTGAAAATCACCAACAAATTCAACGACAACCTCAACAATGAAAAATACCTAAAAATTCAACAACAACCTCAACATTGAAAGTCACCAACCAATTCAACAAAAACCTCAACAATGAATAGCACCAAATAATGCATCAACAACCTCAACATTCAAAAACACCAAAAGATTCAACAAAAACCTCAACAATGAAAAACACCGAAAAAATTAAACAACAACCTCAACTTTGAAAAACACCAACAACTTCAACAACCTCAACATTGAAAACCACCAACAAATTCAACTGCAAGCTCAACTTTGAAAAATACAAAAATGATCAAAAAAAACCATTCATAACACCAATGAATTCAACAACCTCAACATTGAAAATCACCAACAAATTCAACAACAACCTCAACAATGAAAAACACCAACAAATTCAACAAAAACCTCAAGAATGCAAAACACCAAATAATGCATCAACAACCTCAACATTCAAAAACAACAAAAAATTCAACAAAAACCTCAACAATGAAAAACACCGAAAAATTCAACAACAACCCCAACTTTCAACAACACCAACAACTTCACCAACCTCAACATTGAAAAACACAAACAATTTCAACTGCAACCTCAACTTTGAAACATAGCGAAATGATCAAAAAAAAGCATTGATAACACCAATGAATTCAACAACCTCAACCTTGAAAAACTCCAACAATTTCAGCAACAACCTCAACAAAGAAAAACACCAAAAAATTCAACAACAAACTCAACATTGAAAATCACCAACAAATTCAACAACAACATCAACTTTGAAAACACCAACAAATTCAAAAACCTCAACATGGAAAAACACCAACAAATTCAACCACAACCTCAACATTGAAAATCACCAACAAATTCCACAACAACCGCAACAATGAAAAACACCAACAAATTGAACAAAAACCTCAACAACGAAAATCACCGAAAGATTCATCAACAACCTCAACATTCAAAAGTACCAACAAATTCAACAGAAACCACAACAATGAAAAACACCTAAAAACTCAAGAACAACCTCATCATTGAAAATCACCAACAAATTCAAATAACCTCAACAATGAAAAACACCAAGTAATGCATCAACAACCTCAACATTCAAAAACAACAAAAAATTCAACAAAAACATCAACAATGAAAAACACCGAAAAATTCAACAACAACCTCAACTATCAACAACACCAACAACTTAAACATCCTCAACATTGAAAAAGACCAACAATTTCAACTGCAACCTCAACTTTGAAAAATAGAAAAATGATCAAAAAAAACCATTAATAACACCAATGAATTCAACAACCTCAACATTGAAAATCGCCAACAAATTCAACAACAACCTCAGCAATGAAAAACATCAAAAAATGCAACAACAACCTCAACATTGAAAATCACCAATAAATTCAACAACAACCAATATATTGAAAATCACCAACTAATTTAACAACAACCTCAACAATGAAAAACAGCAAACAATTCAACAACAACCTCAACATTCCAAAACACCAACAACTTCAACAACACCTCATCAATGAAAAACACCAAAAATTCAACAACCTCAACATTCAAAAACCGCAACAAATTCAACAAAAACCTCAACAATTAAAAACACCAAAAAATTCAACAACAACGTCAACTTTGAAAAATACCAATAAATTCAACAACCTCAATAATGAAAAACACCAACAAATTCAATAAAAACCTCAACAATGAAAAACATCAAATAATGCATCAACAACCTCAACATTCAAAAACAACAAAAAATTCAACAAAAACCTCAACAATGAAAAACACCGAAATATTCAACAACAAACTCAACATTCAAAATCACCAACAAATTAGCAACAACATCAACTTTGAAAAACACCAACAAATTCAAAAACCTCAACATGGAAAAACACCAACAAATTCAACCACAACCTCAACATTGAAAATCACCAACAAATTCAACGACAACCTCAACAATGAAAAATACCTAAAAATTCAACAACAACCTCAACATTGAAAGTCACCAACCAATTCAACAAAAACCTCAAAAATGAAAAGCACCAAAAGATTCAACAAAAACCTCAACAATGAAAAACACCGAAAAAATTAAACAACAACCTCAACTTTGAAAAACACCAACAACTTCAACAACCTCAACATTGAAAAACACCAACAAATTCAACTGCAAGCTCAACTTTGAAAAATACAAAAATGATCAAAAAAAACCATTCATAACACCAATGAATTCAACAACCTCAACATTGAAAATCACCAACAAATTCAACAACAACCTCAACAATGAAAAACACCAACAAATTCAACAAAAACCTCAAGAATGAAAAACACCAAATAATGCATCAACAACCTCAACATGCAAAAACAACAAAAAATTCAACAAAAACCTCAACAATGAAAAACACCGAAAAATTCAACAACAACCTCAACTTTCAACAACACCAACAACTTCACCAACCTCAACATTGAAAAACACCAACAATTTCAACTGCAACCTCAACTTTGAAACATAGCGAAATGATCAAAAAAAAGAATTGATAACACCAATGAATTCAACAACCTCAACATTGAAAATCACCAACAAATTCAACAACAACCTCAGCATTGAAAAACATCAAAAAATGCAACAACAACCTCAACATTGAAAATCACCAACAAATTCAACAACAACCTCAACTTTGAAAAACACAAACAAATTCAAAAACCTCAACATGGAAAAACAACAACAAATTGAACCAAAACCTCAATATTGAAAATCACCAACAAATTCAACAACAACCTCAACAATGAAAACCACAAACAATTTCAACAAAAACCTCAACAATGAAAAACACCAAAAAATTCATCAACAACCTCAACATTCAAAACCGCTAACAAATTCAACAAAAACCTCAACAATGAAAAACACCAAAAAATTCAACAACAATCTCAGCTTTGAAAAACACAAACAAATTCAACAAAAACATCAACAATCAAAAACACCAAAAAATTCAACAACAACCTCAACTTTGAAAAACACCAACAAATTCAACAACCTCAACATTGCAAAACACCAACAATTTCAACTGCAACCTCAACTTTGAAAAATACAAAAAAGATTTAAAAAAAACATTGATAACACCAATAATTTCAACAACATCAACTTTGAAAAACACCAACAAATTCAACCACAACCTCAACATTGAAAATCACCAACAAAGTCAACAACAACCTCAACAATGAAAAACACCAACAAATTCAACCAAAACCTCAACAATGAAAAACACCAAAAATTCAACAACAAACTCAGCTTTGAAAAGCACAAACAAATTCAACAACCTCAACATTGAAAAACACCAACAAATTCAACAACAACCTCAACTTTCAAAAATACAAAAAGGTTCAACAAAATAAAAATTGATAACAACAACAAATTCAACAACAAACTCAATAATGAAAATCACCATTAAAATTAACAGCAACCTCAACAATGAAAAACATCAAACAATTCAACAACAACCTCAACATTCAGAAACAGCAACAAATTCAACAAAAACCTCAACAATTAAAAACACCAAAAAATTCAACAACAACGTCAACTTTGAAAAATACCAATAAATTCATCAACCTCAATAATGAAAAACACCAACAAATTCAACAAAAACCTCAACAATGAAAAACATCAAATAATGCATCAACAACCGCAACATTCAAAAACAACATAAAATTCAACACTAACCTCAACAATGAAAAACACCGAAAAATTCAACAACAAACTCAACATTGAAAAACACCAACAAATTCAACAACAACATCAACTTTGAAAAACACCAACAAATTCAAAAACCTCAACATGGAAAAACACCAACAAATTCAACGACAACCTCCATATTGAAAATCAGCAACAAATTCAACCACAACCTCAACAATGAAAAACACCAACAAATTCAACAAAAACCTCAACAATGAAAAACACCGAAAGATTCATCAACAACCTCAACATTCAAAAAAACCAACAAACTCAACAGAAACCTCAACATTGAAACTCACCAACAAATTCAACAACAACCTCAACAATGAAAAACACCAAATAATGCATCAACAACCTCAACATTCAAAAACAACAAAAAATTCAACAAAAACCTCAACAATGAAAAACACCGAAAAATTCAACAACAACCTCAACTTTCAACAACACCAACAACTTCAACAACCTCAACATTGAAAAACAACAACAACTTCAACTGCCACCTCAACTTTGAAACATAGAAAAATGATCAAAAAAAACCATTGATAACACCAATGAATTCAACAAGCTCAACATTGAAAATCACCAACAAATTCAACAACAACCTCAGCAATGAAAAACATCAACAAATGCAACAACAACCTCAACATTGAAAATCACCACCAAATTCAACAACAACCTGCACTTTGAAAAAAACCAACAAATTCAAAAACCTCAACATGGAAAAACAACAACAAATTGAACCAGAACCTCAATATTGAAAATCACTAACAAATTCAACAACAACCTCAACAATGAAAAACACAAACAATTTCAACAAAACCTCGACAATGAAAAACACCAAAATATTCATCAACAACCTCAACATTCAAAAACGCTAACAAATTCAACAAAAACCTCAACAATGAAAAACACCAAAAAATTCAACAACAACCTCAACATTGAAAATCACCAACAAATTCAACAATAACCTCAACAATGAAAATCACCATAAAATTCAACAACAACCTAAACTTTGAAAAACACCAACAAATTCAACAACCTCAACATTGCAAAACACCAACAATTTCAACTGCAACCTCAACTTTGAAAAATACAAAAAAGATTTTAAAAAACCATTGATAACACCAATAATTTCAACAACATCAACTTTGAAAAACACCAACAAATTCAACCACAACCTCAACATTGAAAATCACCAACAAAGTCAACAACAACCTCAACAATGAAAAATACCAACAAATTCAACAAAAAGCTCAACGATGAAAAACCCCAACAAAGTCAAAAACAAACTCAGCTTTGAAGAACACAAACAAATTCAACAACCTCAACATTGAAAAACACCAACAAATTCAACAAAAACCTCAACTGTGAAAAACAACAACAAATTGAACCAGAACCTCAATATTGAAAATCACCAACAAATTCAACAACAAACCCAACAATGAAAAACAAAAACAATTTCAACAAAAACCTCAACAATGAAAATCACCAAAAAATTCATCAACAACCTCAACATTCAAAAACGCTAACTAATTCAACAAAAACATCTACAATGAAAAACACCAAAAAATTCAACAACAACCTCAACATTGAAAATCACCAACAAATTCAACAAAAACCTCAATAATGAAAAACACCAAAAAATTCAACAACAACCTCAACTTTGAAAAACACCAACAAATTCAACAACCTCAACATTGCAAAACACCAACAATTGCAACTGCAACCTCAACTTTGAAAAATACAAAAAAATTTAAACGAACCATTGATAACACCAATAATTTCAACAACAACAACTTTGAATAACACCAACAAATTCAACCACAACCTCAACATTGAAAATCACCAACAAAGTCAACAACAACCTCAACAATGAAAAACACCAACAAATTCAACAAAAACCTCAACAACGAAAAACACCAACAAATTCAACAACAAACTCAGCTTTGAAAAACACCAACAAATTCAACAACCTCAACATTGAAAAACACCAACAAATTCAACAAAAACCTCAACAATGAAAAACACCAACAAATTCAACAGAAACCTCAACAATGAAAAACACCAACAAGTTCAACAACAAACTCAGCTTTGAAAAACACAAACAAATTCAACAACCTCAACATGGAAAAACACCAACAAATTCAACAACAACCTCAACTTTCAAAAATACAAAAAGGTTCAACAAAATAATAATTGATAACAACAACAAATTCAACAACAACCTCAATAGTGAAAATCAACAACAAATTTAACAACAACCTCAAACAGGAAAAACATCAAACAATTCAACAACAACCTCAACATTCAAAAACACCAACAAATTCAACAACAACCTCATCAATGAAAAACACCAACAAATTCAACAAAAGCCTCAACAATGAAAAACATCAAATAATGCATCAACAACCTCAACATTCAAAAACAACAAAAAATTCAACAATAACCTCAACAATGAAAAACACCGAAAAATTCAACAACAAACTCAACATTGAAAAACACCAACAAATTCAACAACAACATCAACTTTGAAAAACACCAACAAATTCAAAAACCTCAACATGGAAAAACACCAACAAATTCAACAACAACCTCAACTTTGAAAAACACCAACAAATTCAACAACCTCAACATTGAAAAACACCAACAAATTCAACAAAAACCTCAACAATGAAAAACACCAACAAATTCAACAACAAACTCAGTTTTGAAAAACACAAACAAATTCAAAAACCTCAACATGGAAAATCAACACAAAATTGAACCAGAACCTCAATATTGAAAATCACCAACAAATTCAACAACAACCCCAACAATAAAAAACACAAACAATTTCAACAAAAACCTCAACAATGAAAAACACCAAAAAATTCATCAACAACCTCAACATTCAAAAACGCTAACAAATTCAACAAAAACATCAACAATGAAAAACACCAAAAAATTCAACAACACCCTCAACATTGAAAATCACCAACAAATTCAACAAAAACCTCAATAATGAAAAAAACCAAATAATTCAACAACAACCTCAACTTTGAAAAACACAAACAAATTCAACAACCTCAACATTGCAAAACACCAACAATTGCAACTGCAACCTCAACTTTGAAAAATACAAAAAAGATTTAAAAGAACCATTGATAACACCAATAATTTCAACAACATCAACTTTGAAAAACACCAACAAATTCAACCACAACCTCAACATTGAAAATCACCAACAAAGTCAACAACAACCTCAACAATCATAAACACCAAAAATTCAACAACAAACTCAGCTTTGAAAAGCACAAACAAATTCAACAACCTCAACATTGAAAAACACCAACAAATTCAACAACAACCTCAACTTTCAAAAATACAAAAAGGTTCAACAAAATAAAACTTGATAACAACAACAAATTCAACAACAAACTCAATAATGAAAATCACCATTAAAATTAACAACAACCTCAACAATGAAAAACATCAAACAATTCAACAACAACCTCAACATTCAGAAACAGCAACAAATTCAACAAAAACCTCAACAATTAAAAACACCAAAAAATTCAACAACAACGTCAACTTTGAAAAATACCAATAAATTCAACAACCTCAATAATGAAAAACACCAACAAATTCAACAAAAACCTCAACAATGAAAAACATCAAATAATGCATCAACAACCTCAACATTCAAAAACAACATAAAATTCAACAATAACCTCAACAATGAAAAACACCGAAAAATTCAACAACAAACTCAACATTGAAAAACACCAACAAATTCAACAACAACATCAACTTTGAAAAACACCAACAAATTCAAAAACCTCAACATGGAAAAACACCAACAAATTCAACCACAACCTCAATATTGAAAATCAGCAACAAATTCAACAACAACCTCAACAATGAAAAACACCAACAAATTGAACAAAAACCTCAACAAGGAAAAACACCGAAAGATTCATCAACAACCTCAACATTCAAAAACACTAACAAATTCAACAGAAACCACAACAATGAAAATCACCTAAAAATTCAACAACAACCTCAACATTGAAAGTCACCAACAAATTCAACAAAAACCTCAACAATGAAAAGCACCAAATAATGCATCAACAACCTCAACATTCCAAAACACCAAAAGATTCAACAAAAACCTCAACAATGAAAAACACCGAAAAATTCAACAACAACCTCAACTTTGAAAAACAGCAACAACTTCAACAACCTCAACATTGAAAAACACCAACAAATTCAACTGCAAGCTCAACTTTGAAAAATACAAAAATGATCAAAAAAAAACATTCATAATACCAATGAATTCAACAACCTCAACATTGTAAATCACCAACAAATTCAACAACAACCTCAACAATGAAAAACACCAACAAATTCAACAAAAACCTCAACAATGAAAAACACCGAAACATTCATCAACAACCTCAACATTCAAAAAAACCAACAAACTCAACAGAAACCTCAACAATGAAAAACACCATAAAATTCAACAACAACCACAACATTGAAAATCACCAACAAAATCAACAACAACCTCAACAATGAAAAACACCAAATAATGCATCAACAACCTCAACATTCAAAAACAACAAAAAATTCAACAAAAACCTCAACAATGAAAAACACCGAAAAATTCAACAACAACCTCAACTTTCAACAACACCAACAACTTCAACAACCTCAACATTGAAAAACACCAACAATTTCAACTGCCACCTCAACTTTGAAACATAGAAAACTGATCAAAAAAAACCATTGATAACACCAATGAATTCAACAACCTCAACATTGAAAATCACCAACAAATTCAACAACAACCTCCACTTTGAAAAACACCAACAAATTCAAAAACCTCAACATGGAAAAACAACTACAAATTGAACCAGAACCTCAATATTGAAAATCACTAACAAATTCAACAACAACCTCAACAATGAAAAACACAAACAATTTCAACAAAAACCTCGACAATGAAAAACACCAAAATATTCATCAACAACCTCAACATTCAAAAACGCTAACAAATTCAACAAAAACCTCAGCAATGAAAAACACCAAAAAATTCAACAACAACCTCAACATTGAAAATCACCAACAAATTCAACAAAAACCTCAACAATGAAAATCACCAAAAAATTCAACAACAACCTAAACTTTGAAAAACACCAACAAATTCAACAACCTCAACATTGCAAAACACCAACAATTTCAACTGCAACCTCAACTTTGAAAAATACAAAAAAGATTTTAAAAAACCATTGATAACACCAATAATTTCAACAACATCAACTTTGAAAAACACCAACAAATTCAACCACAACCACAACATTGAAAATCACCAACAAAGTCAACAACAACCTCAACAATGAAAAATACCAACAAATTCAACAAAAAGCTCAACAATGAAAAACACCAACAAAGTCAACAACAAACTCAGCTTTGAAAAACACAAACAAATTCAACAACCTCAACATTGAAAAACAGCAACAAATTCAACAAAAACCTCAACAGTGAAAAACACCAACAAATTCAACAACAACCTCAACATTAAAAAACACAAACAAATTCAAAAACCTCAACATGGAAAAACAACAACAAATTGAACCAGAACCTCAATATTGAAAATCACCAACAAATTCAACAACAACCCCAACAATGAAAAACATAAACAATTTCAACAAAAACCTCAACAATGAAAATCACCAAAAAATTCATCAACAACCTCAACATTCAAAAACGCTAACTAATTCAACAAAAACATCAACAATTAAAAACACCAAAAAATTCAACAACAACCTCAACATTGAAAATCACCAACAAATTCAACAAAAACCTCAATAATGAAAAACACCAAAAAATTCAACAACAACCTCAACTTTGAAAAACACCAACAATTGCAACTGCAACCTCAACTTTCAAAAATACAAAAAGTTTCAACAAAATAATAATTGATAACAACAACAAATTCAACAACAACCTCAATAGTGAAAATCAACAACAAATTTAACAACAACCTCAAACAGGAAAAACATCAAACAATTCAACAACAACCTCAACATTCAAAAACACCAACAAATTCAACAACAACCTCATCAATGAAAAACACCAACAAATTCAACAAAAGCCTCAACAATGAAAAACATCAAATAATGCATCAACAACTTCAACATTCAAAAACAACAAAAAATTCAACAATAACCTCAACAATGAAAAACACCGAAAAATTCAACAACAAACTCAACATTGAAAAACACCAACAAATTCAGCAACAACATCAACTTTGAAAAACACCAACAAATTCAAAAACCTCAACATGGAAAAACACCAACAAATTCAACAACAAACTCAACTTTGAAAAACACCAACAAATTCAACAACCTCAACATTGCAAAACACCAACAATTGCAACTGCAACCTCAACTTTGAAAAATACAAAAAAGATTTAAAAGAACCATTGATAACACCAATAATTTCAACAACATCAACTTTGAAAAACACCAACAAATTCAACCACAACCTCAACATTGAAAATCACCAACAAAGTCAACAACAACCTCAACAATGAAAAACACCAACAAATTCAACAAAAACCTCAACGATGAAAAACACCAACAAAGTCAAAAACAAACTCAGCTTTGAAGAACACAAACAAATTCAACAACCTCAACATTGAAAAACACCAACAAATTCAACAAAAACCTCAACTGTGAAAAACACCAACAAGTTCAACAACAACCTCAACATTAAAAAACACAAACAAATTCAAAAACCTCAACATGGAAAAACAACAACAAATTGAACCAGAACCTCAATATTGAAAATCACCAACAAATTCAACAACAAACCCAACAATGAAAAACAAAAACAATTTCAACAAAAACCTCAACAATGAAAATCACCAAAAAATTCATCAACAACCTCAACATTCAAAAACGCTAACTAATTCAACAAAAACATCAACAATGAAAAACACCAAAAAATTCAACAACAACCTCAACATTGAAAATCACCAACAAATTCAACAAAAACCTCAATAATGAAAAACACCAAAAAATTCAACAACAACCTCAACTTTGAAAAACACCAACAAATTCAACAACCTCAACATTGCAAAACACCAACAATTGCAACTGCAACCTCAACTTTGAAAAATACAAAAAAATTTAAACGAACCATTGATAACACCAATAATTTCAACAACAACAACTTTGAATAACACCAACAAATTCAACCACAACCTCAACATTGAAAATCACCAACAAAGTCAACAACAACCTCAACAATGAAAAACACCAACAAATTCAACAAAAACCTCAACAATGAAAAACACCAACAAATTCAACAACAAACTCAGCTTTGAAAAACACCAACAAATTCAACAACCTCAACATTGAAAAACACCAACAAATTCAACAAAAACCTCAACAATGAAAAACACCAACAAATTCAACAGAAACCTCAACAATGAAAAACACCAACAAGTTCAACAACAAACTCAGCTTTGAAAAACACAAACAAATTCAACAACCTCAACATGGAAAAACACCAACAAATTCAACAACAACCTCAACTTTCAAAAATACAAAAAGGTTCAACAAAATAATAATTGATAACAACAACAAATTCAACAACAACCTCAATAGTGAAAATCAACAACAAATTTAACAACAACCTCAAACAGGAAAAACATCAAACAATTCAACAACAACCTCAACATTCAAAAACACCAACAAATTCAACAACAACCTCATCAATGAAAAACACCAACAAATTCAACAAAAGCCTCAACAATGAAAAACATCAAATAATGCATCAACAACCTCAACATTCAAAAACAACAAAAAATTCAACAATAACCTCAACAATGAAAAACACCGAAAAATTCAACAACAAACTCAACATTGAAAAACACCAACAAATTCAACAACAACATCAACTTTGAAAAACACCAACAAATTCAAAAACCTCAACATGGAAAAACACCAACAAATTCAACAACAACCTCAACTTTGAAAAACACCAACAAATTCAACAACCTCAACATTGAAAAACACCAACAAATTCAACAAAAACCTCAACAATGAAAAACACCAACAAATTCAACAACAAACTCAGTTTTGAAAAACACAAACAAATTCAAAAACCTCAACATGGAAAATCAACACAAAATTGAACCAGAACCTCAATATTGAAAATCACCAACAAATTCAACAACAACCCCAACAATAAAAAACACAAACAATTTCAACAAAAACCTCAACAATGAAAAACACCAAAAAATTCATCAACAACCTCAACATTCAAAAACGCTAACAAATTCAACAAAAACATCAACAATGAAAAACACCAAAAAATTCAACAACACCCTCAACATTGAAAATCACCAACAAATTCAACAAAAACCTCAATAATGAAAAAAACCAAATAATTCAACAACAACCTCAACTTTGAAAAACACAAACAAATTCAACAACCTCAACATTGCAAAACACCAACAATTGCAACTGCAACCTCAACTTTGAAAAATACAAAAAAGATTTAAAAGAACCATTGATAACACCAATAATTTCAACAACATCAACTTTGAAAAACACCAACAAATTCAACCACAACCTCAACATTGAAAATCACCAACAAAGTCAACAACAACCTCAACAATCATAAACACCAAAAATTCAACAACAAACTCAGCTTTGAAAAGCACAAACAAATTCAACAACCTCAACATTGAAAAACACCAACAAATTCAACAACAACCTCAACTTTCAAAAATACAAAAAGGTTCAACAAAATAAAACTTGATAACAACAACAAATTCAACAACAAACTCAATAATGAAAATCACCATTAAAATTAACAACAACCTCAACAATGAAAAACATCAAACAATTCAACAACAACCTCAACATTCAGAAACAGCAACAAATTCAACAAAAACCTCAACAATTAAAAACACCAAAAAATTCAACAACAACGTCAACTTTGAAAAATACCAATAAATTCAACAACCTCAATAATGAAAAACACCAACAAATTCAACAAAAACCTCAACAATGAAAAACATCAAATAATGCATCAACAACCTCAACATTCAAAAACAACATAAAATTCAACAATAACCTCAACAATGAAAAACACCGAAAAATTCAACAACAAACTCAACATTGAAAAACACCAACAAATTCAACAACAACATCAACTTTGAAAAACACCAACAAATTCAAAAACCTCAACATGGAAAAACACCAACAAATTCAACCACAACCTCAATATTGAAAATCAGCAACAAATTCAACAACAACCTCAACAATGAAAAACACCAACAAATTGAACAAAAACCTCAACAAGGAAAAACACCGAAAGATTCATCAACAACCTCAACATTCAAAAACACTAACAAATTCAACAGAAACCACAACAATGAAAATCAGCTAAAAATTCAACAACAACCTCAACATTGAAAGTCACCAACAAATTCAACAAAAACCTCAACAATGAAAAGCACCAAATAATGCATCAACAACCTCAACATTCCAAAACACCAAAAGATTCAACAAAAACCTCAACAATGAAAAACACCGAAAAATTCAACAACAACCTCAACTTTGAAAAACAGCAACAACTTCAACAACCTCAACATTGAAAAACACCAACAAATTCAACTGCAAGCTCAACTTTGAAAAATACAAAAATGATCAAAAAAAAACATTCATAATACCAATGAATTCAACAACCTCAACATTGTAAATCACCAACAAATTCAACAACAACCTCAACAATGAAAAACACCAACAAATTCAACAAAAACCTCAACAATGAAAAACACCGAAACATTCATCAACAACCTCAACATTCAAAAAAACCAACAAACTCAACAGAAACCTCAACAATGAAAAACACCATAAAATTCAACAACAACCACAACATTGAAAATCACCAACAAAATCAACAACAACCTCAACAATGAAAAACACCAAATAATGCATCAACAACCTCAACATTCAAAAACAACAAAAAATTCAACAAAAACCTCAACAATGAAAAACACCGAAAAATTCAACAACAACCTCAACTTTCAACAACACCAACAACTTCAACAACCTCAACATTGAAAAACACCAACAATTTCAACTGCCACCTCAACTTTGAAACATAGAAAACTGATCAAAAAAAACCATTGATAACACCAATGAATTCAACAACCTCAACATTGAAAATCACCAACAAATTCAACAACAACCTCCACTTTGAAAAACACCAACAAATTCAAAAACCTCAACATGGAAAAACAACAACAAATTGAACCAGAACCTCAATATTGAAAATCACTAACAAATTCAACAACAACCTCAACAATGAAAAACACAAACAATTTCAACAAAAACCTCGACAATGAAAAACACCAAAATATTCATCAACAACCTCAACATTCAAAAACGCTAACAAATTCAACAAAAACCTCAGCAATGAAAAACACCAAAAAATTCATCAACAACCTCAACATTCAAAAACAGCAACAAATTCAACAAGTACCTCAACAATTAATAACACCAAAAAATTCAACAACAACGTCAACCTTGAAAAATACCAATAAATTCAACAAACTCAACAATGAAAAACACCAACAAGTTCAACAACAAACTCAACATTGAAAATCACCAAAAAATTCAACAACAACCTCAACATTGAAAAACTCCAACAATTTCAGCAACAACCTCAACAATGAAAAACACCAAAAAATTCAACAACAAACTCAACATTGAAAATCACCAACAAATTCAACAACAACATCAACTTTGAAAAACACCAACAAATTCAAAAACCTCAACATGGAAAAACACCAACAAATTCAACCACAACCTCAACATTGAAAATCACCAACAAATTCAACACAAACCTCAACAATGAAAAACACCAACAAATTGAACAAAAACCTCAACAACGAAAATCACCGAAAGATTCATCAATAACCTCAACATTCAAAAGTACCAACAAATTCAACAGAAACCACAACAATGAAAAACACCTAAAAACTCAACAACAACCTCATCATTGAAAATCACCAACAAATTCAACAACAACCTCAACAATGAAAAACACCAAATAATGCATCAACAAACTCAACATTCAAAAACAACAAAAAATTCAACAAAAACCTCAACAATGAAAAACACCGAAAAATTCAATAACAACCTCAACTTTCAACAACACCAACAACTTCAACAACCTCAACATTGAAAAACACCAACAATTTCAACTGCAACCTCAACTTTGAAAAATAGAAAAATGATGAAAAAAAACCATTAATAACACCAATGAATTCAACAACCTCAACATTGAAAATCACCAACAAATTCAACAACAACCTCAGCAATGTAAAACATCAAAAAATGCAACAACAACCTCAACATTGAAAATCACCAATAAATTCAACAAGAACCTATATATTGAAAATCACCAACTAATTTAACAACAACCTCAACAATGATAAACATCAAACAATTCAAAAACAACCTCAACATTCAAAAACAGCAACAAATTCAACAACAACCTCATCAATGATAAACACCAAAAAATTCATCAACAACCTCAACATTCAAAAACAGCAACAAATTCAACAAAAACCTCAACAATTAAAAACACCAAAAAATTCAACAACAACGTCACCTTTGAAAAATACCAATAAATTCAACAACCTCAATAATGTAAAACACCAACAAATTCAATAAAAACCTCAACCATGAAAAATATCAAATAATCCATCAACAACCTCAACATTCAAAAACAACAAAAAATTCAACAAAAACCTCAACAATGAAAAACATCGAAAAATTCAACAACAAACTCAACATTGAAAATCACCAACAAATTCAACAACAACATCAACTTTGAAAAAAACCAACAAATTCAAAAACCTCAACATGGAAAAACACCAACAAATTCACCCACAACCTCAACATTGAAAATCACCAACAAATTCAACAACAACCTCAACAATGAAAAATACCTAAAAATTCAACAACAACCTCAACATTGAAAGTCACCAACAAATTCAACAAAAACCTCAACAATGAAAAGCACCAAATAATGCACCAACAACCTCAACATTCAAAAACACCAAAAGATTCAACAAAAACCTCAACAATGAAAAACACCGAAAAAATTAAACAACAACCTCAACTTTGATAAACAGCAACAACTTCAACAACCTCAACATTGAAAAACACCAACAAATTCAACTGCAAGCTCAACTTTGAAAAATACAAAAATGATCAAAAAAAACCATTCATAACACCAATGAATTCAACAACCTCAACATTGAAAATCACCAACAAATTCAACAACAACATCAACTTTGAAAAACACCAACAAATTCAACCACAACCTCAACATTGAAAATCACCAACAAAGTCAACAACAACCTCAACAATGAAAAACACCAACAAATTCATCAACAACCTCAACATTCAAAAACAGCAACAAATTCAACAAAAACCTAAACAATTAATAACACCAAAAAATTCAACAACAACGTCAACCTTGAAAAATACCAATAAATTCAACAAACTCAACAATGAAAATCACCAAAAATTCAACAACAACCTCAACATTGAAAAACTCCAACAATTTCAGCAACAACCTCAACAATGAAAAACATCAAAAAATTCAACAACAAACTCAACATTGAAAATCACCAACAAATTCAACAACAACATCAACTTTGAAAAACACCAACAAATTCAAACACCTCAACATGGAAAAACACCAACAAATTCAACCACAACCTCAACATTGATAATCACCAACAAATTCAACAACAACCTCAACAATGAGAAACACCAACAAATTGAACAAAAACCTCAACAACGAAAATCACCGAATGATTCATCAACAACCTCAACATTCAAAAGTACCAACAAATTCAACAGAAACCACAACAATGAAAAACACCTAAAAACTCAACAACAACCTCATCATTGAACATCACCACAAATTCAACAACGACCTCAACAATGAAAAACACCAAATAATGCATCAACAACCTGAACATTCAAAAACAACAAAAAATTCAACAAAAACCTCAACAATGAAAAACACCGAAAAATTCAATAACAACCTCAACTTTCAACAACACCAACAACTTCAAGAACCTGAACATTGAAAAACGCCAACACTTTCAACTGCAACCTCAACTTTGAAAAATAGAAAAATGATCAAAAATAAACATTAATAACACCAATGAATTCAACAACCTCAACATTGAAAATCACCAACAAATTCAACAACAACCTCAGCAATGAAAAAAATCAAAAAATGCAACAACAACCTCAACATTGAAAATCACCAATAAATTCAACAACAACCTATATGTTGAAAATCAACAACTAATTTAACAACAACCTCAACAATGAAAAACATCAAACAATTCAACAACAACCTCAACATTCAGAAACAGCAACAAATTCAACAACAACCTCATCAATGAAAAACACCAAAAAATTCATCAACAACCTCAACATTCAAAAACAGCAAAAAATTCAACAAAAACCTCAACAATTAAAAACAGCAAAAAATTCAACAACAACGTCAACTTTGAAAAATACCAATAAATTCAACAACCTCAATAATGAAAAACACCAACAAATTCAACAAAAACCTCAACAATGAAAAACATCAAATAATGCATCAACAACCTCAACATTCAAAAACAACAAAAAATTCAACAATAACCTCAACAATGAAAAACACCGAAAAATTCATCAACAAACTCAACATTGAAAATCACCAACAAATTCAAGAACAACATCAACTTTGAAAAACACCAACAAATTCAAAAACCTCAACATGGAAAAACACCAACAAATTCAACCACAACCTCAACATTGTAAATCACCAACAAATTCAACAACAACCTCAACAATGAAAAACACCAACAAATTGAACAAAAACCTCAACAAGGAAAAACACCGAAAGATTCATCAACAACCTCAACATTCAAAAACACCAACAAATTCAACAGAAACCACAACAATGAAAAACACCAAAAAATTCAACAACAAACTCAACATTGAAAATCACCAACAAATTCAACAACAACATCAATTTGAAAAACACCAACAAATTCAAAAACCTCAACATGGAAAAACACCAACAAATTCAACCACAACCTCAACATTGAAAATCACCAACAAATTCAACAACAACCTCAACAATGAAATACACCAACAAATTGAACAAAAACCTCAACAACGAAAATCACCGAAAGATTCATCAACAACCTCAACATTCAACAGTACCAACAAATTCAACAGAAACCACAACAATGAAAAACACCAAATAATGCATCAACAACCTCAACATTCAAAAACAACAAAAAATTCAACAAAAACCTCAACAATGAAAAACACCGAAAATTCAGCAACAACCTCAACTTTCAACAACACCAACAACTTCAACAACCTCAACATTGAAAAACACCAACAATTTCAACTGCAACCTCAACTTTGAAAAATAGAAAAATGATCAAAAAAACCATTAATAACACCAATGAATTCAACAACCTCAACATTGAAAATCACCAACAAATTCAACAACAACCTCAGCAATGAAAAACATCAAAAAATGCAACAACAACCTCAACATTGAAAATCACCAATAAATTCAACAACAACCTATATATTGAAAATCACCAACTAATTTAACAACAACCTCAACAATGAAAAACATCAAACAATTCAACAACAACCTCAACATTCAAAAACAGCAACAAATTCAACAACAACCTCATCAATGAAAAACACCAAAAAATTCATCAACAACCTCAACTTTCAAAAACAGCAACAAATTCAACAAAAACCTCAACAATTAAAAACACCAAAAAATTCAACAACAACGTCAACTTTGAAAAATACCAATAAATTCAACAACCTCAATAATGAAAAAAACCAACAAATTCAATAAAAACCTCAACCATGAAAAACATCAAATAATGTATCAACAACCTCAACATTCAATAACAACAAAAAATTCAACAAAAACCTGAACAATGAAAAACACCGAAAAATTCAACAACAAACTCAACATTGAAAATCACCAACAAATTCAACAACAACATCAACTTTGAAAAACACCAACAAATTCAAAAACCTCAACATGGAAAAACACCAACAAATTCAACCACAACCTCAACATTGAAAATCACCAACAAATTCAACAACAACCTCAACAATGAAAAATACCTAAAAATTCAACAACCTCAACATTGAAAGTCACCAACAAATTCAACAAAAACCTCAACAATGAAAAGCACCAAATAATGCATCAACAACCTCAACATTCAAAAACACCAAAAGATTCAACAAAAACCTCAACAATGAAAAACACCGAAAAAATTAAACAACAACCTCAACTTTGAAAAACACCAACAACTTCAACAACCTCAACATTGAAAAACACCAACAAATTCAACTGCAAGCTCAACATTGAAAAATACAAAAATGATTAAAAAAAAAACCATTCATAACACCAATGAATTCAACAACCTCAACATTGAAGATCACCAACAAATTCAACAACAACCTCAACAATGAAAAACACAAACAAATTCAACAAAAACCTCAACAATGAAAAACACCGAAAGATTCATCAACAACCTCAACATTCAAATAAACCAACAAACTCAACAGAAACCTCAACAATGAAAACACCTAAAAATTCAACAACAACCACAACATTGAAAATCACGAACAAAGTCAACAACAACCTCAACAATGAAAAACACCAAAAAATTCATCAACAACCTCAACATTCAAAAACAGCAACAAATTCAACAAAAACCTCAACAATTAATAACACCAAAATATTCAACAACAACGTCAACCTTGAAAAATACCAATAATTTCAACAAACTCAACAATGAAAAACACCAACAAATTCAACAACAAACTCAACATTGAAAATCACCAAAAAATTCAACAACAACCTCAACATTGAAAAACTCCAACAGTTTCAGCAACAACCTCAACAAAGAAAAACACCAAAAAATTCAACAACAAACTCAACATTGAAAATCACCAACAAATTCAACAACAACATCAACTTTGAAAACACCAACAAATTCAAAAACCTCAACATGGAAAAACACCAACAAATTCAACCACAACCTCAACATTGAAAATCACCAACAAATTCCACAACAACCTCAACAATGAAAAACACCAACAAATTGAACAAAAACCTCAACAACGAAAATCACCGAAAGATTCATCAACAACCTCAACATTCAAAAGTACCAACAAATTCAACAGAAACCACAACAATGAAAAACACCTAAAAACTCAACAACAACCTCATCATTGAAAATCACCAACAAATTCAACAACAACCTCAACAATGAAAAACACCAAGTAATGCATCAACAACCTCAACATTCAAAAACAACAAAAAATTCAACAAAAACATCAACAATGAAAAACACCGAAAAATTCAACAACAACCTCAACTTTCAACAACACCAACAACTTCAACATCCTCAACATTGAAAAACACCAACAATTTAAACTGCAACCTCAACTTTGAAAAATAGAAAAATGATCAAAAAACAACCATTAATAACACCAATGAATTCAACAACCTCAACATTGAAAATCGCCAACAAATTCAACAACAACCTCAGCAATGAAAAACATCAAAAAATGCAACAACAACCTCAACATTGAAAATCACCAATAAATTCAACAACAACCTATATATTGAAAATCACCAACTAATTTAACAACAACCTCAACAATGAAAAACAGCAAACAATTCAACAACAACCTCAACATTCCAAAACACCAACAAATTCAACAACAACCTCATCAATGAAAAACACCAAAAAATTCTTCAACAACCTCAACATTCAAAAACAGCAACAAATTCAACAAAAACCTCAACAATTAAAAACACCAAAAAATTCAACAACAACGTCAACTTTGAAAAATACCAATAAATTCAACAACCTCAATAATGAAAAACACCAACAAATTCAATAAAAACCTCAACAATGAAAAACATCAAATAATGCATCAACAACCTCAACATTCAAAAACAACAAAAAATTCAACAAAAACCTCAACAATGAAAAACACCGAAATATTCAACAACAAACTCAACATTCAAAATCACCAACAAATTAGCAACAACATCAACTTTGAAAAACACCAACAAATTCAAAGACCTCAACATGGAAAAACACCAACAAATTCAACCACAACCTCAACATTGAAAATCACCAACAAATTCAACGACAACCTCAACAATGAAAAATACCTAAAAATTCAACAACAACCTCAACATTGAAAGTCACCAACCAATTCAACAAAAACCTCAACAATGAATAGCACCAAATAATGCATCAACAACCTCAACATTCAAAAACACCAAAAGATTCAACAAAAACCTCAACAATGAAAAACACCGAAAAAATTAAACAACAACCTCAACTTTGAAAAACACCAACAACTTCAACAACCTCAACATTGAAAAACACCAACAAATTCAACTGCAAGCTCAACTTTGAAAAATACAAAAATGATCAAAAAAAACCATTCATAACACCAATGAATTCAACAACCTCAACATTGAAAATCACCAACAAATTCAACAACAACCTCAACAATGAAAAACACCAACAAATTCAACAAAAACCTCAAGAATGCAAAACACCAAATAATGCATCAACAACCTCAACATTCAAAAACAACAAAAAATTCAACAAAAACCTCAACAATGAAAAACACCGAAAAATTCAACAACAACCCCAACTTTCAACAACACCAACAACTTCACCAACCTCAACATTGAAAAACACAAACAATTTCAACTGCAACCTCAACTTTGAAACATAGCGAAATGATCAAAAAAAAGCATTGATAACACCAATGAATTCAACAACCTCAACCTTGAAAAACTCCAACAATTTCAGCAACAACCTCAACAAAGAAAAACACCAAAAAATTCAACAACAAACTCAACATTGAAAATCACCAACAAATTCAACAACAACATCAACTTTGAAAACACCAACAAATTCAAAAACCTCAACATGGAAAAACACCAACAAATTCAACCACAACCTCAACATTGAAAATCACCAACAAATTCCACAACAACCGCAACAATGAAAAACACCAACAAATTGAACAAAAACCTCAACAACGAAAATCACCGAAAGATTCATCAACAACCTCAACATTCAAAAGTACCAACAAATTCAACAGAAACCACAACAACGAAAAACACCTAAAAACTCAAGAACAACCTCATCATTGAAAATCACCAACAAATTCAAATAACCTCAACAATGAAAAACACCAAGTAATGCATCAACAACCTCAACATTCAAAAACAACAAAAAATTCAACAAAAACATCAACAATGAAAAACACCGAAAAATTCAACAACAACCTCAACTATCAACAACACCAACAACTTCAACATCCTCAACATTGAAAAAGACCAACAATTTCAACTGCAACCTCAACTTTGAAAAATAGAAAAATGATCAAAAAAAACCATTAATAACACCAATGAATTCAACAACCTCAACATTGAAAATCGCCAACAAATTCAACAACAACCTCAGCAATGAAAAACATCAAAAAATGCAACAACAACCTCAACATTGAAAATCACCAATAAATTCAACAACAACCAATATATTGAAAATCACCAACTAATTTAACAACAACCTCAACAATGAAAAACAGCAAACAATTCAACAACAACCTCAACATTCCAAAACACCAACAACTTCAACAACAACCTCATCAATGAAAAACACCAAAAATTCAACAACCTCAACATTCAAAAACAGCAACAAATTCAACAAAAACCTCAACAATTAAAAACACCAAAAAATTCAACAACAACGTCAACTTTGAAAAATACCAATAAATTCAACAACCTCAATAATGAAAAACACCAACAAATTCAATAAAAACCTCAACAATGAAAAACATCAAATAATGCATCAACAACCTCAACATTCAAAAACAACAAAAAATTCAACAAAAACCTCAACAATGAAAAACACCGAAATATTCAACAACAAACTCAACATTCAAAATCACCAACAAATTAGCAACAACATCAACTTTGAAAAACACCAACAAATTCAAAAACCTCAACATGGAAAAACACCAACAAATTCAACCACAACCTCAACATTGAAAATCACCAAAAAATTCAACGACAACCTCAACAATGAAAAATACCTAAAAATTCAACAACAACCTCAACATTGAAAGTCACCAACCAATTCAACAAAAACCTCAAAAATGAAAAGCACCAAAAGATTCAACAAAAACCTCAACAATGAAGAACACCGAAAAAATTAAACAACAACCTCAACTTTGAAAAACACCAACAACTTCAACAACCTCAACATTGAAAAACACCAACAAATTCAACTGCAAGCTCAACTTTGAAAAATACAAAAATGATCAAAAAAAACCATTCATAACACCAATGAATTCAACAACCTCAACATTGAAAATCACCAACAAATTCAACAACAACCTCAACAATGAAAAACACCAACAAATTGAACAAAAACCTCAAGAATGAAAAACACCAAATAATGCATCAACAACCTCAACATGCAAAAACAACAAAAAATTCAACAAAAACCTCAACAATGAAAAACACCGAAAAATTCAACAACAACCTCAACTTTCAACAACACCAACAACTTCACCAACCTCAACATTGAAAAACACCAACAATTTCAACTGCAACCTCAACTTTGAAACATAGCGAAATGATCAAAAAAAAGAATTGATAACACCAATGAATTCAACAACCTCAACATTGAAAATCACCAACAAATTCAACAACAACCTCAGCATTGAAAAACATCAAAAAATGCAACAACAACCTCAACATTGAAAATCACCAACAAATTCAACAACAACCTCAACTTTGAAAAACACAAACAAATTCAAAAACCTCAACATGGAAAAACAACAACAAATTGAACCAAAACCTCAATATTGAAAATCACCAACAAATTCAACAACAACCTCAACAATGAAAACCACAAACAATTTCAACAAAAACCTCAACAATGAAAAACACCAAAAAATTCATCAACAACCTCAACATTCAAAACCGCTAACAAATTCAACAAAAACCTCAACAATGAAAAACACCAAAAAATTCAACAACAATCTCAGCTTTGAAAAACACAAACAAATTCAACAAAAACATCAACAATCAAAAACACCAAAAAATTCAACAACAACCTCAACTTTGAAAAACACCAACAAATTCAACAACCTCAACATTGCAAAACACCAACAATTTCAACTGCAACCTCAACATTGAAAAATACAAAAAAGATTTAAAAAAAACATTGATAACACCAATAATTTCAACAACATCAACTTTGAAAAACACCAACAAATTCAACCACAACCTAAACATTGAAAATCACCAACAAAGTCAACAACAACCTCAACAATGAAAAACACCAACAAATTCAACCAAAACCTCAACAATGAAAAACACCAAAAATTCAACAACAAACTCAGCTTTGAAAAGCACAAACAAATTCAACAACCTCAACATTGAAAAACACCAACAAATTCAACAACAACCTCAACTTTCAAAAATACAAAAAGGTTCAACAAAATAAAAATTGATAACAACAACAAATTCAACAACAAACTCAATAATGAAAATCACCATTAAAATTAACAGCAACCTCAACAATGAAAAACATCAAACAATTCAACAACAACCTCAACATTCAGAAACAGCAACAAATTCAACAAAAACCTCAACAATTAAAAACACCAAAAAATTCAACAACAACGTCAACTTTGAAAAATACCAATAAATTCATCAACCTCAATAATGAAAAACACCAACAAATTCAACAAAAACCTCAACAATGAAAAACATCAAATAATGCATCAACAACCGCAACATTCAAAAACAACATAAAATTCAACACTAACCTCAACAATGAAAAACACCGAAAAATTCAACAACAAACTCAACATTGAAAAACACCAACAAATTCAACAACAACATCAACTTTGAAAAACACCAACAAATTCAAAAACCTCAACATGGAAAAACACCAACAAATTCAACGACAACCTCCATATTGAAAATCAGCAACAAATTCAACCACAACCTCAACAATGAAAAACACCAACAAATTCAACAAAAACCTCAACAATGAAAAACACCGAAAGATTCATCAACAACCTCAACATTCAAAAAAACCAACAAACTCAACAGAAACCTCAACATTGAAACTCACCAACAAATTCAACAACAACCTCAACAATGAAAAACACCAAATAATGCATCAACAACCTCAACATTCAAAAACAACAAAAAATTCAACAAAAACCTCAACAATGAAAAACACCGAAAAATTCAACAACAACCTCAACTTTCAACAACACCAACAACTTCAACAACCTCAACATTGAAAAACAACAACAACTTCAACTGCCACCTCAACTTTGAAACATAGAAAAATGATCAAAAAAAACCATTGATAACACCAATGAATTCAACAAGCTCAACATTGAAAATCACCAACAAATTCAACAACAACCTCAGCAATGAAAAACATCAACAAATGCAACAACAACCTCAACATTGAAAATCACCACCAAATTCAACAACAACCTGCACTTTGAAAAACACCAACAAATTCAAAAACCTCAACATGGAAAAACAACAACAAATTGAACCAGAACCTCAATATTGAAAATCACTAACAAATTCAACAACAACCTCAACAATGAAAAACACAAACAATTTCAACAAAAACCTCGACAATGAAAAACACCAAAATATTCATCAACAACCTCAACATTCAAAAACGCTAACAAATTCAACAAAAACCTCAACAATGAAAAACACCAAAAAATTCAACAACAACCTCAACATTGAAAATCACCAACAAATTCAACAATAACCTCAACAATGAAAATCACCATAAAATTCAACAACAACCTAAACTTTGAAAAACACCAACAAATTCAACAACCTCAACATTGCAAAACACCAACAATTTCAACTGCAACCTCAACTTTGAAAAATACAAAAAAGATTTTAAAAAACCATTGATAACACCAATAATTTCAACAACATCAACTTTGAAAAACACCAACAAATTCAACCACAACCTCAACATTGAAAATCACCAACAAAGTCAACAACAACCTCAACAATGAAAAATACCAACAAATTCAACAAAAAGCTCAACGATGAAAAACCCCAACAAAGTCAAAAACAAACTCAGCTTTGAAGAACACAAACAAATTCAACAACCTCAACATTGAAAAACACCAACAAATTCAACAAAAACCTCAACTGTGAAAAACACCAACAAGTTCAACAACAACCTCAACATTAAAAAACACAAACAAATTCAAAAACCTCAACATGGAAAAACAACAACAAATTGAACCAGAACCTCAATATTGAAAATCACCAACAAATTCAACAACAAACCCAACAATGAAAAACAAAAACAATTTCAACAAAAACCTCAACAATGAAAATCACCAAAAAATTCATCAACAACCTCAACATTCAAAAACGCTAACTAATTCAACAAAAACATCAACAATGAAAAACACCAAAAAATTCAACAACAACCTCAACATTGAAAATCACCAACAAATTCAACA
Organism: Cetorhinus maximus; assembly: GCF_964194155.1. Lineage (NCBI taxonomy): Eukaryota > Metazoa > Chordata > Chondrichthyes > Lamniformes > Cetorhinidae > Cetorhinus > Cetorhinus maximus. The sequence goes on along the minus strand of NW_027596110.1, from coordinate 449,330 downwards.
AAAACCTCAATAATGAAAAACACCAAAAAATTCAACAACAACCTCAACTTTGAAAAACACCAACAAATTCAACAACCTCAACATTGCAAAACACCAACAATTGCAACTGCAACCTCAACTTTGAAAAATACAAAAAAATTTAAACGAACCATTGATAACACCAATAATTTCAACAACAACAACTTTGAATAACACCAACAAATTCAACCACAACCTCAACATTGAAAATCACCAACAAAGTCAACAACAACCTCAACAATGAAAAACACCAACAAATTCAACAAAAACCTCAACAATGAAAAACACCAACAAATTCAACAACAAACTCAGCTTTGAAAAACACCAACAAATTCAACAACCTCAACATTGAAAAACACCAACAAATTCAACAAAAACCTCAACAATGAAAAACACCAACAAATTCAACAGAAACCTCAACAATGAAAAACACCAACAAGTTCAACAACAAACTCAGCTTTGAAAAACACAAACAAATTCAACAACCTCAACATGGAAAAACACCAACAAATTCAACAACAACCTCAACTTTCAAAAATACAAAAAGGTTCAACAAAATAATAATTGATAACAACAACAAATTCAACAACAACCTCAATAGTGAAAATCAACAACAAATTTAACAACAACCTCAAACAGGAAAAACATCAAACAATTCAACAACAACCTCAACATTCAAAAACACCAACAAATTCAACAACAACCTCATCAATGAAAAACACCAACAAATTCAACAAAAGCCTCAACAATGAAAAACATCAAATAATGCATCAACAACCTCAACATTCAAAAACAACAAAAAATTCAACAATAACCTCAACAATGAAAAACACCGAAAAATTCAACAACACACTCAACATTGAAAAACACCAACAAATTCAACAACAACATCAACTTTGAAAAACACCAACAAATTCAAAAACCTCAACATGGAAAAACACCAACAAATTCAACAACAACCTCAACTTTGAAAAACACCAACAAATTCAACAACCTCAACATTGAAAAACACCAACAAATTCAACAAAAACCTCAACAATGAAAAACACCAACAAATTCAACAACAAACTCAGTTTTGAAAAACACAAACAAATTCAAAAACCTCAACATGGAAAATCAACACAAAATTGAACCAGAACCTCAATATTGAAAATCACCAACAAATTCAACAACAACCCCAACAATAAAAAACACAAACAATTTCAACAAAAACCTCAACAATGAAAAACACCAAAAAATTCATCAACAACCTCAACATTCAAAAACGCTAACAAATTCAACAAAAACATCAACAATGAAAAACACCAAAAAATTCAACAACACCCTCAACATTGAAAATCACCAACAAATTCAACAAAAACCTCAATAATGAAAAAAACCAAATAATTCAACAACAACCTCAACTTTGAAAAACACAAACAAATTCAACAACCTCAACATTGCAAAACACCAACAATTGCAACTGCAACCTCAACTTTGAAAAATACAAAAAAGATTTAAAAGAACCATTGATAACACCAATAATTTCAACAACATCAACTTTGAAAAACACCAACAAATTCAACCACAACCTCAACATTGAAAATCACCAACAAAGTCAACAACAACCTCAACAATCATAAACACCAAAAATTCAACAACAAACTCAGCTTTGAAAAGCACAAACAAATTCAACAACCTCAACATTGAAAAACACCAACAAATTCAACAACAACCTCAACTTTCAAAAATACAAAAAGGTTCAACAAAATAAAACTTGATAACAACAACAAATTCAACAACAAACTCAATAATGAAAATCACCATTAAAATTAACAACAACCTCAACAATGAAAAACATCAAACAATTCAACAACAACCTCAACATTCAGAAACAGCAACAAATTCAACAAAAACCTCAACAATTAAAAACACCAAAAAATTCAACAACAACGTCAACTTTGAAAAATACCAATAAATTCAACAACCTCAATAATGAAAAACACCAACAAATTCAACAAAAACCTCAACAATGAAAAACATCAAATAATGCATCAACAACCTCAACATTCAAAAACAACATAAAATTCAACAATAACCTCAACAATGAAAAACACCGAAAAATTCAACAACAAACTCAACATTGAAAAACACCAACAAATTCAACAACAACATCAACTTTGAAAAACACCAACAAATTCAAAAACCTCAACATGGAAAAACACCAACAAATTCAACCACAACCTCAATATTGAAAATCAGCAACAAATTCAACAACAACCTCAACAATGAAAAACACCAACAAATTGAACAAAAACCTCAACAAGGAAAAACACCGAAAGATTCATCAACAACCTCAACATTCAAAAACACTAACAAATTCAACAGAAACCACAACAATGAAAATCACCTAAAAATTCAACAACAACCTCAACACTGAAAGTCACCAACAAATTCAACAAATACCTCAACAATGAAAAGCACCAAATAATGCATCAACAACCTCAACATTCCAAAACACCAAAAGATTCAACAAAAACCTCAACAATGAAAAACACCGAAAAATTCAACAACAACCTCAACTTTGAAAAACAGCAACAACTTCAACAACCTCAACATTGAAAAACACCAACAAATTCAACTGCAAGCTCAACTTTGAAAAATACAAAAATGATCAAAAAAAAACATTCATAATACCAATGAATTCAACAACCTCAACATTGTAAATCACCAACAAATTCAACAACAACCTCAACAATGAAAAACACCAACAAATTCAACAAAAACCTCAACAATGAAAAACACCGAAACATTCATCAACAACCTCAACATTCAAAAAAACCAACAAACTCAACAGAAACCTCAACAATGAAAAACACCATAAAATTCAACAACAACCACAACATTGAAAATCACCAACAAAATCAACAACAACCTCAACAATGAAAAACACCAAATAATGCATCAACAACCTCAACATTCAAAAACAACAAAAAATTCAACAAAAACCTCAGCAATGAAAAACACCGAAAAATTCAACAACAACCTCAACTTTCAACAACACCAACAACTTCAACAACCTCAACATTGAAAAACACCAACAATTTCAACTGCCACCTCAACTTTGAAACATAGAAAACTGATCAAAAAAAACCATTGATAACACCAATGAATTCAACAACCTCAACATTGAAAATCACCAACAAATTCAACAACAACCTCCACTTTGAAAAACACCAACAAATTCAAAAACCTCAACATGGAAAAACAACAACAAATTGAACCAGAACCTCAATATTGAAAATCACTAACAAATTCAACAACAACCTCAACAATGAAAAACACAAACAATTTCAACAAAAACCTCGACAATGAAAAACACCAAAATATTCATCAACAACCTCAACATTCAAAAACGCTAACAAATTCAACAAAAACCTCAGCAATGAAAAACACCAAAAAATTCAACAACAACCTCAACATTGAAAATCACCAACAAATTCAACAAAAACCTCAACAATGAAAATCACCAAAAAATTCAACAACAACCTAAACTTTGAAAAACACCAACAAATTCAACAACCTCAACATTGCAAAACACCAACAATTTCAACTGCAACCTCAACTTTGAAAAATACAAAAAAGATTTTAAAAAACCATTGATAACACCAATAATTTCAACAACATCAACTTTGAAAAACACCAACAAATTCAACCACAACCACAACATTGAAAATCACCAACAAAGTCAACAACAACCTCAACAATGAAAAATACCAACAAATTCAACAAAAAGCTCAACAATGAAAAACACCAACAAAGTCAACAACAAACTCAGCTTTGAAAAACACAAACAAATTCAACAACCTCAACATTGAAAAACAGCAACAAATTCAACAAAAACCTCAACAGTGAAAAACACCAACAAATTCAACAACAACCTCAACATTAAAAAACACAAACAAATTCAAAAACCTCAACATGGAAAAACAACAACAAATTGAACCAGAACCTCAATATTGAAAATCACCAACAAATTCAACAACAACCCCAACAATGAAAAACATAAACAATTTCAACAAAAACCTCAACAATGAAAATCACCAAAAAATTCATCAACAACCTCAACATTCAAAAACGCTAACTAATTCAACAAAAACATCAACAATTAAAAACACCAAAAAATTCAACAACAACCTCAACATTGAAAATCACCAACAAATTCAACAAAAACCTCAATAATGAAAAACACCAAAAAATTCAACAACAACCTCAACTTTGAAAAACACCAACAATTGCAACTGCAACCTCAACTTTCAAAAATACAAAAAGTTTCAACAAAATAATAATTGATAACAACAACAAATTCAACAACAACCTCAATAGTGAAAATCAACAACAAATTTAACAACAACCTCAAACAGGAAAAACATCAAACAATTCAACAACAACCTCAACATTCAAAAACACCAACAAATTCAACAACAACCTCATCAATGAAAAACACCAACAAATTCAACAAAAGCCTCAACAATGAAAAACATCAAATAATGCATCAACAACTTCAACATTCAAAAACAACAAAAAATTCAACAATAACCTCAACAATGAAAAACACCGAAAAATTCAACAACAAACTCAACATTGAAAAACACCAACAAATTCAGCAACAACATCAACTTTGAAAAACACCAACAAATTCAAAAACCTCAACATGGAAAAACACCAACAAATTCAACAACAAACTCAACTTTGAAAAACACCAACAAATTCAACAACCTCAACATTGCAAAACACCAACAATTGCAACTGCAACCTCAACTTTGAAAAATACAAAAAAGATTTAAAAGAACCATTGATAACACCAATAATTTCAACAACATCAACTTTGAAAAACACCAACAAATTCAACCACAACCTCAACATTGAAAATCACCAACAAAGTCAACAACAACCTCAACAATGAAAAACACCAACAAATTCAACAAAAACCTCAACGATGAAAAACACCAACAAAGTCAAAAACAAACTCAGCTTTGAAGAACACAAACAAATTCAACAACCTCAACATTGAAAAACACCAACAAATTCAACAAAAACCTCAACTGTGAAAAACACCAACAAGTTCAACAACAACCTCAACATTAAAAAACACAAACAAATTCAAAAACCTCAACATGGAAAAACAACAACAAATTGAACCAGAACCTCAATATTGAAAATCACCAACAAATTCAACAACAAACCCAACAATGAAAAACAAAAACAATTTCAACAAAAACCTCAACAATGAAAATCACCAAAAAATTCATCAACAACCTCAACATTCAAAAACGCTAACTAATTCAACAAAAACATCAACAATGAAAAACACCAAAAAATTCAACAACAACCTCAACATTGAAAATCACCAACAAATTCAACAAAAACCTCAATAATGAAAAACACCAAAAAATTCAACAACAACCTCAACTTTGAAAAACACCAACAAATTCAACAACCTCAACATTGCAAAACACCAACAATTGCAACTGCAACCTCAACTTTGAAAAATACAAAAAAATTTAAACGAACCATTGATAACACCAATAATTTCAACAACAACAACTTTGAATAACACCAACAAATTCAACCACAACCTCAACATTGAAAATCACCAACAAAGTCAACAACAACCTCAACAATGAAAAACACCAACAAATTCAACAAAAACCTCAACAATGAAAAACACCAACAAATTCAACAACAAACTCAGCTTTGAAAAACACCAACAAATTCAACAACCTCAACATTGAAAAACACCAACAAATTCAACAAAAACCTCAACAATGAAAAACACCAACAAATTCAACAGAAACCTCAACAATGAAAAACACCAACAAGTTCAACAACAAACTCAGCTTTGAAAAACACAAACAAATTCAACAACCTCAACATGGAAAAACACCAACAAATTCAACAACAACCTCAACTTTCAAAAATACAAAAAGGTTCAACAAAATAATAATTGATAACAACAACAAATTCAACAACAACCTCAATAGTGAAAATCAACAACAAATTTAACAACAACCTCAAACAGGAAAAACATCAAACAATTCAACAACAACCTCAACATTCAAAAACACCAACAAATTCAACAACAACCTCATCAATGAAAAACACCAACAAATTCAACAAAAGCCTCAACAATGAAAAACATCAAATAATGCATCAACAACCTCAACATTCAAAAACAACAAAAAATTCAACAATAACCTCAACAATGAAAAACACCGAAAAATTCAACAACAAACTCAACATTGAAAAACACCAACAAATTCAACAACAACATCAACTTTGAAAAACAGCAACAACTTCAACAACCTCAACATTGAAAAACACCAACAAATTCAACTGCAAGCTCAACTTTGAAAAATACAAAAATGATCAAAAAAAAACATTCATAATACCAATGAATTCAACAACCTCAACATTGTAAATCACCAACAAATTCAACAACAACCTCAACAATGAAAAACACCAACAAATTCAACAAAAACCTCAACAATGAAAAACACCGAAACATTCATCAACAACCTCAACATTCAAAAAAACCAACAAACTCAACAGAAACCTCAACAATGAAAAACACCATAAAATTCAACAACAACCACAACATTGAAAATCACCAACAAAATCAACAACAACCTCAACAATGAAAAACACCAAATAATGCATCAACAACCTCAACATTCAAAAACAACAAAAAATTCAACAAAAACCTCAACAATGAAAAACACCGAAAAATTCAACAACAACCTCAACTTTCAACAACACCAACAACTTCAACAACCTCAACATTGAAAAACACCAACAATTTCAACTGCCACCTCAACTTTGAAACATAGAAAACTGATCAAAAAAAACCATTGATAACACCAATGAATTCAACAACCTCAACATTGAAAATCACCAACAAATTCAACAACAACCTCCACTTTGAAAAACACCAACAAATTCAAAAACCTCAACATGGAAAAACAACAACAAATTGAACCAGAACCTCAATATTGAAAATCACTAACAAATTCAACAACAACCTCAACAATGAAAAACACAAACAATTTCAACAAAAACCTCGACAATGAAAAACACCAAAATATTCATCAACAACCTCAACATTCAAAAACGCTAACAAATTCAACAAAAACCTCAGCAATGAAAAACACCAAAAAATTCAACAACAACCTCAACATTGAAAATCACCAACAAATTCAACAAAAACCTCAACAATGAAAATCACCAAAAAATTCAACAACAACCTAAACTTTGAAAAACACCAACAAATTCAACAACCTCAACATTGCAAAACACCAACAATTTCAACTGCAACCTCAACTTTGAAAAATACAAAAAAGATTTTAAAAAACCATTGATAACACCAATAATTTCAACAACATCAACTTTGAAAAACACCAACAAATTCAACCACAACCACAACATTGAAAATCACCAACAAAGTCAACAACAACCTCAACAATGAAAAATACCAACAAATTCAACAAAAAGCTCAACAATGAAAAACACCAACAAAGTCAACAACAAACTCAGCTTTGAAGAACACAAACAAATTCAACAACCTCAACATTGAAAAACACCAACAAATTCAACAAAAACCTCAACAGTGAAAAACACCAACAAATTCAACAACAACCTCAACATTAAAAAACACAAACAAATTCAAAAACCTCAACATGGAAAAACAACAACAAATTGAACCAGAACCTCAATATTGAAAATCACCAACAAATTCAACAACAACCCCAACAATGAAAAACATAAACAATTTCAACAAAAACCTCAACAATGAAAATCACCAAAAAATTCATCAACAACCTCAACATTCAAAAACGCTAACTAATTCAACAAAAACATCAACAATTAAAAACACCAAAAAATTCAACAACAACCTCAACATTGAAAATCACCAACAAATTCAACAAAAACCTCAATAATGAAAAACACCAAAAAATTCAACAACAACCTCAACTTTGAAAAACACCAACAATTGCAACTGCAACCTCAACTTTCAAAAATACAAAAAGTTTCAACAAAATAATAATTGATAACAACAACAAATTCAACAACAACCTCAATAGTGAAAATCAACAACAAATTTAACAACAACCTCAAACAGGAAAAACATCAAACAATTCAACAACAACCTCAACATTCAAAAACACCAACAAATTCAACAACAACCTCATCAATGAAAAACACCAACAAATTCAACAAAAGCCTCAACAATGAAAAACATCAAATAATGCATCAACAACTTCAACATTCAAAAACAACAAAAAATTCAACAATAACCTCAACAATGAAAAACACCGAAAAATTCAACAACAAACTCAACATTGAAAAACACCAACAAATTCAGCAACAACATCAACTTTGAAAAACACCAACAAATTCAACAACCTCAACATTGCAAAACACCAACAATTGCAACTGCAACCTCAACTTTGAAAAATACAAAAAAGATTTAAAAGAACCATTGATAACACCAATAATTTCAACAACATCAACTTTGAAAAACACCAACAAATTCAACCACAACCTCAACATTGAAAATCACCAACAAAGTCAACAACAACCTCAACAATGAAAAACACCAACAAATTCAACAAAAACCTCAACAATGAAAAACACCAACAAATTCAATAACAAACTCAGCTTTGAAAAACACAAACAAATTCAACAACCTCAACATTGAAAAACACCAACAAATTCAACAGAAACCTCAACAATGAACAACACCAACAAATTCAACAACAAACTCAGCTTTGAAAAACACAAACAAATTCAACAACCTCAACATTGAAAAACACCAACAAATTCAACAACAACCTCAACTTTCAAAAATACAAAAAGGTTCAACAAAATAATAATTGATAACAACAACAAATTCAACAACAACCTCAATATTGAAAATCAACAACAAATTTAACAACAACCTCAAACAGGAAAAGCATCGAACAATTCAACAACAACCTCAACATTCAAAAACACCAACAAATTCAACAACAACCTCATCAATGAAAAACACCAAAAAATTCATCAACAACCTCAACATTCAAAAACAGCAACAAATTCAACAAAAACCTCAACAATTAAAAACACCAAAAAATTCAACAACAACGTCAACTTTGAAAAATACCAATAAATTCAACAACCTCAATAATGAAAAACACCAACAAATTCAACAAAAACCTCAACAATGAAAAACATCAAATAATGCATCAACAACCTCAACATTCAAAAACAACAATAAATTCAACAAAAACCTCAACAAGGAAAAACACTGAAAAATTCAACAACAAACTCAACATTGAAAATCACCAACAATATCAACAACAACATCAACTTTGAAAAACACCAACAAATTCAACAAAAACCTCAACAATGAAAAACACCAACAAATTCAACAACAAACTCAGTTTTGAAAAACACAAACAAATTCAAAAACCTCAACATGGAAAATCAACAACAAATTGAACCAGAACCTCAATATTGAAAATCACAAACAAATTCAACAACAACCCCAACAATAAAAAACACAAACAATTTCAACAAAAACCTCAACAATGAAAAACACCAAAAAATTCATCAACAACCTCAACATTCAAAAACGCTAACAAATTCAACAAAAACATCAACAATGAAAAAAACCAAAAAATTCAACAACACCCTCAACATTGAAAATCACCAACAAATTCAACAAAAACCTCAATAATGAAAAACACCAAATAATTCAACAACAACCTCAACTTTGAAAAACACCAACAAATTCAACAACCTCAACATTGCAAAACACCAACAATTGCAACTGCAACCTCAACTTTGAAAAATACAAAAAAGATTTATAAGAACCATTGATAACACCAATAATTTGAACAACATCAACTTTGAAAAACACCAACAAATTCAACCACAACCTCAACATTGAAAATCACCAACAAAGTCAACAACAACCTCAACAATGAAAAACACCAACAAATTCAACAAAAACCTCAACAATGAAAAACACCAACAAATTCAATAACAAACTCAGCTTTGAAAAACACAAACAAATTCAACAACCTCAACATTGAAAAACACCAACAAATTCAACAACAACCTCAACTTTCAAAAATACAAAAAGGTTCAACAAAACAATAATTGATAACAACAACAAATTCAACAACAACCTCAATATTGAAAATCAACAACAAATTTAACAACAACCTCAAACAGGAAAAACATCAAACAATTCAACAACAACCTCAACATTCAAAAACACCAAAAAATTCAACAACAACCTCATCAATGAAAAACACCAAAAAATTCATCAACAACCTCAACATTCAAAAACAGCAACAAATTCAACAAAAACCTCAACAATTAAAAACACCAAAAAATTCAACAACAACGTCAACTTTGAAAAATACCAATAAATTCAACAACCTCAATAATGAAAAACACCAACAAATTCAACAAAAACCTCAACAATGAAAACATCAAATAATGCATCAACAACCTCAACATTCAAAAACAACAAAAAATTCATCAAAAACCTCAACAATGAAAAACACTGAAAAATTCAACAACAAACTCAACATTGAAAATCACCAACAATATCAACAACAACATCAACTTTGAAAAACACCAACAAATTCAAAAACCTCAACATGGAAAAACATCAACAAATTCAACCACAACCTCAACATTGAAAATCAGCAACAAATTCAACAACAACCTCAACAATGAAAAACACCAACAAATTCAACTGCAAGCTCAACTTTGAAAAATACAAAAATGATAAAAAAAAACCATTGATAACACAAATGAATTCAACAACCTCAACATTGAATATCACCAACAAATTCAACAACAACCTCAGCAATGAAAAACACCAACAAATTCAAAAAAAACCTCAACAATGAAAAACACCGAAACATTCACCAACAACCTCAACATTCAAAACAACCAACAAACTCAACAGAAACCACAACAATGAAAAACACCTAAAAATTCAACAACAACCTCAACATTGAAAATCACCAACAAATTCCACAACAACCTCAACAATGAAAAACACCAAATAATGCATCAACAACCTCAACATTCAAAAACAGAAAAGATTCAACAAAAACCTCAACAATGAAAAACACCGAAAAATTCAACAACAACCTCAACTGTCAACAACACCAACAACTTCAACAACCTCAACATTGAAAAACACCAACAATTTCAGCTGCAACGTCAACATTTTAACATAGAAAAATGATCAAAAAAAACCATTCATGACACCATTGAATTCAACAACCTCAACATTGAAAATCACCAACAAATTCAACAACAACCTCAGCATTGAAAAACATCAAAAAATGCAACAACAACCTCAACATTGAAAATCACCAACAAATTCAACAACAACCTCAACTTTGCAAAACACAAACAAATTCAAAAACCTCAATATGGAAAAACAACAACAAATTGAACCAAAACCTCAATATTGAAAATCACCAACAAATTCAACAACAACCTCAACATTGAAAAACACAAACAATTTCAACAAAAACCTCAACAATGAAAAACACCAAAAAATTCATCAACAACCTCAACATTCAAAACCGCTAACAAATTCAACAAAAACCTCAACAATGAAAAACACCAAAAGATTCAACAACAATCTCAGCTTTGAAAAACACAAACAAATTCAACAAAAACCCCAACAATCAAAAACACCAAAAAATTCAACAACAACCTCAACTTTGAAAAACACCAACAAATTCAACAACCTCAACATTGCAAAACACCAACAATTTCAACAGCAACGTCAACTTTCAAAAATACAGAAAAGATTTAAAAAAACCATTGATAACACCAATAATTTCAACAACATCAACTTTGAAAAACACCAACAAATTCAACCACAACCTCAACATTGAAAATCACCAACAAAGTCAACAACAACCTCAACAATGAAAAACACCAACAAATTCAACCAAAACCTCAACAATGAAAAACACCAAAAATTCAACAACAAACTCAGCTTTGAAAAGCACAAACAAATTCAACAACCTCAACATTGAAAAACACCAACAAATTCAACAACAACCTCAACTTTCAAAAATACAAAAAGGTTCAACAAAATAAAAATTGATAACAACAACAAATTCAACAACAAACTCAATAATGAAAATCACCATTAAAATTAACAACAACCTCAACAATGAAAAACATCAAACAATTCAACAACAACCTCAACATTCAGAAACAGCAATTAATTCAACAACAACCTCAACAATTAAAAACACCAAAAAATTCAACAACAACGTCAACTTTGAAAAATACCAATAAATTCAACAACCTCAATAATGAAAAACACCAACAAATTCAACAAAAACCTCAACAATGAAAAACATCAAATAATGCATCAACAACCTCAACATTCAAAAACAACATAAAATTCAACAACAAACTCAACATTGAAAAACACCAACAAATTCAACAACAACATCAACTTTGAAAAACACCAACAATTTCAAAAACCTCAACATGGAAAAACACCAACAAATTCAACCACAACCTCAATATTGAAAATCAGCAACAAATTCAACAACAACCTCAACAATGAAAAACACCAACAAATTGAACAAAAACCTCAACAAGGAAAAACACCGAAAGATTCATCAACAACCTCAACATTCAAAAACACCAACAAATTCAACAGAAACCACAACAATGAAAAACACCTGAAAATTCAACAACAACCTCAACATTGAAAGTCACCAACAAATTCTACAAAAACCTCAACAATGAAAAGCACCAAATAATGCATCAACAACCTCAACATTCCAAAACACCAAAAGATTCAACAAAAACCTCAACAATGAAAAACACCGAAAAATTCAACAACAACCTCAACTTTGAAAAACAGCAACAACTTCAACAACCTCAACATTGAAAAACACCAACAAATTCAACTGCAAGCTCAACTTTGAAAAATACAAAAATGATCAAAAAAAACCATTCATAATACCAATGAATTCAACAACCTCAACATTGAAAATCACCAACAAATTCAACAACAACCTCAACAATGAAAAACACCAACAAATTCAACAAAAACCTCAACAATGAAAAACACCGAAAGATTCATCAACAACCTCAACATTCAAAAAAACCAACAAACTCAACAGAAACCTCAACAATGAAAAACACCATAAAATTCAACAACAACCACAACATTGAAAATCACCAACAAATTCAACAACAACCTCAACAATGAAAAACACCAAATAATGCATCAACAACCTCAACATTCAAAAACAACAAAAAATTCAACAAAAACCTCAACAATGAAAAACACCGAAAAATTCAACAACAACCTCAACTTTCAACAACACCAACAACTTCAACAACCTCAACATTGAAAAACACCAACAATTTCAACTGCCACCTCAACTTTGAAACATAGAAAAATGATCAAAAAAAACCATTGATAACACCAATGAATTCAACAACCTCAACATTGAAAATCACCAACAAATTCAACAACAACCTCAGCAATGAAAAACATCAACAAATGCAACAACAACCTCAACATTGAAAATCACCAACAAATTCAACAACAACCTCCACTTTGAAAAACACCAACAAATTCAAAACCTCAACATGGAAAAACAACAACAAATTGAACCAGAACCTCAATATTGAAAATCACTAACAAATTCAACAACAACTTCAACAATGAAAAACACAAACAATTTCAACAAAAACCTCGACAATGAAAAACACCAAAATATTCATCAACAACCTCAACATTCAAAAACGCTAACAAATTCAACAAAAACCTCAACAATGAAAAACACCAAAAAATTCAACAACAACCTCAACATTGAAAATCACCAACAAATTCAACAAAAACCTCAACAATGAAAATCACCAAAAAATTCAACAACAACCTAAACTTTGAAAAACACCAACAAATTCAACAACCTCAACATTGCAAAACACCAACAATTTCAACTGCAACCTCAACTTTGAAAAATACAAAAAAGATTTTAAAAAACCATTGATAACACCAATAATTTCAACAACATCAACTTTGAAAAACACCAACAAATTCAACCACAACCTCAACATTGAAAATCACAAACAAAGTCAACAACAACCTCAACAATGAAAAATACCAACAAATTCAACAAAAAGCTCAACAATGAAAAACACCAACAAAGTCAACAACAAACTCAGCTTTGAAAAACACAAACAAATTCAACAACCTCAACATTGAAAAACACCAACAAATTCAACAAAAACCTCAGCAGTGAAAAACACCAACAAATTCAACTACAACCTCAACATTAAAAAACACAAACAAATTCAAAAACCTCAACATGGAAAAACAACAACAAATTGAACCAGAACCTCAATATTGAAAATCACCAACAAATTCAACAACAACCCCTACAATGAAAAACATAAACAATTTCAACAAAAACCTCAACAATGAAAATCACCAAAAAATTCATCAACAACCTCAACATTCAAAAACGCTAACTAATTCAACAAAAACATCAACAATGAAAAACACCAAAAAATTCAACAACAACCTCAACATTGAAAATCACCAACAAATTCAACAAAAACCTCAATAATGAAAAACACCAAATAATTCAACAACAACCTCAACTTTGAAAAACACCAACAAATTCAACAACCTCAACATTGCAAAACACCAACAATTGCAACTGCAACCTCAACATTGAAAAATACAAAAAAATTTAAAAGAACCATTGATAACACCAATAATTTCAACAACAACAACTTTGAATAACACCAACAAATTCAACCACAACCTCAACATTGAAAATCACCAACAAAGTCAACAACAACCTCAACAATGAAAAACACCAACAAATTCAACAAAAACCTCAACAATGCAAAACACCAACAAATTCAACAACAAACTCAGCTTTGAAAAACACAAACAAATTCAACAACCTCAACATTGAAAAACACCAACAAATTCAACAAAAACCTCAACAATGAAAAACACCAACAAATTCAACAGAAACCTCAACAATGAAAAACACCAACAAGTTCAACAACAAACTCAGCTTTGAAAAACACAAACAAATTCAACAACCTCAACATTGAAAAACACCAGCAAATTCAACAACAACCTCAACTTTCAAAAATACAAAAAGTTCAACAATATAATAATTGATAACAACAACAAATTCAACAACAACCTCAATAGTGAAAATCAACAACAAATTTAACAACAACCTCAAACAGGAAAAACATCAAACAATTCAACAACAACCTCAACATTCAAAAACACCAACAAATTCAACAACAACCTCATCAATGAAAAACACCAACAAATTCAACAAAAGCCTCAACAATGAAAAACATCAAATAATGCATCAACAACCTCAACATTCAAAAACAACAAAAAATTCAACAATAACCTCAACAATGAAAAACACCGAAAAATTCAACAACAAACTCAACATTGAAAAACACCAACAAATTCAACAACAACATCAACTTTGAAAAACACCAACAAATTCAAAAACCTCAACATGGAAAAACACCAACAAATTCAACAACAACCTCAACTTTGAAAAACACCAACAAATTCAACAACCTCAGCATTGAAAAACACCAACAAATTCAACAAAAACCTCAACAATGAAAAACACCAACAAATTCAACAACAAACTCAGCTTTGAAAAACACAAACAAATTCAAAAACCTCAAAATGGAAAAACAACAACAAATTGAACCAGAACCTCAATATTGAAAATCACCAACAAATTCAACAACAACCCCAACAATAAAAAACACAAACAATTTCAACAAAAACCTCGACAATGAAAAACACCAAAAAATTCATCAACAACCTCAACATTCAAAAACGCTAACAAATTCGACAAAAACATCAACAATGAAAAACACCAAAAAATTCAACAACACCCTCAACATTGAAAATCACCAACAAATTCAACAAAAACCTCAATAATGAAAAACACCAAATAATTCAACAACAACCTCAACTTTGAAAAACACCAACAAATTCAACAACCTCAACATTGCAAAACACCAACAATTGCAACTGCGACCTCAAGTTTGAAAAATACAAAAAAGATTTAAAAGAACCATTGATAACACCAATAATTTCAACAACATCAACTTTGAAAAACACCAACAAATTCAACCACAACCTCAACATTGAAAATCACCAACAAAGTCAACAACAACCTCAACAATGAAAAACACCAACAAATTCAACAAAAACCTCAACAATGAAAAACACCGAAAGATTCATCAACAACCTCAACATTCAAAAACGCTAACTAATTCAACAAAAACATCAACAATGAAAAACACCAAAAAATTCAACAACAACCTCAACATTGAAAATCACCAACAAATTCCACAAAAACCTCAATAATGAAAAACACCAAATAATTCAACAACAACCTCAACTTTGAAAAACACCAACAAATTCAACAACCTCAACATTGCAAAACACCAACAATTGCAACTGCAACCTCAACTTTGAAAAATACAAAAAAATTTAAAAGAACCATTGATAACACCAATAATTTCAACAACAACAACTTTGAATAACACCAACAAATTCAACCACAACCTCAACATTGAAAATCACCAACAAAGTCAACAACAACCTCAACAATGAAAAACACCAACAATTTCAACAAAAACCTCAACAATGCAAAACACCAACAAATTCAACAACAAACTCAGCTTTGAAAAACACAAACAAATTCAACAACCTCAACATTGAAAAACACCAACAAATTCAACAAAAACCTCAACAATGAAAAACACCAACAAATTCAACAGAAACCTCAGCAATGAAAAACACCAACAAGTTCAACAACAAACTCAGCTTTGAAAAACACAAACAAATTCAACAACCTCAACATTGAAAAACACCAGCAAATTCAACAACAACCTCAACTTTCAAAAATACAAAAAGGTTCAACATAATAATAATTGATAACAACAACAAATTCAACAACAACCTCAATAGTGAAAATCAACAACAAATTTAACAACAACCTCAAACAGGAAAAACATCAAACAATTCAACAACAACCTCAACATTCAAAAACACCAACAAATTCAACAACAACCTCATCAATGAAAAACACCAACAAATTCAACAAAAGCCTCAACAATGAAAAACATCAAATAATGCATCAACAACCTCAACATTCAAAAACAACAAAAAATTCAACAATAACCTCAACAATGAAAAACACCGAAAAATTCAACAACAAACTCAACATTGAAAAACACCAACAAATTCAACAACAACATCAACTTTGAAAAACACCAACAAATTCAAAAACCTCAACATGGAAAAAGACCAACAAATTCAACAACAACCTCAACTTTGAAAAACACCAACAAATTCAACAACCTCAACATTGAAAAACACCAACAAATTCAACAAAAACCTCAACAATGAAAAACACCAACAAATTCAACAACAAACTCAGTTTTGAAAAACACAAACAAATTCAAAAACCTCAACATGGAAAATCAACAACAAATTGAACCAGAACCTCAATATTGAAAATCACCAACAAATTCAACAACAACCCCAACAATAAAAAACACAAACAATTTCAACAAAAACCTCAACAATGAAAAACACCAAAAAATTCATCAACAACCTCAACATTCAAAAACGCTAACAAATTCGACAAAAACATCAATAATGAAAAACACCAAATAATTCAACAACAACCTCAACTTTGAAAAACACCAACAAATTCAACAACCTCAACATTGCAAAACACCAACAATTGCAACTGCGACCTCAAGTTTGAAAAATACAAAAAAGATTTAAAAGAACCATTGATAACACCAATAATTTCAACAACATCAACTTTGAAAAACACCAACAAATTCAACCACAACCTCAACATTGAAAATCACCAACAAAGTCAACAACAACCTCAACAATGAAAAACACCAACAAATTCAACAAAAACCTCAACAATGATAAACACCGAAAGATTCATCAACAACCTCAACATTCAAAAAACCAACAAACTCAACAGAAACCTCAACAATGAAAAACACCATAAAATTCAACAACAACCACAACATTGAAAATCACCAACAAATTCAACAACAACCTTAACAATGATAAACACCAAATAATGCATCAACAACCTCAACATTCAAAAACAACAAAAATTTCAACAAAAACCTCAACAATGAAAAACACCGAAAAATTCAACAACAACCTCAACTTTCAACAACACCAACAACTTCAACAACCTCAACATTGAAAAACACCAACAATTTCAACTGCAACCTCAACTTTGAAACATAGAAAAATGATCAAAAAAAACCATTGATAACACCAATGAATTCAACAACCTCAACATTGAAAATCACCAACAAATTCAACAACAACCTCAGCAATGAAAAACATCAACAAATGCAACAACAACCTCAACATTGAAAATCACCAACAAATTCAACAACAACCTCCACTTTGAAAAACACCAACAAATTCAAAACCTCAACATGGAAAAACAACAACAAATTGAACCAGAACCTCAATATTGAAAATCACTAACAAATTCAACAACAACTTCAACAATGAAAAACACAAACAATTTCAACAAAAACCTCGACAATGAAAAACACCAAAATATTCATCAACAACCTCAACATTCAAAAACGCTAACAAATTCAACAAAAACCTCAACAATGAAAAACACCAAAAAATTCAACAACAACCTCAACATTGAAAATCACCAACTAATTCAACAAAAACCTCAACAATGAAAATCACCAAAAAATTCAACAACAACCTAAACTTTGAAAAACACCAACAAATTCAACAACCTCAACATTGCAAAACACCAACAATTTCAACTGCAACCTCAACTTTGAAAAATACAAAAAAGATTTTAAAAAACCATTGATAACACCAATAATTTCAACAACATCAACTTTGAAAAACACCAACAAATTCAACCACAACCTCAACATTGAAAATCACCAACAAAGTCAACAACAACCTCAACAATGAAAAATACCAACAAATTCAACAAAAAGCTCAACAATGAAAAACACCAACAAAGTCAACAACAAACTCAGCTTTGAAAAACACAAACAAATTCAACAACCTCAACATTGAAAAACACCAACAAATTCAACAAAAACCTCAGCAGTGAAAAACACCAACAAATTCAACAACAACCTCAACATTAAAAAACACAAACAAATTCAAAAACCTCAACATGGAAAAACAACAACAAATTGAACCAGAACCTCAATATTGAAAATCACCAACAAATTCAACAACAACCCCTACAATGAAAAACATAAACAATTTCAACAAAAACCTCAACAATGAAAATCACCAAAAAATTCATCAACAACCTCAACATTCAAAAACGCTAACTAATTCAACAAAAACATCAACAATGAAAAACACCAACAAATTCAACAACAACCTCAACATTGAAAATCACCAACAAATTCAACAAAAACCTCAATAATGAAAAACACCAAATAATTCAACAACAACCTCAACTTTGAAAAACACCAACAAAATCAACAACCTCAACATTGCAAAACACCAACAATTGCAACTGAAACCTCAACTTTGAAAAATACAAAAAAATTTAAAAGAACCATTGATAACACCAATAATTTCAACAACAACAACTTTGAATAACACCAACAAATTCAACCACAACCTCAACATTGAAAATCACCAACAAAGTCAACAACAACCTCAACAATGAAAAACACCAACAAATTCAACAAAAACCTCAACAATGCAAAACACCAACAAATTCAACAACAAACTCAGCTTTGAAAAACACAAACAAATTCAACAACCTCAACATTGAAAAACACCAACAAATTCAACAAAAACCTCAACAATGAAAAACACCAACAAATTCAACAGAAACCTCAACAATGAAAAACACCAACAAGTTCAACAACAAACTCAGCTATGAAAAACACAAACAAATTCAACAACCTCAACATTGAAAAACACCAGCAAATTCAACAACAACCTCAACTTTCAAAAATACAAAAAGGTTCAACAAAATAATAATTGATAACAACAACAAATTCAACAACAACCTCAATAGTGAAAATCAACAACAAATTTAACAACAACCTCAAACAGGAAAAACATCAAACAATTCAACAACAAACTCAACATTCAAAAACAACAACAAATTCAACAACAACCTCATCAATGAAAAACACCAACAAATTCAACAAAAGCCTCAACAATGAAAAACATCAAATAATGCATCAACAACCTCAACATTCAAAAACAACAAAAAATTCAACAATAACCTCAACAATGAAAAACACCGAAAAATTCAACAACAAACTCAACATTGAAAAACACCAACAAATTCAACAACAACATCAACTTTGAAAAACACCAACAAATTCAAAAACCTCAACATGGAAAAACACCAACAAATTCAACAACAACCTCAACTTTGAAAAACACCAACAAATTCAACTACCTCAACATTGAAAAACACCAACAAATTCAACAAAAACCTCAACAATGAAAAACACCAACAAATTCAACAACAAACTCAGTTTTGAAAAACACAAACAAATTCAAAAACCTCAACATGGAAAATCAACAACAAATTGAACCAGAACCTCAATATTGAAAATCACCATCAAATTCAACAACAACCCCAACAATAAAAAACACAAACACTTTCAACAAAAACCTCAACAATGAAAAACACCAAAAAATTCATCAACAACCTCAACATTCAAAAACGCTAACAAATTCGACAAAAACAACAACAATGAAAAACACCAAAAAATTCAACAACACCCTCAACATTGAAAATCACCAACAAATTCAACAAAAACCTCAATAATGAAAAACACCAAATAATTCAACAACAACCTCAACTTTGAAAAACACCAACAAATTCAACAACCTCAACATTGCAAAACACCAACAATTGCAACTGCGACCTCAAGTTTGAAATATACAAAAAAGATTTAAAAGAACCATTGATAACACCAATAATTTCAACAACATCAACTTTGAAAAACACCAACAAATTCAACCACAACCTCAACATTGAAAATCACCAACAAAGTCAACAACAACCTCAACAATGAAAAACACCAACAAATTCAACAAAAACCTCAACAATGAAAAACACCAACAAATTCAATAACAAACTCAGCTTTGAAAAACACAAACAAATTCAACAACCTCAACATTGAAAAACACCAACAAATTCAACAACAACCTCAACTTTCAAAAATACAAAAAGGTTCAACAAAATAATAATTGATAACAACAACAAATTCAACAACAACATCAATATTGAAAATCAACAACAAATTTAACAACAACCTCAAACAGGAAAAACATCAAACAATTCAACAACAACCTCAACATTCAAAAACACCAACAAATTCAACAACAACCTCATCAATGAAAAACACCAACAAATTCATCAACAACCTCAACATTCAAAAACAGCATCAAATTCAACAAAAACCTCAACAATTAAAAACACCAAAAAATTCAACAACAACGTCAACTTTGAAAAATACCAATAAATTCAACAACCTCAATAATGAAAAACACCAACAAATTCAACAAAAACCTCAACAATGAAAAACATCAAATAATGCATCAACAACCTCAACATTCAAAAACAACAAAAAATTCATCAAAAACCTCAACAATGAAAAACACTGAAAAATTCAACAACAAACTCAACATTGAAAATCACCAACAATATCAACAACAACATCAACTTTGAAAAACACCAACAAATTCAAAAACCTCAACATGGAAAAACATCAACAAATTCAACCACAACCTCAACATTGAAAATCACCAACAAATTCAACAACAACCTCAACAATGAAAAACACCAACAAATTCAACTGCAAGCTCAACTTTGAAAAATACAAAAATGATAAAAAAAAACCATTGATATCACAAATGAATTCAACAACCTCAACATTGAATATCACCAACAAATTCAACAACAACCTCAACAATGAAAAACACCAACAAATTCAACAAAAACCTCAACAATGAAAAACACCGAAACATTCACCAACAACCTCAACATTCAAAAAAACCAACAAACTCAACAGAAACCACAACAATGAAAAACACCTAAAAATTCAACAACAACCTCAACATTCAAAAACAACAAAAGATTCAACAAAAACCTCAACAATGAAAAACACCGAAAAATTCAACAATAACCTCAAGTTTCAACAACACCAACAACTTCAACAACCTCAACATTGAAAAACACCAACAATTTCAACTGCAACCTCAACTTTGTAACATAGAAAAATGATCAAAAAAAACCATTCATGACACCAATGAAGTAAACAACCTCAACATTGAAAATCACCAACAAATTCAACAACAACCTCAGCAATGAAAAACATCAATAAATGCAACAACAACCTCAACATTGAAAATCACCAACAAATTCATCAACAACCTCAACTTTGAAAAACACAAACAAATTCAAAAACCTCAACATGGAAAAACAAGAACAAATTGAACGAGAACCTCAATATTGAAAATCACCAACAAATTCAACAACAACCTCAACAATGAAAAACACAAACAATTTCAACAAAAACCTCAACAATGAAAAACACCAAAAAATTCATCAACAACCTCAACATTCAAAAACGCTAACAAATTCAACAAAAACCTCAACAATGAAAAACACCAAAAAATTCAACAACAACCTCAACATTGAAAATCACCAACAAATTCAACAAAAACCTCAACAATGGAAAACACCAACAAATTCAACAACAATCTTAGCTTTGAAAAACACAAACAAATTCAACAACCTCAACATTGAAAAACACCAGCAAATTCAACAAAAACCTCAACAATGAAAAACACCAACAAATTCAACAACAAACTCAGCTTTGAAAAACACAAACAAATTCAAAAACCTCAACATGGAAAAACAACAACAAATTGAACCAGAACCTCAATATTGAAAATCACCAACAAATTCAACAACAACCTCAACAATGAAAAACACAAACAATTTCAACAAAAACCTCAACAATGAAAAACACCAAAAAATTCATCAACAACCTCAACATTCAAAAACGCTAACAAATTCAACAAAAACATCAACAATGAAAAACACCAAAAAATTCAACAACAACCTCAACATTCAAAATCACCAACAAATTCAACAAAAACCTCAATAATGAAAAACACCAAAAAATTCAACAACACCCTCAACTTTGAAAAACACCAACAAATTCAACAACCTCAACATTGCAAAACACCAACAAGTGCAACTGCAACCTCAACTTTGAAAAATACAAAAAAGACTTAAAAGAACCATTGATAACACCAATAATTTCAACAACATCAACTTTGAAAAACACCAACAAATTCAACCACAACCTCAACATTGAAAATCACCAACAAAGTCAACAACAACCTCAACAATGAAAAACACCAACAAATTCAACAAAAACCTCAACAATGAAAAACACCAACAAATTCAACAACAAACTCAGCTTTGAAAAACACAAACAAATACAACAACCTCAACATTGAAAAACACCAACAAATTCAACAACAAACTCAGCTTTGAAAAACACAAACAAATTCAACAACCTCAACATTGAAAAACACCAACAAATTCAACAACAACCTCAACTTTCAAAAATACAAAAAGGTTCAACAAAATAATAATTGATAACAACAACAAATTCAACAACAACCTCTATATTGAAAATCAACAACAAATTTAACAACAACCTCAAACAGGAAAAACATCAAACAATTCAACAATAACCTCAACATTCAAAAACACCAACAAATTCAACAACAACCTCATCAATGAAAAACACCAAAAAATTCATCAACAACCTCAACATTCAAAAACAGCAACAAATTCAACAAAAACCTCAACAATTAAAAACACCAAAAAATTCAACAGCAACGTCAACTTTGAAAAATACCAATAAATTCAACAGCCTCAATAATGAAAAAGACCAACAAATTCAACAAAAACCTCAACAATGAAAAACATCAAATAATGCATCAACAACCTCAACATTCAAAAACAACAAAAAATTCAACAAAAACCTCAACAATGAAAAACACTGAAAAATTCAACAACAAACTCAACATTGAAAATCACCAAAAATATCAACAACATCAACTTTGAAAAACACCAACAAATTCAAAAACCTCAACATGGAAAAACATCAACAAATTCAACCACAACCTCAACATTGAAAATCACCAACAAATTCAACAACAACCTCAACAATGAAAAACACCAACAAATTCAACTGCAAGCTCAACTTTGAAAAATACAAAAATGATAAAAAAAAACCATTGATAACACAAATGAATTCAACAACCTCAACATTGAATATCACCAACAAATTCAACAACAACCTCAACAATGAAAAACACCAACCAATTCAACAAAAACCTCAACAATGAAAAACACCGATAGATTCACCAACAACCTCAACATTCAAAAAAACCAACAAACTCAACAGAAACCACAACAATGAAAAACACCTAAAAATTCAACAACAACCTCAACATTCAAAAACAACAAAAGATTCAACAAAAACCTCAACAATGAAAAACACCGAAAAATTCAACAATAACCTCAAGTTTCAACAACACCAACAACTTCAACAACCTCAACATTGAAAAACACCAACAATTTCAACTGCAACCTCAACTTTGTAACATAGAAAAATGATCAAAAAAAACCATTCATGACACCAATGAATTCAACAACCTCAACATTGAAAATCACCAACAAATGCAACAACAACCTCAGCAATGAAAAACATCAAAAAATGCAACAACAACCTCAATATTGAAAATCACCAACAAATTCATCAACAACCTCAACTTTGAAAAACACAAACAAATTCAAAAACCTCAACATGGAAAAACAACAACAAATTGAACCAGAACCTCAATATTGAAAATCACCAACAAATTCAACAACAACCTCAACAATGAAAAACACAAACAATTTCAACAAAAACCTCAACAATGAAAAACACCAAAAAATTCATCAACAACCTCAACATTCAATAACGCTAACAAATTCAACAAAAATCTCAACAATGAAAAACACCAAAAAATTCAACAACAACCTCAACATTGAAAATCACCAACAAATTCAACAAAAACCTCAACAATGAAAAACACCAACAAATTCAACAACAATCTCAGCTTTGAAAAACACAAACAAATTCAACAACCTCAACATTGAAAAACACCAGCAAATTCAACAAAAACCTCAACAATGAAAAACACCAACAAATTCAACAACAAACTCAGCTTTGAAAAACACAAACAAATTCAAAAACCTCAACATGGAAAAACAACAACAAATTGAACCAGAACCTCAATATTGAAAATCACCAACAAATTCAACAACAAACTCAACAATGAAAAACACAAACAATTTCAACAAAAACCTCAACAATGAAAAACACCAAAAAATTCATCAACAACCTCAACATTCAAAAACGCTAACAAATTCAACAAAAACATCAACAATGAAAAACACCAAAAAATTCAACAACAACCTCAACATTCAAAATCACCAACAAATTCAACAAAAACCTCAATAATGAAAAACACCAAAAAATTCAACAACAACCTCAACTTTGAAAAACACCAACAAATTCAACAACCTCAACATTGCAAAACACCAACAAGTGCAACTGCAACCTCAACTTTGAAAAATACAAAAAAGACTTAAAAGAACCATTGATAACACCAATAATTTCAACAACATCAACTTTGAAAAACACCAACAAATTCAACCACAACCTCAACATTGAAAATCACCAACAAAGTCAACAACAACCTCAACAATGAAAAACACCAACAAATTCAACAAAAACCTCAACAATGAAAAACACCAACAAATTCAGCAACAAAATCAGCTTTGAAAAACACAAACAAATTCAACAACCTCAACAATGAAAAACACCAAAAAATTCATCAACAACCTCAACATTCAAAAACGCTAACAAATTCAACAAAAACATCAACAATGAAAAACACCAAAAAATTCAACAACAACCTCAACATTCAAAATCACCAACAAATTCAACAACAACCTCAATAATGAAAAACACCAAAAAATTCAACAACAACCTCAACTTTGAAAAACACCAACAAATTCAACAACCTCAACATTGCAAAACACCAACAAGTGCAACTGCAACCTCAACTTTGAAAAATTCAAAAAAGACTTAAAAGAACCATTGATAACACCAATAATTTCAACAACATCAACTTTGAAAAACACCAACAAATTCAACCACAACCTCAACATTGAAAATCAACAACAAAGTCAACAACAACCTGAACAATGAAAAACACCAACAAATTCAACAAAAACCTCAACAATGAAAAACACCAACAAATTCAACAACAAAATCAGCTTTGAAAAACACAAACAAATTCAACAACCTCAACATTGAAAAACACCAACAAATTCAACAAAAACCTCAGCAATGAAAAACACCAACAAATTCAACAACATACTCAGCTTTGAAAAACACAAACAAATTCAACAATCTCAACATTGAAAAACACCAACAAATTCAACAACAACCTCAACTTTCAAAAATACAAAAAGGTTCAACAAAATAATAATTGATAACAACAACAAATTCAACAACAACATCAATATTGAAAATCACCAACAAATATAACAACAACCTCAACCATGAAAAACATCAAACAATTCAACAACAACCTCAACATTCAAAAACATCAACAAATTCAACAACAACCTCATCAATGAAAAACACCAAAAAATTCATCAACAACCTCAACATTCAAAAACAGCAACAAATTCAACAAAAACCTCAACAATTAAAAACACCAAAAAATTCAACAACAACGTCAACTTTGAAAAATACCAATAAATTCAACAACCTCAATAATGAAAAACACCAACAAATTCAACAAAAACCTCAACAATGAAAAACAACAAATAATGCATCAACAACCTCAACATTGAAAATCACCAACAAATTCAACAACAACCTCAACTTTGAAAAACACCAACGAATTCAAAAACCTCAACATGGAAAAACACCAACAAATTCAACCACAACCTCAACATTGAAAATCACCAACAAATTCAACAACAACCTCAACAATGAAAAACACCAACAAATTGAACAAAAACCTCAACAATGAAAAACATCAAATAATGCATCAACAACCTCAACATTCAAAAACATCGAAAAATTCAACAAAATCCTCAACAATGAAAAAAACCGAAAAATTCAACAACAAACTGAACATTGAAAATCACCAACAAATTCAACAACAACATCAACTTTGAAAAACACCAACAAATTCAAAACCCTCAACATGGAAAAACACCAACAAATTCAACCACAACCTCAACATTGAAAATCACCA
Source organism: Cetorhinus maximus (assembly GCF_964194155.1). Classification (NCBI taxonomy): domain Eukaryota; kingdom Metazoa; phylum Chordata; class Chondrichthyes; order Lamniformes; family Cetorhinidae; genus Cetorhinus; species Cetorhinus maximus. Next base: position 421,780 of record NW_027596110.1, on the reverse strand, counting down.
ACAAATTCAACAACAACCTCAACAATGAAAAACACCAACAAATTGAACAAAAACCTCAACAAGGAAACACACCGAAAGATTCATCAACAACCTCAACATTCAAAAACACCAACAAATTCAACAGAAACCACAACAATGAAAATCACCTAAAAATTCAACAACAACCTCAACATTGAAAGTCACCAACAAATTCAACGAAAACCTCAACAATGAAAAGCACCAAATAATGCATCAACAACCTCAACACTCAAAAACACCAAAAGATTCAACAAAAACCTTAATAATGAAAAACACCGAAAAAATTAAACAACAACCTCAACTGTGAAAAACACCAACAACTTCAACAACCTCAACATTGAAAAACACCAACAAAATCAACTGCAAGATCAACTTTGAAAAATACAAAAATGATCAAAAAAAACCATTGATAACTCCAATGAATTCAACAACCTCAACATTGAATATCACCAACAAATTCAACAACAACATCAACAATGAAAAACACCAACAAATTCAACAAAAACCTCAACAATGAAAAACACCGAAAGATTCACCAACAACCTCAACATTCAAAAAAACCAACAAACTCAACAGAAACCTCAACAATGAAAAACACCTAAAAATTTAACAACAACCACAACATTGAAAATCAACAACAAATTCAACCACAACCTTAACAATGAAAAACACCAAATAATGCATCAACAACCTCAACATTCAAAAACAACAAAAAATTCAACAAAAACCTCAACAATGAAAAACACCGAAAAATTCAACAACAACCTCAACGTTCAACAACACCAACAACTTCAACAACCTCAACATTGAAAAACACCAACAATTTCAACTGCAACCTCAACTTTGAGAAATAGAAAAATAATCAAAAAAAATCTTTGATAACACCAATGAATTCAACAACCTCAACATTGAAAATCACCAACAAATTCAACAACAACCTCAGCAATGAAAAACATCAAAAAATGCAACAACAACCTCAACATTGAAAATCACCAACAAATTCAACAACAACCTCAACTTTGAAAAACACAAACAAATTCAAAAACCTCAACATGGAAAAACAACAACAAATTGAACCAGAACCTCAATATTGAAAATCACCAACAAATTCAACAACAACCTCAACAATGAAAAACACAAACAATTTCAACAAAGACCTCAACAATGAAAAACACCAAAAAATTCATCAACTACCTCAACATTCAAAAACGCTAACAAATTCAACAAAACCCTCAACAATGAAAAACACCAAAAAATTCAACAACAACCTCAACATTGAAAATCACCAACAAATTCAACAAAAACCTCAACAATGAAAAACACCAAAAAATTCAACAACAACCTCAACTTTGAAAAACACCAACAAATTCAACAACCTCAACATTGCAAAACAACAACAATTTCAACTGCAACCTCAACTTTGAAAAAGACAAAAAAGATTTTAAAAAACCATTGATAACACCAATAATTTCAACAACATCAACTTTGAAAAACACCAACAAATTCAACCACAACCTCAACATTGAAAATCACCAACAAAGTCAACAACAACCTCAACAATGAAAAACACCAACAAATTCAATAACAACCACAACTTTCAAAGATACAAAAAGGTTCAACAAAATAAAAATTGATAACAACAACAAATTTAATAACAACCTTAATATTGAAAATCACCAAAAAATTTAACAACAACCTCAACAACGAAAAATATCAAACAATTCAACAACAACCTCAACATTCAAAAACACCAACAAATTCAACAACAACCTCATCGATGAAAAACACCAAAAAATTCACCAACAACCTCAACATTCAAAAACAGCAACAAATTCAACAAAACCTCAACAATGAAAAACACCAAAAAATTTAACAACCACCTCAACTTTAAAAACACCAACAAATTCAACAACCTCAACATTGCAAAACACCAACAATTTCAACTGCAACCTCAACATTGAAAAATACAAAAAAGATTTTAAAAAACCATTGATAACACCAATAATTTCAACAACATCAATTTTTAAAACACCAACAAATTCAACCACAACCTCAACATTGAAAATCACCAACAAAATCAACTGCAAGATCAACTTTGAAAAATACAAAAATGATCAAAAAAAACCATTGATAACTCCAATGAATTCAACAACCTCAACATTGAATATCACCAACAAATTCAACAACAACATCAACAATGAAAAACACCAACAAATTCAACAAAAACCTCAACAATGAAAAACACCGAAAGATTCACCAACAACCTCAACATTCAAAAAAACCAACAAACTCAACAGAAACCACAACAATGAAAAACACCGAAAAATTCAACAACAACCACAACATTGAAAATCACCAACAAATTCAACAACAACCTCTACAATGAAAAACACCAAATAATGCATCAACAACCTCAACATTCAAAAACAACAAAAAATTCAACAAAAACCTCAACAATGAAAAACACCGAAAAATTCAACAGCAACCTGAACTTTCAACAACACCAACAACTTCAACAACCTCAACATTGAAAAACACCAACAATTTCAACTGCAAGCTCAACTTTGAAAAATAGAAAAATGATCAAATAAAACCATTGATAACACCAATGAATTCAACAACCTCAACATTCAAAATCACCAACAAATTCATCAACAACCTCAGCAATGAAAAACATCAATAAATGCAACAACAACCTCAACTTTGAAAAACACCAACGAATTCAAAAACCGCAACATGGAAAAACAACAACAAATTGAACCAGAACCTCAATATTGAAAATCACCAACAAATTCAACAACAACCTCAACAATGAAAAACACCAACAAATTCAACAAAAACCTCAACAATGAAAAACACCAACAAATTCAACAACTAACTCAGCTTTGAAAAACACAAACAAATTCAACAACCTCAACATTGAAAAACACCAACAAATTCAACAAAAACCTCAACAATGAAAAACACCAACAAATTCAACAACAAACTCAGCTTTGAAAAACACAAACAAATTCAACAACCTCAACATTGAAAAACACCAACAAATTCAACAACAACCTCAACTTTCAAAAATACAAAAAGGTTCAACAAAATAATAATTGATAACAACAACAAATTCAACAACAACCTCAATATTGAAAATCACCAACAAATTTAACAACAACCTCAACCATGAAAAATATCAAACAATTCAACAACAACCTCAACATTCAAAAACACCAACAAATTCATCAACAACCTCATCAATGAAAAACACCAAAAAATTCATCAACAACCTCAACATTCAAAAACAGCAACAAATTCAACAAAAACCTCAACAATTATAAACACCAAAAAATTCAACAACAACGTCAACTTTGAAAAATACCAATAAATTCAACAACCTCAATAATGAATAACACCAACAAATTCTACAAAAACCTCAACAATGAAAAACATCAAATAATGCATCAACAACCGCAACATTCAAAAACACCAAAAGATTCAACAAAAACCTCAATAGTGAAAAACACCGAAAAAATTAAACAACAACCTCAACTTTGAAAAACACCAATAACTTCAACAACCTCAACATTGAAAAACACCAACAAATTCAACTGCAAGCTCTACTTTGAAAAATACAAAAATGATCAAATAAACCAGTGATAACACCAATGAATTCAACAACCTCAACATTGAATATCACCAACAAATTCAACAACAACCTCAACAATGAAAACACCAACAAATTCAACAAAAACCTCAACAATGAAAAACACCGAAAGATTCACCAACAACGTCAACATTCAAAAAAACCAACAAACTCAACAGAAACCTCAACAATGAAAAACACCTAAAAATTTAACAACAACCACAACATTGAAAATCAACAACAAATTCAACAACAACCTTAACAATGAAAAACACCAAATAATGCATCAACAACCTCAACATTCAAAAACAACAAAAAATTCAACAAAAACCTCAACAATGAAAAACACCGAAAAATTCAACAACAACCTCAACTTTCAACAACACCAACAACTTCAACAACCTCAACATTGAAAAACACCAACAATATCAACTGCAACCTCAACTTTGAGAAATAGAAAAATAATCAAAAAAAATCTTTGATAACACCAATGAATTCAACAACCTCAACATTGAAAATCACCAACAAATTCAACAACAACCTCAGCAATGAAAAACATCAAAAAATGCAACAACAACCTCAACATTGAAAATCACCAACAAATTCAACAACAACCTCAACTTTGAAAAACACAAACAAATTCAAAAACCTCAACATGGAAAAACAACAACAAATTGAACCAGAACCTCAATATTGAAAATCACCAACAAATTCAACAACAACCTCAACAATGAAAAACACAAACAATTTCAACAAAGACCTCAACAATGAAAAACACCAAAAAATTCATCAACTACCTCAACATTCAAAAACGCTAACAAATTCAACAAAACCCTCAACAATGAAAAACACCAAAAAATTCAACAACAACCTCAACATTGAAAATCACCAACAAATTCAACAAAAACCTCAACAATGAAAAACACCAAAAAATTCAACAACAACCTCAACTTTGAAAAACACCAACAAATTCAACAACCTCAACATTGCAAAACAACAACAATTTCAACTGCAACCTCAACTTTGAAAAAGACAAAAAAGATTTTAAAAAACCATTGAAAACACCAATAATTTCAACAACATCAACTTTGAAAAACACCAACAAATTCAACCACAACCTCAACATTGAAAATCACCAACAAAGTCAACAACAACCTCAACAATGAAAAACACCAACAAATTCAACAACAACCTCAACTTTCAAAGATACAAAAAGGTTCAACAAAATAAAAATTGATAACAACAACAAATTTAACAACAACCTTAATATTGAAAATCACCAAAAAATTTAACAACAACCTCAACAACGAAAAACATCAAACAATTCAACAACAACCTCAACATTCAAAAACACCAACAAATTCAACAACAACCTCATCGATGAAAAACACCAAAAAATTCACCAACAACCTCAACATTCAAAAACAGCAACAAATTCAACAAAACCTCAACAATGAAAAACACCAAAAAATTTAACAACCACCTCAACTTTAAAAACACCAACAAATTCAACAACCTCAACATTGCAAAACACCAACAATTTCAACTGCAACCTCAACATTGAAAAATACAAAAAAGATTTTAAAAAACCATTGATAACACCAATAATTTCAACAACATCAATTTTTAAAACACCAACAAATTCAACCACAACCTCAACATTGAAAATCACCAACAAAATCAACTGCAAGATCAACTTTGAAAAATACAAAAATGATCAAAAAAAACCATTGATAACTCCAATGAATTCAACAACCTCAACATTGAATATCACCAACAAATTCAACAACAACATCAACAATGAAAAACACCAACAAATTCAACAAAAACCTCAACAATGAAAAACACCGAAAGATTCACCAACAACCTCAACATTCAAAAAAACCAACAAACTCAACAGAAACCACAACAATGAAAAACACCGAAAAATTCAACAACAACCACAACATTGAAAATCACCAACAAATTCAACAACAACCTCAACAATGAAAAACACCAAATAATGCATCAACAACCTCAACATTCAAAAACAACAAAAAATTCAACAAAAACCTCAACAATGAAAAACACCGAAAAATTCAACAGCAACCTGAACTTTCAACAACACCAACAACTTCAACAACCTCAACATTGAAAAACACCAACAATTTCAACTGCAAGCTCAACTTTGAAGAATAGAAAAATGATCAAATAAAACCATTGATAACACCAATGAATTCAACAACCTCAACATTCAAAATCACCAACAAATTCATCAACAACCTCAGCAATGAAAAACATCAATAAATGCAACAACAACCTCAACTTTGAAAAACACCAACGAATTCAAAAACCGCAACATGGAAAAACAACAACAAATTGAACCAGAACCTCAATATTGAAAATCACCAACAAATTCAACAACAACCTCAACAATGAAAAACACCAACAAATTCAACAAAAACCTCAACAATGAAAAACACCAACAAATTCAACAACTAACTCAGCTTTGAAAAACACAAACAAATTCAACAACCTCAACATTGAAAAACACCAACAAATTCAACAAAAACCTCAACAATGAAAAACACCAACAAATTCAACAACAAACTCAGCTTTGAAAAACACAAACAAATTCAACAACCTCAACATTGAAAAACACCAACAAATTCAACAACAACCTCAACTTTCAAAAATACAAAAAGGTTCAACAAAATCAAAATTGATAACAACAACAAATTCAACAACAACCTCAATATTGAAAATCACCAACAAATTTAACAACAACCTCAACCATGAAAAATATCAAACAATTCAACAACAACCTCAACATTCAAAAACACCAACAAATTCATCAACAACCTCATCAATGAAAAACACCAAAAAAATTAATCAACAACCTCAACATTCAAAAACAGCAACAAATTCAACAAAAACCTCAACAATTATAAACACCAAAAAATTCAGCAACAACGTCAACTTTGAAAAATACCAATAAATTCAACAACCTCAATAATGAATAACACCAACAAATTCTACAAAAACCTCAACAATGAAAAACATCAAATAATGCATCAACAACCGCAACATTCAAAAACACCAAAAGATTCAACAAAAACCTCAATAGTGAAAAACACCGAAAAAATTAAACAACAACCTCAACTTTGAAAAACACCAATAACTTCAACAACCTCAACATTGAAAAACACCAACAAATTCAACTGCAAGCTCTACTTTGAAAAATACAAAAATGATCAAATAAACCATTGATAACACCAATGAATTCAACAACCTCAACATTGAATATCACCAACAAATTCAACAACAACCTCAACAATGAAAACACCAACAAATTCAACAAAAACCTCAACAATGAAAACCACCGAAAGATTCACCAACAACGTCAACATTCAAAAAAACCAACAAACTCAACAGAAACCTCAACAATGAAAAACACCTAAAAATTTAACAACAACCACAACATTGAAAATCAACAACAAATTCAACAACAACCTTAACAATGAAAAACACCAAATAATGCATCAACAACCTCAACATTCAAAAACAACAAAAAATTCAACAAAAACCTCAACAATGAAAAACACCGAAAAATTCAACAACAACCTCAACTTTCAACAACACCAACAACTTCAACAACCTCAACATTGAAAAACACCAACAATTTCAACTGCAACCTCAACTTTGAGAAATAGAAAAATAATCAAAAAAAATCTTTGATAACACCAATGAATTCAACAACCTCAACATTGAAAATCACCAACAAATTCAACAACAACCTCAGCAATGAAAAACATCAAAAAATGCAACAACAACCTCAACATTGAAAATCACCAACAAATTCAACAACAACCTCAACTTTGAAAAACACAAACAAATTCAAAAACCTCAACATGGAAAAACAACAACAAATTGAACCAGAACCTCAATATTGAAAATCACCAACAAATTCAACAACAACCTCAACAATGAAAAACACAAACAATTTCAACAAAGACCTCAACAATGAAAAACACCAAAAAATTCATCAACTACCTCAACATTCAAAAACGCTAACAAATTCAACAAAACCCTCAACAATGAAAAACACCAAAAAATTCAACAACAACCTCAACATTGAAAATCACCAACAAATTCAACAAAAACCTCAACAATGAAAAACACCAAAAAATTCAACAACAACCTCAACTTTGAAAAACACCAACAAATTCAACAACCTCAACATTGCAAAACAACAACAATTTCAACTGCAACCTCAACTTTGAAAAAGACAAAAAAGATTTTAAAAAACCATTGATAACACCAATAATTTCAACAACATCAACTTTGAAAAACACCAACAAATTCAACCACAACCTCAACATTGAAAATCACCAACAAAGTCAACAACAACCTCAACAATGAAAAACACCAACAAATTCAACAACAACCTCAACTTTCAAAGATACAAAAAGGTTCAACAAAATAAAAATTGATAACAACAACAAATTTAACAACAACCTTAATATTGAAAATCACCAAAAAATTTAACAACAACCTCAACAACGAAAAACATCAAACAATTCAACAACAACCTCAACATTCAAAAACACCAACAAATTCAACAACAACCTCATCGATGAAAAACACCAAAAAATTCACCAACAACCTCAACATTCAAAAACAGCAACAAATTCAACAAAACCTCAACAATGAAAAACACCAAAAAATTTAACAACCACCTCAACTTTAAAAACACCAACAAATTCAACAACCTCAACATTGCAAAACACGAACAATTTCAACTGCAACCTCAACATTGAAAAATACAAAAAAGATTTTAAAAAACCATTGATAACACCAATAATTTCAACAACATCAATTTTTAAAACACCAACAAATTCAACCACAACCTCAACATTGAAAAACACCAACAAATTCAACAAAAACCTCAACAATGAAAAACACCAACAAATTCAACAACAAACTCAGCTTTGAAAAACACAAACAAATTCAACAACCTCAACATTGAAAAACACCAACAAATTCAACAACAACCTCAACTTTCAAAAATACAAAAAGGTTCAACAAAATAATAATTGATAACAACAACAAATTCAACAACAACCTCAATATTGAAAATCACCAACAAATTTAACAACAACCTCAACCATGAAAAATATCAAACAATTCAACAACAACCTCAACATTCAAAAACACCAACAAATTCATCAACAACCTCATCATTGAAAAACACCAAAAAAATTAATCAACAACCTCAACATTCAAAAACAGCAACAAATTCAACAAAAACCTCAACAATTATAAACACCAAAAAATTCAACAACAACGTCAACTTTGAAAAATACCAATAAATTCAACAACCTCAATAATGAATAACACCAACAAATTCTACAAAAACCTCAACAATGAAAAACATCAAATAATGCATCAACAACCGCAACATTCAAAAACACCAAAAGATTCAACAAAAACCTCAATAGTGAAAAACACCGAAAAAATTAAACAACAACCTCAACTTTGAAAAACACCAATAACTTCAACAACCTCAACATTGAAAAACACCAACAAATTCAACTGCAAGCTCTACTTTGAAAAATACAAAAATGATCAAATAAACCATTGATAACACCAATGAATTCAACAACCTCAACATTGAATATCACCAACAAATTCAACAACAACCTCAACAATGAAAACACCAACAAATTCAACAAAAACCTCAACAATGAAAAACACCGAAAGATTCACCAACAACGTCAACATTCAAAAAAACCAACAAACTCAACAGAAACCTCAACAATGAAAAACACCTAAAAATTTAACAACAACCACAACATTGAAAATCAACAACAAATTCAACAACAACCTTAACAATGAAAAACACCAAATAATGCATCAACAACCTCAACATTCAAAAACAACAAAAAATTCAACAAAAACCTCAACAATGAAAAACACCGAAAAATTCAACAACAACCTCAACTTTCAACAACACCAACAACTTCAACAACCTCAACATTGAAAAACACCAACAATATCAACTGCAACCTCAACTTTGAGAAATAGAAAAATAATCAAAAAAAATCTTTGATAACACCAATGAATTCAACAACCTCAACATTGAAAATCACCAACAAATTCAACAACAACCTCAGCAATGAAAAACATCAAAAAATGCAACAACAACCTCAACATTGAAAATCACCAACAAATTCAACAACAACCTCAACTTTGAAAAACACAAACAAATTCAAAAACCTCAACATGGAAAAACAACAACAAATTGAACCAGAACCTCAATATTGAAAATCACCAACAAATTCAACAACAACCTCAACAATGAAAAACACAAACAATTTCAACAAAGACCTCAACAATGAAAAACACCAAAAAATTCATCAACTACCTCAACATTCAAAAACGCTAACAAATTCAACAAAACCCTCAACAATGAAAAACACCAAAAAATTCAACAACAACCTCAACATTGAAAATCACCAACAAATTCAACAAAAACCTCAACAATGAAAAACACCAAAAAATTCAACAACAACCTCAACTTTGAAAAACACCAACAAATTCAACAACCTCAACATTGCAAAACAACAACAATTTCAACTGCAACCTCAACTTTGAAAAAGACAAAAAAGATTTTAAAAAACCATTGATAACACCAATAATTTCAACAACATCAACTTTGAAAAACACCAACAAATTCAACCACAACCTCAACATTGAAAATCACCAACAAAGTCAACAACAACCTCAACAATGAAAAACACCAACAAATTCAACAACAACCTCAACTTTCAAAGATACAAAAAGGTTCAACAAAATAAAAATTGATAACAACAACAAATTTAACAACAACCTTAATATTGAAAATCACCAAAAAATTTAACAACAACCTCAACAACGAAAAACATCAAACAATTCAACAACAACCTCAACATTCAAAAACACCAACAAATTCAACAACAACCTCATCGATGAAAAACACCAAAAAATTCACCAACAACCTCAACATTCAAAAACAGCAACAAATTCAACAAAACCTCAACAATGAAAAACACCAAAAAATTTAACAACCACCTCAACTTTAAAAACACCAACAAATTCAACAACCTCAACATTGCAAAACACGAACAATTTCAACTGCAACCTCAACATTGAAAAATACAAAAAAGATTTTAAAAAACCATTGATAACACCAATAATTTCAACAACATCAATTTTTAAAACACCAACAAATTCAACCACAACCTCAACATTGAAAAACACCAACAAATTCAACAAAAACCTCAACAATGAAAAACACCAACAAATTCAACAACAAACTCAGCTTTGAAAAACACAAACAAATTCAACAACCTCAACATTGAAAAACACCAACAAATTCAACAACAACCTCAACTTTCAAAAATACAAAAAGGTTCAACAAAATCAAAATTGATAACAACAACAAATTCAACAACAACCTCAATATTGAAAATCACCAACAAATTTAACAACAACCTCAACCATGAAAAATATCAAACAATTCAACAACAACCTCAACATTCAAAAACACCAACAAATTCATCAACAACCTCATCATTGAAAAACACCAAAAAAATTAATCAACAACCTCAACATTCAAAAACAGCAACAAATTCAACAAAAACCTCAACAATTATAAACACCAAAAAATTCAACAACAACGTCAACTTTGAAAAATACCAATAAATTCAACAACCTCAATAATGAATAACACCAACAAATTCTACAAAAACCTCAACAATGAAAAACATCAAATAATGCATCAACAACCGCAACATTCAAAAACACCAAAAGATTCAACAAAAACCTCAATAGTGAAAAACACCGAAAAAATTAAACAACAACCTCAACTTTGAAAAACACCAATAACTTCAACAACCTCAACATTGAAAAACACCAACAAATTCAACTGCAAGCTCTACTTTGAAAAATACAAAAATGATCAAATAAACCATTGATAACACCAATGAATTCAACAACCTCAACATTGAATATCACCAACAAATTCAACAACAACCTCAACAATGAAAACACCAACAAATTCAACAAAAACCTCAACAATGAAAAACACCGAAAGATTCACCAACAACGTCAACATTCAAAAAAACCAACAAACTCAACAGAAACCTCAACAATGAAAAACACCTAAAAATTTAACAACAACCACAACATTGAAAATCAACAACAAATTCAACAACAACCTTAACAATGAAAAACACCAAATAATGCATCAACAACCTCAACATTCAAAAACAACAAAAAATTCAACAAAAACCTCAACAATGAAAAACACCGAAAAATTCAACAACAACCTCAACTTTCAACAACACCAACAACTTCAACAACCTCAACATTGAAAAACACCAACAATTTCAACTGCAACCTCAACTTTGAGAAATAGAAAAATAATCAAAAAAAATCTTTGATAACACCAATGAATTCAACAACCTCAACATTGAAAATCACCAACAAATTCAACAACAACCTCAGCAATGAAAAACATCAAAAAATGCAACAACAACCTCAACATTGAAAATCACCAACAAATTCAACAACAACCTCAACTTTGAAAAACACAAACAAATTCAAAAACCTCAACATGGAAAAACAACAACAAATTGAACCAGAACCTCAATATTGAAAATCACCAACAAATTCAACAACAACCTCAACAATGAAAAACACAAACAATTTCAACAAAGACCTCAACAATGAAAAACACCAAAAAATTCATCAACTACCTCAACATTCAAAAACGCTAACAAATTCAACAAAACCCTCAACAATGAAAAACACCAAAAAATTCAACAACAACCTCAACATTGAAAATCACCAACAAATTCAACAAAAACCTCAACAATGAAAAACACCAAAAAATTCAACAACAACCTCAACTTTGAAAAACACCAACAAATTCAACAACCTCAACATTGCAAAACAACAACAATTTCAACTGCAACCTCAACTTTGAAAAAGACAAAAAAGATTTTAAAAAACCATTGATAACACCAATAATTTCAACAACATCAACTTTGAAAAACACCAACAAATTCAACCACAACCTCAACATTGAAAATCACCAACAAAGTCAACAACAACCTCAACAATGAAAAACACCAACAAATTCAACAACAACCTCAACTTTCAAAGATACAAAAAGGTTCAACAAAATAAAAATTGATAACAACAACAAATTTAACAACAACCTTAATATTGAAAATCACCAAAAAATTTAACAACAACCTCAACAACGAAAAACATCAAACAATTCAACAACAACCTCAACATTCAAAAACACCAACAAATTCAACAACAACCTCATCGATGAAAAACACCAAAAAATTCACCAACAACCTCAACATTCAAAAACAGCAACAAATTCAACAAAACCTCAACAATGAAAAACACCAAAAAATTTAACAACCACCTCAACTTTAAAAACACCAACAAATTCAACAACCTCAACATTGCAAAACACGAACAATTTCAACTGCAACCTCAACATTGAAAAATACAAAAAAGATTTTAAAAAACCATTGATAACACCAATAATTTCAACAACATCAATTTTTAAAACACCAACAAATTCAACCACAACCTCAACATTGAAAAACACCAACAAATTCAACAAAAACCTCAACAATGAAAAACACCAACAAATTCAACAACAAACTCAGCTTTGAAAAACACAAACAAATTCAACAACCTCAACATTGAAAAACACCAACAAATTCAACAACAACCTCAACTTTCAAAAATACAAAAAGGTTCAACAAAATAATAATTGATAACAACAACAAATTCAACAACAACCTCAATATTGAAAATCACCAACAAATTTAACAACAACCTCAACCATGAAAAATATCAAACAATTCAACAACAACCTCAACATTCAAAAACACCAACAAATTCATCAACAACCTCATCATTGAAAAACACCAAAAAAATTAATCAACAACCTCAACATTCAAAAACAGCAACAAATTCAACAAAAACCTCAACAATTATAAACACCAAAAAATTCAACAACAACGTCAACTTTGAAAAATACCAATAAATTCAACAACCTCAATAATGAATAACACCAACAAATTCTACAAAAACCTCAACAATGAAAAACATCAAATAATGCATCAACAACCGCAACATTCAAAAACACCAAAAGATTCAACAAAAACCTCAATAGTGAAAAACACCGAAAAAATTAAACAACAACCTCAACTTTGAAAAACACCAATAACTTCAACAACCTCAACATTGAAAAACACCAACAAATTCAACTGCAAGCTCTACTTTGAAAAATACAAAAATGATCAAATAAACCATTGATAACACCAATGAATTCAACAACCTCAACATTGAATATCACCAACAAATTCAACAACAACCTCAACAATGAAAACACCAACAAATTCAACAAAAACCTCAACAATGAAAAACACCGAAAGATTCACCAACAACGTCAACATTCAAAAAAACCAACAAACTCAACAGAAACCTCAACAATGAAAAACACCTAAAAATTTAACAACAACCACAACATTGAAAATCAACAACAAATTCAACAACAACCTTAACAATGAAAAACACCAAATAATGCATCAACAACCTCAACATTCAAAAACAACAAAAAATTCAACAAAAACCTCAACAATGAAAAACACCGAAAAATTCAACAACAACCTCAACTTTCAACAACACCAACAACTTCAACAACCTCAACATTGAAAAACACCAACAATATCAACTGCAACCTCAACTTTGAGAAATAGAAAAATAATCAAAAAAAATCTTTGATAACACCAATGAATTCAACAACCTCAACATTGAAAATCACCAACAAATTCAACAACAACCTCAGCAATGAAAAACATCAAAAAATGCAACAACAACCTCAACATTGAAAATCACCAACAAATTCAACAACAACCTCAACTTTGAAAAACACAAACAAATTCAAAAACCTCAACATGGAAAAACAACAACAAATTGAACCAGAACCTCAATATTGAAAATCACCAACAAATTCAACAACAACCTCAACAATGAAAAACACAAACAATTTCAACAAAGACCTCAACAATGAAAAACACCAAAAAATTCATCAACTACCTCAACATTCAAAAACGCTAACAAATTCAACAAAACCCTCAACAATGAAAAACACCAAAAAATTCAACAACAACCTCAACATTGAAAATCACCAACAAATTCAACAAAAACCTCAACAATGAAAAACACCAAAAAATTCAACAACAACCTCAACTTTGAAAAACACCAACAAATTCAACAACCTCAACATTGCAAAACAACAACAATTTCAACTGCAACCTCAACTTTGAAAAAGACAAAAAAGATTTTAAAAAACCATTGATAACACCAATAATTTCAACAACATCAACTTTGAAAAACACCAACAAATTCAACCACAACCTCAACATTGAAAATCACCAACAAAGTCAACAACAACCTCAACAATGAAAAACACCAACAAATTCAACAACAACCTCAACTTTCAAAGATACAAAAAGGTTCAACAAAATAAAAATTGATAACAACAACAAATTTAACAACAACCTTAATATTGAAAATCACCAAAAAATTTAACAACAACCTCAACAACGAAAAACATCAAACAATTCAACAACAACCTCAACATTCAAAAACACCAACAAATTCAACAACAACCTCATCGATGAAAAACACCAAAAAATTCACCAACAACCTCAACATTCAAAAACAGCAACAAATTCAACAAAACCTCAACAATGAAAAACACCAAAAAATTTAACAACCACCTCAACTTTAAAAACACCAACAAATTCAACAACCTCAACATTGCAAAACACGAACAATTTCAACTGCAACCTCAACATTGAAAAATACAAAAAAGATTTTAAAAAACCATTGATAACACCAATAATTTCAACAACATCAATTTTTAAAACACCAACAAATTCAACCACAACCTCAACATTGAAAAACACCAACAAATTCAACAAAAACCTCAACAATGAAAAACACCAACAAATTCAACAACAAACTCAGCTTTGAAAAACACAAACAAATTCAACAACCTCAACATTGAAAAACACCAACAAATTCAACAACAACCTCAACTTTCAAAAATACAAAAAGGTTCAACAAAATCAAAATTGATAACAACAACAAATTCAACAACAACCTCAATATTGAAAATCACCAACAAATTTAACAACAACCTCAACCATGAAAAATATCAAACAATTCAACAACAACCTCAACATTCAAAAACACCAACAAATTCATCAACAACCTCATCAATGAAAAACACCAAAAAAATTAATCAACAACCTCAACATTCAAAAACAGCAACAAATTCAACAAAAACCTCAACAATTATAAACACCAAAAAATTCAGCAACAACGTCAACTTTGAAAAATACCAATAAATTCAACAACCTCAATAATGAATAACACCAACAAATTCTACAAAAACCTCAACAATGAAAAACATCAAATAATGCATCAACAACCGCAACATTCAAAAACACCAAAAGATTCAACAAAAACCTCAATAGTGAAAAACACCGAAAAAATTAAACAACAACCTCAACTTTGAAAAACACCAATAACTTCAACAACCTCAACATTGAAAAACACCAACAAATTCAACTGCAAGCTCTACTTTGAAAAATACAAAAATGATCAAATAAACCATTGATAACACCAATGAATTCAACAACCTCAACATTGAATATCACCAACAAATTCAACAACAACCTCAACAATGAAAACACCAACAAATTCAACAAAAACCTCAACAATGAAAAACACCGAAAGATTCACCAACAACGTCAACATTCAAAAAAACCAACAAACTCAACAGAAACCTCAACAATGAAAAACACCTAAAAATTTAACAACAACCACAACATTGAAAATCAACAACAAATTCAACAACAACCTTAACAATGAAAAACACCAAATAATGCATCAACAACCTCAACATTCAAAAACAACAAAAAATTCAACAAAAACCTCAACAATGAAAAACACCGAAAAATTCAACAACAACCTCAACTTTCAACAACACCAACAACTTCAACAACCTCAACATTGAAAAACACCAACAATTTCAACTGCAACCTCAACTTTGAGAAATAGAAAAATAATCAAAAAAAATCTTTGATAACACCAATGAATTCAACAACCTCAACATTGAAAATCACCAACAAATTCAACAACAACCTCAGCAATGAAAAACATCAAAAAATGCAACAACAACCTCAACATTGAAAATCACCAACAAATTCAACAACAACCTCAACTTTGAAAAACACAAACAAATTCAAAAACCTCAACATGGAAAAACAACAACAAATTGAACCAGAACCTCAATATTGAAAATCACCAACAAATTCAACAACAACCTCAACAATGAAAAACACAAACAATTTCAACAAAGACCTCAACAATGAAAAACACCAAAAAATTCATCAACTACCTCAACATTCAAAAACGCTAACAAATTCAACAAAACCCTCAACAATGAAAAACACCAAAAAATTCAACAACAACCTCAACATTGAAAATCACCAACAAATTCAACAAAAACCTCAACAATGAAAAACACCAAAAAATTCAACAACAACCTCAACTTTGAAAAACACCAACAAATTCAACAACCTCAACATTGCAAAACAACAACAATTTCAACTGCAACCTCAACTTTGAAAAAGACAAAAAAGATTTTAAAAAACCATTGATAACACCAATAATTTCAACAACATCAACTTTGAAAAACACCAACAAATTCAACCACAACCTCAACATTGAAAATCACCAACAAAGTCAACAACAACCTCAACAATGAAAAACACCAACAAATTCAACAACAACCTCAACTTTCAAAGATACAAAAAGGTTCAACAAAATAAAAATTGATAACAACAACAAATTTAACAACAACCTTAATATTGAAAATCACCAAAAAATTTAACAACAACCTCAACAACGAAAAACATCAAACAATTCAACAACAACCTCAACATTCAAAAACACCAACAAATTCAACAACAACCTCATCGATGAAAAACACCAAAAAATTCACCAACAACCTCAACATTCAAAAACAGCAACAAATTCAACAAAACCTCAACAATGAAAAACACCAAAAAATTTAACAACCACCTCAACTTTAAAAACACCAACAAATTCAACAACCTCAACATTGCAAAACACGAACAATTTCAACTGCAACCTCAACATTGAAAAATACAAAAAAGATTTTAAAAAACCATTGATAACACCAATAATTTCAACAACATCAATTTTTAAAACACCAACAAATTCAACCACAACCTCAACATTGAAAAACACCAACAAATTCAACAAAAACCTCAACAATGAAAAACACCAACAAATTCAACAACAAACTCAGCTTTGAAAAACACAAACAAATTCAACAACCTCAACATTGAAAAACACCAACAAATTCAACAACAACCTCAACTTTCAAAAATACAAAAAGGTTCAACAAAATAATAATTGATAACAACAACAAATTCAACAACAACCTCAATATTGAAAATCACCAACAAATTTAACAACAACCTCAACCATGAAAAATATCAAACAATTCAACAACAACCTCAACATTCAAAAACACCAACAAATTCATCAACAACCTCATCATTGAAAAACACCAAAAAAATTAATCAACAACCTCAACATTCAAAAACAGCAACAAATTCAACAAAAACCTCAACAATTATAAACACCAAAAAATTCAACAACAACGTCAACTTTGAAAAATACCAATAAATTCAACAACCTCAATAATGAATAACACCAACAAATTCTACAAAAACCTCAACAATGAAAAACATCAAATAATGCATCAACAACCGCAACATTCAAAAACACCAAAAGATTCAACAAAAACCTCAATAGTGAAAAACACCGAAAAAATTAAACAACAACCTCAACTTTGAAAAACACCAATAACTTCAACAACCTCAACATTGAAAAACACCAACAAATTCAACTGCAAGCTCTACTTTGAAAAATACAAAAATGATCAAATAAACCATTGATAACACCAATGAATTCAACAACCTCAACATTGAATATCACCAACAAATTCAACAACAACCTCAACAATGAAAACACCAACAAATTCAACAAAAACCTCAACAATGAAAAACACCGAAAGATTCACCAACAACGTCAACATTCAAAAAAACCAACAAACTCAACAGAAACCTCAACAATGAAAAACACCTAAAAATTTAACAACAACCACAACATTGAAAATCAACAACAAATTCAACAACAACCTTAACAATGAAAAACACCAAATAATGCATCAACAACCTCAACATTCAAAAACAACAAAAAATTCAACAAAAACCTCAACAATGAAAAACACCGAAAAATTCAACAACAACCTCAACTTTCAACAACACCAACAACTTCAACAACCTCAACATTGAAAAACACCAACAATATCAACTGCAACCTCAACTTTGAGAAATAGAAAAATAATCAAAAAAAATCTTTGATAACACCAATGAATTCAACAACCTCAACATTGAAAATCACCAACAAATTCAACAACAACCTCAGCAATGAAAAACATCAAAAAATGCAACAACAACCTCAACATTGAAAATCACCAACAAATTCAACAACAACCTCAACTTTGAAAAACACAAACAAATTCAAAAACCTCAACATGGAAAAACAACAACAAATTGAACCAGAACCTCAATATTGAAAATCACCAACAAATTCAACAACAACCTCAACAATGAAAAACACAAACAATTTCAACAAAGACCTCAACAATGAAAAACACCAAAAAATTCATCAACTACCTCAACATTCAAAAACGCTAACAAATTCAACAAAACCCTCAACAATGAAAAACACCAAAAAATTCAACAACAACCTCAACATTGAAAATCACCAACAAATTCAACAAAAACCTCAACAATGAAAAACACCAAAAAATTCAACAACAACCTCAACTTTGAAAAACACCAACAAATTCAACAACCTCAACATTGCAAAACAACAACAATTTCAACTGCAACCTCAACTTTGAAAAAGACAAAAAAGATTTTAAAAAACCATTGATAACACCAATAATTTCAACAACATCAACTTTGAAAAACACCAACAAATTCAACCACAACCTCAACATTGAAAATCACCAACAAAGTCAACAACAACCTCAACAATGAAAAACACCAACAAATTCAACAACAACCTCAACTTTCAAAGATACAAAAAGGTTCAACAAAATAAAAATTGATAACAACAACAAATTTAACAACAACCTTAATATTGAAAATCACCAAAAAATTTAACAACAACCTCAACAACGAAAAACATCAAACAATTCAACAACAACCTCAACATTCAAAAACACCAACAAATTCAACAACAACCTCATCGATGAAAAACACCAAAAAATTCACCAACAACCTCAACATTCAAAAACAGCAACAAATTCAACAAAACCTCAACAATGAAAAACACCAAAAAATTTAACAACCACCTCAACTTTAAAAACACCAACAAATTCAACAACCTCAACATTGCAAAACACGAACAATTTCAACTGCAACCTCAACATTGAAAAATACAAAAAAGATTTTAAAAAACCATTGATAACACCAATAATTTCAACAACATCAATTTTTAAAACACCAACAAATTCAACCACAACCTCAACATTGAAAAACACCAACAAATTCAACAAAAACCTCAACAATGAAAAACACCAACAAATTCAACAACAAACTCAGCTTTGAAAAACACAAACAAATTCAACAACCTCAACATTGAAAAACACCAACAAATTCAACAACAACCTCAACTTTCAAAAATACAAAAAGGTTCAACAAAATAATAATTGATAACAACAACAAATTCAACAACAACCTCAATATTGAAAATCACCAACAAATTTAACAACAACCTCAACCATGAAAAATATCAAACAATTCAACAACAACCTCAACATTCAAAAACACCAACAAATTCATCAACAACCTCATCATTGAAAAACACCAAAAAAATTAATCAACAACCTCAACATTCAAAAACAGCAACAAATTCAACAAAAACCTCAACAATTATAAACACCAAAAAATTCAACAACAACGTCAACTTTGAAAAATACCAATAAATTCAACAACCTCAATAATGAATAACACCAACAAATTCTACAAAAACCTCAACAATGAAAAACATCAAATAATGCATCAACAACCGCAACATTCAAAAACACCAAAAGATTCAACAAAAACCTCAATAGTGAAAAACACCGAAAAAATTAAACAACAACCTCAACTTTGAAAAACACCAATAACTTCAACAACCTCAACATTGAAAAACACCAACAAATTCAACTGCAAGCTCTACTTTGAAAAATACAAAAATGATCAAATAAACCATTGATAACACCAATGAATTCAACAACCTCAACATTGAATATCACCAACAAATTCAACAACAACCTCAACAATGAAAACACCAACAAATTCAACAAAAACCTCAACAATGAAAAACACCGAAAGATTCACCAACAACGTCAACATTCAAAAAAACCAACAAACTCAACAGAAACCTCAACAATGAAAAACACCTAAAAATTTAACAACAACCACAACATTGAAAATCAACAACAAATTCAACAACAACCTTAACAATGAAAAACACCAAATAATGCATCAACAACCTCAACATTCAAAAACAACAAAAAATTCAACAAAAACCTCAACAATGAAAAACACCGAAAAATTCAACAACAACCTCAACTTTCAACAACACCAACAACTTCAACAACCTCAACATTGAAAAACACCAACAATATCAACTGCAACCTCAACTTTGAGAAATAGAAAAATAATCAAAAAAAATCTTTGATAACACCAATGAATTCAACAACCTCAACATTGAAAATCACCAACAAATTCAACAACAACCTCAGCAATGAAAAACATCAAAAAATGCAACAACAACCTCAACATTGAAAATCACCAACAAATTCAACAACAACCTCAACTTTGAAAAACACAAACAAATTCAAAAACCTCAACATGGAAAAACAACAACAAATTGAACCAGAACCTCAATATTGAAAATCACCAACAAATTCAACAACAACCTCAACAATGAAAAACACAAACAATTTCAACAAAGACCTCAACAATGAAAAACACCAAAAAATTCATCAACTACCTCAACATTCAAAAACGCTAACAAATTCAACAAAACCCTCAACAATGAAAAACACCAAAAAATTCAACAACAACCTCAACATTGAAAATCACCAACAAATTCAACAAAAACCTCAACAATGAAAAACACCAAAAAATTCAACAACAACCTCAACTTTGAAAAACACCAACAAATTCAACAACCTCAACATTGCAAAACAACAACAATTTCAACTGCAACCTCAACTTTGAAAAAGACAAAAAAGATTTTAAAAAACCATTGAAAACACCAATAATTTCAACAACATCAACTTTGAAAAACACCAACAAATTCAACCACAACCTCAACATTGAAAATCACCAACAAAGTCAACAACAACCTCAACAATGAAAAACACCAACAAATTCAACAACAACCTCAACTTTCAAAGATACAAAAAGGTTCAACAAAATAAAAATTGATAACAACAACAAATTTAACAACAACCTTAATATTGAAAATCACCAAAAAATTTAACAACAACCTCAACAACGAAAAACATCAAACAATTCAACAACAACCTCAACATTCAAAAACACCAACAAATTCAACAACAACCTCATCGATGAAAAACACCAAAAAATTCACCAACAACCTCAACATTCAAAAACAGCAACAAATTCAACAAAACCTCAACAATGAAAAACACCAAAAAATTTAACAACCACCTCAACTTTAAAAACACCAACAAATTCAACAACCTCAACATTGCAAAACACCAACAATTTCAACTGCAACCTCAACATTGAAAAATACAAAAAAGATTTTAAAAAACCATTGATAACACCAATAATTTCAACAACATCAATTTTTAAAACACCAACAAATTCAACCACAACCTCAACATTGAAAAACACCAACAAATTCAACAAAAACCTCAACAATGAAAAACACCAACAAATTCAACAACAAACTCAGCTTTGAAAAACACAAACAAATTCAACAACCTCAACATTGAAAAACACCAACAAATTCAACAACAACCTCAACTTTCAAAAATACAAAAAGGTTCAACAAAATAATAATTGATAACAACAACAAATTCAACAACAACCTCAATATTGAAAATCACCAACAAATTTAACAACAACCTCAACCATGAAAAATATCAAACAATTCAACAACAACCTCAACATTCAAAAACACCAACAAATTCATCAACAACCTCATCATTGAAAAACACCAAAAAAATTAATCAACAACCTCAACATTCAAAAACAGCAACAAATTCAACAAAAACCTCAACAATTATAAACACCAAAAAATTCAACAACAACGTCAACTTTGAAAAATACCAA
Organism: Cetorhinus maximus; assembly: GCF_964194155.1. Lineage (NCBI taxonomy): Eukaryota > Metazoa > Chordata > Chondrichthyes > Lamniformes > Cetorhinidae > Cetorhinus > Cetorhinus maximus. The sequence continues at coordinate 398,539 of NW_027596110.1, read as the reverse complement.
TAAATTCAACAACCTCAATAATGAATAACACCAACAAATTCTACAAAAACCTCAACAATGAAAAACATCAAATAATGCATCAACAACCGCAACATTCAAAAACACCAAAAGATTCAACAAAAACCTCAATAGTGAAAAACACCGAAAAAATTAAACAACAACCTCAACTTTGAAAAACACCAATAACTTCAACAACCTCAACATTGAAAAACACCAACAAATTCAACTGCAAGCTCTACTTTGAAAAATACAAAAATGATCAAATAAACCATTGATAACACCAATGAATTCAACAACCTCAACATTGAATATCACCAACAAATTCAACAACAACCTCAACAATGAAAACACCAACAAATTCAACAAAAACCTCAACAATGAAAAACACCGAAAGATTCACCAACAACGTCAACATTCAAAAAAACCAACAAACTCAACAGAAACCTCAACAATGAAAAACACCTAAAAATTTAACAACAACCACAACATTGAAAATCAACAACAAATTCAACAACAACCTTAACAATGAAAAACACCAAATAATGCATCAACAACCTCAACATTCAAAAACAACAAAAAATTCAACAAAAACCTCAACAATGAAAAACACCGAAAAATTCAACAACAACCTCAACTTTCAACAACACCAACAACTTCAACAACCTCAACATTGAAAAACACCAACAATATCAACTGCAACCTCAACTTTGAGAAATAGAAAAATAATCAAAAAAAATCTTTGATAACACCAATGAATTCAACAACCTCAACATTGAAAATCACCAACAAATTCAACAACAACCTCAGCAATGAAAAACATCAAAAAATGCAACAACAACCTCAACATTGAAAATCACCAACAAATTCAACAACAACCTCAACTTTGAAAAACACAAACAAATTCAAAAACCTCAACATGGAAAAACAACAACAAATTGAACCAGAACCTCAATATTGAAAATCACCAACAAATTCAACAACAACCTCAACAATGAAAAACACAAACAATTTCAACAAAGACCTCAACAATGAAAAACACCAAAAAATTCATCAACTACCTCAACATTCAAAAACGCTAACAAATTCAACAAAACCCTCAACAATGAAAAACACCAAAAAATTCAACAACAACCTCAACATTGAAAATCACCAACAAATTCAACAAAAACCTCAACAATGAAAAACACCAAAAAATTCAACAACAACCTCAACTTTGAAAAACACCAACAAATTCAACAACCTCAACATTGCAAAACAACAACAATTTCAACTGCAACCTCAACTTTGAAAAAGACAAAAAAGATTTTAAAAAACCATTGAAAACACCAATAATTTCAACAACATCAACTTTGAAAAACACCAACAAATTCAACCACAACCTCAACATTGAAAATCACCAACAAAGTCAACAACAACCTCAACAATGAAAAACACCAACAAATTCAACAACAACCTCAACTTTCAAAGATACAAAAAGGTTCAACAAAATAAAAATTGATAACAACAACAAATTTAACAACAACCTTAATATTGAAAATCACCAAAAAATTTAACAACAACCTCAACAACGAAAAACATCAAACAATTCAACAACAACCTCAACATTCAAAAACACCAACAAATTCAACAACAACCTCATCGATGAAAAACACCAAAAAATTCACCAACAACCTCAACATTCAAAAACAGCAACAAATTCAACAAAACCTCAACAATGAAAAACACCAAAAAATTTAACAACCACCTCAACTTTAAAAACACCAACAAATTCAACAACCTCAACATTGCAAAACACCAACAATTTCAACTGCAACCTCAACATTGAAAAATACAAAAAAGATTTTAAAAAACCATTGATAACACCAATAATTTCAACAACATCAATTTTTAAAACACCAACAAATTCAACCACAACCTCAACATTGAAAATCACCAACAAAGTCAACAACAACCTCAACAATGAAAAACACCAACACATTCAACAAAAACCTCAACAATGCAAAACACCAACAAATTCAACAACAAACTCAGCTTTGAAAAACACAAACAAATTCAACAACTTCAACATTGAAAAACACCAACAAATTCATCAACAACCTCAACATTCAAAAACAGCAACAAATTCAACAAAAACCTGAACAATTAATAACACCAAAAAATTCAACAACAACGTCAACCTTGAAAAATACCAATAAATTCAACAAACTCAACAATGAAAAACACCAACAAATTCAACAACAAACTCAACATTGAAAATCACCAACAAAGTCAACAACAACCTCAACATTCAAAAACACCAACAAATTCAACAACAACATCATCGATGAAAAACACCAAAAAATTCACCAACAACCTCAACATTCAAAAACAGCAACAAATTCAACAAAACCTCAACAATGAAAAACACCAAAAAATTTAACAACCACCTCAACTTTAAAAACACCAACAAATTCAACAACCTCAACATTGCAAAACACCAACAATTTCAACTGCAACCTCAACATTGAAAAATACAAAAAAGATTTTAAAAAACCATTGATAACACCAATAATTTCAACAACATCAATTTTTAAAACACCAACAAATTCAACCACAACCTCAACATTGAAAATCACCAACAAAGTCAACAACAACCTCAACAATGAAAAACACCAACAAATTCAACAAAAACCTCAACAATGCAAAACACCAACAAATTCAACAACAAACTCAGCTTTGAAAAACACAAACAAATTCAACAACTTCAACATTGAAAAACACCAACAAATTCATCAACAACCTCAACATTCAAAAACAGCAACAAATTCAACAAAAACCTGAACAATTAATAACACCAAAAAATTCAACAACAACGTCAACCTTGAAAAATACCAATAAATTCAACAAACTCAACAATGAAAAACACCAACAAATTCAACAACAAACTCAACATTGAAAATCACCCAAAAATTCAACAACAACCTCAACATTGAAAAACTCCAACAATTTCAGCAACAACCTCAACAATGAAAAACACCAAAAAATTCAACGACAAACTCAACATTGAAAATCACAAACAAATTCAACAACAACATCAACTTTGAACAACACCAACAAATTCAAAAACCTCAACATGGAAAAACACCAACATATTCAACCACAACCTCAACATTGAAAATCACCAACAAATTCAACAGCAACCTCAACAATGAAAAACACAAACGATTTCAACAACAACCTCAACATTGAAAATCACCAACAAATTCAACAACAACCTCAACTTTGAAAAACACCAACAAATTCAAAAACCTCAACATGGAAAAACAACAACAAATTGAACCAGAACCTCAATATTGAAAATCACCAACAAATTCAACAACAACTTCAACAATGAAAAACACAAACAAATTGAACAAAAACCTCAACAAGGAAAAACACCGAAAGATTCATCAACAACCTCAACATTCAAAAACACCAACAAATTCAAAAGAAACCACAACAATGAAAAACACCTAAAAATTCAACAACAACCTCAACATTGAAAGTCACCAACAAATTCAACAAAAACCTCAACATTGAAGAACACCGAAAAATTCAACAACAACCTCAACTATGAAAAACACCAACAACTTCAACTGCAAGCTCAACTCTGAAAAATACAAAAATGATCAAAAAAAACCATTCATAACACCAATGAATTCAACAACCTCAACATTGAAAATCACCAACAAATTCAACAACAACCTCAACAATGAAAAACACCAACAAATTCAACAAAAACCTCAACAATGAAAAACACTGATAGATTCATCAACAACCTCAACATTCAAAAAAACCAACAAACTCAACAGAAACCTCAACAATGAAAAATACCTAAAAATTCAACAACAACCACAACATTGAAAATCACCAACAAATTCAACAACAACCTAAACAATGAAAAACACCAAATAATGCATCAACAGCCTCAACATTCAAAAACAACAAAAAATTCAACGAAAAGCTCAACAATGAAAAATACCGAAAAATTCAACAACAAACTCAACTTTCAACAACACCAATAATTTTAAAAACCTCAACATTGAAAAACACCAACAATTTCAACTGCAACCTCAACTTTGAAACATAGAAAAATGCTCAAAAAAAACCATTGATAACACCAATGAATTCAACAACCTCAACATTGAAAATCACCAACAAATTCAACAACAACCTCAGTATTGAAAAACATCTAAAAATGCAACAACAATCTCAACATTGAAAATCACCAACAAATTCAACAACAACCTCAACTTTGAAAAACACCAACAAATTCAAAAACCTCAACATGGAAAAACAACAACAAATTGAACCAGAACCTCAATATTGAAAATCACTAACACATTCAACAACATCCTCAACAATGAAAAACACAAACAATTTCAACAAAAACCTCGACAATGAAAAACACCAAAAAATTCATCAATAACCTCAACATTCAAAAACGCTAACAAATTCAACAAAAACCTCAACAATGAAAAACACCAAAAAATTCAACAACAACCTCAACATTGAAAATCACCAACAAATTCAACAAAAACCTCAACTTTGAAAAACACCAACAAATTCAACAACCTCAACATTGCAAAACACCAACAATTTCAACTGCAACCTCAACTTTGAAAAATACAAAAAAGATTTTAAAAAACCATTGATAACACCAATAATTTCAACAACATCAACGTTGAAAAACACCAAAAATTCAACCTTAACATCAAATTGAAAATCACCAACAAAGTCAACAACAACCTCAACAATGAAAAACACCAAAAAATTCAACAAAAACCTCAACAATGAAAAACACCAACAAATTCAACAACAAACTCAGCTTTGAAAAACACAAACAAATTCAACAACCTCAACATTGAAAAAAACCAACAAATTCAACAAAAACCTCAACTTTCAAAAACACAAACAAATTCAACAACCTCAACAATGAAAAACACCAACAAATTCAACAACAAACTCAGCTTTGAAAAACACAAACAAATTCAACAACCTCAACAATGAAAAACACCAACAAATTCAACAAAAACCTTATCATTGAAAAACACCAACAAACTCAACAACAAACTCAGCTTTGAATAACATCAAACAATTCAACAACAACAGCAACATTCAAAAACACCAACAAATTCAACATCAACCTCAACAATGAAAAACACCAAAAAATTCATCAACAACCTCAACATTCAAAAACACCAACAAATTCAACAAAAACCTCAACAATGAAAAACACCAAAAAATTCAACAACAACCTCAACATTGAAAATCTCTTACAAATTCAACAAAAACCTCAACTATGAAAATCACCAACAAATTCAACAACAACCTCAGCAATGAAAAACATCAAAAAATTCAAAAACAACCTCAACTTTGAAAAACACCAGAAAAATTCAACAACCTCAACATTGTGAAACAGCAACAAATGCAACTGCAACCTCAACTATCAAAAAAACAATCAGATTCAAAAAAAAACATTGAATACACCAAAAAATTCAACAGCAACCTCAACTTTGAAAATCACCAACAAATTCAACATAAACCTTAACAATGAAGAGCACCTAAAAATTCAACAACAACCTCAACATTCAAATATACCAACAAATTCAACAACAACCTCAACAATGAAAATCACCAACAAATTCAACAAAAACCTCAACAATGAATAACACCAAAAGATTCATCAACAACCTCAACATTCAAAAAAACCAACAAACTCAACAGAAACCTCAACAATGAAAAACACCTAAAAATTCAACAACAACCTCAACATTGAAAATCACCAACAAATTCCACAACAACCTCAACAATGAAAAATACCAAATAATGCATCAACAACCTCAACATTCAAAAACAACAAAAAATTCAACAAAAACCTCAACAATGAAAAACACCGAAAAATTCAGCAACAACCTCAACTTTGAACAACACCAAAAACTTCAACAACCTCAACATTGAAAAACACCAACAATTTCAACTGCAACCTCAACTTTGAAACATAGAAAAATGATCAAAAAAAAACCATTGATAACACCAATGAAGTTAACAACCTCAACATTCAAAATCACCAACAAATTCAACAACAACCTCAGCAATGAAAAACATCAAAAAATGCAACAAAAACCTCAACATTGAAAATCACCAACAAATACAACAACAACCTCAACTTTGAAAAACACCAACAAATTCAAAAACCTCAACATGGAAAAACGACAACAAATTGAACCAGAACCTCAATATTGAAAATCACCAACAAATTCAACAACAACCTCAACGATGAAAAACACAAACAATTTCAACAAAAACCTCAACAGTGAAAAACACCAAAAAATTAATCAACAGCCTCAACATTCAAAAACGCCAACAAATTCAACAAAAACCTCAACAATGAAAAACACCAACAAATTCAACAAAAACCTCAACAATGAAAAACACCAAAAAATTCAACAACAACCTCAACTTTGAATAACACCAACAAATTCAACAACCTCAACATTGCAAAACACCAACAATTTCAACTGCAACCTCAACTTTGAAAAACACAAAAAGGATTTAAAAAAAACCATTGATAACACCAATAGTTTCAAGAACATCAACTTTGAAAAACACCAACAAATTCAACCACAACCTCAACATTGAAAATCACCAACAAAGTCAACAACAACCTCAACAATGAAAAACACCAATTAATTCAACAAAAACCTCAACAATGAAAAACACCAACAAATTCAACAACAAACTCAGCTTTGAAAAACACCAACAAATTCTACAACCTCAACATTGAAAAACACCAACAAATTCAACAACGACCTCAACTTTCAAAAATACAAAAAGGTTAAACAAAATAAAAATTGATAACAGCAACAAATTCAACAACAACCTCAATACTGAAAATTACCAACAAATTTAACAACAACCTCAACAATGAAAAACATCAAACAATTCAACAACAACCTTAACATTAAAAAACACCAACAAATTCAACAACAACCTCAACAATGAAAAACACCAAAAAATTCATCAACAACATCAACATTCAAAAACAGCAAAAAATTCAACAAAAACCTCAACAATTAAAAACACCAAAAAAATCGACAACAACGTCAACTTTGAAAAATACCAACAAATTCAAGAACCTCAACAATGAAAAACACCAACAAATTCAACAACAAACTCAACATTGAAAATCACCAAAAAATTCAACAACAACCTCAACATTGAAAAACTTCAACAATTTCAACAACAACCTCAACAATGAAAAACACCAAAAAATTCAACAACAAGCTCAACATTGAAAATCACCAACAAATTCAACAACAACATCAACTTTGATAAACACCAACAAATTCAAAAACCTCAACATGGAAAAACACCAACAAATTCAACAGCAACCTCAACTTTGAAAATCACCAACAAATTCAACATAAACCTCAACAATGAAGAGCACCTAAAAATTCATCAACAACCTCAACATTCCAAAATACAAACAAATTCAACAACAACCTCAACAATGAAAATCCCCAACAAATTCAACAAAAACCTCAACAATGAATAAAACCGAAAGATTCATCAACAACCTCAACATTCAAAAAAACCAACAAACTCAACAGAAACCTCAACAATGAAAAACACCTAAAAATTCAACAACAACCTCGACATTGAAAATCACCAACAAATTCCACAACAACCTCAACAATGAAAAACACCAAATAATGCATCAACAACCTCAACATTCAAAAACAACAAAAAATTCAACAAAAACCTCAACAATGAAAAACACCGAAAAATTCAGCAACAACCTCAACTTTGAACAACACCAACAACTTCAACAACCTCAACATTGAAAAACACCAACAATTTCAACTGCAACCTCAACTTTGAAACATAGAAAAATGATCAAAAAAAACCATTGATAACACCAATGAATTCAACAACCTCAACATTCAAAATCACCAACAAATTCAACAACAACCTCAGTATTGAAAAACATCAAAAAATGCAACAACAACCTCAACATTGAAAATCACCAACAAATTCAACAACAACCTCAACTTTGAAAAACACCAACAAATTCAAAAACCTCAACATGGAAAAACAACAACAAATTGAACCAGAGCCTCAATATTGAAAATCACCAACAAATTCAACAACAACCTCAACAATGAAAAACACAAACAATTTCAACAAAAACCTCAACAATGAAAAACACCAAAAAATTCAACAACAAACTCATCATTGAAAATCACCAACAAATTCAACAACAACATCAACTTTGAAAAACGCCAACAAATTCAAAAACCTCAACATGGAAAATCACCAACAAATTCAACCACAACCTCAACATTGAAAAACACAAACAATTTCAACAAAAACTTCAGCAATGAAAAACACCAAATAATTCATCAACATCCTCAACATTCAAAAACGCCAACAAATTCAACAAAAACATCAACAATGAAAAACACCAAAAAATTCAACAACAACCTCAACATTGAAAATCACCAACAAATTCAACAAAAACCTCAACAATGAAAACACCAAATAATTCAACAACAACCTCAACTTTGAAAAACACCAACAAATTCAACAACCTCAACATTGCAAAACACCAACAATTTCAACTGCAACCTCAACTTTGAAAAATACAAAAAAGATTTAAAAAAACCATTGATAACACCAATAATTTCAACAGCATCAACTTTGAAAAACATCAACAAATTCAACCACAACCTCAACATTTAAAATCACCAACAAATTCAACAACAACCTCAACAATGAAAAACACCAACAAATTCAACAAAAACCTCAACAATGAAATACACCAACAAATTCAACAACAAACTCAGCTTTGAAAAACACAAACAAATTCAACAACAACCTCAACTTTCAAAAATACAAAAAGGTTCAACAAAATAAGAATTAATAACAACAACAAATTCAACAACAACCTCAACAATTCAAAACACCAAAAAATTCAAAATCAAGGTCAACTTTGAAAAATGCCAACAAATTCAACAACCTCAACAATGATAAACACCAACAAATTCAACAACAAACTCAACATTGAAAATCACCAAAAATTCAACAACAACCTCAACATTGAAAATCACCAACAAATTCAACAACAACATCAACTTTGAAAAACACCAACAAATTCAAAAACCTCAACATTGAAAATCACCAACAAATTCAACAACAACCTCAACAATGAAAAACACCAACAAATTGAACAAATACCTCAACAAGGAAAAACACCGAAAGATTCATCAACAACCTCAACATTCAAAAACACCAACAAATTCAACAGAAACCACAACAATGAAAAACACCTAATAATTCAACAACAACCTCAACATTGAAAGTCACCAACAAATTCAACAAAAATATCAACAATGAAAAGCACCGAAAAATTCAACAACAACCTCAACTTTGAAAAACACCAACAACTTCAAAAACCTCAACATTGAAAAACACCAACAAATTCAACTGCAAGCTCAACTTTGAAAAATACAGAAATGATCAAAAAAAACCATTCATAACACCAATGAATTCAACAACCTCAACATTGAAGATCACCAACAAATTCAACAACAACCTCCGCAATGAAAAGCATCAAAAAACTCAACAACAACCTCAATATTGAAATTCACCAACAAATTCAACAACAACCTCAACTTTGAAAAACACTAACAAATTCAAAAAGCTCAACATGGAAAAACTCCAACAAATTCAAACAGAACCTCAACATTGAAATTCAACAACAAATTCATCAACAACCTCAACATTCAATAACACCAACAAATTCAACAGAAACCACAACAATGAAAAACACCTAAAAATTCAACAACAACCTCAACATTGAAAATCAACAACAAATTCAACAACAACCTCAACAATGAAAAACACCAAATAATGCATCAACAACCTCAACATTCAAAAACAACAAAAAATTCAACAAAAACCTCAACCATGAAAAACAACGAAAAATTCAGCAACAACGTCAACTTTGAACAACACCAACAACTTCAACAACCTCAACATTGAAAAACACCAACAATTTCAACTGCAACCTCAACTTTGAAACATAGAAAAATGATCAAAAAAAACCATTGATAACACCAATGAATTCAACAACCTCAACATTCAAAATCACCAACAAATTCAACAACAACCTCAGCAATGAAAAACATCAAAAAATGCAACAATAACCTCAACATTGAAAATCACCAACAAATTCAACAGCAATCTCAACTTTGAAAAACACCAACAAATTCAAAAACCTCAACATGGAAAAACAACAACAAATTGAACCAGAACCTCAATATTGAAAATCACCAACAAATTCAACAACAACCTCAACAATGAAAAACACAAACAATTTCAACAAAAACCTCAACAATGAAAAACAACAAAAAAATCAACAACAACCTCAACATTGAAAATCAACAACAAATTCAACAAAAACCACAACAATGAAAAACACCAAAGAATTCAACAACAACCTCAACTTTGATAAACACCAACAAATTCAACAACCTCAAAATTGTAAAACACCAACAATTTCAACTGCAACCTCAACTTTGAAAAATACAAAAAAGATTTTAAAAAACCATTGATAACACCAATAATTTCAACAACATCAACGTTGAAAAACACCAACAAATTCAACCTTAACATCAAAATTGAAAATCACCAACAAAGTCAACAACAACCTCAACAATGAAAAACACCAACAAATTCAACAAAAACCTCAACAATGAAAAGCACCAACAAATTCAACAACAAACTCAGCTTTGAAAAACACAAACAAATTCAACAACCTCAACATTGAAAAACACCAACAGATTCAACAAAAAACTCAACTTTCAAAAACACAAATAAATACAACAACCTCAACAATGAAAAACACCAACAAATTCAACAACAAACTCAGCTTTGAAAAACACAAACAAATTCAACAACCTCAACAATGAAAAACACCAACAAATTCAACAAAAACCTCAACAATGAAAAACACCAACAAATTCAACAACAAACTCAGCTTTGAATAACATCCAACAATTCAACAACAACATCAACATTCAAAAACACCAACAAATTCAACATCAACCTCAACAATGAAAAACACCAAAAAATTCATCAACAACCTCAACATTCAAAAACACCAACAAATTCAACAAATACCTCAACAATGAAAAACACCAAAAAATTCAACAACGACCTGAACATTGAAAATCACTTACAAATTCAACAAAAACCTCAACTATGAAAAACACCAAAAAATTCAACAACAACCTCAACTTTTAAATACACCAACAAATTCAACAACCTCAACATTGAAAATCACCAACAATTTCAACTGCAACCTCAACTTTGAAAAATACAAAAAAGATTTTAAAAAACCACTGATAACACCAATAAATTCAACAACCTCAGCATTGAAAATCACCAACAAATTCAACAACAACCTCAGCAATGAAAAACATCAAAAAATTCAATATCAACCTCAACTTTGAAAAACACCAAAAAAATTCAACAACCTCAACATTGTGAAACAGCAACAAATTCAACTGCAACCTCAACTTTCAAAAAAACAATAAGATTCAAAAAAAACATTGAATACACCAAAAAATTCAACAGCAACCTCAACTTTGAAAATCACCAACAAATTCAACATAAACCTCAACAATGAAGAGCACCTAAAAATTCATCAACAACCTCAACATTCAAATATACCAACAAATTCAACAACAACCTCAACAATGAAAATCACCAACAAATTCAACAAAAACCTCAACAATGAAAAACACCGAAAAATTCAGCAACAACCTCAACTTTGAACAACACCAACAACTTCAACAACCTCAACATTGAAAAACACCAACAATTTCAACTGCAACCTCAACTTCGAAACATAGAAAAATGATCAAAAAAAAACCATTGATAACACCAATGAATTCAACAACCTCAACATTCAAAATCACCAACAAATTCAACAACAACCTCAGCAATGAAAAACATCAAAAAATGCAACAAAAACCTCAACATTGAAAATCAGCAACAAATTCAACAACAACCTCAACTTTGAAAAACACCAACAAATTCAAAAACCTCAACATGGAAAAACGACAACAAATTGAACCAGAACCTCAATATTGAAAATCACCAACAAATTCAACAACAACCTCAACGATGAAAAACACAAACAATTTCAACAAAAACCTCAACAGTGAAAAACACCAAAAAATTCATCAACAACCTCAACATTCAAAACCGCTAACAAATTCAACAAAAACTTCAACAATGAAAAACACCAACAAATTCAACAAAAACCTCAACAATGAAAAACACCAAAAAATTCAACAACAACATCAACTTTGAATAACACCAACAAATTCAACAACCTCAACATTGCAAAACACCAACAATTTCAACTGCAACCTCAACTTTGAAAAACACAAAAAGGATTTAAAAAAACCATTGATAACACCAATAGTTTCAACAATATCAACTTTGAAAAACACCAACAAATTCAACCACAACCTCAACATTGAAAATCACCAACAAAGTCAACAACAACCTCAACAATGAAAAACACCAATAAATTCAACAAAAACCTCAACAATGAAAAACACCAACAAATTCAACAACAAACTCAGCTTTGAAAAACACCAACAAATTCTACAACCTCAACATTGAAAAACAGCAACAAATTCAACAACAACCTCAACTTTCAAAAATACAAAAAGGTTCAACAAAATAAAAATTGATAACAACAACAAATTCAACAACAACCTCAATACTGAAAATTACCAACAAATTTAACAACAACCTCAACAATGAATAACATCAAACAATTCAACAAAAACCTCAACATTAAAAAACACCAACAAATTCAACAGCAACATCAACAATGAAAAACACCAAAAAATTCATCAACAACCTCAACATTCAAAAACAGCAACAAATTCAACAAAAACCTCAACAATTAAAAACACCAAAAAATTCGACAACAACGTCAACTTTGAAAAACAGCAATAAATTCAACAACCTCAACAATGAAAAACACCAACAAATTCAACAACAAACTCAACATTGAAAATCACCAAAAAATTCAACAACAACGTCAACATTGAAAAACTCGAACAATTTCAACAACATCCTCAACAATGAAAAACACCAAAAAATTCATCAACAACCTCAACATTCAAAACCGCTAACAAATTCAACAAAAACTTCAACAATGAAAAACACCAACAAATTCAACAAAAACCTCAACAATGAAAAACACCAAAAAATTCAACAACAACATCAACTTTGAATAACACCAACAAATTCAACAACCTCAACATTGCAAAACACCAACAATTTCAACTGCAACCTCAACTTTGAAAAACACAAAAAGGATTTAAAAAAACCATTGATAACACCAATAGTTTCAACAATATCAACTTTGAAAAACACCAACAAATTCAACCACAACCTCAACATTGAAAATCACCAACAAAGTCAACAACAACCTCAACAATGAAAAACACCAATAAATTCAACAAAAACCTCAACAATGAAAAACACCAACAAATTCAACAACAAACTCAGCTTTGAAAAACACCAACAAATTCTACAACCTCAACATTGAAAAACAGCAACAAATTCAACAACAACCTCAACTTTCAAAAATACAAAAAGGTTCAACAAAATAAAAATTGATAACAACAACAAATTCAACAACAACCTCAATACTGAAAATTACCAACAAATTTAACAACAACCTCAACAATGAATAACATCAAACAATTCAACAAAAACCTCAACATTAAAAAACACCAACAAATTCAACAGCAACATCAACAATGAAAAACACCAAAAAATTCATCAACAACCTCAACATTCAAAAACAGCAACAAATTCAACAAAAACCTCAACAATTAAAAACACCAAAAAATTCGACAACAACGTCAACTTTGAAAAACAGCAATAAATTCAACAACCTCAACAATGAAAAACACCAACAAATTCAACAACAAACTCAACATTGAAAATCACCAAAAAATTCAACAACAACGTCAACATTGAAAAACTCGAACAATTTCAACAACATCCTCAACAATGAAAAACACCAAAAAATTCAACAACAAACTCAACATTGAAAATCACCAACAAATTCAACAACAACATCAACTTTGAAAAACACCAACAAATTTAAGAACCTCAACATGGAAAAACACCAAAAAATTCAACAGCAACCTCAACTTTGAAAATCACCAACAAATTCAACAACAACCTCAACAATGAAAAACACCAACAATTTCAACAAAAACCTCAACAATGAAAAACACCAAAAAATTCAACAACAAACTCAACATTGAAAATCACCAACAAATTCAACAACAACCTCAACAATGAAAAACACCAACAAATTGAACTAAATCCTCAACAAGGAAAAACACTGAAAGATTCATCAACAACCTCAACATTCAAAAACACCAACAAATTCAACAGAAACCACAACAATGAAAAACACCTAAAAATACAACAACAACCTCAACATTGAAAATCACCAACAAATTCAACAACAACCTCAACAATGAAGAACACCAAATAATGCATCAACAACCACAACATTCAAAAACAACAAAAAATTCAACAAAAACCTCAACCATGAAAAACACCGAAAAATTCAGTAACAACCTCAACTTTGAACAACACCAACAACTTCAACAACCTCAACATTGAAAAACACCAGCATTTTCAACTGCAACCTCAACTTTGAAACATAGAGAAATGATCAAAAAAAACCATTGATAACACCAATGAATTCAACAACCTCAACATTGAAAATCACCAACAAATTCAACAACAACCTCACAAATGAAAAACATCAAAAAACTCAACAACAACCTCAACATTGAAAATCACCAACAAATTCAACAGCAACCTCAACTTTGAAAACACCAACAAATTCAAAAACCTCAACATGGAAAAACAACAACAAATTGAACCAGAACCTCAATATTGAAAATCACCAACAAATTCAACAACAACCTCAACAATGAAAAACACAAACAATTTCAACAAAAACCTCAACAATGAAAAACACCAAAAAATTCAACAACAACCTCAACATTGAAAATCACCAACAAATTCAACAAAAACCTCAACAATGAAAAACATCAAATATTTCAACAACAACCTCAACTTTGAAAAACACCAACAAATTCAACAACCTCAACATTGCAAAACACCAACAATTTCAACTGCAGCCTCAACTTTGAAAAATACAAAAAAGATTTTAAAAAACCATTGATAACACCAATAATTTCAACAACATCAACTTTGAAAAACATCAACAAATTCAACCACAACCTCAACATTTAAAATCACCAACAAATTCAACAACAACCTCAACAATGAAAAACACCAACAAATTCAACAAAAACCTCAACAATGAAAAACACCAACAAATTCAACAACAACCTCAACATTGAAAAACAGCAACAAATTCAACAACAACCTCAACTTTCAAAAATACAAAAAGGTTCAACAAAATAAAAATTGATAACAACAACAAATTCAACAACAACCTCAATACTGAAAATTACCAACAAATTTAACAACAACCTCAACAATGAAAAACATCAAACAATTCAACAAAAACCTCAACATTAAAAAACACCAACAAATTCAACAGCAACCTCAACATTGAAAAACACCAAAAAATTCATCAACAACCTCAACATTCAAAAACAGCAACAAATTCAACAAAAACCTCAACAATTAAAAACACCAAAAAATTCGACAAAAGCCTCAACAATGAAAAACACCAACAAATTCAACAACAAACTCAGCTTTGAAAAACACAAACAAATTCAACAACAACCTCAACTTTCAAAAATACAAAAAGGTTCAACAAAATAAAAATTGATAACAACAACAAATTCAACAACAACCTCAATATTGAAAATCACCAACAAATTTAACAACAACAACAACAATGAAAAACATCAAGCAATTCAACAACAACCTCAACATTCAAAAACACCAACAAATTCAACAACAACCTCAACAATTCAAAACACCAAAAAATTCAACAACAAGGTCAACTTTGAAAAATGCCAACAAATTCAACAACCTCAACAATGAAAAACACCAACAAATTCAACAACAAACTCAACATTGAAAATCACCAAAAATTCAACAACAACCTCAACTTTGAAAATCACCAACAAATTCAACAACTACATCAACTTTGAAAAACACCAACAAATTCAAAAACCTCAACATTGAAAATCACCAACAAATTCAACAACAACCTCAACAATGAAAAACACCAACAAATTGAACAAAAACCTCAACAAGGAAAAACACCGAAAGATTCATCAACAACCTCAACATTCAAAAACACCAACAAATTCAACAGAAAACACAAAAATGAAAAACACCTAAAAATTCAACAACAACCTCAACATTGAAAGTCACCAACAAATTCAACAAAAACATCAACAATGAAAAGCACCGAAAAATTCAACAACAACCTCAACTTTGAAAAACACCAACAACTTCAACAACCTCAACATTGAAAAACACCAACAAATTCAACTGCAAGCTCAACTTTGAAAAATACAAAAATGATCAAAAAAAACCATTCATAACACCAATGAATCCAACAACCTCAACATTGAAAATCACCAACAAATTCAACAACAACCTCAGCAATGAAAAGCATCAAAAAACTCAACATCAACCTCAACATTGAAATTCACCAACAAATTCAACAACAACCTCAACTTTGAAAAACACTAACAAATTCAAAAAGCTCAACATGGAAAAACTCCAACAAATTCAAACAGAACCTCAACATTGAAATTCACCAACAAATTCATCAACAACCTCAACATTCAATAACACCAACAAATTCAACAGAAACCACAACAATGAAAAACACCTAAAAATTCAACAACAACCTCAACATTGAAAATCAACAACAAATTCAACAACAACCTCAACAATGAAAAACACCAAATAATGCATCAACAACCTCAACATTCAAAAACAACAAAAAATTCAACAAAAACCTCAACCATGAAGAAAAACGAAAAATTCAGCAACAACGTCAACTTTGAACAACACCAACAACTTCAACAACCTCAACATTGAAAAACGCCAACAATTTCAACTGCAACCTCAACTTTGAAACATAGAAAAATGATCAAAAAAAACCATTGATAACACCAATGAATTCAACAACCTCAACATTCAAAATCACCAACAAATTCAACAACAACCTCAGCAATGAAAAACATCAAAAAATGCAACAAAAACCTCAACATTGAAAATCACCAACAAATTCAACAACAACATCAACTTTGAAAAACACCAACAAATTCAAGAACCTCAACATGGAAAAACACCAAAAAATTCAACAGCAACCTCAACTTTGAAAATCACCAACAAATTCAACAACAACCTCAACAATGAAAAACACCAACAATTTCAACAAAAACCTCAACAATGAAAAACACCAAAAAATTCAACAACAAACTCAACATTGAAAATCACCAACAAATTCAACAACAACCTCAACAATGAAAAACACCAACAAATTGAACTAAATCCTCAACAAGGAAAAACACTGAAAGATTCATCAACAACCTCAACATTCAAAAACACCAACAAATTCAACAGAAACCACAACAATGAAAAACACCTAAAAATACAACAACAACCTCAACATTGAAAATCACCAACAAATTCAACAACAACCTCAACAATGAAAAACACCAAATAATGCATCAACAACCACAACATTCAAAAACAACAAAAAATTCAACAAAAACCTCAACCATGAAAAACACCGAAAAATTCAGTAACAACCTCAACTTTGAACAACACCAACAACTTCAACAACCTCAACATTGAAAAACACCAGCATTTTCAACTGCAACCTCAACTTTGAAACACAGAGAAATGATCAAAAAAAACCATTGATAACACCAATGAATTCAACAACCTCAACATTCAAAATCACCAACAAATTCAACAACAACCTCACAAATGAAAAATATCAAAAAACTCAACAACAACCTCAACATTGAAAATCACCAACAAATTCAACAGCAACCTCAACTTTGAAAAACACCAACAAATTCAAAAACCTCAACATGGAAAAACAACAACAAATTGAACCAGAACCTCAATATTGAAAATCACCAACAAATTCAACAACAACCTCAACAATGAAAAACACAAACAATTTCAACAAAAACCTCAACAATGAAAAACACCAAAAAATTCAACAACAACCTCAACATTGAAAATCACCAACAAATTCAACAAAAACCTCAACAATGAAAAACATCAAATATTTCAACAACAACCTCAACTTTGAAAAACACCAACAAATTGAACAACCTCAACATTGCAAAACACCAACAATTTCAACTGCAACCTCAACTTTGAAAAATACAAAAAAAATTTAAAAAACCATTGATAACACCAATAATTTCAACAACATCAACTTTGAAAAACATCAACAAATTCAACCACAACCTCAACATTTAAAATCACCAACAAATTCAACAACAACCTCAACAATGAAAAACACCAACAAATTCAACAAAAACCTCAACAATGAAAAACACCAACAAATTCAACAACAACCTCAACATTGAAAAACAGCAACAAATTCAACAACAACCTCAACTTTCAAAAATACAAAAAGGTTCAACAAAATAAAAATTGATAACAACACCAAATTCAACAACAACCTCAATACTGAAAATTACCAACAAATTTAACAACAACCTCAACAATGAAAAACATCAAACAATTCAAAAAAAACCTCAACATTAAAAAACACCAACAAATTCAACAGCAACCTTAAAATTGAAAAACACCAAAAAATTCATCAACAACCTCAACATTCAAAAACAGCAACAAATTCAACAAAAACCTCAACAATTAAAAACACCAAAAAATTCGACAAAAACCTCAACAATGAAAAACACCAACAAATTCAACAACAAACTCAGCTTTGAAAGACACAAACAAATTCAACAACAACCTCAACTTTCAAAAATACAAAAAGGTTCAACAAAATAAAAATTGATAACAACAACAAATTCAACAACAACCTCAATATTGAAAATCACCAACAAATTGAACAACAACAACAACAATGAAAAACATCAAGCAATTCAACAACAACCTCAACATTCAAAAACACCAACAAATTCAACAACAACCTCAACAATTCAAAACACCAAAAAATTCAACAACAAGGTCAACTTTGAAAAATGCCAACAAATTCAACAACCTCAACAATGAAAAACACCAACAAATTCAACAACAAACTCAACATTGAAAATCACCAAAAATTCAACAACAACCTCAACTTTGAAAATCACCAACAAATTCAACAACAACATCAACTTTGAAAAACACCAACAAATTCAAAAACCTCAACATTGAAAATCACCAACAAATTCAACAACAACCTCAACAATGAAAAACACCAACAAATTGAACAAAAACCTCAACAAGGAAAAACACCGAAAGATTCATCAACAACCTCAACATTCAAAAACACCAACAAATTCAAGAGAAAACACAACAATGAAAAACACCTAAAAATTCAACAACAACCTCAACATTGAAAGTCACCAACAAATTCAACAAAAACATCAACAATGAAAAGCACCGAAAAATTCAACAACAACCTCAACTTTGAAAAACACCAACAACTTCAACAACCTCAACATTCAAAAACACCAACAAATTCAACTGCAAGCTCAACTTTGAAAAATACAAAAATGATCAAAAGAAACCATTCATAACACCAATGAATTCAACAACCTCAACATTGAAAATCACCAACAAATTCAACAACAACCTCAGCAATGAAAAGCATCAAAAAACTCAACATCAACCTCAACATTGAAATTCACCAACAAATTCAACAACAACCTCAACTTTGAAAAACACTAACAAATTCAAAAAGCTCAACATGGAAAAACTCCAACAAATTCAAACAGAACCTCAACATTGAAATTCACCAACAAATTCATCAACAACCTCAACATTCAATAACACCAACAAACTCAACAGAAACCACAACAATGAAAAACACCAACAAATTCAACAACAACCTCAACATTGAAAATCAACAACAAATTCAACAACAACCTCAACAATGAAAAACACCAAATAATGCATCAACAACCTCAACATTCAAAAACAACAAAAAATTCAACAAAAACCTCAACCATGAAGAAAAACGAAAAATTCAGCAACAACGTCAACTTTGAACAACACCAACAACTTCAACAACCTCAACATTGAAAAACGCCAACAATTTCAACTGCAACCTCAACTTTGAAACATAGAAAAATGATCAAAAAAAACCATTGATAACACCAATGAATTCAACAACCTCAACATTCAAAATCACCAACAAATTCAACAACAACCTCAGCAATGAAAAACATCAAAAAATGCAACAATAACCTCAACATTGAAAATCACCAACAAATTCAACAGCAACCTCAACTTTGAAAAACACCAACAAATTCAAAAACCTCAACATGGAAAAACAACAACAAATTGAACCAGAACCTAAATATTGAAAATCACCAACAAATTCAACAAAAACCTCAACAATGAAAAACACAAACAAATTCAACAAAAACCTCAACAATGAAAAACACCAAAAAATTCAACAACAACCTCAACATTGAAAATCACCAACAAATTCAACAAAAACCTCAACAATGAAAAACATCAAAAAATTCAACAACAACCTCAACTTTGAAAAACACCAACAAATTCAACAACCTCAACATTGCAAAACACCAACAATTTCAACTGCGACCTCAACTTTGAAATATACAAAAAAGATTTTAAAAAACCATTGATAACACCAATAATTTCAAAAACATAAACTTTGAAAAACACCAACAAATTCAACCACAACCTCAACATTTAAAATAACCAACAAATTCCACAACAACCTCAACCACGAAAAACACCAACAAATTGAACAAAAACCTCAACAAGGAAAAACACCGAAAGATTCATCAACAACCTCAACATTCAAAAACACCAACAAATTCAACAAAAACCTCAACCATGAAAAACACCGAAAAATTCTGAAACAACCTCATCTTTGAAAAACACCAACAAATTCAACTGCAAACTCAACTTTGAAAAATACAAAAATGATCAAAAAAAACCATTCATAACACCAATGAATTCAACAACCTCAACAATGAAAAACACCAACAATTTTAACAAAAACCTCAAAAATGAAAAACACCAAAAAATTCATCAACAGCCTCAACATTCAAAAACGCCAACAAATTCAACAAAAACCTCAACAATGAAAAACACCAAAAAATTCAACAACAACCTCAACATTGAAAATCACCAACAAATTCAACAAAAACCTCAACAATGAAAAACACCAAAAAAATTCAACAACAACCTCAACATGGAAAAACACCAACAAATTCAACCACAACCTCAACATTGAAAATCACCAACGAATTCAACAACAACCTCAACAATGAAAAACACCAACAAATTGAACAAAAACCTCAACAAGGAAAAACACCGAAAGATTCATCAAAAACCTCAACATTCAAAAACACCAACAAATTCAACAGAAACCACAACAATGAAAAACACCTAAAAATTCAACAACAACCTCAACATTGAAAATCAACAACAAATTCCACAACAACCTCAACAATGAAAAACACCAAATAATGCATCAACAACCTCAACATTCAAAAACAACAAAAAATTCAACAAAAACCTCAACCATGAAAAACACCGAAAAATTCAGCAACAACCTCAACTTTGAACAACACGAACAACTTCAACAACCTCAACATTGAAAAACACCAACAATTTCAACTGCAACCTCAACTTTGAAACATAGAAAAATGATTCAAAAAAAACCATTGATAACACCAATGAATTCAACAACCTCAACATTCAAAATCACCAACAAATTCAACAACAACCTCAGTATTGAAAAACATCTAAAAATGCAACAACAACCTCAACATTGAAAATCACCAACAAATTCAACAACAACCTCAACTTTGAAAAACACCAACAAATTCAAAAACCTCAACATGGAAAAACAACAACAAATTGAACCAGAACTTCAATATTGAAAATCACCAACAAATTCAACAACAACCTCAACAATGAATAACACAAAAAAATTCATCAACAACCTCAACATTCAAAAACAACATAAAATTAAACAAAAACCTCAACAATGAAAAACTCCAAAAAATTCAACAACAACCTCAACTTTGAAAAACACCAACAAATTCAACAACCTCAACATTGCAAAACACCAACAAATTCAACTGCAAGCTCAACTTTGAAAACAACAAAAATGATCAAAAAAAACCATTGATAACACCAATGAATTCAACAACCTCAACATTGAAAATCACCAACAAATTGAACAACAACCTCAGCAATGAAAAGCATCAAAAAATTCAACAACAACCTCAACATTGAAAATCACCAACAAATTCAACAAAAACCTCAACAATGAAAAACATCAAATATTTCAACAACAACCTCAACTTTGAAAAACACCAACAAATTCAACAACCTCAACATTGCAAAACACCAACAATTTCAACTGCAACCTCAACTTTGAAAAATACAAAAAAGATTTTAAAAAACCATTGATAACACCAATAATTTCAACAACATCAACTTTGAAAAACATCAACAAATTCAACCACAACCTCAACATTTAAAATCACCAACAAATTCAACAACAACCTCAACAATGAAAAACACCAACAAATTCAACAAAAACCTCAACAATGAAAAACACCAACAAATTCAACAACAACCTCAACATTGAAAAACAGCAACAAATTCAACAACAACCTCAACTTTCAAAAATACAAAAAGGTTCAACAAAATAAAAATTGATAACAACAACAAATTCAACAACAACCTCAATACTGAAAATTACCAACAAATTTAACAACAACCTCAACAATGAAAAACATCAAACAATTCAACAAAAACCTCAACATTAAAAAACACCAACAAATTCAACAGCAACCTCAACATTGAAAAACACCAAAAAATTCATCAACAACCTCAACATTCAAAAACAGCAACAAATTCAACAAAAACCTCAACAATTAAAAACACCAAAAAATTCGACAAAAACCTCAACAATGAAAAACACCAACAAATTCAACAACAAACTCAGCTTTGAAAAACACAAACAAATTCAACAACAACCTCAACTTTCAAAAATACAAAAAGGTTCAACAAAATAAAAATTGATAACAACAAATTCAACAACAACCTCAATATTGAAAATCACCAACAAATTTAACAACAACAACAACAATGAAAAACATCAAGCAATTCAACAACAACCTCAACATTCAAAAACACCAACAAATTCAACAACAACCTCAACAATTCAAAACACCAAAAAATTCAACAACAAGGTCAACTTTGAAAAATGCCAACAAATTCAACAACCTCAACAATGAAAAACACCAACAAATTCAACAACAAACTCAACATTGAAAATCACCAAAAATTCAACAACAACCTCAACTTTGAAAATCACCAACAAATTCAACAACTACATCAACTTTGAAAAACACCAACAAATTCAAAAACCTCAACATTGAAAATCACCAACAAATTCAACAACAACCTCAACAATGAAAAACACCAACAAATTGAACAAAAACCTCAACAAGGAAAAACACCGAAAGATTCATCAACAACCTCAACATTCAAAAACACCAACAAATTCAACAGAAAACACAACAATGAAAAACACCTAAAAATTCAACAACAACCTCAACATTGAAAGTCACCAACAAAGTCAACAAAAACATCAACAATGAAAAGCACCGAAAAATTCAACAACAACCTCAACTTTGAAAAACACCAACAACTTCAACAACCTCAACATTGAAAAACACCAACAAATTCAACTGCAAGCTCAACTTTGAAAAATACAAAAATGATCAAAAAAAACCATTCATAACACCAATGAATCCAACAACCTCAACATTGAAAATCACCAACAAATTCAACAACAACCTCAGCAATGAAAAGCATCAAAAAACTCAACATCAACCTCAACATTGAAATTCACCAACAAATTCAACAACAACCTCAACTTTGAAAAACACTAACAAATTCAAAAAGCTCAACATGGAAAAACTCCAACAAATTCAAACAGAACCTCAACATTGAAATTCACCAACAAATTCATCAACAACCTCAACATTCAATAACACCAACAAATTCAACAGAAACCACAACAATGAAAAACACCTAAAAATTCAACAACAACCTCAACATTGAAAATCAACAACAAATTCAACAACAACCTCAACAATGAAAAACACCAAATAATGCATCAACAACCTCAACATTCAAAAACAACAAAAAATTCAACAAAAACCTCAACCATGAAGAAAAACGAAAAATTCAGCAACAACGTCAACTTTGAACAACACCAACAACTTCAACAACCTCAACATTGAAAAACGCCAACAATTTCAACTGCAACCTCAACTTTGAAACATAGAAAAATGATCAAAAAAAACCATTGATAACACCAATGAATTCAACAACCTCAACATTCAAAATCACCAACAAATTCAACAACAACCTCAGCAATGAAAAACATCAAAAAATGCAACAAAAACCTCAACATTGAAAATCACCAACAAATTCAACAACAACATCAACTTTGAAAAACACCAACAAATTCAAGAACCTCAACATGGAAAAACACCAAAAAATTCAACAGCAACCTCAACTTTGAAAATCACCAACAAATTCAACAACAACCTCAACAATGAAAAACACCAACAATTTCAACAAAAACCTCAACAATGAAAAACACCAAAAAATTCAACAACAAACTCAACATTGAAAATCACCAACAAATTCAACAACAACCTCAACAATGAAAAACACCAACAAATTGAACTAAATCCTCAACAAGGAAAAACACTGAAAGATTCATCAACAACCTCAACATTCAAAAACACCAACAAATTCAACAGAAACCACAACAATGAAAAACACCTAAAAATACAACAACAACCTCAACATTGAAAATCACCAACAAATTCAACAACAACCTCAACAATGAAAAACACCAAATAATGCATCAACAACCACAACATTCAAAAACAACAAAAAATTCAACAAAAACCTCAACCATGAAAAACACCGAAAAATTCAGTAACAACCTCAACTTTGAACAACACCAACAACTTCAACAACCTCAACATTGAAAAACACCAGCATTTTCAACTGCAACCTCAACTTTGAAACACAGAGAAATGATCAAAAAAAACCATTGATAACACCAATGAATTCAACAACCTCAACATTGAAAATCACCAACAAATTCAACAACAACCTCACAAATGAAAAACATCAAAAAACTCAACAACAACCTCAACATTGAAAATCACCAACAAATTCAACAGCAACCTCAACTTTGAAAAACACCAACAAATTCAAAAACCTCAACATGGAAAAACAACAACAAATTGAACCAGAACCTCAATATTGAAAATCACCAACAAATTCAACAACAACCTCAACAATTAAAATCACCAACAAATTCAACAACAACCTCAACAATGAAAAACACCAACAAATTCAACAAAAACCTCAACAATGAAAAACACCAACAAATTCAACAACAACCTCAACATTGAAAAACAGCAACAAATTCAACAACAACCTCAACTTTCAAAAATACAAAAAGGTTCAACAAAATAAAAATTGATAACAACAACAAATTCAACAACAACCTCAATACTGAAAATTACCAACAAATTTAACAACAACCTCAACAATGAAAAACATCAAACAATTCAACAAAAACCTCAACATTAAAAAACACCAACAAATTCAACAGCAACCTTAAAATTGAAAAATACCAAAAAATTCATCAACAACCTCAACATTCAAAAACAGCAACAAATTCAACAAAAACCTCAACAATTAAAAACACCAAAAAATTCGACAAAAACCTCAACAATGAAAAACACCAACAAATTCAACAACAAACTCAGCTTTGAAAAACACAAACAAATTCAACAACAACCTCAACTTTCAAAAATACAAAAAGGTTCAACAAAATAAAAATTGATAACAACAACAAATTCAACAACAACCTCAATATTGAAAATCACCAACAAATTGAACAACAACAACAACAATGAAAAACATCAAGCAATTCAACAACAACCTCAACATTCAAAAACACCAACAAATTCAACAACAACCTCAACAATTCAAAACACCAAAAAATTCAACAACAAGGTCAACTTTGAAAAATGCCAACAAATTCAACAACCTCAACAATGAAAAACACCAACAAATTCAACAACAAACTCAACATTGAAAATCACCAAAAATTCAACAACAACCTCAACTTTGAAAATCACCAACAAATTCAACAACAACATCAACTTTGAAAAACACCAACAAATTCAAAAACCTCAACATTGAAAATCACCAACAAATTCAACAACAACCTCAACAATGAAAAACACCAACAAATTGAACAAAAACCTCAACAAGGAAAAACACCGAAAGATTCATCAACAACCTCAACATTCAAAAACACCAACAAATTCAAGAGAAAACACAACAATGAAAAACACCTAAAAATTCAACAACAACCTCAACATTGAAAGTCACCAACAAATTCAACAAAAACATCAACAATGAAAAGCACCGAAAAATTCAACAACAACCTCAACTTTGAAAAACACCAACAACTTCAACAACCTCAACATTGAAAAACACCAACAAATTCAACTGCAAGCTCAACTTTGAAAAATACAAAAATGATCAAAAGAAACCATTCATAACACCAATGAATTCAACAACCTCAACATTGAAAATCACCAACAAATTCAACAACAACCTCAGCAATGAAAAGCATCAAAAAACTCAACATCAACCTCAACATTGAAATTCACCAACAAATTCAACAACAACCTCAACTTTGAAAAACACTAACAAATTCAAAAAGCTCAACATGGAAAAACTCCAACAAATTCAAACAGAACCTCAACATTGAAATTCACCAACAAATTCATCAACAACCTCAACATTCAATAACACCAACAAACTCAACAGAAACCACAACAATGAAAAACACCAACAAATTCAACAACAACCTCAACATTGAAAATCAACAACAAATTCAACAACAACCTCAACAATGAAAAACACCAAATAATGCATCAACAACCTCAACATTCAAAAACAACAAAAAATTCAACAAAAACCTCAACCATGAAGAAAAACGAAAAATTCAGCAACAACGTCAACTTTGAACAACACCAACAACTTCAACAACCTCAACATTGAAAAACGCCAACAATTTCAACTGCAACCTCAACTTTGAAACATAGAAAAATGATCAAAAAAAACCATTGATAACACCAATGAATTCAACAACCTCAACATTCAAAATCACCAACAAATTCAACAACAACCTCAGCAATGAAAAACATCAAAAAATGCAACAATAACCTCAACATTGAAAATCACCAACAAATTCAACAGCAACCACAACTTTGAAAAACACCAACAAATTCAAAAACCTCAACATGGAAAAACAACAACAAATTGAACCAGAACCTCAATATTGAAAATCACCAACAAATTCAACAAAAACCTCAACAATGAAAAACACCAAAAAATTCAACAACAACCTCAACATTGAAAATCACCAACAAATTCAACAAAAACCTCAACAATGAAAAACATCAAAAAATTCAACAACAACCTCAACTTTGAAAAACACCAACAAATTCAACAACCTCAACATTGCAAAACACCAACAATTTCAACTGCGACCTCAACTTTGAAATATACAAAAAAGATTTTAAAAAACCATTGATAACACCAATAATTTCAAAAACATAAACTTTGAAAAACACCAACAAATTCAACCACAACCTCAACATTTAAAATAACCAACAAATTCCACAACAACCTCAACCACGAAAAACACCAACAAATTGAACAAAAACCTCAACAAGGAAAAACACCGAAAGATTCATCAACAACCTCAACATTCAAAAACACCAACAAATTCAACAAAAACCTCAACCATGAAAAACACCGAAAAATTCTGAAACAACCTCATCTTTGAAAAACACCAACAAATTCAACTGCAAACTCAAATTGAAAAATACAAAAATGATCAAAAAAAACCATTCATAACACCAATGAATTCAACAACCTCAACAATGAAAAACACCAACAATTTTAACAAAAACCTCAAAAATGAAAAACACCAAAAAATTCATCAACAGCCTCAACATTCAAAAACGCCAACAAATTCAACAAAAACCTCAACAATGAAAAACACCAAAAAATTCAACAACAACCTCAACATTGAAAATCACCAACAAATTCAACAAAAACCTCAACAATGAAAAACACCAAAAAAATTCAACAACAACCTCAACATGGAAAAACACCAACAAATTCAACCACAACCTCAACATTGAAAATCACCAACGAATTCAACAACAACCTCAACAATGAAAAACACCAACAAATTGAACAAAAACCTCAACAAGGAAAAACACCGAAAGATTCATCAAAAACATCAACATTCAAAAACACCAACAAATTCAACAGAAACCACAACAATGAAAAACACCTAAAAATTCAACAACAACCTCAACATTGAAAATCAACAACAAATTCCACAACAACCTCAACAATGAAAAACACCAAATAATGCATCAACAACCTCAACATTCAAAAACAACAAAAAATTCAACAAAAACCTCAACCATGAAAAACACCGAAAAATTCAGCAACAACCTCAACTTTGAACAACACGAACAACTTCAACAACCTCAACATTGAAAAACACCAACAATTTCAACTGCAACCTCAACTTTGAAACATAGAAAAATGATTCAAAAAAAACCATTGATAACACCAATGAATTCAACAACCTCAACATTCAAAATCACCAACAAATTCAACAACAACCTCAGTATTGAAAAACATCTAAAAATGCAACAACAACCTCAACATTGAAAATCACCAACAAATTCAACAACAACCTCAACTTTGAAAAACACCAACAAATTCAAAAACCTCAACATGGAAAAACAACAACAAATTGAACCAGAACTTCAATATTGAAAATCACCAACAAATTCAACAACAACCTCAACAATGAATAACACAAAAAAATTCATCAACAACCTCAACATTCAAAAACAACATAAAATTAAACAAAAACCTCAACAATGAAAAACTCCAAAAAATTCAACAACAACCTCAACTTTGAAAAACACCAACAAATTCAACAACCTCAACATTGCAAAACACCAACAAATTCAACAACAACCTCAACATTGAAAAACAGCAACAAATTCAACAACAACCTCAACTTTCAAAAATACAAAAAGGTTCAACAAAATAAAAATTGATAACAACAACAAATTCAACAACAACCTCAATACTGAAAATTACCAACAAATTTAACAACAACCTCAACAATGAAAAACATCAAACAATTCAACAAAAACCTCAACATTAAAAAACACCAACAAATTCAACAGCAACCTTAAAATTGAAAAACACCAAAAAATTCATCAACAACCTCAACATTCAAAAACAGCAACAAATTCAACAAAAACCTCAACAATTAAAAACACCAAAAAATTCGACAAAAACCTCAACAATGAAAAACACCAACAAATTCAACAACAAACTCAGCTTTGAAAAACACAAACAAATTCAACAACAACCTCAACTTTCATAAATACAAAAAGGTTCAACAAAATAAAAATTGATAACAACAACAAATTCAACAACAACCTCAATATTGAAAATCACCAACAAATTTAACAACAACAACAACAATGAAAAACATCAAGCAATTCAACAACAACCTCAACATTCAAAAACACCAACAAATTCAACAACAACCTCAACAATTCAAAACACCAAAAAATTCAACAACAAGGTCAACTTTGAAAAATGCCAACAAATTCAACAACCTCAACAATGAAAAACACCAACAAATTCAACAACAACCTCAACATTGAAAATCAACAACAAATTCAACAACAACCTCAACAATGAAAAACACCAAATAATGCATCAACAACCTCAACATTCAAAAACAACAAAAAATTCAACAAAAACCTCAACCATGAAGAAAAACGAAAAATTCAGCAACAACGTCAACTTTGAACAACACCAACAACTTCAACAACCTCAACATTGAAAAACGCCAACAATTTCAACTGCAACCTCAACTTTGAAACATAGAAAAATGATCAAAAAAAACCATTGATAACACCAATGAATTCAACAACCTCAACATTGAAAATCACCAACAAATTCAACAACAACCTCAGCAATGAAAAACATCAAAAAATGCAACAATAACCTCAACATTGAAAATCACCAACAAATTCAACAGCAACCTCAACTTTGAAAAACACCAACAAATTCAAAAACCTCAACATGGAAAAACAACAACAAATTGAACCAGAACCTCAATATTGAAAATCACCAACAAATTCAACAAAAACCTCAACAATGAAAAACACAAACAAATTCAACAAAAACCTCAACAATGAAAAACACCAACAAATTCAACAACAACCTCAACATTGAAAATCACCAACAAATTCAACAAAAACCTCAACAATGAAAAACATCAAAAAATTCAACAACAACCTCAACTTTGAAAAACACCAACAAATTCAACAACCTCAACATTGCAAAACACCAACAATTTCAACTGCGACCTCAACTTTGAAATATACAAAAAAGATTTTAAAAAACCATTGATAACACCAATAATT
Organism: Cetorhinus maximus; assembly: GCF_964194155.1. Lineage (NCBI taxonomy): Eukaryota > Metazoa > Chordata > Chondrichthyes > Lamniformes > Cetorhinidae > Cetorhinus > Cetorhinus maximus. The sequence continues at coordinate 367,610 of NW_027596110.1, read as the reverse complement.
TCAAAAACATAAACTTTGAAAAACACCAACAAATTCAACCACAAGCTCAACATTTAAAATAACCAACAAATTCCACAACAACCTCAACCACGAAAAACACCAACAAATTGAACAAAAACCTCAACAAGGAAAAACACCGAAAGATTCATCAACAACCTCAACATTCAAAAACACCAACAAATTCAACAAAAACCTCAACCATGAAAAACACCGAAAAATTCTGAAACAACCTCATCTTTGAAAAACACCAACAAATTCAACTGCAAACTCAACTTTGAAAAATACAAAAATGATCAAAAAAAACCATTCATAACACCAATGAATTCAACAACCTCAACAATGAAAAACACCAACAATTTTAACAAAAACCTCAAAAATGAAAAACACCAAAAAATTCATCAACAGCCTCAACATTCAAAAACGCCAACAAATTCAACAAAAACCTCAACAATGAAAAACACCAAAAAATTCAACAACAACCTCAACATTGAAAATCACCAACAAATTCAACAAAAACCTCAACAATGAAAAACACCAAAAAATTCAACAACAACCTCAACATGGAAAAACACCAACAAATTCAACCACAACCTCAACATTGAAAATCACCAACGAATTCAACAACAACCTCAACAATGAAAAACACCAACAAATTGAACAAAAACCTCAACAAGGAAAAACACCGAAAGATTCATCAAAAACCTCAACATTCAAAAACACCAACAAATTCAACAGAAACCACAACAATGAAAAACACCTAAAAATTCAACAACAACCTCAACATTGAAAATCAACAACAAATTCCACAACAACCTCAACAATGAAAAACACCAAATAATGCATCAACAACCTCAACATTCAAAAACAACAAAAAATTCAACAAAAACCTCAACCATGAAAAACACCGAAAAATTCAGCAACAACCTCAACTTTGAACAACACGAACAACTTCAACAACCTCAACATTGAAAAACACCAACAATTTCAACTGCAACCTCAACTTTGAAACATAGAAAAATGATCAAAAAAAACCATTGATAACACCAATGAATTCAACAACCTCAACATTCAAAATCACCAACAAATTCAACAACAACCTCAGTATTGAAAAACATCTAAAAATGCAACAACAACCTCAACATTGAAAATCACCAACAAATTCAACAACAACCTCAACTTTGAAAAACACCAACAAATTCAAAAACCTCAACATGGAAAAACAACAACAAATTAAACCAGAACTTCAATATTGAAAATCACCAACAAATTCAACAACAACCTCAACAATGAATAACACAAAAAAAATCATCAACAACCTCAACATTCAAAAACAACATAAAATTAAACAAAAACCTCAACAATGAAAAACTCCAAAAAATTCAACAACAACCTCAACTTTGAAAAACACCAACAAATTCAACAACCTCAACATTGCAAAACACCAACAAATTCAACTGCAAGCTCAACTTTGAAAACAACAAAAATGATCAAAAAAAACCATTGATAACACCAATGAATTCAACAACCTCAACATTGAAAATCACCAACAAATTCAACAACAACCTCAGCAATGAAAAGCATCAAAAAACTCAACAACAAACTCAACATTGAAAATCACCAACAAATTCAACAACAACTTCAAATTTGAAAAACACCAACAACTTCAACAACCTCAACATTGAAAAACACCAACAAATTCAACTGCAAGCTCAACTTTGAAAACAACAAAAATGATCAAAAAAAACCATTGATAACACCAATGAATTCAACAACCTCAACATTGAAAATCACCAACAAATTCAACAACAACCTCAGCAATGAAAAGCATCAAAAAACTCAACAACAAACTCAACATTGAAAATCACCAACAAATTCAACAACAACTTCAAATTTGAAAAACACCAACAACTTCAACAACCTCAACATTGAAAAACACCAACAAATTCAACTGCAAGCTCAACTTTGAAAACAACAAAAATGATCAAAAAAAACCATTGATAACACCAATGAATTCAACAACCTCAACATTGAAAATCACCAACAAATTCAACAACAACCTCAGCAATGAAAAGCATCAAAAAACTCAACAACAAACTCAACATTGAAAATCAACAACAAATTCAACAACAACCTCAACTTTGAAAAACACTAACAAATTCAAAAAGCTCAACATGGAAAAACACCAACAAAATCAACCAGATCCTCAATATTGAAAATCACCAACAAATTCAACAACAACCTCAACAATGAAAAACACCAAAAAATTCAACAACAACCTCAACTTTGAAAAACACCAACGAATTCAACAACCTCAACATTGCAAAACACCAACAATTTGAACTGCAACCTCAACTTTGAAAAATACAAAAAGGATTTAAAAAAACCATTGATAACACCAATAATTTCAACAACATCAACTTTGAAAAACAGCAACAAATTCAACCACAACCACAACATTTAAAATCACCAACAAAGTCAACAACAACCTCAACAATGAAAAACACCAACAAATTCAACATAAACCCCAACAATGAAAAACACCAACAAATTCATCAACAACCTCAACTTTCAAAAATACAAAAAGGTTCAACAAAATAAAAAATGAGAACAACAACAAAATCAACAACAACCTCAATATTGAAAATCAACAACAAATTTAACAACAACCTCAACAATGAAAAACATCAAACAATTCAACAACAACCTCAACATTAAAAAACACCAACAAATTCAACAACAACCTCAACAATGAAAAACACCAAAAATTTCATCAACAACCTCAGCATTCAAAAACAGCAACAAATTCAACAAAAACCTCAACAATTAAAAACACCAAAAAATTCAACAACAACGTTAACTTTGAAAAATACCAACAAATTCAACAACCTCAACAATGAAAAACACCAACAAATTCAACAACAAACTCAACATTGAAAATCACCAAAACATTCAACAACAACCTCAACATTGAAAAACTCCAACAATTTCAACAACAACCTCAACAATGAAAAACACCAAAAAATTCAACAACAAACTCAACATTGAAAAACTCCAACAATTTCAACAACAACCTCAACAATGAAAAACACCAAAAATCCAACAACAAACTCAACATTGAAAATCACCAACAAATTCTACAACAACCTCAACAATGAAAATCACCAACATATTCAACAAAAACCTCAACAATGAAGAGCACCTGAAAATTCATCAACAACCTCAACATTCAAAAAAACCAACAAACTCAACAGAAACCTCAACAATGAAAAACACCAAAAAATCCAACAACAACCTCAACATTGAAAATCACCAACAAATTCCACAACAACCTCAACAATGAAAAATACCAAATAATGCATCAACAACCTCAACATTCAAAAACAACAAAAAATTCAACAAAAACCTCAACAATGAAAAACACCGAAAAATTCAGCAACAACCTCAACTTTGAACAACACCAACAACTTCAACAACCTCAACATTGAAAAACACCAAAAATTTCAACTACAACATCAACTTTGAACATAGAAAAATGAACAAAAAAAACCATTGATAACACCAATGAATTCAACAACCTCAACATTCAAAATCACCAACAAATTCAACAACAACCTCAGTATTGAAAAACATCTAAAAATGCAACAACAACCTCAACATTGAAAATCACCAACAAATTCAACAACAACCTCAACTTTGAAAAACACCAACAAATTCAAAAACCTCAACATGGAAAAACAACAACAAATTGAACCAGAACTTCAATATTGAAAATCACCAACAAATTCAACAACAACCTCAACAATGAAAAATACAAAAAAATTCATCAACAATCTCAACATTCAAAAACACCAAAAAATTGAGCAAAAACCTCAACAATGAAAAACTCCAAAAAATTCAACAACAACCTCAACTTTGAAAAACACCAACAAATTCAACAACCTCAACATTGAAAAAAACCAACAATTTCAACTGCAACCTCAACTTTGAAAAATACAAAAAAGATTTTAAATACCACTGATAACACCAATAAATTCAATAACCTCAGCATTGAAAATCACCAACAAATTCAACACCAACCTCAGCAATGAAAAACATCAAAAAATTAAACAACAACCTCAACTTTGAAAAACACCAAAAAAATTCAACAACCTCAACATTGAGAAACAGCAACAAATTCAACTGCAACCTCAACTTTGAAAAAAACAATAAGATTCAATAAAAAACATTGAATACACCAAAAAATACATCGGCAACCTCAACTTTGAGAATCACCAACAAATTCAACATAAACCTCAACAATGAAGAGCACCTAAAAATTCATCAACAACCTCAACATTCCAAAATACCAACAAATTCAACAACAACCTCAACAATGAAAATCACCAACATATTCAACAAAAACCTCAACAATGAAGAGCACCTAAAAATTCATCAACAACCTCAACATTCAAAAAAACCAACAAACTCAACAGAAACCTCAACAATGAAAAACACCTAAAAATTCAACAACAACCTCAACATTGAAAATCACCAACAAATTCCACAACAACCTCAACAATGAAAAATACCAAATAATGCATCAACAACCTCAACATTCAAAAACAACAAAAAATTCAAAAAAAACCTCAACAATGAAAACACCGAAAAATTCAGCAACAACCTCAACTTTGAACAACACCAACAACTTCAACAACCTCAACATTGAAAAACACCAAAAATTTCAACTACAACCTCAACTTTGAACATAGAAAAATGAACAAAAAAAACCATTGATAACACCAATGAATTCAACAACCTCAACATTCAAAAACAACAAAAAATTCAACAAAAACCTCAACCATGAATAAAAACGAAAAATTCAGCAACAACGTCAACTTTGAACAACACCAACAACTTCAACAACCTCAACATTGAAAAATGCCAACAATTTCAACTGCAACCTCAACTTTGAAACATAGAAAAATGATCAAAAAAAACCAGTGATAACACCAATGAATTCAACAACCTCAACATTCAAAATCACCAACAAATTCAACAAAAACCTCAACCATGAAAAACACCGAAAAATTCTGAAACAACCTCATCTTTGAAAAACACCAACAAATTCAACTGCAAACTCAGCTTTGAAAAATACAAAAATGATCAAAAAAAACCATTCATAACACCAATGAATTCAACAACCTCAACAATGAAAAACACCAACAATTTTAACAAAAACCTCAAAAATGAAAAACACCAAAAAATTCATCAACAGCCTCAACATTCAAAAACGCCAACAAATTCAACAAAAACCTCAACAATGAAAAACACCAAAAAATTCAACAACAACCTCAACATTGAAAATCACCAACAAATTCAACAAAAACCTCAACAATGAAAAACACCAAAAAATTCAACAACAACCTCAACATGGAAAAACACCAACAAATTCAACCACAACCTCAACATTGAAAATCACCAACGAATTCAACAACAACCTCAACAATGAAAAACACCAACAAATTGAACAAAAACCTCAACAAGGAAAAACACCGAAAGATTCATCAAAAACCTCAACATTCAAAAACACCAACAAATTCAACAGAAACCACAACAATGAAAAACACCTAAAAATTCAACAACAACCTCAACATTGAAAATCAACAACAAATTCCACAACAACCTCAACAATGAAAAACACCAAATAATGCATCAACAACCTCAACATTCAAAAACAACAAAAAATTCAACAAAAACCTCAACCATGAAAAACACCGAAAAATTCAGCAACAACCTCAACTTTGAACAACACGAACAACTTCAACAACCTCAACATTGAAAAACACCAACAATTTCAACTGCAACCTCAACTTTGAAACATAGAAAAATGATCAAAAAAAACCATTGATAACACCAATGAATTCAACAACCTCAACATTCAAAATCACCAACAAATTCAACAACAACCTCAGTATTGAAAAACATCTAAAAATGCAACAACAACCTCAACATTGAAAATCACCAACAAATTCAACAACAACCTCAACTTTGAAAAACACCAACAAATTCAAAAACCTCAACATGGAAAAACAACAACAAATTGAACCAGAACTTCAATATTGAAAATCACCAACAAATTCAACAACAACCTCAACAATGAATAACACAAAAAAATTCATCAACAACCTCAACATTCAAAAACAACATAAAATTAAACAAAAACCTCAACAATGAAAAACTCCAAAAAATTCAACAACAACCTCAACTTTGAAAAACACCAACAAATTCAACAACCTCAACATTGCAAAACACCAACAAATTCAACTGCAAGCTCAACTTTGAAAACAACAAAAATGATCAAAAAAAACCATTGATAACACCAATGAATTCAACAACCTCAACATTGAAAATCACCAACAAATTCAACAACAACCTCAGCAATGAAAAGCATCAAAAAACTCAACAACAAACTCAACATTGAAAATCACCAACAAATTCAACAACAACTTCAAATTTGAAAAACACCAACAACTTCAACAACCTCAACATTGAAAAACACCAACAAATTCAACTGCAAGCTCAACTTTGAAAACAACAAAAATGATCAAAAAAAACCATTGATAACACCAATGAATTCAACAACCTCAACATTGAAAATCACCAACAAATTCAACAACAACCTCAGCAATGAAAAGCATCAAAAAACTCAACAACAAACTCAACATTGAAAATCACCAACAAATTCAACAACAACCTCAACTTTGAAAAACACTAACAAATTCAAAAAGCTCAACATGGAAAAACACCAACAAATTCAACCAGATCCTCAATATTGAAAATCACCAACAAATTCAACAACAACCTCAACAATGAAAAACACCAAAAAATTCAACAACAACCTCAACTTTGAAAAACACCAACGAATTCAACAACCTCAACATTGCAAAACACCAACAATTTGAACTGCAACCTCAACTTTGAAAAATACAAAAAGGATTTAAAAAAACCATTGATAACACCAATAATTTCAACAACATCAACTTTGAAAAACAGCAACAAATTCAACCACAACCACAACATTTAAAATCAACAGCAAAGTCAACAACAACCTCAACAATGAAAAACACCAACAAATTCAACATAAACCCCAACAATGAAAAACACCAACAAATTCAACAACAACCTCAACTTTCAAAAATACAAAAAGGTTCAACAAAATAAAAATTGAGAACAACAACAAAATCAACAACACCCTCAATATTGAAAATCAACAACAAATTTAACAACAACCTCAACAATGAAAAACATCAAACAATTCAACAACAACCTCAACATTAAAAAACACCAACAAATTCAACAACAACCTCAACAATGAAAAACACCAAAAATTTCAACAACAACCTCAGCATTCAAAAACAGCAAAAATTCAACAACAACCTCAACTTTGAAAAACACCAACAAATTCAACAACCTCAACATTGCAAAACACCAACAATTTCAACTGCGACCTCAACTTTGAAATATACAAAAAAGATTTTAAAAAACCATTGATAACACCAATAATTTCAAAAACATAAACTTTGAAAAACACCAACAAATTCAACCACAACCTCAACATTTAAAATAACCAACAAATTCCACAACAACCTCAACCACGAAAAACACCAACAAATTGAACAAAAACCTCAACAAGGAAAAACACCGAAAGATTCATCAACAACCTCAACATTCAAAAACACCAACAAATTCAACAAAAACCTCAACCATGAAAAACACCGAAAAATTCTGAAACAACCTCATCTTTGAAAAACACCAACAAATTCAACTGCAAACTCAACTTTGAAAAATACAAAAATGATCAAAAAAAACCATTCATAACACCAATGAATTCAACAACCTCAACAATGAAAAACACCAACAAATTCAACAAAAACCTCAACAATGAAAAACACCAAAAAATTCAACAACAACCTCAACATTGAAAATCACCAACAAATTCAACAAAAACCTCAACAATGAAAAACACCAAAAAATTCAACAACAACCTCAACATGGAAAAACACCAACAAATTCAACCACAACCTCAACATTGAAAATCACCAACGAATTCAACAACAACCTCAACAATGAAAAACACCAACAAATTGAACAAAAACCTCAACAAGGAAAAACACCGAAAGATTCATCAAAAACCTCAACATTCAAAAACACCAACAAATTCAACAGAAACCACAACAATGAAAAACACCTAAAAATTCAACAACAACCTCAACATTGAAAATCAACAACAAATTCCACAACAACCTCAACAATGAAAAACACCAAATAATGCATCAACAACCTCAACATTCAAAAACAACAAAAAATTCAACAAAAACCTCAACCATGAAAAACACCGAAAAATTCAGCAACAACCTCAACTTTGAACAACACGAACAACTTCAACAACCTCAACATTGAAAAACACCAACAATTTCAACTGCAACCTCAACTTTGAAACATAGAAAAATGATCAAAAAAAACCATTGATAACACCAATGAATTCAACAACCTCAACATTCAAAATCACCAACAAATTCAACAACAACCTCAGTATTGAAAAACATCTAAAAATGCAACAACAACCTCAACATTGAAAATCACCAACAAATTCAACAACAACCTCAACTTTGAAAAACACCAACAAATTCAAAAACCTCAACATGGAAAAACAACAACAAATTGAACCAGAACTTCAATATTGAAAATCACCAACAAATTCAACAACAACCTCAACAATGAATAACACAAAAAAATTCATCAACAACCTCAGCAATGAAAAGCATCAAAAAACTCAACAACAAACTCAACATTGAAAATCACCAACAAATTCAACAACAACTTCAAATTTGAAAAACACCAACAACTTCAACAACCTCAACATTGAAAAACACCAACAAATTCAACTGCAAGCTCAACTTTGAAAACAACAAAAATGATCAAAAAAAACCATTGATAACACCAATGAATTCAACAACCTCAACATTGAAAATCACCAACAAATTCAACAACAACCTCAGCAATGAAAAGCATCAAAAAACTCAACAACAAACTCAACATTGAAAATCAACAACAAATTCAACAACAACCTCAACTTTGAAAAACACTAACAAATTCAAAAAGCTCAACATGGAAAAACACCAACAAATTCAACCAGATCCTCAATATTGAAAATCACCAACAAATTCAACAACAACCTCAACAATGAAAAACACCAAAAAATTCAACAACAACCTCAACTTTGAAAAACACCAACGAATTCAACAACCTCAACATTGCAAAACACCAACAATTTGAACTGCAACCTCAACTTTGAAAAATACAAAAAGGATTTAAAAAAACCATTGATAACACCAATAATTTCAACAACATCAACTTTGAAAAACAGCAACAAATTCAACCACAACCACAACATTTAAAATCACCAACAAAGTCAACAACAACCTCAACAATGAAAAACACCAACAAATTCAACATAAACCCCAACAATGAAAAACACCAACAAATTCAACAACAACCTCAACTTTCAAAAATACAAAAAGGTTCAACAAAATAAAAATTGAGAACAACAACAAAATCAACAACAACCTCAATATTGAAAATCAACAACAAATTTAACAACAACCTCAACAATGAAAAACATCAAACAATTCAACAACAACCTCAACATTAAAAAACACCAACAAATTCAACAACAACCTCAACAATGAAAAACACCAAAAATTTCATCAACAACCTCAGCATTCAAAAACAGCAACAAATTCAACAAAAACCTCAACAATTAAAAACACCAAAAAATTCAACAACAACGTTAACTTTGAAAAATACCAACAAATTCAACAACCTCAACAATGAACAACACCAACAAATTCAACAACAAACTCAACATTGAAAATCACCAAAACATTCAACAACAACCTCAACATTGAAAAACTCCAACAATTTCAACAACAACCTGAACAATGAAAAACACCAAAAAATTCAACAACAAACTCAACATTGAAAAACTCCAACAATTTCAACAACAACCTCAACAATGAAAAACACCAAAAAATCCAACAACAAACTCAACATTGAAAATCACCAACAAATTCTACAACAACCTCAACAATGAAAATCACCAACATATTCAACAAAAACCTCAACAATGAAGAGCACCTAAAAATTGATCAACAACCTCAACATTCAAAAAAACCAACAAACTCAACAGAAACCTCAACAATGAAAAACACCTAAAAATTCAACAACAACCTCAACATTGAAAATCACCAACAAATTCCACAACAACCACAACAATGAAAAATACCAAATAATGCATCAACAACCTCAACATTCAAAAACAACAAAAAATTCAACAAAAACCTCAACATTGAAAAACACCGAAAAATTCAGCAACAACCTCAACTTTGAACAACACCAACAACTTCAACAACCTCAACATTGAAAAACACCAAAAATTTCAACTACAACCTCAACTTTGAACATAGAAAAATGAACAAAAAAAACCATTGATAACACCAATGAATTCAACAACCTCAACATTCAAAATCACCAACAAATTCAACAACAACCTCAGTATTGAAAAACATCTAAAAATGCAACAACAACCTCAACATTGAAAATCACCAACAAATTCAACAACAACCTCAACTTTGAAAAACACCAACAAATTCAAAAACCTCAACATGGAAAAACAACAACAAATTGAACCAGAACTTCAATATTGAAAATCACCAACAAATTCAACAACAACCTCAACAATGAAAAATACAAAAAAATTCATCAACAATCTCAACATTCAAAAACACCAAAAAATTGAGCAAAAACCTCAACAATGAAAAACTCCAAAAAATTCAACAACAACCTCAACTTTGAAAAACACCAACAAATTCAACAACCTCAACATTGAAAAAAACCAACAATTTCAACTGCAACCTCAACTTTGAAAAATACAAAAAAGATTTTAAATACCACTGATAACACCAATAAATTCAATAACCTCAGCATTGAAAATCACCAACAAATTCAACACCAACCTCAGCAATGAAAAACATCAAAAAATTAAACAACAACCTCAACTTTGAAAAACACCAAAAAAATTCAACAACCTCAACATTGAGAAACAGCAACAAATTCAACTGCAACCTCAACTTTGAAAAAAACAATAAGATTCAATAAAAAACATTGAATACACCAAAAAATACATCGGCAACCTCAACTTTGAGAATCACCAACAAATTCAACATAAACCTCAACAATGAAGAACACCTAAAAATTCATCAACAACCTCAACATTCCAAAATACCAACAAATTCAACAACAACTTCAACAATGAAAATCACCAACAAATTCAACAAAAACCTCAACAATGAATAACACCGAAAGATTCATCAACAACCTCAACATTCAAAAAAACCAACAAACTCAACAGAAACCTCAACAATGAAAAACACCTAAAAATTCAACAACAACCTCAACATTGAAAATCACCAACAAATTCCACAACAACCTCAACAATGAAAAATACCAAATAATGCATCAACAACCTCAACATTCAAAAACAACAAAAAATTCAACAAAAACCTCAACAATGAAAAACACCGAAAAATTCAGCAAGAACCTCAACTTTGAACAGCACCAACAACTTCAACAACCTCAACATTGAAAAACACCAACAATTTCAACTGCAACCTCAACTTTGAAAAATAGAAAAATGATCAAAAAAAACCATTGATAACACCAATGAAATCAACAACCTCAACATTCAAAATCACCAACAAATTCAACAACAACCTCAGCAATGAAAAACATCAAAAAATGCAACAAAAACCTCAACATTAAAAATCACCAACAAATTCAACAGCAACATCAACTTTGAAAAACACCAACAAATTCAAAAACCTCAACATGGATAAACAACAACAAATTGAACCAGAACCTCAATATTGAAAATCACCAACAAATTCAACAACAACCTCAACGATGAAAAACATCAAACAATTTCAACAAAAACCTCAACAGTGAAAAACATCAAAAAATTCATCAACAACCTCAACATTCAAAAACGCCAACAAATTCAACAAAAACCTCAGCAATGAAAAACACCAACAAATTCAACAAAAACCTCAACAATGAAAAACACCAAAAAATTCAACAACAACCTCAACTTTGAAAAACACCAACAAATTCAACAACCTCAACATTGCAAAACACCAACAATTTCAACTGCAACCTCAACTTTGAAAAATACAAAAAAGATTTTAAAAAACCATTGATAACACCAATAATTTCAACAACATCAACTTTGAAAAACTCCAACAATTTCAACAACAACCTCAACAATGAAAAACACCAAAAAATCCAACAACAAACTCAACATTGAAAATCACCAACAAATTCTACAACAACCTCAACAATGAAAATCACCAACATATTCAACAAAAACCTCAACAATGAAGAGCACCTAAAAATTCATCAACAACCTCAACATTCAAAAAAACCAACAAACTCAACAGAAACCTCAACAATGAAAAACACCTAAAAATTCAACAACAACCTCAACATTGAAAATCACCAACAAATTCCACAACAACCTCAACAATGAAAAATACCAAATAATGCATCAACAACCTCAACATTCAAAAACAACAAAAAATTCAACAAAAACCTCAACAATGAAAAACACCGAAAAATTCAGCAACAACCTCAACTTTGAACAACACCAACAACTTCAACAACCTCAACATTGAAAAACACCAAAAATTTCAACTACAACCTCAACTTTGAACATAGAAAAATGAACAAAAAAAACCATTGATAACACCAATGAATTCAACAACCTCAACATTCAAAATCACCAACAAATTCAACAACAACCTCAGTATTGAAAAACATCTAAAAATGCAACAACAACCTCAACATTGAAAATCACCAACAAATTCAACAACAACCTCAACTTTGAAAAACACCAACAAATTCAAAAACCTCAACATGGAAAAACAACAACAAATTGAACCAGAACTTCAATATTGAAAATCACCAACAAATTCAACAACAACCTCAACAATGAAAAATACAAAAAAATTCATCAACAATCTCAACATTCAAAAACACCAAAAAATTGAGCAAAAACCTCAACAATGAAAAACTCCAAAAAATTCAACAACAACCTCAACTTTGAAAAACACCAACAAATTCAACAACCTCAACATTGAAAAAAACCAACAATTTCAACTGCAACCTCAACTTTGAAAAATACAAAATAGATTTTAAAAAACCATTGATAACACCAATAATTTCAACAACATCAACTTTGAAAAACACCAACAAATTCAACCACAACCTCAACATTGAAAATCACCAACAAAGTCAACAACAACCTCAACAATGAAAAACACCAACAAATTCAACAAACACCTCAACAATGAAAAACACCAACAAATTCAACAACAAACTCAGCTTTGAAAAACACCAACAAATTCAACAACCTCAACATTGAAAAACACCAACAAATTCAACAACAACCTCAACTTTCAAAAATACAAAAAGGTTCAACAAAATAAAAATTCATAACAACAACAAATTCAACAACAACCTCAATACTGAAAATCACCAACAAATTTAACAACCTCAACAATGAAAAACATCAAACAATTCAACAACAACCTCAACATTAAAAAGCACCAACAAATTCAACAAAAACCTCAACAATTAAAAACACCAAAAAATTCAACAACAACGTCAACTTTGAAAAATACCAACAAAAATCAGCAACCTCAACAATGAAAAACGCCAACAAATTCAACAACAAACTCAACATTGATAATCACCAAAAAATTCAACAACAACCTCAACATTGAAAAACACCAATAAATTCAACAAAAACCTCAACAATGAAAAACACCAACAAATTCAACAACAAACTCAGCTTTGAAAAACACCAACAAATTCTACAACCTCAACATTGAAAAACACCAACAAATTCAACAACAACCTCAACAATGAAAAACACCAAAAAATTCAACAACAAACTCAACATTGAAAATCACCAACAAATTGAACAACAACATCAACTTTGAAAAACACCAACAAATTCAAAAATATCAACATGGAAAAACACCAACAAATTCAACAGCAACCTCAACTTTGAAAATCACCAACAAATTCAACATAAACCTCAACAATGAAGAGCACCTAAAAATTCATCAACAACCTCAACATTCCAAAATAGCAACAAATTCCACAACAACCTCAACAATGAAAATCACCAACAAATTCAACAAAAACCTCAACAATGAATAACACCGAAAGATTCATCAACAACCTCAACATTAAAAAAAACCAACAAACTCAACAGAAACCTCAACAATAAAAAACACCTAAAAATTCAACAACAACCTCAACATTGAAAATCACCAAAAAATTCAACAACAACCTCAACAATGAAAAACACCAAATAATGCATCAACAACCTCAACATTCAAAAACAACAAAAAATTCAACAAAACCTCAACAATGAAAAACACCGAAATATTCAGCAACAACCTCAACTTTGAACAACACCAACAACTTCAACAACCTCAACATTGAAAAACACCAACAATTTCATCTGCAAGCTCAACTTTGAAACATAGAAAAATGATCAAAAAAAACCATTGATAACACCAATGAATTCAACAACCTCAACATTCAAAATCACCAACAAATTCAACAACAACCTCAGTATTGAAAAACATCAAAAAATGCAACAACAACTTCAACATTGAAAATCAACAACAAATTCAACAACAACCTCAACATTGAAAAACACCAACAAATTCAAAAACCTCAACATGGAAAAACAACAACAAATTGAACCAGAGCCTCAATATTGAAAATCACCAACAAATTCAACAACAACCTCAACAATGAAAAACACAAACAATTTCAACAAAAACCTCAACAATGAAAAACACCAAAAAATTCATAAACAACCTGAACATTCAAAAACGCCAACAAATTCAACAAAAACCTCAACAATGAAAAACACCAAAAACTTCAACGACAACCTCAACATTGAAAATCACCAAAAAATTCAACAAAAACCTCAACAATGAAATACACCAAAAAATTCAACAACAACCTCAACTTTGAAAAACACCAACAAATTTAACAACCTCAACATTGCAATTCACCAACAATTTCAACTGCAACCTCAACTTTGAAAATTACGAAAAAGATTTCAAAAAACCATTGATAACACCAATAATTTCAACAA
This sequence comes from Cetorhinus maximus, assembly GCF_964194155.1. Lineage (NCBI taxonomy): Eukaryota > Metazoa > Chordata > Chondrichthyes > Lamniformes > Cetorhinidae > Cetorhinus > Cetorhinus maximus. Next base: position 352,336 of record NW_027596110.1, on the reverse strand, counting down.
CATCAACTTTGAAAAACACCAACAAATTCAACCACAACCTCAACATTGATAATCACCAAAAAAGTCAACAACAACCTCAACAATGAAAAAGACCAACAAATTCAACAAAAACCTCAACAATGAAAAACACCAACAAATTCAACAACAAACTCAGCTTTGAAAAACACCAACAAATTCAACAACCTCAACATTGAAAAACACCAACAAATTCAACAACAACTTCAACTTTCAAAAATAGAAAAAGGTTCAACAAAATAAAAATTCATAACAACAACAAATTCAACAACAACCTCAATATTGAAAATCACCAACAAATTTAACAACAACCACAACAATGAAAAACATCAAACAATTCAACAACAACCTCAACATTCAAAAACACCAACATATTCAACAACAACCTCAACAATGAAAAACACCAAAAAATTCATCAGCAACTTCAACATTCAAAAACAGCAACAAATTCAACAAAATCCTCAACAATTAAAAACACCAAAAAATTCAACAACAACGTCAACTTTGAAAAATACCAACAAATTCAACAACCTCAACAATGAAAAACACCAACAAATTCAACAACACACTCAACATTGAAAATCAACAAAAAATTCAACAACAACCTCAACATTGAACAACTCCAACAAATTCAACAAAAACCTCAACAATGAAAAACACCAAATATTTCAACAACAACCTCAACTTTGAAAAACACCAACAAATTCAACAACCTCAACATTGCAAAACACCAACAATTTCAACTGCAACCTCAACTTTGAAAAATACAAAAAAGATTTAAAAAAACCATTGATAACACCAATAATTTCAACAACATCAACTTTGAAAAACATCAACAAATTCAGCCACAACCTCAACATTTAAAATCACCAACAAATTCAACAACAACCTCAACAATGAAAAACACCAACAAATTCAACAAAAACCTCAACAATGAAGAGCACCTAAAAATTCATCAACAACCTCAACATTCAAAAAAACCAACAAACTCAACAGAAACCTCAACAATGAAAAACACCTAAAAATTCAACAACAACCTCAACATTGAAAATCACCAACAAATTCCACAACAACCTCAACAATGAAAAATACCAAATAATGCATCAACAACCTCAACATTCAAAAACAACAAAAAATTCAACAAAAACCTCAACAATGAAAAACACCGAAAAATTCAGCAACAACCTCAACTTTGAACAACACCAACAACTTCAACAACCTCAACATTGAAAAGCACCAAAAATTTCAACTACAACCTCAACTTTGAACATAGAAAAATGAACAAAAAAAACCATTGATAACACCAATGAATTCAACAACCTCAACATTCAAAATCACCAACAAATTCAACAACAACCTCAGTATTGAAAAACATCTAAAAATGCAACAACAACCTCAACATTGAAAATCACCAACAAATTCAACAACAACCTCAACTTTGAAAAACACCAACAAATTCAAAAACCTCAACATGGAAAAACAACAACAAATTGAACCAGAACTTCAATATTGAAAATCACCAACAAATTCAACAACAACCTCAACAATGAAAAATACAAAAAAATTCATCAACAATCTCAACATTCAAAAACACCAAAAAATTGAGCAAAAACCTCAACAATGAAAAACTCCAAAAAATTCAACAACAACCTCAACTTTGAAAAACACCAACAAATTCAACAACCTCAACATTGAAAAAAACCAACAATTTCAACTGCAACCTCAACTTTGAAAAATACAAAATAGATTTTAAAAAACCATTGATAACACCAATAATTTCAACAACATCAACTTTGAAAAACACCAACAAATTCAACCACAACCTCAACATTGAAAATCACCAACAAAGTCAACAACAACCTCAACAATGAAAAACACCAATAAATTCAACAAAAACCTCAACAATGAAAAACACCAACAAATTCAACAACAAACTCAGCTTTGAAAAACACCAACAAATTCAACAACCTCAACATTGAAAAACACCAACAAATTCAACAACAACCTCAACTTTCAAAAATACAAAAAGGTTCAACAAAATAAAAATTCATAACAACAACAAATTCAACAACAACCTCAATACTGAAAATCACCAACAAATTTAACAACCTCAACAATGAAAAACATCAAACAATTCAACAACAACCTCAACATTAAAAAGCACCAACAAATTCAACAAAAACCTCAACAATTAAAAACACCAAAAAATTCAACAACAACGTCAACTTTGAAAAATACCAACAAAAATCAGCAACCTCAACAATGAAAAACGCCAACAAATTCAACAACAAACTCAACATTGATAATCACCAAAAAATTCAACAACAACCTCAACATTGAAAAACTCCAACAATTTCAACAACAACCTCAACATTGAAAAACTCCAACAATTTCAACAACAACCTCAACAATGAAAAACACCAATAAATTCAACAAAAACCTCAACAATGAAAAACACCAACAAATTCAACAACAAACTCAGCTTTGAAAAACACCAACAAATTCTACAACCTCAAAATTGAAAAACACCAACAAATTCAACAACAACCTCAACAATGAAAAACACCAAAAAATTCAACAACAAACTCAACATTGAAAATCACCAACAAATTGAACAACAACATCAACTTTGAAAAACACCAACAAATTCAAAAATATCAACATGGAAAAACACCAACAAATTCAACAGCAACCTCAACTTTGAAAATCACCAACAAATTCAACATAAACCTCAACAATGAAGAGCACCTAAAAATTCATCAACAACCTCAACATTCCAAAATAGCAACAAATTCCACAACAACCTCAACAATGAAAATCACCAACAAATTCAACAAAAACCTCAACAATGAATAACACCGAAAGATTCATCAACAACCTCAACATTAAAAAAAACCAACAAACTCAACAGAAACCTCAACAATAAAAAACACCTAAAAATTCAACAACAACCTCAACATTGAAAATCACCAAAAAATTCAACAACAACCTCAACAATGAAAAACACCAAATAATGCATCAACAACCTCAACATTCAAAAACAACAAAAAATTCAACAAAACCTCAACAATGAAAAACACCGAAATATTCAGCAACAACCTCAACTTTGAACAACACCAACAACTTCAACAACCTCAACATTGAAAAACACCAACAATTTCATCTGCAAGCTCAACTTTGAAACATAGAAAAATGATCAAAAAAAACCATTGATAACACCAATGAATTCAACAACCTCAACATTCAAAATCACCAACAAATTCAACAACAACCTCAGTATTGAAAAACATCAAAAAATGCAACAACAACTTCAACATTGAAAATCAACAACAAATTCAACAACAACCTCAACATTGAAAAACACCAACAAATTCAAAAACCTCAACATGGAAAAACAACAACAAATTGAACCAGAGCCTCAATATTGAAAATCACCAACAAATTCAACAACAACCTCAACAATGAAAAACACAAACAATTTCAACAAAAACCTCAACAATGAAAAACACCAAAAAATTCATAAACAACCTGAACATTCAAAAACGCCAACAAATTCAACAAAAACCTCAACAATGAAAAACACCAAAAACTTCAACGACAACCTCAACATTGAAAATCACCAAAAAATTCAACAAAAACCTCAACAATGAAATACACCAAAAAATTCAACAACAACCTCAACTTTGAAAAACACCAACAAATTTAACAACCTCAACATTGCAATTCACCAACAATTTCAACTGCAACCTCAACTTTGAAAATTACGAAAAAGATTTCAAAAAACCATTGATAACACCAATAATTTCAACAACATCAACTTTGAAAAACACCAACAAATTCAACCACAACCTCAACATTGATAATCACCAAAAAAGTCAACAACAACCTCAACAATGAAAAAGACCAACAAATTCAACAAAAACCTCAACAATGAAAAACACCAACAAATTCAACAACAAACTCAGCTTTGAAAAACACCAACAAATTCAACAACCTCAACATTGAAAAACACCAACAAATTCAACAACAACTTCAACTTTCAAAAATAGAAAAAGGTTCAACAAAATAAAAATTCATAACAACAACAAATTCAACAACAACCTCAATATTGAAAATCACCAACAAATTTAACAACAACCACAACAATGAAAAACATCAAACAATTCAACAACAACCTCAACATTCAAAAACACCAACATATTCAACAACAACCTCAACAATGAAAAACACCAAAAAATTCATCAGCAACTTCAACATTCAAAAACAGCAACAAATTCAACAAAATCCTCAACAATTAAAAACACCAAAAAATTCAACAACAACGTCAACTTTGAAAAATACCAACAAATTCAACAACCTCAACAATGAAAAACACCAACAAATTCAACAACACACTCAACATTGAAAATCAACAAAAAATTCAACAACAACCTCAACATTGAACAACTCCAACAAATTCAACAAAAACCTCAACAATGAAAAACACCAAATATTTCAACAACAACCTCAACTTTGAAAAACACCAACAAATTCAACAACCTCAACATTGCAAAACACCAACAATTTCAACTGCAACCTCAACTTTGAAAAATACAAAAAAGATTTAAAAAAACCACTGATAACACCAATAATTTCAACAACATCAACTTTGAAAAACATCAACAAATTCAGCCACAACCTCAACATTTAAAATCACCAACAAATTCAACAACAACCTCAACAATGAAAAACACCAACAAATTCAACAAAAACCTCAACAATGAAAAACACCAACAAATTCAACAACAACCTCAAAATTGAAAAACAGCAACAAATTCAGCAACAACCTCAACTTTCAAAACTACAAAAAGGTTCAACAAAATAAAAATTGATAACAACAACAAATTCAACAACAACCTCAATACTGAAAATTACCAACAAATTTAACAACAACCTCAACAATGAAAAACATCAAACAATTCAACAAAAACCTCAACATTATAAAACACCAACAAATTCAACAGCAACCTCAACAATGAAAAACACCAAAAAATTCATCAACAACCTCAACATTCAAAAACAGCAACAAATTCAACAAAAACCTCAACAATTAAAAACACCAAAAAATTCGACAAAAACCTCAACAATGAAAAACACCAACAAATTCAACAACAAACTCAGCTTTGAAAAACACAAACAAATTCAACAACAACCTCAACTTTCAAAAATACAAAAAGGTTCAACAAAATAAAAGTTGATAACAACAACAAATTCAACAACAACCTCAATATTGAAAATCACCAACAAATTTAACAACAACAACAACAATGAAAAACATCAAGCAATTCAACAACAACCTCAACATTCAAAAACACCAACAAATTCAACAACAACCTCAACAATTCAAAACACCAAATAATTCAACAACAAGGTCAACTTTGAAAAATGTCAACAAATTCAACAACCTCAACAATGAAAAACACCAACAAATTCAACAACAAACTCAACATTGAAAATCACCAAAAATTCAACAACAACCTCAACATTGAAAATCACCAACAAATTCAACAACAACATCAACTTTGAAAAACACCAACAAATTCAAAAACCTCAACATTGAAAATCACCAACAAATTCAACAACAACCTCAACAATGAAAAACACCAACAAATTGAACAAAAACCTCAACAAGGAAAAACACCGAAAGATTCATCAACAACCTCAACATTCAAAAACACCAACAAATTCAACAGAAAACACAACAATGAAAAACACCTAAAAATTCAACAACAACCTCAACATTGAAAGTCACCAACAAATTCAACAAAAACATCAACAATGAAAAGCACCGAAAAATTCAACAACAACCTCAACTTTGAAAAACACCAACAACTTCAACAACCTCAACATTGAAAAACACCAACAAATTCAACTGCAAGCTCAACTTTGAAAAATACAAAAATGATCAAAAGAAACCATTCATAACACCAATGAATTCAACAACCTCAACATTGAAAATCACCAACAAATTCAACAACAACCTCAGCAATGAAAAGCATCAAAAAACTCAACATCAACCTCAACATTGAAATTCACCAACAAATTCAACAACAACCTCAACTTTGAAAAACACTAACAAATTCAAAAAGCTCAACATGGAAAAACTCCAACAAATTCAAACAGAACCTCAACATTGAAATTCACCAACAAATTCATCAACAACCTCAACATTCAATAACACCAACAAATTCAACAGAAACCACAACAATGAAAAACACCTAAAAATTCAACAACAACCTCAACATTGAAAATCAACAACAAATTCAACAACAACCTCAACTTTCAAAAATACAAAAAGGTTCAACAAAATAAAAATTGAGAACAACAACAAATTCAACAACAACCTCAATATTGAAAATCAACAACAAATTTAACAACAACCTCAACAATGAAAAACATCAAACAATTCAACAACAACCTCAACATTAAAAAACACCAACAAATTCAACAACAACCTCAACAATGAAAAACACCAAAAATTTGATCAACAACCTCAGCATTCAAAAACAGCAACAAATTCAACGAAAACCTCAACAATTAAAAACACCAAAAAATTCAACAACAACCTCAACATTGAAAATCACCAACAAATTCAACAACAACCTCAACATTGAAAAACTCCAACAATTTCAACAACAACCTCAACAATGAAAAACACCAAAAAATTCAACAACAAACTCAACATTGAAAAACTCCAACAATTTCAACAACAACCTCAACAATGAAAAACACCAAAAAATCCAACAACAAACTCAACATTGAAAATCACCAACAAATTCTACAACAACCTCAACAATGAAAATCACCAACATATTCAACATAAACCTCAACAATGAAGAGCACCTAAAAATTCATCAACAATCTCAACATTCAAAAAAACCAACAAACTCAACAGAAACCTCAACAATGAAAAACACCTAAAAATTCAACAACAACCTCAACATTGAAAATCACCAACAAATTCCACAACAACCTCAACAATGAAAAATACCAAATAATGCATCAACAACCTCAACATTCAAAAACAACAAAAAATTCAACAAAAACCTCAACAATGAAAAACACCGAAAAATTCAGCAACAACCTCAACTTTGAACAACACCAACAACTTCAACAACCTCAACATTGAAAAACACCAACAATTTCAACTGCAACCTCAACTTTGAAACATACAAAAATGATCAAAAAAAACCATTGATAACACCAATGAATTCAACAACCTCAACATTCAAAATCACCAACAAATTCAACAACAACCTCAGTATTGAAAAACATCTAAAAATGCAACAACAACCTCAACATTGAAAATCACCAACAAATTCAACAACAACCTCAACTTTGAAAAAACACCAACAAATTCAAAAACCTCAACATGGAAAAACAACAACAAATTGAACCAGAACTTCATTATTGAAAATCACCAACAAATTCAACAACAACCTCAACAATGAAAAATACAAAAAAATTCATCAACAATCTCAACATTCAAAAACACCAAAAAATTGAACAAAAACCTCAACAATGAAAAACTCCAAAAAATTCAACAACAACCTCAACTTTGAAAAACACCAACAAATTCAACAACCTCAACATTGAAAAAAACCAACAATTTCAACTGCAACCTCAACTTTGAAAAATACAAAAAAGATTTTAAATACCACTGATAACACCAATAAATTCAATAACCTCAGCATTGAAAATCACCAACAAATTCAACACCAACCTCAGCAATGAAAAACATCAAAAAATTAAACAACAACCTCAACTTTGAAAAACACCAAAAAAATTCAACAACCTCAACATTGAGAAACAGCAACAAATTCAACTGCAACCTCAACTTTGAAAAAAACAATAAGATTCAATAAAAAACATTGAATACACCAAAGAATACATCGGCAACCTCAACTTTGAGAATCACCAACAAATTCAACATAAACCTCAACAATGAAGAACACCTAAAAATTCATCAACAACCTCAACATTCCAAAATACCATCAAATTCAACAACAACCTCAACAATGAAAATCACCAACAAATTCAACAAAAACCTCAACAATGAATAACACCGAAAGATTCATCAACAACCTCAACATTCAAAAAAGCCAACAAACTAAACAGAAACCTCAACAATGAAAAACACCTAAAAATTCAACAACAACCTCAACATTGAAAATCACCAACAAATTCCACAACAACCTCAACAATGAAAAACACCAAATAATGCATCAACAACCTCAACATTCAAAAACAACAAAAAATTCAACAAAAACCTCAACAATGAAAAACACCGAAAAATTCAGCAAGAACCTCAACTTTGAACAGCACCAACAACTTCAACAACCTCAACAGTGAAAAACACCAACAATTTCAACTGCAACCTCAACTTTGAAAAATAGAAAAATGATCAAAAAAAACCATTGTAACACCAATGAAATCAACAACCTCAACATTCAAAATCACCAACAAATTCAACAACAACCTCAGCAATGAAAAACATCAAAAAATGCAACAAAAACCTCAACATTAAAAATCACCAACAAATTCAACAGCAACATCAACTTTGAAAAACACCAACAAATTCAGAAACCTCAACATGGATAAACAACAACAAATTGAACCAGAACCTCAATATTGAAAATCACCAACAAATTCAACAACAACCTCAACGATGAAAAACATCAAACAATTTCAACAAAAACCTCAACAGTGAAAAACACCAAAAAATTCATCAACAACCTCAACATTCAAAAACGCCAACAAATTCAACAAAAACCTCAGCAATGAAAAACACCAACAAATTCAACAAAAACCTCAACAATGAAAAACACCAAAAAATTCAACAACAACCTCAACTTTGAAAAACACCAACAAATTCAACAACCTCAACATTGCAAAACACCAACAATTTCAACTGCAACCTCAACTTTGAAAAACACAAAAAGGATTAAAAAAAACCATTGATAACACCAATAATTTCAACAACATCAACTTTGAAAAACACCAACAAATTCAACAACAACCTCAACATTGAAAATCACCAACAAAGTCAACAACAACCTCAACTTTGAAAAACACCAACAAATTCAACAGCAACCTCAACAATGAAAAACACCAAAAAATTCATCAACAACCTCAACATTCAAAAACAGCAACAAATTCAACAAAAACCTCAACAATTAAAAACACCAAAAAATTCGACAAAAACCTCAACAATGAAAAACACCAACAAATTCAACAACAAACTCAGCTTTGAAAAACACAAACAAATTCAACAACAACCTCAACTTTCAAAAATACAAAAAGGTTCAACAAAATAAAAGTTGATAACAACAACAAATTCAACAACAACCTCAATATTGAAAATCACCAACAAATTTAACAACAACAACAACAATGAAAAACATCAAGCAATTCAACAACAACCTCAACATTCAAAAACACCAACAAATTCAACAACAACCTCAACAATTCAAAACACCAAATAATTCAACAACAAGGTCAACTTTGAAAAATGTCAACAAATTCAACAACCTCAACAATGAAAAACACCAACAAATTCAACAACAAACTCAACATTGAAAATCACCAAAAATTCAACAACAACCTCAACATTGAAAATCACCAACAAATTCAACAACAACATCAACTTTGAAAAACACCAACAAATTCAAAAACCTCAACATTGAAAATCACCAACAAATTCAACAACAACCTCAACAATGAAAAACACCAACAAATTGAACAAAAACCTCAACAAGGAAAAACACCGAAAGATTCATCAACAACCTCAACATTCAAAAACACCAACAAATTCAACAGAAAACACAACAATGAAAAACACCTAAAAATTCAACAACAACCTCAACATTGAAAGTCACCAACAAATTCAACAAAAACATCAACAATGAAAAGCACCGAAAAATTCAACAACAACCTCAACTTTGAAAAACACCAACAACTTCAACAACCTCAACATTGAAAAACACCAACAAATTCAACTGCAAGCTCAACTTTGAAAAATACAAAAATGATCAAAAGAAACCATTCATAACACCAATGAATTCAACAACCTCAACATTGAAAATCACCAACAAATTCAACAACAACCTCAGCAATGAAAAGCATCAAAAAACTCAACATCAACCTCAACATTGAAATTCACCAACAAATTCAACAACAACCTCAACTTTGAAAAACACTAACAAATTCAAAAAGCTCAACATGGAAAAACTCCAACAAATTCAAACAGAACCTCAACATTGAAATTCACCAACAAATTCATCAACAACCTCAACATTCAATAACACCAACAAATTCAACAGAAACCACAACAATGAAAAACACCTAAAAATTCAACAACAACCTCAACATTGAAAATCAACAACAAATTCAACAACAACCTCAACTTTCAAAAATACAAAAAGGTTCAACAAAATAAAAATTGAGAACAACAACAAATTCAACAACAACCTCAATATTGAAAATCAACAACAAATTTAACAACAACCTCAACAATGAAAAACATCAAACAATTCAACAACAACCTCAACATTAAAAAACACCAACAAATTCAACAACAACCTCAACAATGAAAAACACCAAAAATTTGATCAACAACCTCAGCATTCAAAAACAGCAACAAATTCAACGAAAACCTCAACAATTAAAAACACCAAAAAATTCAACAACAACCTCAACATTGAAAATCACCAACAAATTCAACAACAACCTCAACATTGAAAAACTCCAACAATTTCAACAACAACCTCAACAATGAAAAACACCAAAAAATTCAACAACAAACTCAACATTGAAAAACTCCAACAATTTCAACAACAACCTCAACAATGAAAAACACCAAAAAATCCAACAACAAACTCAACATTGAAAATCACCAACAAATTCTACAACAACCTCAACAATGAAAATCACCAACATATTCAACATAAACCTCAACAATGAAGAGCACCTAAAAATTCATCAACAATCTCAACATTCAAAAAAACCAACAAACTCAACAGAAACCTCAACAATGAAAAACACCTAAAAATTCAACAACAACCTCAACATTGAAAATCACCAACAAATTCCACAACAACCTCAACAATGAAAAATACCAAATAATGCATCAACAACCTCAACATTCAAAAACAACAAAAAATTCAACAAAAACCTCAACAATGAAAAACACCGAAAAATTCAGCAACAACCTCAACTTTGAACAACACCAACAACTTCAACAACCTCAACATTGAAAAACACCAACAATTTCAACTGCAACCTCAACTTTGAAACATACAAAAATGATCAAAAAAAACCATTGATAACACCAATGAATTCAACAACCTCAACATTCAAAATCACCAACAAATTCAACAACAACCTCAGTATTGAAAAACATCTAAAAATGCAACAACAACCTCAACATTGAAAATCACCAACAAATTCAACAACAACCTCAACTTTGAAAAAACACCAACAAATTCAAAAACCTCAACATGGAAAAACAACAACAAATTGAACCAGAACTTCATTATTGAAAATCACCAACAAATTCAACAACAACCTCAACAATGAAAAATACAAAAAAATTCATCAACAATCTCAACATTCAAAAACACCAAAAAATTGAACAAAAACCTCAACAATGAAAAACTCCAAAAAATTCAACAACAACCTCAACTTTGAAAAACACCAACAAATTCAACAACCTCAACATTGAAAAAAACCAACAATTTCAACTGCAACCTCAACTTTGAAAAATACAAAAAAGATTTTAAATACCACTGATAACACCAATAAATTCAATAACCTCAGCATTGAAAATCACCAACAAATTCAACACCAACCTCAGCAATGAAAAACATCAAAAAATTAAACAACAACCTCAACTTTGAAAAACACCAAAAAAATTCAACAACCTCAACATTGAGAAACAGCAACAAATTCAACTGCAACCTCAACTTTGAAAAAAACAATAAGATTCAATAAAAAACATTGAATACACCAAAGAATACATCGGCAACCTCAACTTTGAGAATCACCAACAAATTCAACATAAACCTCAACAATGAAGAACACCTAAAAATTCATCAACAACCTCAACATTCCAAAATACCATCAAATTCAACAACAACCTCAACAATGAAAATCACCAACAAATTCAACAAAAACCTCAACAATGAATAACACCGAAAGATTCATCAACAACCTCAACATTCAAAAAAGCCAACAAACTAAACAGAAACCTCAACAATGAAAAACACCTAAAAATTCAACAACAACCTCAACATTGAAAATCACCAACAAATTCCACAACAACCTCAACAATGAAAAACACCAAATAATGCATCAACAACCTCAACATTCAAAAACAACAAAAAATTCAACAAAAACCTCAACAATGAAAAACACCGAAAAATTCAGCAAGAACCTCAACTTTGAACAGCACCAACAACTTCAACAACCTCAACAGTGAAAAACACCAACAATTTCAACTGCAACCTCAACTTTGAAAAATAGAAAAATGATCAAAAAAAACCATTGTAACACCAATGAAATCAACAACCTCAACATTCAAAATCACCAACAAATTCAACAACAACCTCAGCAATGAAAAACATCAAAAAATGCAACAAAAACCTCAACATTAAAAATCACCAACAAATTCAACAGCAACATCAACTTTGAAAAACACCAACAAATTCAGAAACCTCAACATGGATAAACAACAACAAATTGAACCAGAACCTCAATATTGAAAATCACCAACAAATTCAACAACAACCTCAACGATGAAAAACATCAAACAATTTCAACAAAAACCTCAACAGTGAAAAACACCAAAAAATTCATCAACAACCTCAACATTCAAAAACGCCAACAAATTCAACAAAAACCTCAGCAATGAAAAACACCAACAAATTCAACAAAAACCTCAACAATGAAAAACACCAAAAAATTCAACAACAACCTCAACTTTGAAAAACACCAACAAATTCAACAACCTCAACATTGCAAAACACCAACAATTTCAACTGCAACCTCAACTTTGAAAAACACAAAAAGGATTAAAAAAAACCATTGATAACACCAATAATTTCAACAACATCAACTTTGAAAAACACCAACAAATTCAACAACAACCTCAACATTGAAAATCACCAACAAAGTCAACAACAACCTCAACAATGAAAAACACCAATAAATTCAACAAAAACCTCAACAATGAAAAACACCAAAAAATTCAACAACAAACTCAGCTTTGAAAAACACCAACAAATTCAACAACAACCACAAATTTCAAAAATACAAAAAGGTTCAACAAAATAAAAATTCATAACAACAACAAATTCAACAACAACCTCAATACTGAAAATCACCAACAATTTAACAACAACCTCAACAATGAAAAACATCAAACAATTCAACAACAACCTCAACATTGAAAATCACCAACAAAGTCAACAACAACCTCAACAATGAAAAACACCAATTAATTCAACAAAAACCTCAACAATGAAAAACACCAACAAATTCAACAACAAACTCAGCTTTGAAAAACACCAACAAATTCTACAACCTCAACATTGAAAAACACCAACAAATTCAACAACAACCTCAACAATGAAAAACACCAAAAAATTCAACAACAAACTCAACATTGAAAATCACCAACAAATTCAACAACAACATCAACTTTGAAAAACACCAACAAATTCAAAAACCTCAACATGGAAAAACACCAACAAATTCAACAGCAACCTCAACTTTGAAAATCACCAACAAATTCAACATAAACCTCAACAATGAAGAGCACCTAAAAATTCATCAACAACCTCAACATTCCAAAATACCAACAAATTCAACAACAACCTCAACATTAAAAAACACCAACAAATTCAACAAAAACCTCAACAATTAAAAACACCAAAAAATTCAACAACAACGTCAACTTTGAAAAATACCAACAAATTCAACAACCTCAACAATGAAAAACATCAACAAATTCAACAACTAACTCAACATAGATATTCACCAAAAAATTCAACAACAACCTCAACATTGAAAAACTCCAACAATTTCAACAACAACCTCAACAATGAAAAACACCAAAAAGTTCAACAACAAACTCAACATTGAAAATCACCAACAAATTAAACAACAACATCAACTTTGAAAAACACCAACAAATTCAAAAACCTCAACATGGAAAAACACCAAAAAATTCAACAGCAACCTCAACTTTGAAAAAAACAATAAGATTCAATAAAAAACAATGAATACACCAAAAAATTCAACAGCAACCTCAACTTTGAAAATCACCAACAAATTCAACATAAACCACAACAATGAAGAGCACATAAATATTCATCAACAACCTCAACATTCCAAAATACCATCAAATTCAACAACAACCTCAACAATGAAAATCACCAACAAATTCAACAAAAACCTCAACAATGAATAACACCGAAAGATTCATCAACAACCTCAACATTCAAAAAAACCAACAAACTCAACAGAAACCTCAACAATGAAAAACACCTAAAAATTCAACAACAACCTCAACATTGAAAATCACCAACAAATTCCACAACAACATCAACAATGAAAAACACCAAATAATGCATCAACACCCTCAACATTCAAAAACAACAAAAAATTCAACAAAAACCTCAACAATGAAAAACACCGAAAAATTCAGCAAGAACCTCAACTTTGAACAGCACCAACAACTTCAACAACCTCAACATTGAAAAACACCAACAATTTCAACTGCAACCTCAACTTCGAAACATAGAAAAATGATCAAAAAAAACCATTGATAACACCAATGAATTCAACAACCTCAACATTGAAAATCACCAACAAATTCAACAACAACCTCAGCAATGAAAAGCATCAAAAACTCAACAACAAACTCAACATTGAAAATCACCAACAAATTCAACAACAACCTCAGCAATGAAAAACACCAACAACTTCAACAACCTCAACATTGAAAAACACCAACAAATTAAACTGCAAGCTCAAATTTTAAAACAACAAAAATGATCAAAAGAAACCATTGATAACACCAATGAATTCAACAACCTCAACATTGAAAATCACCAACAAATTCAACAACAACCTCAGCATTGAAAAACACCAAAAAATTCAACAACAACCTCAACTTTGAAAAACACCAACAAATTCAACAACCTCAACATTGCAAAACACCAACAATTTCAACTGCAACCTCAACTTTGAAAAATACAAAAAGGATTTAAAAAAACCATTGATAACACCAATAATTTCAACAACATCAAATTTGAAAAACAGCAACAAATTCAACCACAACCACAACATTGAAAATCACCAACAAAGTCAACAACAACCTCAACAATGAAAAACACCAACAAATTCAACATAAACCCCAACAATGAAAAACACAAACAAATTCAACAACAACCTCAACTTTCAAAAATACAAAAAGGTTCAACAAAATAAAAATTGAGAACAACAACAAATTCAACAACAACCTCAATATTGAAAATCAACAACAAATTTAACAACAACCTCAACAATGAAAAACACCAAAAATTTCATCAACAACCTCAGCATTCAAAAACAGCAACAAATTCAACAAAAACCTCAACAATTAAAAACACCAAAAAATTCAACAACAACGTTAACATTGAAAAATACCAACAAATTCAACAACCTCAACAATGAAAAACTCCAACAATTTCAACAACAACCTCAACAATGAAAAACACCAAAAAATTCAACAACAAACTCAACATTGAAAAACTCCAACAATTTCAACAACAACCTCAACAATGAAAAACACCAAAAAATCCAACAACAAACTCAACATTGAAAATCACCAACAAATTCTACAACAACCTCAACAATGAAAATCACCAACATATTCAACATAAACCTCAACAATGAAGAGCACCTAAAAATTCATCAACAACCTCAACATTCAAAAAAACCAACAAACTCAACAGAAAACTCAACAATGAAAAACACCTAAAAATTCAACAACAACCTCAACATTGAAAATCACCAGCAAATTCCACAACAACCTCAACAATGAAAAATACCAAATAATGCATCAACAACCTCAACATTCAAAAACAACAAAAAATTCAACAAAAACTTCAACAATGAAAAACACCGAAAAATTCAGCAACAACCTCAACTTTGAACAACACCAACAACTTCAACAAACTCAACATTGAAAAACACCAACAATTTCAACTGCAACCTCAACTTTGAAACATAGAAAAATGATCAAAAAAAACCATTGATAACACCAATGAATTCAACAACCTCAACATTCAAAATCACCAACAAATTCAACAACAACCTCAGTATTGAAAAACATCTAAAAATGCAACAACAACCTCAACATTGAAAATCACCAACAAATTCAACAACAACCTCAACTTTGAAAAACACCAACAAATTCAAAAACCTCAACATGGAAAAACAACAACAAATTGAACCAGAACTTCAATATTGAAAATCACCAACAAATTCAACAACAACCTCAACAATGAAAAATACAAAAAAATTCATCAACAACCTCAACATTCAAAAACACCAAAAAATTGAACAAAAACCTCAACAATGAAAAACTCCAAAAAATTCAACAACAACCTCAACTTTGAAAAACACCAACAAATTCAACAACCTCAACATTGAAAAAAACCAACAATTTCAACTGCAACCTCAACTTTGAAAAATACAAAAAAGATTTTAAATACCACTGATAACACCAATAAATTCAATAACCTCAGCATTGAAAATCACCAACAAATTCAACACCAACCTCAGCAATGAAAAACATCAAAAAATTCAACAACAACCTCAACTTTGAAAAACACCAAAAAAATTCAACAACCTCAATATTGAGAAACAGCAACAAATTCAACTGCAACCTCAACTTTGAAAAAAACAATAAGATTCAATAAAAAAACATTGAATACACCAAAAAATACATCGGCAACCTCAACTTTGAAAATCACCAACAAATTCAACATAAACCTCAACAATGAAGAGCACCTAAAAATTCATCAACAACCTCAACATTCAAAAATACCATCAAATTCAACAACAACCTCAACAATGAAAATCACCAACAAATTCAACAAAAACCTCAACAATGAATAACACCGAAAGATTGATCAACAGCCTCAACATTCAAAAAAACCAACAAACTCAACAGAAACCTCAACAATGAAAAACACCTAAAAATTCAACAACAACCTCAACATTGAAAATCACCAACAAATTCCACAACAACCTCAACAATGAAAAACACCAAATAATGCATCAACAACCTCAACATTCAAAAACAACAAAAAATTCAACAAAAACCTCAACAATGAAAAACACCGAAAAATTCAGCAAGAACCTCAACTTTGAACAGCACCAACATCTTCAACAACCTCAACATTGAAAAACACCAACAATTTCAACTGCAACCTCAACTTTGAAACATAGAAAAATGATCAATAAAAACCATTGATAACACCAATGAAATCAACAACCTCAACATTCAAAATCACCAACAAATTCAACAACAACCTCAGCAATGAAAAACATCAAAAAATGCAACAAAAACCTCAACATTGAAAATCACCAACAAATTCAACAGCAACCTCAACTTTGAAAAACACCAACAAATTCAAAAACCTCAACATGGAAAAACAACAACAAATTGAACCAGAAACTCAATATTGAAAATCACCAACAATTCAACAACAACCTCAACGATGAAAAACACAAACAATTTCAACAAAAACCTCAACAGTGAAAAACACCAAAAAATTCATCAACAACCTCAATATTCAAAAACGCCAACAAATTCAACAAAAACCTCAGCAATGAAAAACACCAACAAATTCAACGACAACCTCAACAATGAAAAATACCAAAAAATTCAACAACAACCTCAACTTTGAAAAACACCAACAAATTCAACAACCTCAACATTGCAAAACACCAACAATTTCAACTGCAACCTCAACTTTGAAACACACAAAAAGGATTTAAAAAAACCATTGATAACACCAATAATTTCAACAACATCAACTTTGAAAAACACCAACAAATTCAACCACAACCTCAACATTGAAAATCACCAACAAAGTCAACAACAACCTCAACAATGAAAGACACCAATAAATTCAACAAAAACCTCAACAATGAAAAACACCAACAAATTCAACAACAAACTCAGCTTTGAAAAACACCAACAAATTCAACAACCTCAACATTGAAAAACACCAACAAATTCAACAACAACCTCAACTTTCAAAAATACAAAAAGGTTCAACAAATTCAAAATTGATAACAACAACAAATTCAACAACAACCTCAATACTGAAAATCACCAACACATTTAACAACAACCTCAACAATGAAAAACATCAAACAATTCAACAACAACCTCAACATTCAAAAACACCAACAAATTCAACAAAAACCTCAACAATTAAAAACACCAAAAAATTCAACAACAACGTCAACTTTGAAAAATACCAACAAATTCAACAACCTCAACAATGAAAAACACCAACAAATTCAACAACAAACTCAACATTGATAATCACCAAAAAATTCAACAACAAACTCAACATTGAAAAACTCCAACAATTTCAACAACAACCTCAACAATGAAAAACACCAAAAAAATTCAATAACAAACTCAACATTGAAAATCACCAACAAATTCAACAACAACATCAACTTTGAAAAACACCAACAAATTCAAAAACCTCAACATGGAAAAACACCAACAAATTCAACAGCAACCTCAACTTTGAAAAAAAACAATAAGATTCAATAAAAAACAATGAATACACCAAAAAATTCAACAGCAACCTCAACTTTGAAAATCACCAACAAATTCAACATAAACCTCAACAATGAAGAGCACATAAAAATTCATCAACAACCTCAACATTCCAAAATACAAACAAATTCAACAACAACCTCAACAATGAAAATCACCAACAAATTCAACAACAACCTCAACAATGAATAACACCGAAAGATTCATCAACAACCTCAACATTCAAAAAAACCAACAAACTCAACAGAAACCTCAACAATGAAAAACACCTAAAAATTCAACAACAACCTCAACATTGAAAATCACCAACAAATTCCACAACAACATCAACAATGAAAAACACCAAATAATACATCAACACCCTCAACATTCAAAAACAACAAAAAATTCAACAAAAACCTCAACAATGAAAAACACCGAAAAATTCAGCAAGAACCTCAACTTTGAACAGCACCAACAACTTCAACAACCTCAACATTGAAAAACACCAACAATTTCAACTGCAACCTCAACTTCGAAACATAGAAAAATGATCAAAAAAAACCATTGATAACACCAATGAATTCAACAACCTCAACATTGAAAATCACCAACAAATTCAACAACAACCTCAGCAATGAAAAACATCAAAAAATGCAACAAAAACCTCAACATTGAAAATCACCAACAAATTCAACAGCAAACTCAACTTTGAAAAACACCAACAAATTCAAAAACCTCAACATGGAAAAACAACAACAAATTGAACCAGAACCTCAATATTGAAAATCACCAACAATTCAACAACAACCTCAACGATGAAAAACACAAACAATTTCAACAAAAACCTCAACAGTGAAAAACACCAAAAAATTCATCAACAACCTCAACATTCAAAAACGCCAACAAATTCAACAAAAACCTCAGCAATGAAAAACACCAACAAATTCAACGACAACCTCAACAATGAAAAACACCAACAAATTCAACAACAAACTCAGCTTTGAAAAACACCAACAAATTCAACAACCTCAATATTGAAAAACACCAACAAATTCAACAACAACCTCAACTTTCAAAAATACAAAAAGGTTCAACAAAATAAAAATTGATAACAACAACAAATTCAACAACAACCTCAATACTGAAAATCACCAACAAATTTAACAACAACCTCAACAATGAAAAACATCAAACAATTCAACAACAACCTCAACATTAAAAAACACCAACAAATTCAACAAAAACCTCAACAATTAAAAACACCAACAAATTCAACAACAACGTCAACTTTGAAAAATACCAACATATTCAACAACCTCAACAATGAAAAACACCAACAAATTCAACAACAAACTCAACATTGAAAATCACCAAAAAATTCAACAACAACCTCAACATTGAAAAACTCCAACAATTTCAACAACAACCTCAACAATGAAAAACACCAAAAAATTCAACAACAAACTCAACATTGAAAATCACCAACAAATTCAACAACAACATCAACTTTGAAAAACACCAACAAATTCAAAAACCTCAACATTTAAAAACACCAACAAATTCAACAGCAACCTCAACTTTGAAAATCACCAACAAATTCAACATAAACCTCAACAATGAAGAGCACCTAAAAATTCATCAACAACCTCAACATTCAAAAATACAAACAAATTCAACAACAACCTCAACAATGAAAATCACCAACAAATTCAACAAAAACCTCAACAATGAATAACACCGAAAGATTCATCAACAACCTCAACATTCAAAAAAACCAACAAACTCAACAGAAAACTCAACAATGAGAAACACCTAAAAATTCAACAACAACCTCAACATTGAAAATCACCAACAAATTCCACAACAACATCAACAATGAAAAACACCAAATAATGCATCAACACCCTCAACATTCAAAAACAACAAAAAATTCAACAAAAACCTCAACAAAGAAAAACACCGAAAAATTCAGCAAGAGCCTCAACTTTGAACAGCACCAACAACTTCAACAACCTCAACATTGAAAAACACCAACAAATTCAACTGCAACCTCAACTTCGAAACATAGAAAAATGATCAAAAAAAACCATTGATAACACCAATGAATTCAACAACGTCAACATTCAAAATCACCAACAAATTCAACAACAACCTCAGCAATGAAAAACATCAAAAAATGCAACAAAAACCTCAACATTGAAAATCACAAACAAATTCAACAGCAACCTCAACTTTGAAAAACACCAACAAATTCAACAACCTCAACATTGCAAAACACCAACAATTTCAACTGCAACCTTAACTTTGAAAAACACAAAAAGGATTAAAAAAAACCATTGATAACACCAATAATTTCAACAACATCAACTTTGAAAAACACCAACAAATTCAACCACAACCTCAACATTGAAAATCACCAACAAAGTCAACAACAACCTCAACAATGAAAAACACCAATAAATTCAACAAAAACCTCAACAATGAAAAACACCAACAAATTCAACAACAAACTCAGCTTTGAAAAACAACAACAAATTCAACAACCTCAACATTGAAAAACACCAACAAATTCAACAACAACCTCAACTTTCAAAAATACAAAAAGGTTCAACAAAATAAAAATTGATAACAACAACAAATTCAACAACAACCTCAATACTGAAAATCACCAACACATTTAACAACAACCTCAACAATGAAAAACATCAAACAATTCAACAACAACCTCAACATTCAATAACATCAACAAATTCAACAAAAACCTCAACAATTAAAAACACCAACAAATTCAACAACAACGTCAACTTTGAAAAATACCAACAAATTCAACAACCTCAACAATGAAAAACACCAACAAATTCAACAACAAACTCAACATTGAAAATCACCAAAAAATTCAACAACAAACTCAACATTGAAAATCACCAACAAATTCAACAACAACATCAACTTTGAAAAACACCAACAAATTCAAAAACCTCAACATGGAAAAACACCAACAAATTCAACATAAACCTCAACAATGAAGATCGCATAAAAATTCATCAACAACCTCAACATTCCAAAATACAAACAAATTCAACAACAACCTCAACAATGAAAATCACCAACAAATTCAACAAAAACCTCAACAATGAATAACACCGAAAGATTCATCAACAACCTGAACATTCAAAAAAACCAACAAACTCAACAGAAACCTCAACAATGAAAAACACCTAAAAATTCAACAACAACCTCAACATTGAAAATCACCAACAAATTCCACAACAACCTCAACAATGAATAACAACAAATAATTCAACAACAACCTCAACAATGAAAAACACCAAAAAATTCAACAACAAACTCAACATTGAAAATTACGAACAAATTCAACAACATCCTCAACAATGAAAAACATCAATAAATTCAACAACAACCTCAACATTCAAAAACAACAACAAATTCAACATAAAACTCAACAACGAAAAACACCAAAAAATTCAACAACAACCACAACTTTGAAAAAAACCAAGAATCTCAACAACCTCAACATTGAGAAACACGAACAAATTCAACTGCAACCTCAACTTTGAAAAATACAATAAGATTAAAAAAAAAACATTGAATACACCAATAAATTCAACAAAAACCTCAATATTGAAAATCACCAAAAAATTCAAGAACAACCTCAAAATTGAAGAACACCAAAATATTCAACAAAAACTTCAACTTTTAAAAACACCAACAAATTCAAATACCTCAACATGGAAAAATACCAACAAATTCAACTACAACCTCAATATTGTAAATCACCAACAAATTCAACAACATACTCAACAATGAAAAACACCAACAAATTCAACAAAAACAACAACAAAGAAAAACACCAAAAAATTCATCAACAACCTCAACATTCAAAAACACGAACAAATTCAACAAAAACCTCAGCAATGAAAAACACCAACAAATTCAACGACAACCTCAACAATGAAAAACACCAAAAAATTCAAAAACAACCTCAACTTTGAAAAACACCAACAAATTCAGCAACCTCAACATTGCAAAACACCAACAATTTCAACTGCAACCTCAACTTTGAAAAACACAAAAAGGATTAAAAAAAACCATTGATAACACCAATAATTTCAACAACATCAACTTTGAAAAACACCAACAAATTCAACCACAACCTCAACATTGAAAATCACCAACAAAGTCAACAACAACCTCAACAATGAAAAACACCAATAAATTCAACAAAAACCTCAACAATGAAAAACACCAACAAATTCAACAACAAACTCAGCTTTGAAAAACACCAACAAATTCAACAACCTCAACATTGAAAAACACCAACAAATTCAACAACAACCTCAACTTTCAAAAATACAAAAAGGTTCAACAAAATCAAAATTGATAACAACAACAAATTCAACAACAACCTCAATACTGAAAATCACCAACAAATTTAACAGCAACCTCAACAATGAAAAACATCAAACAATTCAACAACAACCTCAACATTCATAAACACCAACAAATTCAACAAAAACCTCAACAATTAAAAACACCAAAAAATTCAACAACAACGTCAACTTTGAAAAATACCGACAAATTCAATAACCTCAACAATGAAAAACACCAACAAATTCAACAACAAACTCAACATTGAAAATCACCAAAAAATTCAACAACAACCTCAACATTGAAAAACTCCAACAATTTCAACAACAACCTCAACAATGAAAAAAACCAAAAAATTCAACAACAAAGTCAACATTGAAAATCACCAACAAATTCAACAACAACATCAACATTGAAAAACACCAACAAATTCAAAAACCTCAACATGGAAAAACACCAACAAATTCAACAGCAACCTCAACTTTGAAAATCACCAACAAATTCAACATAAACCTCAACAATGAAGAGCGCATAAAAATTCATCAACAACCTCAACATTCCAAAATACAAACAAATTCAACAACAACCTCAACAATGAAAATCACCAACAAAATCAACAAAAACCTCAACAATGAATAACACCGAAAGATTCATCAACAACCTCAACATTCAAAAAAACCAACAAACTCAACAGAAACCTCAACAATGAAAAACACCTAAAAATTCAACAACAACCTCAACATTGAAAATCACCAACAAATTCCACAACAACCTCAACAATGAAAAACACCAAATAATGCAACAACCTCAACATTCAAAAACAACAAAAAATTCAACAAAAACCTCAACAATGAAAAACACCGAAAAATTCAGCAAGAGCCTCAACTTTGAACAGCACCAACAACTTCAACAACCTCAACATTGAAAAACACCAACAATTTCAACTGCAACCTCAACTTTGAAACATAGAAAAATGATCAATAAAAAACATTGATAACACCAATGAAATCAACAACCTCAACATTCAAAATCACCAACAAATTCAACAACAACCTCAGCAATGAAAAACATCAAAAAATGCAACAAAAACCTCAACATTGAAAATCACCAACAAATTCAACAGCAACCTCAACTTTGAAAAACACCAACAAATTCAAAAACCTCAACATGGAAAAACAACAACAAATTGAACCAGAACCTCAATATTGAAAATCACCAACAAATTCAACAACAACCTCAACGATGAAAAACATCAAACAATTTCAACAAAAACCTCAACAGTGAAAAACACCAAAAAATTCATCAACAACCTCAACATTCAAAAACGCCAACAAATTCAACAAAAACCTCAGCAATGAAAAACACCAACATTTTCAACAAAAACCTCAACAATGAAAAACATCAAAAAATTCATCAACAACCTCAACATTCAAAAACACGAACAAATTCAACAAAAACCTCAGCAATGAAAAACACCAACAAATTCAACGACAACCTCAACAATGAAAAACACCAAAAAATTCAACAACAACCTCAACTTTGAAAAACACCAACAAATTCAACAACCTCAACATTGCAAAACACCAACAATTTCAACTGCAACCTCAACTTTGAAAAACACAAAAAGGATTAAAAAAAACCATTGATAACACCAATAATTTCAACAACATCAACTTTGAAAAACACCAACAAATTCAACCACAACCTCAACATTGAAAATCACCAACAAAGTCAAGAACAACCTCAACAATGAAAAACACCAATAAATTCAACAAAAACCTCAACAATGAAAAACACCAACAAATTCAACAACAAACTCAGCTTTGAAAAACACCAACAAATTCAACAACCTCAACATTGAAAAACACCAACAAATTCAACAACAACCTCAACTTTCAAAAATACAAAAAGGTTCAACAAAATCAAAATTGATAACAACAACAAATTCAACAACAACCTCAATACTGAAAATCACCAACAAATTTAACAGCAACCTCAACAATGAAAAACATCAAACAATTCAACAACAACCTCAACATTCATAAACACCAACAAATTCAACAAAAACCTCAACAATTAAAAACACCAAAAAATTCAACAACAACGTCAACTTTGAAATATACCAACAAATTCAATAACCTCAACAATGAAAAACACCAACAAATTCAACAACAAACTCAACATTGAAAATCACCAAAAAATTCAACAACAACCTCAACATTGAAAAACTCCAACAATTTCAACAACAACCTCAACAATGAAAAACACCAAAAAATTCAACAACAAAGTCAACATTGAAAATCACCAACAAATTCAACAACAACATCAACATTGAAAAACACCAACAAATTCAAAAACCTCAACATAGAAAAACACCAACAAATTCAACAGCAACCTCAACTTTGAAAATCACCAACAAATTCAACATAAACCTCAACAATGAAGAGCGCATAAAAATTCATCACCAACCTCAACATTCCAAAATACAAACAAATTCAACAACAACCTCAACAATGAAAATCACCAACAAAATCAACAAAAACCTCAACAATGAATAACACCGAAAGATTCATCAACAACCTCAACATTCAAAAAAACCAACAAACTCAACAGAAACCTCAACAATGAAAAACACCTAAAAATTCAACAACAACCTCAACATTGAAAATCACCAACAAATTCCACAACAACCTCAACAATGAAAAACACCAAATAATGCAACAACCTCAACATTCAAAAACAACAAAAAATTCAACATAAACCTCAACAATGAAAAACACCGAAAAATTCAGCAAGAGCCTCAACTTTGAACAGCACCAACAACTTCAACAACCTCAACATTGAAAAACACCAACAATTTCAACTGCAACCTCAACTTTGAAACATAGAAAAATGATCAATAAAAAACATTGATAACACCAATGAAATCAACAACCTCAACATTCAAAATCACCAACAAATTCAACAACAACCTCAGCAATGAAAAACATCAAAAAATGCAACAAAAACCTCAACATTGAAAATCACCAACAAATTCAACAGCAACCTCAACTTTGAAAAACACCAACAAATTCAAAAACCTCAACATGGAAAAACAACAACAAATTGAACCAGAACCTCAATATTGAAAATCACCAACAAATTCAACAACAACCTCAACGATGAAAAACATCAAACAATTTCAACAAAAACCTCAACAGTGAAAAACACCAAAAAATTCATCAACAACCTCAACATTCAAAAACGCCAACAAATTCAACAAAAACCTCAGCAATGAAAAACACCAACATTTTCAACAAAAACCTCAACAATGAAAAACACCAAAAAATTCAACAACAACCTCAACTTTGAAAAACACCAACAAATTCAACAACCTCAACATTGCAAAACACCAACAATTTCAACTGCAACCTCAACTTTGAAAAAAACAAAAAGGATTTAAAAGAACCATTGATAACACCAATAATTTCAACAACATCAACTTTGAAAAACACCAACAAATTCAACCACAACCTCAACATTGAAAATCACCAACAAAGTCAACAACAACCTCAACAATGAAAAACACCAATAAATTCAACAAAAACCTCAACAATGAAAAACACCAACAAATTCAACAACAAACTCAGCTTTGAAAAACACCAACAAATTCAACAACCTCAACATTGAAAAACACCAACAAATTCAACAACAACCTCAACTTTCAAAAATACAAAAAGGTTCAACAAAATAAAAATTGATAACAACAACAAATTCAACAACAACCTCAATATTGAAAATCACCAACAAATTTAACAACAGCCTCAACAATGAAAAACATCAAACAATTCAACAACAACCTCAACATTCAAAAACACCAACAAATTCAACAACAACCTCAATACTGCAAATCACCAACAAATTTAACAACAACCTCAACATTAAAAAACACCAACAAATTCAACAAAAACCTCAACAATTAAAAACACCAAAAAATTCAACAACAACGTCAACTTTGAAAAATACCAACAAATTCAACAACCTCAACAATGAAAAACACCAACAAATTCAACAACAAACTCAACATTGAAAATCACCAAAAAATTCAACAACAACCTCAACATTGAAAAACTCCAACAATTTCAACAAAAACCTCAACAATTAAAAACTCCAAAAAATTCAACAACAACCTCAACTTTGAAAACACAAACAAATTCAACAACCTCAACATTGCAAAACACCAACAAATTCAACTGCAAGCTCAACTTTGAAAAAAACAAAAATGTTCAAAAAAAACCATTGATAACACCAATGAATTCAACAACCTCAACATTGAAAATCACCAACAAATTCAACAACAACCTCAGCAATGAAAAGCATCAAAAAACTCAACAACAAACTCAACATTGAAAATCACCAACAAATTCAACAACAACTTCAAATTTGAAAAACACCAACAACTTCAACAACCTCAACGTTGAAAAACACCAACAAATTAAACAGCAAGCTCAACTTTGAAAACAACAAAAATGATCAAAAAAAACCATTGATAACACCAATGAATTCAACAACCTCAACATTGAAAATCACCAACAAATTCAACAACAACCTCAGCAATGAAAAGCATCAAAAAACTCAACAACAAACTCAACATTGAAAATCAACAACAAATTCAACAACAACCTCAACTTTCAAAAACACTAACAAATTCAAAAAGCTCAACATGGAAAAACACCAACAAATTCAACCAGATCGTCAATATTGAAAATCACCAACAAATTCAACAACAACCTCAACAATGAAAAACACCAAAAATTTCATCAACAACCTCAACATTCAAAAACAGCAACAAATTCAACAAAAACCTCAACAATTAAAAACACCAAAAAATTCAACAACAACGTTAACTTTGAAAAATACCAACAAATTCAACAACCTCAACAATGAAAAACACCAACAAATTCAACAACAAACTCAACATTGAAAATCACCAAAAAATTCAACAACAACCTCAACATTGAAAAACTCCAACAATTTCAACAACAACCTCAACAATGAAAAACACCAAAAAATTCAACAACAAACTCAGCATTGAAAAACTCCAACAATTTCAACAACAACCTCAACAATGAAAAACACCAAAAAATCCAACAACAAACTCAACATTGAAAATCATCAACAAATTCAACAACAACCTCAACAATGAAAATCACCAACAAATTCAACAAAAACCGCAACAATGAGGAGCACCTAAAAATTCATCAACAACCTCAACATTCAAAAAAACCAACAAACTCAACAGAAACCTCAACAATGAAAACCACCTAAAAATTCAACAACAACCTCAACATTGAAAATCACCAACAAATTCAACAACAACCTCAGCAATGAAAAGCATCAAAAAACTCAACAACAAACTCAACATTGAAAATCACCAACAAATTCAACAACAACTTCAAATTTGAAAAACACCAACAACTTCAACAACCTCAACGTTGAAAAACACCAACAAATTAAACAGCAAGCTCAACTTTGAAAACAACAAAAATGATCAAAAAAAACCATTGATAACACCAATGAATTCAACAACCTCAACATTGAAAATCACCAACAAATTCAACAACAACCTCAGCAATGAAAAGCATCAAAAAACTCAACAACAAACTCAACATTGAAAATCAACAACAAATTCAACAAGAACCTCAACTTTCAGAAACACTAACAAATTCAAAAAGCTCAACATGGAAAAACACCAACAAATTCAACCAGATCCTCAATATTGAAAATCACCAACAAATTCAACAACAACCTCAACAATGAAAAACACCAAAAATTTCATCAACAACCTCAACATTCAAAAACAGCAACAAATTCAACAAAAACCTCAACAATTAAAAACACCAAAAAATTCAACAACAACGTTAACTTTGAAAAATACCAACAAATTCAACAACCTCAACAATGAAAAACACCAACAAATTCAACAACAAACTCAACATTGAAAATCACCAAAAAATTCAACAACAACCTCAACATTGAAAAACTCCAACAATTTCAACAACAACCTCAACAATGAAAAACACCAAAAAATTCAACAACAAACTCAGCATTGAAAAACTCCAACAATTTCAACAACAACCTCAACAATGAAAAACACCAAAAAATCCAACAACAAACTCAACATTGAAAATCATCAACAAATTCAACAACAACCTCAACAATGAAAATCACCAACAAATTCAACAAAAACCGCAACAATGAGGAGCACCTAAAAATTCAACAACAACCTCAACATTGAAAATCACCAACAAATTCCACAACAACCTCAACAATGAAAAATACCAAATAATGCATCAACAACCTCAACATTCAAAAACAACAAAAAATTCAACAAAAACCTCAACAATGAATAACACCGAAAAATTCAGCAACAACCTCAACTTTGAACAACACCAACAACTTCAACAACCTCAACATTGAAAAACACCAACAATTTCAACTGCAACCTCAACTTTGAAACATAGAAAAATGATCAAAAAAGCCATTGATAACACCTATGAATTCAACAACCTCAACATTCAAAATCACCAACAAATTCAACAACAACCTCAGTATTGAAAAACATCTAAAAATGCAACAACAACCTCAACATTGAAAATCACCAACAAATTCAACAACAACCTCAACTTTGAAAAACACCAACAAATTCAAAAACCTCAACATGGAAAAACAACAACAAATTGAACCAGAACTTCAATATTGAAAATCACCAACAAATTCAACAACAACCTCAACAATGAAAAACACAAAAAAATTCATCAACAACCTCAACATTCAAAAACACCAAAAAATTCAACAACAACCTCAACTTTGAAAAAGACCAACAAATTCAACAACCTCAACGTTGAAAAACACCAACAAATTAAACAGCAAGCTCAACTTTGAAAACAACAAAAATGATCAAAAAAAACCATTGATAACACCAATGAATTCAACAACCTCAACATTGAAAATCACCAACAAATTCAACAACAACCTCAGCAATGAAAAGCATCAAAAAACTCAACAACAAACTCAACATTGAAAATCAACAACAAATTCAACAAGAACCTCAACTTTCAAAAACACTAACAAATTCAAAAAGCTCAACATGGAAAAACACCAACAAATTCAACCAGATCCTCAATATTGAAAATCACCAACAAATTCAACAACAACCTCAACAATGAAAAACACCAAAAATTTCATCAACAACCTCAACATTCAAAAACAGCAACAAATTCAACAAAAACCTCAACAATTAAAAACACCAAAAAATTCAACAACAACGTTAACTTTGAAAAATACCAACAAATTCAACAACCTCAACAATGAAAAACACCAACAAATTCAACAACAAACTCAACATTGAAAATCACCAAAAAATTCAACAACAACCTCAACATTGAAAAACTCCAACAATTTCAACAACAACCTCAACAATGAAAAACACCAAAAAATTCAACAACAAACTCAGCATTGAAAAACTCCAACAATTTCAACAACAACCTCAACAATGAAAAATACCAAAAAATCCAACAACAAACTCAACATTGAAAATCATCAACAAATTCAACAACAACCTCAACAATGAAAATCACCAACAAATTCAACAAAAACCGCAACAATGAGGAGCACCTAAAAATTCAACAACAACCTCAACATTGAAAATCACCAACAAATTCCACAACAACCTCAACAATGAAAAATACCAAATAATGCATCAACAACCTCAACATTCAAAAACAACAAAAAATTCAACAAAAACCTCAACAATGAATAACACCGAAAAATTCAGCAACAACCTCAACTTTGAACAACACCAACAACTTCAACAACCTCAACATTGAAAAACACCAACAATTTCAACTGCAACCTCAACTTTGAAACATAGAAAAATGATCAAAAAAGCCATTGATAACACCTATGAATTCAACAACCTCAACATTCAAAATCACCAACAAATTCAACAACAACCTCAGTATTGAAAAACATCTAAAAATGCAACAACAACCTCAACATTGAAAATCACCAACAAATTCAACAACAACCTCAACTTTGAAAAACACCAACAAATTCAAAAACCTCAACATGGAAAAACAACAACAAATTGAACCAGAACTTCAATATTGAAAATCACCAACAAATTCAACAACAACCTCAACAATGAAAAACACAAAAAAATTCATCAACAACCTCAACATTCAAAAACACCAAAAAATTCAACAACAACCTCAACTTTGAAAAAGACCAACAAATTCAACAACCTCAACATTGAAAAAAACCAACAATTTCAACTGCAACCTCAACTTTGAAAAATACAAAAAAGATTTTAAATACCACTGATAACACCAATAAATTCAATAACCTCAGCATTGAAAATCACCAACAAATTCAACACCAACCTCAGCAATGAAAAACATCAAAAAATTCAACAACAACCTCAACTTTGAAAAACACCAAAAAAATTCAACAACCTCAACATTGAGAAACAGGAACAAATTCAACTGCAACCTCAACTTTGAAAAAAACAATAAGATTCAATAAAAAACATTGAATACACCAAAAAATACATCGGCAACCTCAACTTTGAAAATCACCAACAAATTCAACATAAACCTCAACAATGAAGAGCACCTAAAAATTCATCAACAACCTCAACATTCAAAAATACCATCAAATTCAACAACAACCTCAACAATGAAAATCACCAACAAATTCAACAAAAACCTCAACAATGAATAACACCGAAAGATTCATCAACAACCTCAACATTCAAAAAAACCAACAAACTCAACAGAAACCTCAACAATGAAAAACACCTAAAAATTCAACAACAACCTCAACATTGAAAATCACCAACAAATTCCACAACAACCTCAACAATGAAAAACACCAAATAATGCATCAACAACCTCAACATTCAAAAACAACAAAAAATTCAACAAAAACCTCAACAATGAATAACACCGAAAAATTCAGCAACAACCTCAACTTTGAACAACACCAACAACTTCAACAACCTCAACATTGAAAAACACCAACAATTTCAACTGCAACCTCAACTTTGAAACATAGAAAAATGATCAAAAAAAACCATTGATAACACCTATGAATTCAACAACCTCAACATTGAAAATCACCAACAAATTCAACAACAACCTCAGTATTGAAAAACATTTAAAAATGCAACAACAACCTCAACATTGAAAATCACCAACAAATTCAACAACAACCTCAACTTTGAAGAACACCAACAAATTCAAAAACCTCAACATGGAAAAACAACAACAAATTGAACCAGAACTTCAATATTGAAAATCATCTACCAATTCAACAACAACCTCAACAATGAAAAACACCAAAAAATTCATCAACAACCTCAACATTCAAAAACGCCAACAAATTCAACAAAAACCTCAGCAATGAAAAACACCAACAAATTCAACAAAAACCTCAACAATGAAAAACACCAAAAAATTCAACAACAACCTCAACTTTGAAAAACACCAACAAATTCAACAACCTCAACATTGCAAAACACCAACAATTTCAACTGCAACCTCAACTTTGAAAAACACAAAAAGGATTAAAAAAACCATTGATAAAACCAATAATTTCAACAACATCAACTTTGAAAAACACCAACAAATTCAACCACAACCTCAACATTGAAAATCACCAACATAGTCAACAACAACCTCAACAATGAAAAACACCAATAAATTCAACAAAAACCTCAACAATGAAAAACACCAACA
The DNA here is from genome assembly GCF_964194155.1 of Cetorhinus maximus. NCBI lineage: Eukaryota > Metazoa > Chordata > Chondrichthyes > Lamniformes > Cetorhinidae > Cetorhinus > Cetorhinus maximus. The sequence continues at coordinate 319,279 of NW_027596110.1, read as the reverse complement.
AATTCAACAACAAACTCAGCTTTGAAAAACACCAACAAATTCAACAACCTCAACATTGAAATACACCAACAAATTCAACAACAACCTCAACTTTCAAAAATACAAAAAGGTTCAACAAAATCAAAATTGATAACAACAACAAATTCAACAACAACCTCAATACTGAAAATCACCAACAAATTTAACAACAACCTCAACAATGAAAAACATCAAACAATTCAACAACAACCTCAACATTAAAAAACACCAACAAATTCAACAAAAACCTCAACAATTAAAAACACCAAAAAATTCAACAACAACGTCAACTTTGAAAAATACCAACAAATTCAACAACCTCAACAATGAAAAACACCAACAAATTCAACAACAAACTCAACATTGATAATCACCAAAAAATTCAACAACAACCTCAACATTGAAAAACCCCTACAATTTCAACAACAACCTCAACAATGAAAAACACCAAAAAATTCAACAACAAACTCAATATTGAAAATCACCAACAAATTCAACAACAACATCAACATTGAAAAGCACCAACAAATTCAAAAACCTCAACATGGAAACACACCAACAAATTCAACAGCAACATCAACTTTGAAAAAAACAATAAGATTCAATAAAAAAAATTGAATACACCAAAAAATTCAACAGCAACCTCAACTTTGAAAATCACCAACATATTCAACATAAACCTCAACAATGAAGAGCACATAAAAATTCATCAACAACCTCAACATTCCAAAATACAAACAAATTCAACAACAACCTCAACAATGAAAATCACCAACAAATTCAACAAAAACCTCAACAATGAATAACACCGAAAGATTCATCAACAACCTCAACATTCAAAAAAACCAACAAACTCAACAGAAACCTCAACAATGAAAAACCCCTAAATATTCAACAACAACCTCAACATTGAAAATCACCAACAAATTCCACAACAACATCAACAATGAAAAACACCAAATAATGCATCAACACCCTCAACATTCAAAAACAACAAAAAATTCAACAAAAACCTCAACAATGAAAAACACCGAAAAATTCAACAACAACCTCAACTTTGAACAGCACCAACAACTTCAACAACCTCAACATTGAAAAACACCAACAATTTCAACTGCAACCTCAACTTCGAAACATAGAAAAATGATCAAAAAAAACCATTGATTACACCAATGAATTCAACAACCTCAACATTCAAAATCACCAACAAATTCAACAACAACCTCAGCAATGAAAAACATCAAAAAATGCAACAAAAACCTCAACATTGAAAATCACCAACAAATTCAACAGCAACCTCAACTTTGAAAAACACCAACAAATTCAAAAACCTCAACATGGAAAAACAACAACAAATTGAACCAGAACCTCAATATTGAAAATCACCAACAATTCAACAACAACCTCAACGATGAAAAACACAAACAATTTCAACAAAAACCTCAACAGTAAACAAAAAATTCATCAACAACCTCAACATTCAAAAACGCCAACAAATTCAACAAAAACCTCAGCAATGAAAAACACCAACAAATTCAACGACAACCTCAACAATGAAAAACACCAAAAAATTCAACAACAACCTCAACTTTGAAAAACACCAACAAATTCAAAAACCTCAACATGGAAAAACACCAACAAATTCAACAGCAACATCAACTTTGAAAAAAACAATAAGATTCAATAAAAAAAATTGAATACACCAAAAAATTCAACAGCAACCTCAACTTTGAAAATCACCAACATATTCAACATAAACCTCAACAGTGAAGAGCACATAAAAATTCATCAACAACCTCAACATTCCAAAATACAAACAAATTCAACAACAACCTCAACAATGAAAATCACCAACTAATTCAACAAAAACCTCAACAATGAATAACACCGAAAGATTCATCAACAACCTCAACATTCAAAAAAACCAACAAACTCAACAGAAACCTCAACAATGAAAAACACCTAAAAATTCAACAACAACCTCAACATTGAAAATCACCAACAAATTCCACAACAACATCAACAATGAAAAACACCAAATAATGCATCAACACCCTCAACATTCAAAAACAACAAAAAATTCAACAAAAACCTCAACAATGAAAAACACCGAAAAATTCAACAACAACCTCAACTTTGAACAGCACCAACAACTTCAACAACCTCAACATTGAAAAACACCAACAATTTCAACTGCAACCTCAACTTCGAAACATAGAAAAATGATCAAAAAAAAACCATTGATAACACCAATGAATTCAACAACCTCAACATTCAAAATCACCAACAAATTCAACAACAACCTCAGCAATGAAAAACATCAAAAAATGCAACAAAAACTTCAACATTGAAAATCACCAACAAATTCAACAGCAACCTCAACTTTGAAAAACACCAACAAATTCAAAAACCTCAACATGGAAAAACAACAACAAATTGAACCAGAACCTCAATATTGAAAATCACCAACAATTCAACAACAACCTCAACGATGAAAAACACAAACAATTTCAACAAAAACCTCAACAGTGAAAAACACCAAAAAATTCATCAACAACCTCAACATTCAACAACGCCAACAAATTCAACAAAAACCTCAGCAATGAAAAACACCAAAAAATTCAACAAAAACCTCAACAATGAAAAACACCAATAAATTCAACAACAACCTCAACTTTGAAAAACACCAACAAATTCAACAACCTCAACATTGCAAAACACCAACAATTTCAACTGCAACCTTAACTTTGAAAAACACAAAAAGGATTTAAAAAAACCATTGATAACACCAATAATTTCAACAACATCAACTTTGAAAAACACCAACAAATTCAACCACAACCTCAACATTGAAAATCACCAACAAAGTCAACAACAACCTCAACAATGAAAAACACCAATAAATTCAACAAAAACCTCAACAATGAAAAACACCAACAAATTCAAAAACAAACTCAACTTTGAAAAACACCAACAAATTCAACAACCTCAACATTGAAAAACACCAACAAATTCAACAACAACCTCAACTTTCAAAAATACAAAAGGGTTCAACAAAATAAAAATTGATAACAACAACAAATTCAACAACAACCTCAATACTGAAAATCACCAACAAATTTAACAACAACCTCAACAATGAAAAACATCAAACAATTCAACAACAACCTCAACATTAAAAAACACCAACAAATTCAACAAAAACCTCAACAATTAAAAACACCAACAAATTCAACAACAGCGTCAACTTTGAAAAATACCAACAAATTCAACAACCTCAACAATGAAAAACACCAACAAATTCAACAACACACTCAACATTGAAAATCACCAAAAAATTCAACAACAACCTCAACATTGAAAAACTCCAACAATTTCAACAACAACCTCAACAATGAAAAACACCAAAAAATTCAACAACAAACTCAACATTGAAAATCACCAACAAATTCAACAACAACATCAACTTTGAAAAACACCAACAAATTCAAAAACCTCAACATGGAAAAACACCAACAAATTCAACAGCAACCTCAACTTTGAAAATCACCAACAAATTCAACAAAAACCTCAACAATGAAAAACACCAAAAAATTCAACAACAACCTCAACTTTGAAAAACACCAACAAATTCAACAACCCCAACATTGCAAATCACCAGCAATTTCAACTGCAACCTCAACTTTGAAAAATACGACAAAGATTTTAAAAAACCATTGATAACACCAATAATTTCAACAACATCAACTTTGAGAAACACCAGCAAATTCAACCACAACCTCAACATTGAATATCACCACCAAAATCAACAAAAACCTCAACAATGAAAAACACCAACAAATTCAACAACAAACTCAGCTTTGAAAAACACCAACAAATTCAACAACCTCAACATTGAAAAACACCAACAAATTCAACAACAACCTCAACTTTCAAAAATACAAAAAGGTTCAACAAAATATAAATTGATAACAACAACAAATTCAACAACAACCTCAATATTGAAAAGCACCAACAAATTTAACAACAACCACAACAATGAAAAACATCAAACAATTCAACAACAACCTCAACATTCAAAAAAACCAACAAATTCAACAACAACCTCAACAATGAGAAACACCAAAAAAGTTCTTCAACAACTTCAACATTCAAAAACAGCAACAAATTCAACAAAATCCTCAACAATTAAAAACACCAAAAAATTCAACAACAACGTCAACTTTGAAAAATACCAACAAATTCAGCAACCTCAACAATGAAAAACACCAACAAATTCAACAACAAACTCAACATTTAAAATCAACTAAAAATTCAACAACAGCCTCAACATTGAAAAACTCCAACAATTTCAACAACAACCTCAACAATGAAAAACACCAAAAAAATTCAACAACAAACTCAACATTGAAAATCACCAACAAATTCAACAACAACATCAACTTTGAAAAACACCAACAAATTCAAAAACCTCAACATGGAAAAACAACAACAAATTGAACCAGAGCCTCAATATTGAAAATCACCAACAAATTCCACAACAACCTCAACAATGAAAAACACAAACAATTTCAACAAAAACCTCAACAGTGAAAAACACCAAAAAATTCATCAACAACCTCAACATTCAAAAAGGCCAACAAATTCAACAAAAACCTCAACAATGAAAAACACCAAAAAATTCAACGACAACCTCAACTTTGAAAAACACCAACAAATTCAACAACCTCAACATTGCAAATCACCAACAATTTCAACTGCAACCTCAACTTTGAAAAATACGAAAAAGATTTTAAAAAACCATTGATAACACCAATAATTTCAACAACATCAACTTTCAAAAACACCAGCAAATTCAACCACAACCTCAACATTGAAAATCACCAACAAATTCAAAAACAACCTCAACAATGAAAAACACCAACAAATTGAACAAAAACCTCAACAAGGATAAACACCGAAAGATTCATCAACAACCTCAACATTCAAAAACACCAACAACCTCAACAGAAACCTCAACAATGAAAAACTCCTAAAAATTCAACAACAACCTCAACATTGAAAATCACCAACAAATTCCACAAAAACCTCAACAATGAAAAACACCAAATAATGCATCAACAACCTCAACATTCAAAAACAACAAAAAATTCAACAAAAACCTCAACAATGAAAAACACCGATAAATTCAACAACAACCTCAACTTTGAACAACACCAACAACTTCAACAACCTCAACTTTGAAAAACACCAACAATTTCAACTGCAACCTCAACTTTGAAACATAGGAAAATGATCAAAAAAAACCATTGATAACACCTATGAATTCAACAAACTCAACATTCAAAATCACCAACAAATTCAACAACAACCTCAGTATTGAAAAACATCTAAAAATGCAACAACAACCTCAACATTGAAAATCACCAACAAATTCAACAGCAACCTCAACTTTGAAAAACACCAACAAATTCAAAAACCTCAACATGGAAAAACAACAACAAATTGAACCAGAACTTCAATATTGAAAATCACCAACAAATTCAACAACAACCTCAACAATGAAAAACACAAAAAAATTCATCAACAACCTCAACATTCAAAAACACCAAAAAATTCAACAACAACCTCAACTTTGAAAAAGACCAACAAATTCAACAACCTCAACATTGAAAAAAACCAACAATTTCAACTTCAACCTCAACTTTGAAAAATACAAAAAAGATTTTAAATACCACTGATAACACCAATAAATTCAATAACCTCAGCATTGAAAATCACCAACAAATTCAACACCAACCTCAGCAATGAAAAACATCAAAAAATTAAACAACAACCTCAACTTTGAAAAACACCAAAAAAATTCAACAACCTCAACATTGAGAAACAGCAACAAATTCAACTGCAACCTCAACTTTAAAAAAACAATAAGATTCAGTAAAAAACATTGAATACACCAAAAAATACATCGGCAACCTCAGCTTTGAAAATCACCAACAAATTCAACATAAACCTCAACAATGAAGAGCACCTAAAAATTCATCAACAACCTCAACATTCAAAAATACCATCAAATTCAACAACAACCTCAACAATGAAAATCACCAACAAATTCAACAAAAACCTCAACAATGAATAACACCGAAAGATTGATCAACAACCTCAACATTCAAAAAAACCAACAAACTCAACAGAAACCTCAACAATGAAAAACACCTAAAAATTCAACAACAACCTCAACATTGAAAATCACCAACAAATTCCACAACAACCTCAACAATGAAAATCACCAAATAATGCATCAACAACCTCAACATTCAAAAACAACAAAAAATTCAACAAAAACCTCAACAATGAAAAACACCGAAAAATTCAGCAAGAACCTCAACTTTGAACAGCACCAACAACTTCAACAACCTCAACATTGAAAAACACCAACAATTTCAACTGCAACCTCAACTTTGAAACATAGAAAAATGATCAAAAAAAACGATTGATAACACCAATGAAATCAACAACCTCAACATTCAAAATCACCAACAAATTCAACAACAACCTCAGCAATGAAAAACATCAAAAAATGCAACAAAAACCTCAACATTAAAAATCACCAACAAATTCAACACAACATCAACTTTGAAAAACACCAACAAATTCAAAAACCTCAACATGGAAAAACAACAACAAATTGAACCAGAACCTCAATATTGAAAATCACCAACAAATTCAACAACCTCAACGATGAAAAACATCAAACAAATTCAATAAAAACCTCAACAGTGAAAAACACCAAAAAATTCATCAACAACCTCAACATTCAAAAACGCCAACAAATTCAACAAAAACCTCAGCAATGAAAAACACCAACAAATTCAACAAAAACCTCAACAATGAAAAACACCAAAAAATTCAACAACAACCTCAACTTTGAAAAACACCAACAAATTCAACAACCTCAACATTGCAAAACACCAACAATGTCAACTGCAACCTCAACTTTGAAAAACACAAAAAGGATTAAAAAAACCATTGATAACACCAATAATTTCAACAACATCAACTTTGAAAAACACCAACAAATTCAACCACAACCTCAACATTGAAAATCACCAACATAGTCAACAACAACCTCAACAATGAAAAACACCAATAAATTCAACAAAAACCTCAACAATGAAAAACACCAACAAATTCAACAACAAACTCAGCTTTGAAAAACATCAACAAATTCAACAACCTCAACATTGAAAAACACCAACAAATTCAACAACAACCTCAACTTTCAAAAATACAAAAAGGTTCAACAAAATAAAAATTGATAACAACAACAAATTCAACAACAACCTCAATACTGAAAATCACCAACAAATTTAACAACAACCTCAACAATGAAAAACATCAAACAATTCAACAACAACCTCAACATTAAAAAACACCAACAAATTCAACAAAAACCTCAACAATTAAAAACACCAAAAAATTCAACAACAACGTCAACTTTGAAAAATACCAACAAATTCAACAACCTCAACAATGAAAAACACCAACAAATTCAACAACAAACTCAACATTGATAATCACCAAAAAATTCAACAACAAACTCAACATTGAAAAACTCCTACAATTTCAACAACAACCTCAACAATGAAAAACACCAAAAAATTCAACAACAACCTCAACATTGAAAATCACCAACAAATTCAACAACAACATCAACTTTGAAAAACACCAACAAATTCAAAAACCTCAACATGGAAAAACACCAACAAATTCAACAGCAACATCAACTTTGAAAAAAACAATAAGATTCAATAAAAAACATTGAATACACCAAAAAATTCAACAGCAACCTCAACTTTGAAAATCACCAACAAATTCAACATAAAACTCAACAATGAAGAGCACATAAAAATTCATCAACAACCTCAACATTCCAAAATACAAACAAATTCAACAACAACCTCAACAATGAAAATCACCAACGAATTCAACAAAAACCTCAACAATGAATAACACCGAAAGATTCATCAACAACCTCAACATTCAAAAAAACCAACAAACTCAACAGAAACCTCAACAATGAAAAACACCTAAAAATTCAACAACAACCTCAACTTTGAAAATCACCAACAAATTCCACAACAACATCAACAATGAAAAATACCAAATAATGCATCAACACCCTCAACATTCAAAAACAACAAAAAATTCAACAAAAACCTCAACAATGAAAAACACCGAAAAATTCAGCAAGAACCTCAACTTTGAACAGCACCAACAACTTCAACAACCTCAACATTGAAAAACACCAACAATATCAACTGCAACCTCAACTTCGAAACATAGAAAAATGATCAAAAAAATCCATTGATAACACCAATGAATTCAACAACCTCAACATTCAAAATCACCAACAAATTCAACAACAACCTCAGCAATGAAAAACATCAAAAAATGCAACAAAAACCTCAACATTGAAAATCACCAACAAATTCAACAGCAACCTCAACTTTGAAAAACACCAACACATTCAAAAACCTCAACATGGAAAAACAACAACAAATTGAACCAGAACCTCAATATTGAAAATCACCAACAATTCAATAACAACCTCAACGATGAAAAACACAAACAATTTCAACAAAAACCTCAACAGTGAAAAACACCAAAAAATTCATCAACAACCTCAACATTCAAAAACGCCAACAAATTCAACAAAAACCTCAGCAATGAAATACACCAACAAATTCAACAAAAACCTCAACTTTGAAAATCTCCAACAAATTCAACATAAACCTCAACAATGAAGAGCACATAAAAATTCATCAACAACCTCAACATTCAAAAATAAAAACAAATTCAACAACAACCTCAACAATGAAAATCACCAACAAATTCAACAAAAACCTCAACAATGAATAACACCGAAAGATTCAACAACCTGAACATTCAAAAAAACCAACAAACTCAACAGAAACCTCAACAATGAAAAACACCTAAAAATTCAACAACAACCTCAACATTGAAAATCACCAACAAATTCCACAACAACATCAACAATGAAAAACACCAAATAATGCATCAACACCCTCAACATTCAAAAACTACAAAAAATTCAACAAAAACCTCAACAATGAAAAACACCGAAAAATTCAGCAAGAACCTCAACTTTGAACAGCACCAACAACTTCAACAACCTCAACATTGAAAAACACCAACAATTTCAACTGCAACCTCAACTTCGAAACATAGAAAAATGATCAAAAAAAACCATTGATAACACCAATGAATTAAACAACCTCAACATTCAATATCACCAACAAATTCAACAACAACCTCAGCAATGAAAAACACCAACAAATTCATCAACAAACTCAACATTGAAAATCACCAACAAATTCAACAACAACATCAACTTTGAAAAACACCAACAGATTCAAAAACCTCAACATGCAAAAACACGAACAAATTCAACAGCAACCTCAACTTTGAAAATGACCAACAAATTCAACATAAACCTCAACAATGAAGAGCGCATAAAAATTCATCAACAACCTCAACATTCCAAAATACAAACAAATTCAACAACAACCTCAACAATGAAAATCACCAACAAATTCAACAAAAACCTCAACAATGAATAACACCGAAAGATTCATCAACAACCTCAACATTCAAAAAAACCAACAGACTCAACAGAAACCTCAACAATGAAAAACACCTAAAAATTCAACAACAACCTCAACATTGAAAATCACCAACAAATTCCACAACAACACCAACAATGAAAAACACCAAATAATGCATCAACACCCTCAACATTCAAAAACAACAAAAAATTCAACAAAAACCTCAAAAATGAATAACACCGAAAAATTCAGCAAGAACCTCAACTTTCAACAGCACCAACAACTTCAACAACCTCAACATTGAAAAACACCAACAATTTCAACTGCAACCTCAACTTCGAAACATAGAAAAATGATCAAAAAAAAACCATTGATAACACCAATGAATTCAACAACCTCAACATTCAAAATCACCAACAAATTCAACAACAACATCAGCAATGAAAAACATCAAAAAATGCAACAAAAACCTCAACATTGAAAATCACCAACAAATTCAACAGCAACCTCAACTTTGAAAAACACAAAAAGGATTTAAAAAAACCATTGATAACACCAATAATTTCAACAACATCAACTTTGAAAAACACCAACAAATTCAACCACAACCTCAACATTGAAAATCACCAACAAAGTCAACAACAACCTCAACAATGAAAAACACCAATAAATTCAACAAAAACCTCAACAATGAAAAACACCAACAAATTCAAAAACAAACTCAACTTTGAAAAACACCAACAAATTCAACAACCTCAACATTGAAAAACACCAACAAATACAACAACAACCTCAACTTTCAAAAATACAAAAGGGTTCAACAAAATAAAAATTGATAACAACAACAAATTCAACAACAACCTCAATACTGAAAATAACCAACAAATTTAACAACAACCTCAACAAAGAAAAACATCAAACAATTCAACAACAACCTCAACATTAAAAAACACCAACAAATTCAACAAAACCCTCACCAATTAAAAACACCAACAAATTCAACAACAACGTCAACTTTGAAAAATACCAACAAATTCAACAACCTCAACAATGAAAAACACCAACAAATTCAACAACAAACTCAACATTGAAAATCACCAAAAAAATCAACAACAACCTCAACATTGAAAAATTCCAACAATTTCAACAACAACCTCAACAATGAAAAACACCAAAAAATTCAACAACAAACTCAACATTGAAAATCACCAACAAATTCAACAACAACATCAACTTTGAAAAACACCAACAATTTCAAAAAACTCAACATGGAAAAACACCAACAAATTCAACAGCAACCTCAACTTTGAAAATCACAAACAAATTCAACATAAACCTCAACAATGAAGAGCACCTAAAAATTCATCAACAACCTCAACATTCAAAAATACAAACAAATTCAACAACAACCTCAACAATGAAAATCACCAACAAATTCAACAAAAACCTCAACAATGAATAACACCGAAAGATTCAACAACCTGAACATTCAAAAAAACCAACAAACTCAACAGAAACCTCAACAATGAAAAACACCTAAAAATTCAACAACAACCTCAACATTGAAAATCACCAACAAATTCCACAACAACATCAACAATGAAAAACACCAAATAATGCATCAACACCCTCAACATTCAAAAACAACAAAAAATTCAACAAAAACCTCAACAATGAAAAACACCGAAAAATTCAGCAAGAACCTCAACTTTGAACAGCACCAACAACTTCAACAACCTCAACATTGAAAAACACCAACAATTTCAACTGCAACCTCAACTTCGAAACATAGAAAAATGATCAAAAAAAACCATTGATAACACCAATGAATTCAACAACCTCAACATTCAATATCACCAACAAATTCAACAACAACCTCAGCAATGAAAAACATCAAAAAATGCAACAAAAACCTCAACATTGAAAATCACCAACAAATTCAACAACAACCTCAACTTTGAAAAACACCAACAAATTCAAAAACCTCAACATGGATAAACAACAACAAATTGAACCAGAACCTCAATATTGAAAATCACCAACAATTCAACAACAACCTCAACGATGAAAAACACAAACAATTTCAACAAAAACCTCAACAGTGAAAAACACCAAAGAATTCATTAATAACCTCAACATTCAAAAACGCCAACAAATTCAACAAAAACCTCAGCAATGAAAACACCAACAAATTCAACAACCTCAACATTGCAAAACACCAACAATTTCAACTGCAACCTCAACTTTGAAAAACACAAAAAGGATTAAAAAAAACCATTGATAACACCAATAATTTCAACAACATCAACTTTGAAAAACACCAACAAATTCAACCACAACCTCAACATTGAAAATTACCAACAAAGTCAACAACAACCTCAACAATGAAAAACACCAATAAATTCAACAAAAACCTCAACAATGAAAAACACCAACAAATTCAACAACAAACTCAGCTTTGAAAAACACCAACAAATTCAACAACCTCAACATTGAAAAACACCAACAAATTCAACAACAACCTCAACTTTCAAAAATACAAAAAGGTTCAACAAAATCAAAATTGATAACAACAACAAATTCAACAACAACCTCAATACTGAAAATCACCAACAAATTTAACAACAACCTCAACAATGAAAAACATCAGCAATTCAACAACAACCTCAACATTCAAAAACACCAACAAATTCAACAAAAACCTCAACAATTAAAAACGCCAAAAAATTCAACAACAACGTCAACTTTGAAAAATACCAACAAATTCAACAACCTCAACAATGAAGAACACCAACAAATTCAACAACAAACTCAACATTGAAAATCACCAACTATTTCAACAACAACATCAACTTTGAAAAACACCAACAAATTCAAAAACCTCAACATGGAAAAACACCAACAAATTCAACAGCAACATCAACTTTGAAAAAAACAATAAGATTCAATAAAAAACAGTGAATACACCAAAAATTCAACAGCAACCTCAACTTTGAAAATCACCAACAAATTCAACATAAACCTCAACAATGAAGAGCGCATAAAAATTCATCAACAACCTCAACATTCCAAAATACAAACAAATTCAACAACAACCTCAACAATGAAAATCAGCAACAAATTCAACAAAAACCTCAACAATGAATAACACCGAAAGATTCATCAACAACCTCAACATTCAAAAAAACCAACAAACTCAACAGAAACCTCAACAATGAAAAACACCTAAAAATTCAACAACAACCTCAACATTGAAAATCACCAACAAATTCCACAACAACAGCAACAATGAAAAACACCAAATAATGCATCAACACCCTCAACATTCAAAAACAACAAAAAATTCAACAAAAACCTCAACAATGAAAAACACCGAAAAATTCAGCAAGAACCTCAACTTTGAACAGCACCAACAATTTCAACAACCTCAACATTGAAAAACACCAACAATTTCAACTGCAACCTCAACTTCGAAACATAGAAAAATGATCAAAAAAATCCATTGATAACACCAATGAATTCAACAACCTCAACATTCAAAATCACCAACAAATTCAACAACAACCTCAGCAATGAAAAACATCAAAAAATGCAACAAAAACCTCAACATTGAAAATCACCAACAAATTCAACAGCAACCTCAACTTTGAAAAACACCAACAAATTCAAAAACCTCAACATGGATAAACAACAACAAATTGAACCAGAACCTCAATATTGAAAATCACCAACAATTCAACAACAACCTCAACGATGAAAAACACAAACAATTTCAACAAAAACCTCAACAGTGAAAAACACCAAAAAATTCATCAACAACCTCAACATTCAAAAACGCCAACAAATTCAACAAAAACCTCAGCAATGAAAAACACCAACAAATTCAACAAAAACCTCAACAATGAAAAACACCAAAAAATTCAACAACAACCTCAACTTTGAAAAACACCAACAAATTCAACAACCTCAACATTGCAAAACACCAGCAATTTCAACTGCAACCTCAACTTTGAAAAACACAAAAAGGATTTAAAAAAACCATTGATAACACCAATAATTTCAACAACATCAACTTTGAAAAACACCAACAAATTCAACCACAACCTCAACATTGAAAATCACCAACAAAGTCAACAACAACCTCAACAATGAAAAACACCAATAATTTCAACAAAAACCTCAACAATGAAAAACACCAACAAATGCAAAAACAAACTCAACTTTGAAAAACACCAACAAATTCAACAACCTCAACATTGAAAAACACCAACAAATTCAACAACAACCTCAACTTTCAAAAATACAAAAAAGTTCAACAAAATAAAAATTGATAACAACAACAAATTCAACAACAACCTCAATACTGATAATCACCAACAAATTTAACAACAACCTCAACAATGAAAAACATCAAACAATTCAACAACAACCTCAACATTAAAAAACACCAACAAATTCAACAAAAACCTCAACAATTAAAAACACCAACAAATTCAACAACAACGTCAACTTTGAAAAATACCAACAAATTCAACAACCTCAACAATGAAAAACACCAACAAATTCAACAACAAACTCAACATTGAAAATCACCAAAAAATTCAACAACAACCTCAACATTGAAAAACTCCAACAATTTCAACAACAACCTCAACAATGAAAAACACCAAAAAATTCAACAACAAACTCAACATTGAAAATCACCAACAAATTCAAAAACCTCAACATGGAAAAACACCAACAAATTCAACAGCAACCTCAACTTTGAAAATCACCAACAAATTCAACATAAACCTCAACAATGAAGAGCACCTAAAAATTCATCAACAACCTCAACATTCAAAAATACAAACAAATACAACAACAACCTCAACAATGAAAATCACCAACAAATTCAACAAAAACCTCAACAATGAATAACACCGAAAGATTCAACAACCTGAACATTCAAAAAAACCAACAAACTCAACAGAAACCTCAACAATGAAAAACACCTAAAAATTCAACAACAACCTCAACATTGAAAATCACCAACAAATTCCACAACAACATCAACAATGAAAAACACCAAATATTGCATCAACACCCTCAACATTCAAATACAACAAAAAATTCAACAAAAACCTCAACAATGAAATACACCGAAAAATTCAGCAAGAACCTCAACTTTGAACAGCACCAACAACTTCAACAACCTCAACATTGAAAAACACCAACAATTTCAACTGCAACCTCAACTTCGAAACATAGAAAAATGATCAAAATAAAACCATTGATAACACCAATGAATTCAACAACCTCAACATTCAAAGTAACCAACAAATTCAACAACAACCTCAGCAATGAAAAACATCAAAAAATACAACAAAAACCTCAACATTGAAAATCACCAACAAATTCAACAGCAACCTCAACTTTGAAAAACACCAACAAATTCAAAAACCTCAACTTTCAAAAGCACCAACAAATTCAAACACAACCTCAACATTGAAAATCACCAACAAATTCAAAAACAACCTCAACAATGAAAAACACCAACAAATTGAACAAAAACCTCAACAAGGATAAACACCGAAAGATTCATCAACAACCTCAACATTCAAAAACACCAACAACCTCAACAGAAACCTCAACAATGAAAAACTCCTAAAAATTCAACAACAACCTCAACATTGAAAATCACCAACAAATTCCACAAAAACCTCAACAATGAAAAACACCAAATAATGCATCAACAACCTCAACATTCAAAAACAACAAAAAATTCAACAAAAACCTCAGCAATGAAAAACACCGAAAAATTCAACAACAACCTCAACTTTGAACAACACCAACAACTTCAACAACCTCAACTTTGAAAAACACCAACAATTTCAACTGCAACCTCAACTTTGAAACATAGGAAAATGATGAAAAAAAACCATTGATAACACCAATGAATTCAAAAACCTCAACATTGAAAATCACCAACAAATTCAACAACAACCTCAGCAATGAAAAACAACAACAAATGCAACAACAACCTCAACATTGAAAATCACCATCAAATTCAACAGCAACCTCAACTTTGAAAAACACCAACAAATTCAAAAACCTCAACATGGAAAAACAACAACAAATTGAAACAGAACCTCAATATTGAAAATCACCAACAAATTCAACAACAACCTCAACAATGAAAAACACAAACAATTTCAACAAAAACCTCAACAATGAAAAACACCAAAAATGTTCATCAACAACCTCAACATTCAAAAACGCCAATAAATTCAACAAAAACCTCAACAATGAAAAACACCAAAAAATTCAACAACAACCTCAACATTGAAAATCACGAACAAATTCAACAAAAACCTCAACATTGCAAAACACCAACAATTTCAACCGCAACCTCATTTTTGAAAAATACAAAAAAGGATTTAAAAAAACCATTGATAACACCAATAATTTCAACAACATCAACTTTGAAAAACACCAACAAATTCAACCACAACCTCAACATTTAATATCACCAACAAATTCAACAACAACCTCAACATTGAAAAACACCAACAAATTGAACAACAACCTCAACAAGGAAAAACACCGAAAGATTCATCAACAACCTGAACATTCAAAAACAGCAACAAATTCAACAGAAACCACAACAATGAAAAACAGCTAAAAATTCAACAACAACCTCAACATTGAAAGTCACCAACAAATTCAACAAAAACCTCAACAATGAAAACTACCAAATAATGCATCAACAACCTCAACATTCAGAAACACCAAAAAATTCAACAAAAACCTCAACAATGAAAAGCACCGAAAAATTCAACAACAACCTCAACATTGAAAAACACCAACAAATTCAACAGCAACCTCAACTTTGAAAAACACCAACAAATTCAAAAACCTCAACATGGAAAAACACAACAAATTGAACCAGAACCTCAATATTGAAAATCACCAACAATTCAACAACAACCTCAATGATGAAAAACACAAACAATTTCAACAAAAACCTCAACAGTGAAATACACCAAAAAATTCATCAACAACCTCAACATTCAAAAACGCCAACAAATTCAACAAAAACCTCAGCAATGAAAAACACCAACAAATTCAACAAAAACCTCAACAATGAAAAACACCAAAAAATTCAACAACAACCTCAACTTTGAAAAACACCAACAAATTCAACAACCTCAACATTGCAAAACACCAACAATTTCAACTGCAACCTCAACTTCGAAATATAGAAAAATGATCAAAAAAAAACCATTGATAACACCAATGAATTCAACAACCTCAACATTCAAAATCACCAACAAATTCAACAACAACCTCAGCAATGAAAAACATCAAAAAATGCAACAAAAACCTCAACATTGAAAATCACCAACAAATTCAACAGCAACCTCAACTTTGAAAAACACCAACAAATTCAAAAACCTCGACATGGAAAAACAACAACAAATTGAACCAGAACCTCAATATTGAAAATCACCAACAATTCAACAACAACCTCAACGATGAAAAACACAAACAATTTCAACAAAAACCTCAACAGTGAAAAACACCAAAAAATTCATCAACAACCTCAACATTCAAAAACGCCAACAAATTCAACAAAAACCTCAGCAATGAAAAACACCAACAAATTCAACAAAAACCTCAACAATGAAAAACACCAAAAAATTCAACAACAACCTCAACTTTGAAAAACACCAACAAATTCAACAACCTCAACATTGCAAAACACCAACAATTTCAACTGCAACCTCAACTTTGAAAAACACAAAAAGGATTTAAAAAAACCATTGATAACACCAATAATTTCAACAACATCAACTTTGAAAAACACCAACAAATTCAACCACAACCTCAACATTGAAAATCACCAACAAAGTCAACAACAACCTCAACAATGAAAAACACCAATAAATTCAACAAAAACCTCAACAATGAAAAACACCAACAAATTCAAAAACAAACTCAACTTTGAAAAACACCAACAAATTCAACAACCTCAACATTGAAAAACACCAACAAATTCAACAACAACCTCAACTTTCAAAAATACAAAAGGGTTCAACAAAATAAAAATTGATAACAACAACAAATTCAACAACAACCTCAATACTGAAAATCACCAACAAATTTAACAACAACCTCAACAATGAAAATCACCAAAAAATTCAACAACAACCTCAACATTGAAAAACTCCAACAATTTCAACAACAACCTCAACAATGAAAAACTCCAAAAAATTCAACAACAAACTCAACATTGAAAATCACCAACAAACTCAACAAAAATCTCAACAATGAATAACACCGAAAGATCCATCAACAACCTCAACATTCAAAAAATCCAACAACCTCAACAGAAACCTCAACAATGAAAAACTCCTAAAAATTCAACAACAACCTCAACATTGAAAATCACCAACAAATTCCACAACAACCTCAACAATGAAAAACACCAAATAATGCATCAACAGCCTCAACATTCAAAAACAACAAAAAATTCAACAAAAACCTCAACAATGAAAAACACCGAAAAATTCAGCAACAACCTCAACTTTGAACAACACCAACAACTTCAACAACCTCAACATTGAAAAACACCAACAATTTCAACTGCAACCTCAACTTTGAAACATAGAAAAATGATCAAAAAAAACCATTGATAACACCAATGAATTCAACAACCTCAACATTCAAAATCACCAACAAATTCAACAACAACCTCAGTATTGAAAAACATCAAAAAATGCAACAACAACCTCAACTTTGAAAAACACCAAAAATTCAAAAACCTCAACATGGAAAAACAACAACAAATTGAACCAGAGCCTCAATATTGAAAATCACCAACAAATTCAACAACAACCTCAACAATGAAAAACACAAACAATTTCAACAAAAACCTCAACAATGAAAAACACCAAATAATTCATCAACAACCTCAACATTCAAAAACGCCAACAAATTCAACAAAAACCTCAACAATGAAAAACACCAAAAAATTCAACAACAACCTCAACATTGAAAATCACCAACAAATTCAACATAAACCTCAACAATGAAAAACACCAAAAAATTCAACAACAATCTCAACTTTGAAAAACACCAACAAATTCAACAACCTCAACATTGCAAATCACCAGCAATTTCAACTGCAACCTCAACTTTGAAAAATACGACAAAGATTTTAAAAAACCATTGATAACACCAATAATTTCAACAACATCAACTTTGAAAAACACCATCAAATTCAACCACAACCTCAACATTGAAAATCACCAACAAAATCAACAAAAACCTCAACAATGAAAAACACCAACAAATTCAACAACAAACTCAGCTTTGAAAAACACCAACAAATTCAACAACCTCAACATTGAAAAACACCAACAAATTCAACAACAACCTCAACTTTCAAAAATACAAAAAGGTTCAACAAAATAAAAATTGATAACAACAACAAATTCAACAACAACCTCAATATTGAAAAGCACCAACAAATTTAACAACAACCACAACAATGAAAAACATCAAACAATTCAACAACAACCTCAACATTCAAAAAAACCAACAAATTCAACAACAACCTCAACAATGAAAAACACCAAAAAATTCTTCAACAACTTCAACATTCAAAAACAGCAACAAATTCAACAAAATCCTCAACAATTAAAAACACCAAAAAATTCAACAACAACGTCAACTTTGAACAATACCAACAAATTCAACAACCTCAACAATGAAAAACACCAACAAATTCAACAACAAACTCAACATTTAAAATCAACTAAAAATTCAACAACAGCCTCAACATTGAAAAACTCCAACAATTTCAACAACAACCTCAACAATGAAAAACACCAAAAAATTCAACAACAAACTCAACATTGAAAATCACCAACAAATTCAACAACAACATCAACTTTGAAAAACACCAACAAATTCAAAAACCTCAACATGGAAAAACAACAACAAATTGAACCAGAGCCTCAATATTGAAAATCACCAACAAATTCAACAACAACCTCAACAATGAAAAACACAAACAATTTCAACAAAAACCTCAACAGTGAAAAACACCAAAAAATTCATCAACAACCTCAACATTCAAAATCGCCAACAAATTCAACAAAAACCTCAACAATGAAAAACACCAAAAAATTCAACGACAACCTCAACATTGAAAATCACCAACAAATTCAACAAAAACCTCAACAATGAAAAACACCAAAAAATTCAACAACAACCTCAACTTTGAAAAACACCAACAAATTCAACAACCTCAACATTGCAAATCACCAACAATTTCAACTGCAACCTCAACTTTGAAAAATACGAAAAAGATTTTAAAAAACCATTGATAACACCAATAATTTCAACAACATCAACTTTGAAAAACACCAGCAAATTCAACCACAACCTCAACATTGAAAATCACCAACAAAGTCAACAACAACCTCAACAATGAGAAACACCAACAAATTCAACAAAAACCTCAACAATGAAAAACACCAACAAATTCAACAAGAAACTCAGCTTTGAAAAACACCAACAAATTCAACAATCTCAACATTGAAAAACACCAACAAATTCAACAACAACCTCAACTTTCAAAAATACAAAAAGGTTCAACAAAATAAAAATTCATAACAACAACAAATTCAACAACAACCTCAATATTGAAAATCAACAACAAATTTAACAACAACCACAACAATGAAAAACATCAAACAATTCAACAACAACCTCAACATTCAAAAACACCAACAAATTCAACAACAACCTCAACAATGAAAAACACTTAAAAATTCTTCAACAACTTCAACATTCAAAAACAGCAACAAATTCAACAAAATCCTCAACAATTAAAAACACCAACAAATTCAACAACAACGTCAACTTTGAAAAATACCAACAAATTCAACAACCTCAACAATGAAAAACACCAACAAATTCAACAACAAACTCAACATTGAAAATCAACAAAAAATTCAACAACAGCCTCAACATTGAAAAACTCCAACAATTTCAACACAAACCTCAACAATGAAAAACACCAAAAAATTCAACAACAAACTCAACATTGAAAATCACCAACAAATTCAACAACAACATCAACTTTGAAAAACACCAACAAATTCAAAAACCTCAACTTTCAAAAGCACCAACAAATTCAACCACAACCTCAACATTGAAAATCACCAACAAATTCAAAAACAACCTCAACAATGACAAACACCAACAAATTGAACAAAAACCTCAACAAGGATAAACACCGAAAGATTCATCAACAACCTCAACATTCAAAAACACCAACAACCTCAACAGAAACCTCAACAATGAAAAACTCCTAAAAATTCAACAACAACCTGAACATTGAAAATCACCAACAAATTCCACAAAAACCTCAACAATGAAAAACACCAAATAATGCATCAACAACCTCAACATTCAAAAACAAAAAAAAAATTCAACAAAAACCTCAACAATGAAAAACACCGAAAAATTCAACAACAACCTCAACTTTGAACAACACCAACAACTTCAACAACCTCAACTTTGAAAAACACCAACAATTTCAACTGCAACCTCAACTTTGAAACATAGGAAAATGATGAAAAAAAAACCATTGATATCACCAATGAGTTCAAAAACCTCAACATTGAAAATCACCAACAAATTCAACAACAACCTCAGCAATGAAAAACAACAAAAAATGCAACAACAACCTCAACATTGAAAATCACCAACAAATTCAACAGCAACCTCAACTTTGAAAAACACCAACAAATTCAAAAACCTCAACATGGAAAACAACAACAAATTGAAACAGAACCTCAATATTGAAAATCACCAACAAATTCAACAACAACCTCAACAATGAAAAACACAAACAATTTCAACAAAAACCTCAACAATGAAAAACACCAAAAAAGTTCATCAACAACCTCAACATTCAAAAACGCCAATAAATTCAACAAAAACCTCAACAATGAAAAACACCAAAAAATTCAACAACAACCTCAACATTGAAAATCACGAACAAATTCAACAAAAACCTCAACATTGCAAAACACCAACAATTTCAACCGCAACCTCAATTTTGAAAAATACAAAAAAGGATTTAAAAAAACCATTGATAACACCAATAATTTCAACAACATCAACTTTGAAAAACACCAACAAATTCAACCACAACCTCAACATTTAATATCACCAACAAATTCAACAACAACCTCAACAATGAAATACACCAACAAATTGAACAAAAACCTCAACAAGGAAAAACACCGAAAGATTCATCAACAACCTGAACATTCAAGAACACCAACAAATTCAACAGAAACCACAACAATGAAAAACACCTAAAAGTTCAACAACAACCTCAACATTGAAAGTCACCAACAAATTCAACAAAAACCTCAACAATGAAAACTACCAAATAATGCATCAACAACCTCAACATTCAGAAACACCAAAAAATTCAACAAAAACCTCAACAATGAAAAACACCAACAAATTCAACAACAAACTCAGCTTTGAAAAACGCCAACAAATTCAACAACCTCAAAATAGACAATCACCAACAAATTCAACAACCTCAGCATTGAATAACACCAACAAATTCAACAACAACCTCAACAATGAAAAACACCAACAAATTCAACAACAACCTCAACGATGAAAAACATCAAACAATTTCAACAAAAACCTCAACAGTGAAAAACACCAAAAAATTCATCAACAACCTCAACATTCAAAAACGCCAACAAATTCAACAACCTCAACATTGAAAAACACCAGCAAATTCAACAACAACCTCAACTTTCAAAAATACAAAAAGGTTCAACAAAATCAAAATTGATAACAACAACAAATTCAACAACAACCTCAATACTGAAAATCACCAACAAATTTAACAACAACCTCAACAATGAAAAACATCAGCAATTCAACAACAACCTCAACATTCAAAAACACCAACAAATTCAACAAAAACCTCAACAATTAAAAACGCCAAAAAATTCAACAACAACGTCAACTTTGAAAAATATCAACAAATTCAACAACCTCAACAATGAAGAACACCAACAAATTCAACAACAAACTCAACATTGAAAATCACCAACTATTTCAACAACAACATCAACTTTGAAAAACACCAACAAATTCAAAAACCTCAACATGGAAAAACACCAACAAATTCAACAGCAACATCAACTTTGAAAAAAACAATAAGATTCAATAAAAAACAGTGAATACACCAAAAATTCAACAGCAACCTCAACTTTGAAAATCACCAACAAATTCAACATAAACCTCAACAATGAAGAGCGCATAAAAATTCATCAACAACCTCAACATTCCAAAATACAAACAAATTCAACAACAACCTCAACAATGAAAATCAGCAACAAATTCAACAAAAACCTCAACAATGAATAACACCGAAAGATTCATCAACAACCTCAACATTCAAAAAAACCAACAAACTCAACAGAAACCTCAACAATGAAAAACACCTAAAAATTCAACAACAACCTCAACATTGAAAATCACCAACAAATTCCACAACAACAGCAACAATGAAAAACACCAAATAATGCTTCAACACCCTCAACATTCAAAAACAACAAAAAATTCAACAAAAACCTCAACAATGAAAAACACCGAAAAATTCAGCAAGAACCTCAACTTTGAACAGCACCAACAACTTCAACAACCTCAACATTGAAAAACACCAACAATTTCAACTGCAACCTCAACTTCGAAACATAGAAAAATGATCCAAAAAAAATCATTGATAACACCAATGAATTCAACAACCTCAACATTCAAAATCACCAACAAATTCAACAACAACCTCAGCAATGAAAAACATCAAAAAATGCAACAAAAACCTCAACATTGAAAATCACCAACAAATTCAACAGCAACCTCAACTTTGAAAAACACCAACAAATTCAAAAACCTCAACATGGAAAAACAACAACAAATTGAACCAGAACCTCAATATTGAAAATCACCAACAATTCAACAACAACCTCAACGATGAAAAACACAAACAATTTCAACAAAACCTCAACAGTGAAAAACACCAAAAAATTCATCAAAAACCTCAACATTCAAAAACGCCAACAAATTCAACAAAAACCTCAGCAATGAAAACACCAACAAATTCAACAACCTCAACATTGCAAAACACCAACAATTTCAACTGCAACCTCAACTTTGAAAAACACAAAAAGGATTAAAAAAAACCATTGATAACACCAATAATTTCAACAACATCAACTTTGAAAAACACCAACAAATTCAACCACAACCTCAACATTGAAAATTACCAACAAAGTCAACAACAACCTCAACAACGAAAAACACCAATAAATTCAACAAAAACCTCAACAATGAAAAACACCAACAAATTCAACAACAAACTCAGCTTTGAAAAACAGCAACAAATTCAACAACCACAACATTGAAAAACACCAACAAATTCAACAACAACCTCAACTTTCAAAAATACAAAAAGGTTCAACAAAATCAAAATTGATAACAACAACAAATTCAACAACAACCTCAATACTGAAAATCACCAACAAATTTAACAACAACCTCAACAATGAAAAACATCAGCAATTCAACAACAACCTCAACATTCAAAAACACCAACAAATTCAACAAAAACCTCAACAATTAATAACACCAAAAAATTCAACAACAACGTCAACTTTGAAAAATACCAACAAATTCAACAACCTCAACAATGAAAAACACCAACAATTTCAACAACAACCTCAACAATGAAAAACTCCAAAAAATTCAACAACAAACTCAACATTTAAAATCACCAACAAATTCAACAAAAACCTCAACAATGAATAACACCGAAAGATTCATCAACAACCTCAACATTCAAAAAATCCAACAACCTCAACAGAAACCTCAACAATGAAAAACTCCTAAAAATTCAACAACAACCTCAACATTGAAAATCACCAACAAATTCCACAACAACCTCAACAATGAAAAACACCAAATAATGCATCAACAACCTCAACATTCAAAAACAACAAAAAATTCAACAAAAACCTCAACAATGAAAAACACCAAAAAATTCAGCAACAACCTCAACTTTGAACAACACCAACAACTTCAACAACCTCAACATTGAAAAACACCAACAATTTCAACTGCAACCTCAACTTTGAAACATAGAAAAATGATCAAAAAAAACCATTGATAACACCAATGAATTCAACAACCTCAACATTCAAAATCACCAACAAATTCAACAACAACCTCAGTATTGAAAAACATCAAAAAATGCAACAACAACCTCAACTTTGAAAAACACCAAAAATTCAAAACCCTCAACATGGAAAAACAACAACAAATTGAACCAGAGCCTCAATATTGAAAATCACCAACAAATTCAACAACAACCTCAACAATGAAAAACACAAACAATTTCAACAAAAACCTCAACAATGAAAAACACCAAAAAATTCATCAACAACCTCAACATTCAAAAACGCCAACAAATTCAACAAAAACCTCAACAATGATAAACACCAAAAAATTCAACGACAACCTCAACATTGAAAATCACCAACAAATTCAACAAAAACATCAACAATGAAAAACACCAAAAAATTCAACAACAACCTCAACTTTGAAAAACACCAACAGATTCAACAACCTCAACATTGCAAATCACCAACAATTTCAACTGCAACCTCAACTTTGAAAAATACGAAAAAGATTTTAAAAAACCATTGATAACACCAATAATTTCAACAACATCAACTTTGAAAAACACCAGCAAATTCAACCACAACCTCAACATTGAAAATCACCAACAAAGTCAACAACAACCTCAACAATGAGAAACACCAACAAATTCAACAAAAACCTCAACAGTGAAAAACACCAACAAATTCAACAACAAACTCAGCTTTGAAAAACACCAACAAATTCAACAATCTCAACATTGAAAAACACCAACAAATTCAACAACAACCTCAACTTTCAAAAATACAAAAAGGTTCAACAAAATAAAAATTCATAACAACAACAAATTCAACAAAATCCTCAACAATTAAAAACACCAACAAATTCAACAACAACGTCAACTTTGAAAAATACCAACAAATTCAACAACCTCAACAATGAAAAACACCAACAAATTCAACAACAAACTCAACATTGAAAATCAACAAAAAATTCAACAACAGTCTCAACATTGAAAAACTCCAACAATTTCAACACAAACCTCAACAATGAAAAACACCAAAAAATTCAACAACAAACTCAACATTGAAAATCACCAACAAATTCAACAACAACATCAACTTTGAAAAACACCAACAAATTCAAAAACCTCAACTTTCAAAAGCACCAACAAATTCAACCACATCCTCAACATTGAAAATCACCAACAAATTCAAAAACAACCTCAACAATGAAAAACACCAACAAATTGAACAAAAACCTCAACAAGGATAAACACCGAAAGATTCATCAACAACCTCAACATTCAAAAACACCAACAACCTCAACAGAAACCTCAACAATGAAAAACTCCTAAAAATTCAACAACAACCTGAACATTGAAAATCACCAACAAATTCCACAAAAACCTCAACAATGAAAAACACCAAATAATGCATCAACAACCTCAACATTCAAAAACAACAAAAAATTCAACAAAAACCTCAGCAATGAAAAACACCGAAAAATTCAACAACAACCTCAACTTTGAACAACACCAACAACTTCAACAACCTCAACTTTGAAAAACACCAACAATTTCAACTGCAACCTCAACTTTGAAACATAGGAAAATGATGAAAAAAAACCATTGATAACACCAATGAATTCAAAAACCTCAACATTGAAAATCACCAACAAATTCAACAACAACCTCAGCAATGAAAAACAACAACAAATGCAACAACAACCTCAACATTGAAAATCACCAACAAATTCAACAGCAACCTCAACTTTGAAAAACACCAACAAATTCAAAAACCTCAACATGGAAAAACAACAACAAATTGAAACAGAACCTCAATATTGAAAATCACCAACAAATTCAACAACAACCTCAACAATGAAAAACACAAACAATTTCAACAAAAACCTCAACAATGAAAAACACCGAAAAATTCAGCAAGAACCTCAACTTTGAACAGCACCAACAACTTCAACAACCTCAACATTGAAAAACACCAACAATTTCAACTGCAACCTCAACTTCGAAACATAGAAAAATGATCCAAAAAAAATCATTGAAAGCACCAATGAATTCAACAACCTCAACATTCAAAATCACCAACAAATTCAACAACAACCTCAGCAATGAAAAACATCAAAAAATGCAACAAAAACCTCAACATTGAAAATCACCAACAAATTCAACAGCAACCTCAACTTTGAAAAACACCAACACATTCAAAAACCTCAACATGGAAAAACAACAACAAATTGAACCAGAACCTCAATATTGAAAATCACCAACAATTCAACAACAACCTCAACGATGAAAAACACATACAATTTCAACAAAAACCTCAACAGTGAAAAACACCAAAAAATTCATCAACAACCTCAACATTCAAAAACGCCAACAAATTCAACAAAAACCTCAGCAATGAAAACACCAACAAATTCAACAACCTCAACATTGCAAAACACCAACAATTTCAACTGCAACCTCAACTTTGAAAAACACAAAAAGGATTAAAAAAAACCATTGATAACACCAATAATTTCAACAACATCAACTTTGAAAAACACCAACAAATTCAACCACAACCTCAACATTTAATATCACCAACAAATTCAACAACAACCTCAACAATGAAAAACACCAACAAATTCAACAACAAACTCAGCTTTGAAAAACGCCAACAAATTCAACAACCTCAAAATAGACAATCACCAACAAATTCAACAACCTCAGCATTGAATAACACCAACAAATTCAACAACAACCTCAACAATGAAAAACACCAACAAATTCAACAACAACCTCAACGATGAAAAACATCAAACAATTTCAACAAAAACCTCAACAGTGAAAAACACCAAAAAATTCATCAACAACCTCAACATTCAAAAACGCCAACAAATTCAACAACCTCAACATTGAAAAACACCAACAAATTCAACAACAACCTCAACTTTCAAAAATACAAAAAGGTTCAACAAAATCAAAATTGATAACAACAACAAATTCAACAACAACCTCAATACTGAAAATCACCAACAAATTTAACAACAACCTCAACAATGAAAAACATCAGCAATTCAACAACAACCTCAACATTCAAAAACACCAACAAATTCAACAAAAACCTCAACAATTAAAAACGCCAAAAAATTCAACAACAACGTCAACTTTGAAAAATACCAACAAATTCAACAACCTCAACAATGAAGAACACCAACAAATTCAACAACAAACTCAACATTGAAAATCACCAACTATTTCAACAACAACATCAACTTTGAAAAACACCAACAAATTCAAAAACCTCAACATGGAAAAACACCAACAAATTCAACAGCAACATCAACTTTGAAAAAAACAATAAGATTCAATAAAAAACAGTGAATACACCAAAAATTCAACAGCAACCTCAACTTTGAAAATCACCAACAAATTCAACATAAACCTCAACAATGAAGAGCGCATAAAAATTCATCAACAACCTCAACATTCCAAAATACAAACAAATTCAACAACAACCTCAACAATGAAAATCAGCAACAAATTCAACAAAAACCTCAACAATGAATAACACCGAAAGATTCATCAACAACCTCAACATTCAAAAAAACCAACAAACTCAACAGAAACCTCAACAATGAAAAACACCTAAAAATTCAACAACAACCTCAACATTGAAAATCACCAACAAATTCCACAACAACAGCAACAATGAAAAACACCAAATAATGCATCAACACCCTCAACATTCAAAAACAACAAAAAATTCAACAAAAACCTCAACAATGAAAAACACCGAAAAATTCAGCAAGAACCTCAACTTTGAACAGCACCAACAACTTCAACAACCTCAACATTGAAAAACACCAACAATTTCAACTGCAACCTCAACTTCGAAACATAGAAAAATGATCCAAAAAAAATCATTGATAACACCAATGAATTCAACAACCTCAACATTCAAAATCACCAACAAATTCAACAACAACCTCAGCAATGAAAAACATCAAAAAATGCAACAAAAACCTCAACATTGAAAATCACCAACAAATTCAACAGCAACCTCAACTTTGAAAAACACCAACAAATTCAAAAACCTCAACATGGAAAAACAACAACAAATTGAACCAGAACCTCAATATTGAAAATCACCAACAATTCAACAACAACCTCAACGATGAAAAACACAAACAATTTCAACAAAACCTCAACAGTGAAAAACACCAAAAAATTCATCAAAAACCTCAACATTCAAAAACGCCAACAAATTCAACAAAAACCTCAGCAATGAAAACACCAACAAATTCAACAACCTCAACATTGCAAAACACCAACAATTTCAACTGCAACCTCAACTTTGAAAAACACAAAAAGGATTAAAAAAAACCATTGATAACACCAATAATTTCAACAACATCAACTTTGAAAAACACCAACAAATTCAACCACAACCTCAACATTGAAAATTACCAACAAAGTCAACAACAACCTCAACAACGAAAAACACCAATAAATTCAACAAAAACCTCAACAATGAAAAACACCAACAAATTCAACAACAAACTCAGCTTTGAAAAACACCAACAAATTCAACAACCACAACATTGAAAAACACCAACAAATTCAACAACAACCTCAACTTTCAAAAATACAAAAAGGTTCAACAAAATCAAAATTGATAACAACAACAAATTCAACAACAACCTCAATACTGAAAATCACCAACAAATTTAACAACAACCTCAACAATGAAAAACATCAGCAATTCAACAACAACCTCAACATTCAAAAACACCAACAAATTCAACAAAAACCTCAACAATTAATAACACCAAAAAATTCAACAACAACGTCAACTTTGAAAAATACCAACAAATTCAACAACCTCAACAATGAAAAACACCAACAATTTCAACAACAACCTCAACAATGAAAAACTCCAAAAAATTCAACAACAAACTCAACATTTAAAATCACCAACAAATTCAACAAAAACCTCAACAATGAATAACACCGAAAGATTCATCAACAACCTCAACATTCAAAAAATCCAACAACCTCAACAGAAACCTCAACAATGAAAAACTCCTAAAAATTCAACAACAACCTCAACATTGAAAATCACCAACAAATTCCACAACAACCTCAACAATGAAAAACACCAAATAATGCATCAACAACCTCAACATTCAAAAACAACAAAAAATTCAACAAAAACCTCAACAATGAAAAACACCAAAAAATTCAGCAACAACCTCAACTTTGAACAACACCAACAACTTCAACAACCTCAACATTGAAAAACACCAACAATTTCAACTGCAACCTCAACTTTGAAACATAGAAAAATGATCAAAAAAAACCATTGATAACACCAATGAATTCAACAACCTCAACATTCAAAATCACCAACAAATTCAACAACAACCTCAGTATTGAAAAACATCAAAAAATGCAACAACAACCTCAACTTTGAAAAACACCAAAAATTCAAAACCCTCAACATGGAAAAACAACAACAAATTGAACCAGAGCCTCAATATTGAAAATCACCAACAAATTCAACAACAACCTCAACAATGAAAAACACAAACAATTTCAACAAAAACCTCAACAATGAAAAACACCAAAAAATTCATCAACAACCTCAACATTCAAAAACGCCAACAAATTCAACAAAAACCTCAACAATGATAAACACCAAAAAATTCAACGACAACCTCAACATTGAAAATCACCAACAAATTCAACAAAAACATCAACAATGAAAAACACCAAAAAATTCAACAACAACCTCAACTTTGAAAAACACCAACAGATTCAACAACCTCAACATTGCAAATCACCAACAATTTCAACTGCAACCTCAACTTTGAAAAATACGAAAAAGATTTTAAAAAACCATTGATAACACCAATAATTTCAACAACATCAACTTTGAAAAACACCAGCAAATTCAACCACAACCTCAACATTGAAAATCACCAACAAAGTCAACAACAACCTCAACAATGAGAAACACCAACAAATTCAACAAAAACCTCAACAGTGAAAAACACCAACAAATTCAACAACAAACTCAGCTTTGAAAAACACCAACAAATTCAACAATCTCAACATTGAAAAACACCAACAAATTCAACAACAACCTCAACTTTCAAAAATACAAAAAGGTTCAACAAAATAAAAATTCATAACAACAACAAATTCAACAAAATCCTCAACAATTAAAAACACCAACAAATTGAACAACAACGTCAACTTTGAAAAATACCAACAAATTCAACAACCTCAACAATGAAAAACACCAACAAATTCAACAACAAACTCAACATTGAAAATCAACAAAAAATTCAACAACAGTCTCAACATTGAAAAACTCCAACAATTTCAACACAAACCTCAACAATGAAAAACACCAAAAAATTCAACAACAAACTCAACATTGAAAATCACCAACAAATTCAACAACAACATCAACTTTGAAAAACACCAACAAATTCAAAAACCTCAACTTTCAAAAGCACCAACAAATTCAACCACATCCTCAACATTGAAAATCACCAACAAATTCAAAAACAACCTCAACAATGAAAAACACCAACAAATTGAACAAAAACCTCAACAAGGATAAACACCGAAAGATTCATCAACAACCTCAACATTCAAAAACACCAACAACCTCAACAGAAACCTCAACAATGAAAAACTCCTAAAAATTCAACAACAACCTGAACATTGAAAATCACCAACAAATTCCACAAAAACCTCAACAATGAAAAACACCAAATAATGCATCAACAACCTCAACATTCAAAAACAACAAAAAATTCAACAAAAACCTCAGCAATGAAAAACACCGAAAAATTCAACAACAACCTCAACTTTGAACAACACCAACAACTTCAACAACCTCAACTTTGAAAAACACCAACAATTTCAACTGCAACCTCAACTTTGAAACATAGGAAAATGATGAAAAAAAACCATTGATAACACCAATGAATTCAAAAACCTCAACATTGAAAATCACCAACAAATTCAACAACAACCTCAGCAATGAAAAACAACAACAAATGCAACAACAACCTCAACATTGAAAATCACCAACAAATTCAACAGCAACCTCAACTTTGAAAAACACCAGCAAATTCAAAAACCTCAACATGGAAAAACACCAACAATTTCAACTGCAACCTCAACTTCGAAACATAGAAAAATGATCCAAAAAAAATCATTGAAAGCACCAATGAATTCAACAACCTCAACATTCAAAATCACCAACAAATTCAACAACAACCTCAGCAATGAAAAACATCAAAAAATGCAACAAAAACCTCAACATTGAAAATCACCAACAAATTCAACAGCAACCTCAACTTTGAAAAACACCAACACATTCAAAAACCTCAACATGGAAAAACAACAACAAATTGAACCAGAACCTCAATATTGAAAATCACCAACAATTCAACAACAACCTCAACGATGAAAAACACATACAATTTCAACAAAAACCTCAACAGTGAAAAACACCAAAAAATTCATCAACAACCTCAACATTCAAAAACGCCAACAAATTCAACAAAAACCTCAGCAATGAAAACACCAACAAATTCAACAACCTCAACATTGCAAAACACCAACAATTTCAACTGCAACCTCAACTTTGAAAAACACAAAAAGGATTAAAAAAAACCATTGATAACACCAATAATTTCAACAACATCAACTTTGAAAAACACCAACAAATTCAACCACAACCTCAACATTTAATATCACCAACAAATTCAACAACAACCTCAACAATGAAAAACACCAACAAATTGAACAAAAACCTCAACAAGGAAAAACACCGAAAGATTCATCAACAACCAGAACATTCAAAAACACCAACAAATTCAACAGAAACCACAACAATGAAAAACACCTAAAAGTTCAACAACAACCTCAACATTGAAAGTCACCAACAAATTCAACAAAAACCTCAACAATGAAAACTACCAAATAATGCATCAACAACCTCAACATTCAGAAACACCAAAAAATTCAACAAAAACCTCAACAATGAAAAACACCAACAAATTCAACAACAAACTCAGCTTTGAAAAACGCCAACAAATTCAACAACCTCAAAATAGACAATCACCAACAAATTCAACAACCTCAGCATTGAATAACACCAACAAATTCAACAACAACCTCAACAATGAAAAACACCAACAAATTCAACAACAACCTCAACGATGAAAAACATCAAACAATTTCAACAAAAACCTCAACAGTGAAAAACACCAAAAAATTCATCAACAACCTCAACATTCAAAAACGCCAACAAATTCAACAAAAACCTCAGCAATGAAAAACACCAACAAATTCAACAAAAACCTCAACAATGAAAAACACCAAAAAATTCAACAACAACCTCAACTTTGAAAAACACCAACAAATTCAACAACCTCAACATTGCAAAACACCAACAATTTCAACTGCAACCTCAACTTTGAAAAACACAAAAAGGATTTAAAAAAACCATTGATAACACCAATAATTTCAACAACATCAACTTTGAAAAACACCAACAAATTCAACCACAACCTCAACATTGAAAATCACCAACAAAGTCAACAACAACCTCAACAATGAAAAACACCAATAAATTCAACAAAAACCTCAACAATGAAAAACACCAACAAATTCAAAAACAAACTCAACTTTGAAAAACACCAACAAATTCAACAACCTCAACATTGAAAAACACCAACAAATTCAACAACAACCTCAACAATGAAAAACACCAAAAAATTCAACAACAAACTCAACATTGAAAATCACCAACAAATTCAACAACAACATCAACTTTGAAAAACACCAACAAATTCAAAAACCTCAACATGGAAAAACACCAACAAATTCAACAGCAACCTCAACTTTGAAAATCACCAACAAATTCAACATAAACCTCAACAATGAAGAGCACCTAAAAATTCATCAACAACCTCAACATTCAAAAATACAAACAAATTCAACAACAACCTCAACAATGAAAATCACCAACAAATTCAACAAAAACCTCAACAATGAATAACACCGAAAGATTCAACAACCTGAACATTCAAAAAAACCAACAAACTCAACAGAAACCTCAACAATGAAAAACAACTAAAAATTCAACAACAACCTCAACATTGAAAATCACCAACAAATTCCACAACAACAGCAACAATGAAAAACACCAAATAATGCATCAACACCCTCAACATTCAAAAACAACAAAAAATTCAACAAAAACCTCAACAATGAAAAACACCGAAAAATTCAGCAAGAACCTCAACTTTGAACAGCACCAACAACTTCAACAACCTCAACATTGAAAAACACCAACAATTTCAACTGCAACCTCAACTTCGAAACATAGAAAAATGATCCAAAAAAAATCATTGATAACACCAATGAATTCAACAACCTCAACATTCAAAATCACCAACAAATTCAACAACAACCTCAGCAATGAAAAACATCAAAAAATGCAACAAAAACCTCAACATTGAAAATCACCAACAAATTCAACAGCAACCTCAACTTTGAAAAACACCAACAAATTCAAAAACCTCAACATGGAAAAACAACAACAAATTGAACCAGAACCTCAATATTGAAAATCACCAACAATTCAACAACAACCTCAACGATGAAAAACACAAACAATTTCAACAAAAACCTCAACAGTGAAAAACACCAAAAAATTCATCAACAACCTCAACATTCAAAAACGCCAACAAATTCAACAAAAACCTCAGCAATGAAAACACCAACAAATTCAACAACCTCAACATTGCAAAACACCAACAATTTCAACTGCAACCTCAACTTTGAAAAACACAAAAAGGATTAAAAAAAACCATTGATAACACCAATAATTTCAACAACATCAACTTTGAAAAACACCAACAAATTCAACCACAACCTCAACATTGAAAATTACCAACAAAGTCAACAACAACCTCAACAATGAAAAACACCAATAAATTCAACAAAGACCTCAACAATGAAAAACACCAACAAATTCAACAACAAACTCAGCTTTGAAAAACACCAACAAATTCAACAACCACAACATTGAAAAACACCAACAAATTCAACAACAACCTCAACTTTCAAAAATACAAAAAGGTTCAACAAAATCAAAATTGATAACAACAACAAATTCAACAACAACCTCAATACTGAAAATCACCAACAAATTTAACAACAACCTCAACAATGAAAAACATCAGCAATTCAACAACAACCTCAACATTCAAAAACACCAACAAATTCAACAAAAACCTCAACAATTAATAACACCAAAAAATTCAACAACAACGTCAACTTTGAAAAATACCAACAAATTCAACAACCTCAACAATGAAAAACACCAACAAATTCAACAACAAACTCAACATTGAAAATCACCAAAAAATTCAACAACAACCTCAACATTGAAAAACTCCAACAATTTCAACAACAACCTCAACAATGAAAAACTCCAAAAAATTCAACAACAAACTCAACATTGAAAATCACCAACAAATTCAACAAAAACCTCAACAATGAATAACACCGAAAGATTCATCAACAACCTCAACATTCAAAAAATCCAACAACCTCAACAGAAACCTCAACAATGAAAAACTCCTAAAAATTCAACAACAACCTCAACATTGAAAATCACCAACAAATTCCACAACAACCTCAACAATGAAAAACACCAAATAATGCATCAACAGCCTCAACATTCAAAAACAACAAAAAATTCAACAAAAACCTCAACAATGAAAAACACCAAAAAATTCAGCAACAACCTCAACTTTGAACAACACCAACAACTTCAACAACCTCAACATTGAAAAACACCAACAATTTCAACTGCAACCTCAACTTTGAAACATAGAAAAATGATCAAAAAAAACCATTGATAACACCAATGAATTCAACAACCTCAACATTCAAAATCACCAACAAATTCAACAACAACCTCAGTATTGAAAAACATCAAAAAATGCAACAACAACCTCAAATTTGAAAAACACCAAAAATTCAAAACCCTCAACATGGAAAAACAGCAACAAATTGAACCAGAGCCTCAATATTGAAAATCACCAACAAATTCAACAACAACCTCAACAATGAAAAACACAAACAATTTCAACAAAAACCTCAACAATGAAAAACACCAAAAAATTCATCAACAACCTCAACATTCAAAAACGCTAACAAATTCAACAAAAACCTCAACAATGATAAACACCAAAAAATTCAACGACAACCTCAACATTGAAAATCACCAACAAATTCAACAAAAACATCAACAATGAAAAACACCAAAAAATTCAACAACAACCTCAACTTTGAAAAACACCAACAAATTCAACAACCTCAACATTGCAAATCACCAACAATTTCAACTGCAACCTCAACTTTGAAAAATACGAAAAAGATTTTAAAAAACCATTGATAACACCAATAATTTCAACAACATCAACTTTGAAAAACACCAGCAAATTCAACCACAACCTCAACATTGAAAATCACCAACAAAGTCAACAACAACCTCAACAATGAGAAACACCAACAAATTCAACAAAAACCTCAACAGTGAAAAACACCAACAAATTCAACAACAAACTCAGCTTTGAAAAACACCAACAAATTCAACAATCTCAACATTGAAAAACACCAACAAATTCAACAACAACCTCAACTTTCAAAAATACAAAAAGGTTCAACAAAATAAAAATTCATAACAACAACAAATTCAACAAAATCCTCAACAATTAAAAACACCAACAAATTGAACAACAACGTCAACTTTGAAAAATACCAACAAATTCAACAACCTCAACAATGAAAAACACCAACAAATTCAACAACAAACTCAACATTGAAAATCAACAAAAAATTCAACAACAGTCTCAACATTGAAAAACTCCAACAATTTCAACACAAACCTCAACAATGAAAAACACCAAAAAATTCAACAACAAACTCAACATTGAAAATCACCAACAAATTCAACAACAACATCAACTTTGAAAAACACCAACAAATTCAAAAACCTCAACTTTCAAAAGCACCAACAAATTCAACCACATCCTCAACATTGAAAATCACCAACAAATTCAAAAACAACCTCAACAATGAAAAACACCAACAAATTGAACAAAAACCTCAACAAGGATAAACACCGAAAGATTCATCAACAACCTCAACATTCAAAAACACCAACAACCTCAACAGAAACCTCAACAATGAAAAACTCCTAAAAATTCAACAACAACCTGAACATTGAAAATCACCAACAAATTCCACAAAAACCTCAACAATGAAAAACACCAAATAATGCATCAACAACCTCAACATTCAAAAACAACAAAAAATTCAACAAAAACCTCAGCAATGAAAAACACCGAAAAATTCAACAACAACCTCAACTTTGAACAACACCAACAACTTCAACAACCTCAACTTTGAAAAACACCAACAATTTCAACTGCAACCTCAACTTTGAAACATAGGAAAATGATGAAAAAAAACCATTGATAACACCAATGAATTCAAAAACCTCAACATTGAAAATCACCAACAAATTCAACAACAACCTCAGCAATGAAAAACAACAACAAATGCAACAACAACCTCAACATTGAAAATCACCAACAAATTCAACAGCAACCTCAACTTTGAAAAACACCAGCAAATTCAAAAACCTCAACATGGAAAAACAACAACAAATTGAAACAGAACCTCAATATTGAAAATCACCAACAAATTCAACAACAACCTCAACAATGAAAAACACAAACAATTTCAACAAAAACCTCAACAATGAAAAACACCGAAAAATTCAGCAAGAACCTCAACTTTGAACAGCACCAACAACTTCAACAACCTCAACATTGAAAAACACCAACAATTTCAACTGCAACCTCAACTTCGAAACATAGAAAAATGATCCAAAAAAAATCATTGATAACACCAATGAATTCAACAACCTCAACATTCAAAAACGCCAACAAATTCAACAAAAACCTCAGCAATGAAAACACCAACA
Organism: Cetorhinus maximus; assembly: GCF_964194155.1. Classification (NCBI taxonomy): domain Eukaryota; kingdom Metazoa; phylum Chordata; class Chondrichthyes; order Lamniformes; family Cetorhinidae; genus Cetorhinus; species Cetorhinus maximus. Next base: position 281,286 of record NW_027596110.1, on the reverse strand, counting down.
AATTCAACAACCTCAGCATTGCAAAACACCAACAATTTCAACTGCAACCTCAACTTTGAAAAACACAAAAAGGATTAAAAAAAACCATTGATAACACCAATAATTTCAACAACATCAACTTTGAAAAACACCAACAAATTCAACCACAACCTCAACATTGAAAATTACCAACAAAGTCAACAACAACCTCAACAATGAAAAACACCAATAAATTCAACAAAAACCTCAACAATGAAAAACACCAACAAATTCAACAACAAACTCAGCTTTGAAAAACACCAACAAATTCAACAACCACAACATTGAAAAACACCAACAAATTCAACAACAACCTCAACTTTCAAAAATACAAAAAGGTTCAACAAAATCAAAATTGATAACAACAACAAATTCAACAACAACCTCAATACTGAAAATCACCAACAAATTTAACAACAACCTCAACAATGAAAAACATCAGCAATTCAACAACAACCCCAACATTCAAAAACACCAACAAATTCAACAAAAACCTCAACAATTAATAACACCAAAAAATTCAACAACAACGTCAACTTTGAAAAATACCAACAAATTCAACAACCTCAACAATGAAAAACACCAACAAATTCAACAACAAACTCAACATTGAAAATCACCAAAAAATTCAACAACAACCTCAACATTGAAAAACTCCAACAATTTCAACAACAACCTCAACAATGAAAAACTCCAAAAAATTCAACAACAAACTCAACATTGAAAATCACCAACAAATTCAACAAAAACCTCAACAATGAATAACACCGAAAGATTCATCAACAACCTCAACATTCAAAAAATCCAACAACCTCAACAGAAACCTCAACAATGAAAAACTCCTAAAAATTCAACAACAACCTCAACATTGAAAATCACCAACAAATTCCACAACAACCTCAACAAGGAAAAACACCAAATAATGCATCAACAGCCTCAACATTCAAAAACAACAAAAAATTCAACAAAAACCTCAACAATGAAAAACATCGAAAAATTCAGCAACAACCTCAACTTTGAACAACACCAACAACTTCAACAACCTCAACATTGAAAAACACCAACAAATTCAACAACAACCTCAGTATTGAAAAACATCAAAAAATGCAACAACAACCTCAACTTTGAAAAACACCAAAAATTCAAAACCCTCAACATGGAAAAACAACAACAAATTGAACCAGAGCCTCAATATTGAAAATCACCAACAAATTCAACAACAACCTCAACAATGAAAAACACAAACAATTTCAACAAAAACCTCAACAATGAAAAACACCAAAAAATTCATCAACAACCTCAACATTCAAAAACGCCAACAAATTCAACAAAAACCTCAACAATGATAAACACCAAAAAATTCAACGACAACCTCAACATTGAAAATCACCAACAAATTCAACAAAAACACCAACAATGAAAAACACCAAAAAATTCAACAACAACCTCAACTTTGAAAAACACCAACAAATTCAACAACCTCAACATTGCAAATCACCAACAATTTCAACTGCAACCTCAACTTTGAAAAATACGAAAAAGATTTTAACAAACCATTGATAACACCAATAATTTCAACAACATCAACTTTGAAAAACACCAGCAAATTCAACCTCAACCTCAACATTGAAAATCACCAACAAAGTCAACAACAACCTCAACAATGAGAAACACCAACAAATTCAACAAAAACCTCAACAGTGAAAAACACCAACAAATTCAACAACAAACTCAGCTTTGAAAAACACCAACAAATTCCACAACAACATCAACTTTCAAAAATACAAAAAGGTTCAACAAAATAAAAATTCATAACAACAACAAATTCAACAAAATCCTCAACAATTAAAAACACCAACAAATTGAACAACAACGTCAACTTTGAAAAATACCAACAAATTCAACAACCTCAACAATGAAAAACACCAACAAATTCAACAACAAACTCAACATTGAAAATCAACAAAAAATTCAACAACAGTCTCAACATTGAAAAACTCCAACAATTTCAACACAAACCTCAACAATGAAAAACACCAAAAAATTCAACAACAAACTCAACATTGAAAATCACCAACAAATTCAACAACAACATCAACTTTGAAAAACACCAACAAATTCAAAAACCTCAACTTTCAAAAGCACCAACAAATTCAACCACATCCTCAACATTGAAAATCACCAACAAATTCAAAAACAACCTCAACAATGAAAAACACCAACAAATTGAACAAAAACCTCAACAAGGATAAACACCGAAAGATTCATCAACAACCTCAACATTCAAAAACACCAACAACCTCAACAGAAACCTCAACAATGAAAAACTCCTAAAAATTCAACAACAACCTGAACATTGAAAATCACCAACAAATTCCACAAAAACCTCAACAATGAAAAACACCAAATAATGCATCAACAACCTCAACATTCAAAAACAACAAAAAATTCAACAAAAACCTCAGCAATGAAAAACACCGAAAAATTCAACAACAACCTCAACTTTGAACAACACCAACAACTTCAACAACCTCAACTTTGAAAAACACCAACAATTTCAACTGCAACCTCAACTTTGAAACATAGGAAAATGATGAAAAAAAACCATTGATAACACCAATGAATTCAAAAACCTCAACATTGAAAATCACCAACAAATTCAACAACAACCTCAGCAATGAAAAACAACAACAAATGCAACAACAACCTCAACATTGAAAATCACCAACAAATTCAACAGCAACCTCAACTTTGAAAAACACCAACAAATTCAAAAACCTCAACATGGAAAAACAACAACAAATTGAAACAGAACCTCAATATTGAAAATCACCAACAAATTCAACAACAACCTCAACAATGAAAAACACAAACAATTTCAACAAAAACCTCAACAATGAAAAACACCAAAAAAGTTCATCAACAACCTCAACATTCAAAAACGCCAATAAATTCAACAAAAACCTCAACAATGAAAAACACCAAAAAATTCAACAACAACCTCAACATTGAAAATCACGAACAAATTCAACAAAAACCTCAACATTGCAAAACACCAACAATTTCAACCGCAACCTCAACTTTGAAAAATACAAAAAAGGATTTAAAAAAACCATTGATAACACCAATAATTTCAACAACATCAACTTTGAAAAACACCAACAAATTCAACCACAACCTCAACATTTAATATCACCAACAAATTCAACAACAACCTCAACAATGAAAAACACCAACAAATTGAACAAAAACCTCAACAAGGAAAAACACCGAAAGATTCATCAACAACCTGAACATTCAAAAACACCAACAAATTCAACAGAAACCACAACAATGAAAAACACCTAAAAATTCAACAACAACCTCAACATTGAAAGTCACCAACAAATTCAACAAAAACTTCAACAATGCAAACTACCAAATAATGCATCAACAACCTCAACATTCAGAAACACCAAAAAATTCAACAAAAACCTCAACAATGAAAAACAACAACAAATTCAACAACAAACTCAGCTTTGAAAAACGCCAACAAATTCAACAACCTCAACATTGAAAAACACCAACAAATTCAACAACAACCTCAACTTTCAAAAATACAAAAAGGTTCAACAAAATCAAAATTGATAACAACAACAAATTCAACAACAACCTCAATACTGAAAATCACCTACAAATTTAACAACAACCTCAACAATGAAAAACATCAGCAATTCAACAACAACCTCAACATTCAAAAACACCAACAAATTCAACAAAAACCTCAACAATTAAAAACACCAAAAAATTCAACAACAACGTCAACTTTGAAAAATACCAACAAATTCAACAACCTCAACAATTAAATACACCAACAAATTCAACAACAAACTCAACATTGAAAATCACCAAAAAATTCAACAACAACCTCAACATTGAAAAACTCCAACAATTTCAACAACAACCTCAACAATGAAAAACTCCAAAAAATTCAACAACAAACTCAACATTGAAAATCACCAACAAATTCAACATAAACCTCAACAATGAAGAGCACCTAAAAATTCATCAACAACCTCAACATTCAAAAATACCATCAAATTCAACAACAACCTCAACAATGAAAATCACCAACAAATTCAACAAAAACCTCAACAATGAATAACACCGAAAGATTCATCAACAACCTCAACATTCAAAAAATCCAACAACCTCAACGGAAACCTCAACAATGAAAAACTCCTAAAAATTCAACAACAACCTCAACATTGAAAATCACCAACAAATTCCACAACAACCTCAACAATGAAAAACACCAAATAATGCATCAACAGCCTCAACATTCAAAAACAACAAAAAATTCAACAAAAACCTCAACAATGAAATACACCGAAAAATTCAGCAACAACCTCAACTTTGAACAACACCATCAACTTCAACAACCTCAACATTGAAAAACACCAACAATTTCAACTGCAACCTCAACTTTGAAACATAGAAAAATGATCAAAAAAAACCATTGATAACACCAATGAATTCAACAACCTCAACATTCAAAATCACCAACAAATTCATCAACAACCTCAGTATTGAAAAACATCAAAAAATGCAACAACAACCTCAACTTTGAAAAACACCAAAAATTCAAAACCCTCAACATGGAAAAACAACAACAAATTGAACCAGAGCCTCAATATTGAAAATCACCAACAAATTCAACAACAACCTCAACAATGAAAAACACAAACAATTTCAACAAAAACCTCAACAATGAAAAACACCAAAAAATTCAACAACAACCTCAACATTGAAAATCACCAACAAATTCAACAAAAACCTCAATAATGAAAAACACCAAAAAATTCAACAACAACCTCAACTTTGAAAAACACCAACAAATTCAACAACCTCAACATTGCAAATCACCAGCAATTTCAACTGCAACCTCAACTTTGAAAAATACGACAAAGATTTTAAAAAACCATTGATAACACCAATTATTTCAACAACATCAACTTTGAAAAACACCAACAAATTCAACCACAACCTCAACATTGAAAATCACCACCAAAATCAACAAAAACCTCAACAATGAAAAACACCAACAAATTCAACAACCTCAACATTGAAAAACACCAACAAATTCAACAACAGCCTCAACTTTCAAAAATACAAAAAGGTTCAACAAAATAAAAATTGATAACAACAACAAATTCAACAACAACCTCAATATTGAAAAGCACCAACAAATTTAACAACAACCACAACAATGAAAAACATCAAACCATTGAACAACAACCTCAACATTCAAAAAAACCAACAAATTCAACAACAACCTCAACAATGAAAAACACCAAAAAATTCTTCAACAACTTCAACATTCAAAAACAGCAACAAATTCAACAAAATCCTCAACAATTAAAAACACCAAAAAATTCAACAACAACGTCAACTTTGAAAAATACCAACAATTTCAACAACCTCAACAATGAAAAACACCAACAAATTCAACTACAAACTCAAGATTTAAAATTAACTAAAAATTCAACAACAGCCTCAACATTGAAAAACTCCAACAATTTCAACAACAACCTCAACAATGAAAAACACCAAAAAATTCAACAACAAACTCAACATTGAAAATCACCAACAAATTCAACAACAACATCAAGTTTGAAAAACACCAACAAATTCAAAAACCTCAACATGGAAAAACAACAACAAATTGAACCAGAGCCTCAATATTGAAAATCACCAACAAATTCAACAACAACCTCAACAATGAAAAACACAAACAATTTCAACAAAAACCTCAACAGTGAAAAACACCAAAAAATTCATCAACAACCTCAACATTCAAAAACGCCAACAAATTCAACAAAAACCTCAACAATGAAAAACACCAAAAAATTCAACGACAACCTCAACATTGAAAATCACCAACAAATTCAACAAAAACCTCAACAATGAAAAACACCAAAAAATTCAACAACAACCTCAACTTTGAAAAACACCAACAAATTCAACAACCTCAACATTGCAAATCACCAACAATTTCAACTGCAACCTCAACTTTGAAAAATACGAAAAAGATTTTAAAAGACCATTGATAACACCAATAATTTCAACAACATCAACTTTGAAAAACACCAGCAAATTCAACCACAACCTCAACATTGAAAATCACCAACAAAGTCAACAACAACCTCAACAATGAGAAACACCAACAAATTCAACAAAAACCTCAACAGTGAAAAACACCAACAAATTCAACAACAAACTCAGCTTTGAAAAACACCAACAAATTCAACAACAACCTCAACTTTCAAAAATACAAAAAGGTTCAACAAAATAAAAATTCATAACAACAACAAATTCAACAACAACCTCAATATTGAAAATCAACAACAAATTTAACAACAACCACAACAATGAAAAACATCAAACAATTCAACAACAACCTCAACATTCAAAAACACCAACAAATTCAACAACAACCTCAACAATGAAAAACACTTAAAAATTCTTCAACAACTTCAACATTCAAAAACAGCAACAAATTCAACAAAATCCTCAACAATTAAAAACACCAACAAATTCAACAACAACGTCAACTTTGAAAAATACCAACAAATTCAACAACCTCAACAATGAAAAACACCAATAAATTCAACAACAAACTCAACATTGAAAATCAACAAAAAATTCAACAACAGTCTCAACATTGAAAAACTCCAACAATTTCAACACAAACCTCAACAATGAAAAACACCAAAAAATTCAACAACAAACTCAACATTGAAAATCACCAACAAATTCAACAACAACATCAACTTTGAAAAACACCAACAAATTCAAAAACCTCAACTTTCAAAAGCACCAACAAATTCAACCACAACCTCAACATTGAAAATCACCAACAAATTCAAAAACAACCTCAACAATGAAAAACACCAACAAATTGAACAAAAACCTCAACAAGGATAAACACCGAAAGATTCATCAACAACCTCAACATTCAAAAACACCAACAACCTCAACAGAAACCTCAACAATGAAAAACTCCTAAAAATTCAACAACAACCTGAACATTGAAAATCACCAACAAATTCCACAAAAACCTCAACAATGAAAAACACCAAATAATGCATCAACAACCTCAACATTCAAAAACAACAAAAAATTCAACAAAAACCTCAGCAATGAAAAACACCGAAAAATTCAACAACAACCTCAACTTTGAACAACACCAACAACTTCAACAACCTCAACTTTGAAAAACACCAACAATTTCAACTGCAACCTCAACTTTGAAACATAGGAAAATGATGAAAAAAAACCATTGATAACACCAATGAATTCAAAAACCTCAACATTGAAAATCACCAACAAATTCAACAACAACCTCAGCAATGAAAAACAACAACAAATGCAACAACAACCTCAACATTGAAAATCACCAACAAATTCAACAGCAACCTCAACTTTGAAAAACACCAACAAATTCAAAAACCTCAACATGGAAAAACAACAACAAATTGAAACAGAACCTCAATATTGAAAATCACCAACAAATTCAACAACAACCTCAACAATGAAAAACACAAACAATTTCAACAAAAACCTCAACAATGAAAAACACCAAAAAAGTTCATCAACAACCTCAACATTCAAAAACGCCAATAAATTCAACAAAAACCTCAACAATGAAAAACACCAAAAAATTCAACAACAACCTCAACATTGAAAATCACGAACAAATTCAACAAAAACCTCAACATTGCAAAACACCAACAATTTCAACCGCAACCTCAACTTTGAAAAATACAAAAAAGGATTTAAAAAAACCATTGATAACACCAATAATTTCAACAACATCAACTTTGAAAAACACCAACAAATTCAACCACAACCTCAACATTTAATATCACCAACAAATTCAACAACAACCTCAACAATGAAAAACACCAACAAATTGAACAAAAACCTCAACAAGGAAAAACACCGAAAGATTCATCAACAACCTGAACATTCAAAAACACCAACAAATTCAACAGAAACCACAACAATGAAAAACACCTAAAAATTCAACAACAACCTCAACATTGAAAGTCACCAACAAATTCAACAAAAACCTCAACAATGCAAACTACCAAATAATGCATCAACAACCTCAACATTCAGAAACACCAAAAAATTCAACAAAAACCTCAACAATGAAAAACAACAACAAATTCAACAACAAACTCAGCTTTGAAAAACGCCAACAAATTCAACAACCTCAACATTGAAAAACACCAACAAATTCAACAACAACCTCAACTTTCAAAAATACAAAAAGGTTCAACAAATTCAAAATTGATAACAACAACAAATTCAACAACAACCTCAATACTGAAAATCACCAACAAATTTAACAACAACCTCAACAATGAAAAACATCAGCAATTCAACAACAACCTCAACATTCAAAAACACCAACAAATTCAACAAAAACCTCAACAATTAAAATCACCAACAAATTCCACAACAACCTCAACAATGAAAAACACCAAATAATGCATCAACAGCCTCAACATTCAAAAACAACAAAAAATTCAACAAAAACCTCAACAATGAAATACACCGAAAAATTCAGCAACAACCTCAACTTTGAACAACACCATCAACTTCAACAACCTCAACATTGAAAAACACCAACAATTTCAACTGCAACCTCAACTTTGAAACATAGAAAAATGATCAAAAAAAACCATTGATAACACCAATGAATTCAACAACCTCAACATTCAAAATCACCAACAAATTCATCAACAACCTCAGTATTGAAAAACATCAAAAAATGCAACAACAACCTCAACTTTGAAAAACACCAAAAATTCAAAACCCTCAACATGGAAAAACAACAACAAATTGAACCAGAGCCTCAATATTGAAAATCACCAACAAATTCAACAACAACCTCAACAATGAAAAACACAAACAATTTCAACAAAAACCTCAACAATGAAAAACACCAAAAAATTCAACAACAACCTCAACATTGAAAATCACCAACAAATTCAACAAAAACCTCAATAATGAAAAACACCAAAAAATTCAACAACAACCTCAACTTTGAAAAACACCAACAAATTCAACAACCTCAACATTGCAAATCACCAGCAATTTCAACTGCAACCTCAACTTTGAAAAATACGACAAAGATTTTAAAAAACCATTGATAACACCAATTATTTCAACAACATCAACTTTGAAAAACACCAACAAATTCAACCACAACCTCAACATTGAAAATCACCACCAAAATCAACAAAAACCTCAACAATGAAAAACACCAACAAATTCAACAACCTCAACATTGAAAAACACCAACAAATTCAACAACAGCCTCAACTTTCAAAAATACAAAAAGGTTCAACAAAATAAAAATTGATAACAACAACAAATTCAACAACAACCTCAATATTGAAAAGCACCAACAAATTTAACAACAACCACAACAATGAAAAACATCAAACCATTGAACAACAACCTCAACATTCAAAAAAACCAACAAATTCAACAACAACCTCAACAATGAAAAACACCAAAAAATTCTTCAACAACTTCAACATTCAAAAACAGCAACAAATTCAACAAAATCCTCAACAATTAAAAACACCAAAAAATTCAACAACAACGTCAACTTTGAAAAATACCAACAATTTCAACAACCTCAACAATGAAAAACACCAACAAATTCAACTACAAACTCAAGATTTAAAATTAACTAAAAATTCAACAACAGCCTCAACATTGAAAAACTCCAACAATTTCAACAACAACCTCAACAATGAAAAACACCAAAAAATTCAACAACAAACTCAACATTGAAAATCACCAACAAATTCAACAACAACATCAAGTTTGAAAAACACCAACAAATTCAAAAACCTCAACATGGAAAAACAACAACAAATTGAACCAGAGCCTCAATATTGAAAATCACCAACAAATTCAACAACAACCTCAACAATGAAAAACACAAACAATTTCAACAAAAACCTCAACAGTGAAAAACACCAAAAAATTCATCAACAACCTCAACATTCAAAAACGCCAATAAATTCAACAAAAACCTCAACAATGAAAAACACCAAAAAATTCAACAACAACCTCAACATTGAAAATCACGAACAAATTCAACAAAAACCTCAACATTGCAAAACACCAACAATTTCAACCGCAACCTCAACTTTGAAAAATACAAAAAAGGATTTAAAAAAACCATTGATAACACCAATAATTTCAACAACATCAACTTTGAAAAACACCAACAAATTCAACCACAACCTCAACATTTAATATCACCAACAAATTCAACAACAACCTCAACAATGAAAAACACCAACAAATTGAACAAAAACCTCAACAAGGAAAAACACCGAAAGATTCATCAACAACCTGAACATTCAAAAACACCAACAAATTCAACAGAAACCACAACAATGAAAAACACCTAAAAATTCAACAACAACCTCAACATTGAAAGTCACCAACAAATTCAACAAAAACTTCAACAATGCAAACTACCAAATAATGCATCAACAACCTCAACATTCAGAAACACCAAAAAATTCAACAAAAACCTCAACAATGAAAAACAACAACAAATTCAACAACAAACTCAGCTTTGAAAAACGCCAACAAATTCAACAACCTCAACATTGAAAAACACCAACAAATTCAACAACAACCTCAACTTTCAAAAATACAAAAAGGTTCAACAAAATCAAAATTGATAACAACAACAAATTCAACAACAACCTCAATACTGAAAATCACCTACAAATTTAACAACAACCTCAACAATGAAAAACATCAGCAATTCAACAACAACCTCAACATTCAAAAACACCAACAAATTCAACAAAAACCTCAACAATTAAAAACACCAAAAAATTCATCAACAACGTCAACTTTGAAAAATACCAACAAATTCAACAACCTCAACAATGAAAAACACCAACAAATTCAACAACAAACTCAACATTGAAAATCACCAAAAAATTCAACAACAACCTCAACATTGAAAAACTCCAACAATTTCAACAACAACCTCAACAATGAAAAACTCCAAAAAATTCAACAACAAACTCAACATTGAAAATCACCAACAAATTCAACATAAACCTCAACAATGAAGAGCACCTAAAAATTCATCAACAACCTCAACATTCAAAAATACCATCAAATTCAACAACAACCTCAACAATGAAAATCACCAACAAATTCAACAAAAACCTCAACAATGAATAACACCGAAAGATTCATCAACAACCTCAACATTCAAAAAATCCAACAACCTCAACGGAAACCTCAACAATGAAAAACTCCTAAAAATTCAACAACAACCTCAACATTGAAAATCACCAACAAATTCCACAACAACCTCAACAATGAAAAACACCAAATAATGCATCAACAGCCTCAACATTCAAAAACAACAAAAAATTCAACAAAAACCTCAACAATGAAATACACCGAAAAATTCAGCAACAACCTCAACTTTGAACAACACCATCAACTTCAACAACCTCAACATTGAAAAACACCAACAATTTCAACTGCAACCTCAACTTTGAAACATAGAAAAATGATCAAAAAAAACCATTGATAACACCAATGAATTCAACAACCTCAACATTCAAAATCACCAACAAATTCATCAACAACCTCAGTATTGAAAAACATCAAAAAATGCAACAACAACCTCAACTTTGAAAAACACCAAAAATTCAAAACCCTCAACATGGAAAAACAACAACAAATTGAACCAGAGCCTCAATATTGAAAATCACCAACAAATTCAACAACAACCTCAACAATGAAAAACACAAACAATTTCAACAAAAACCTCAACAATGAAAAACACCAAAAAATTCAACAACAACCTCAACATTGAAAATCACCAACAAATTCAACAAAAACCTCAATAATGAAAAACAACAAAAAATTCAACAACAACCTCAACTTTGAAAAACACCAACAAATTCAACAACCTCAACATTGCAAATCACCAGCAATTTCAACTGCAACCTCAACTTTGAAAAACACGACAAAGATTTTAAAAAACCATTGATAACACCAATTATTTCAACAACATCAACTTTGAAAAACACCAACAAATTCAACCACAACCTCAACATTGAAAATCACCACCAAAATCAACAAAAACCTCAACAATGAAAAACACCAACAAATTCAACAACCTCAACATTGAAAAACACCAACAAATTCAACAACAGCCTCAACTTTCAAAAATACAAAAAGGTTCAACAAAATAAAAATTGATAACAACAACAAATTCAACAACAACCTCAATATTGAAAAGCACCAACAAATTTAACAACAACCACAACAATGAAAAACATCAAACCATTGAACAACAACCTCAACATTCAAAAAAACCAACAAATTCAACAACAACCTCAACAATGAAAAACACCAAAAAATTCTTCAACAACCTCAACATTCAAAAACAGCAACAAATTCAACAAAATCCTCAACAATTAAAAACACCAAAAAATTCAACAACAACGTCAACTTTGAAAAATACCAACAATTTCAACAACCTCAACAATGAAAAACACCAACAAATTCAACTACAAACTCAAGATTTAAAATTAACTAAAAATTCAACAACAGCCTCAACATTGAAAAACTCCAACAATTTCAACAACAACCTCAACAATGAAAAACACCAAAAAATTCAACAACAAACTCAACATTGAAAATCACCAACAAATTCAACAACAACATCAAGTTTGAAAAACACCAACAAATTCAAAAACCTCAACATGGAAAAACAACAACAAATTGAACCAGAGCCTCAATATTGAAAATCACCAACAAATTCAACAACAACCTCAACAATGAAAAACACAAACAATTTCAACAAAAACCTCAACAGTGAAAAACACCAAAAAATTCATCAACAACCTCAACATTCAAAAACGCCAACAAATTCAACAAAAACCTCAACAATGAAAAACACCAAAAAATTCAACGACAACCTCAACATTGAAAATCACCAACAAATTCAACAAAAACCTCAACAATGAAAAACACCAAAAAATTCAACAACAACCTCAACTTTGAAAAACACCAACAAATTCAACAACCTCAACATTGCAAATCACCAACAATTTCAACTGCAACCTCAACTTTGAAAAATACGAAAAAGATTTTAAAAGACCATTGATAACACCAATAATTTCAACAACATCAACTTTGAAAAACACCAGCAAATTCAACCACAACCTCAACATTGAAAATCACCAACAAAGTCAACAACAACCTCAACAATGAGAATCACCAACAAATTCAACAAAAACCTCAACAGTGAAAAACACCAACAAATTCAACAACAAACTCAGCTTTGAAAAACACCAACAAATTCAACAATCTCAACATTGAAAAACACCAACAAATTCAACAACAACCTCAACTTTCAAAAATACAAAAAGGTTCAACAAAATAAAAATTCATAACAACAACAAATTCAACAACAACCTCAATATTGAAAATCAACAACAAATTTAACAACAACCACAACAATGAAAAACATCAAACAATTCAACAACAACCTCAACATTCAAAAACACCAACAAATTCAACAACAACCTCAACAATGAAAAACACTTAAAAATTCTTCAACAACTTCAACATTCAAAAACAGCAACAAATTCAACAAAATCCTCAACAATTAAAAACACCAACAAATTCAACAACAACGTCAACTTTGAAAAATACCAACAAATTCAACAACCTCAACAATGAAAAACACCAATAAATTCAACAACAAACTCAACATTGAAAATCAACAAAAAATTCAACAACAGTCTCAACATTGAAAAACTCCAACAATTTCAACACAAACCTCAACAATGAAAAACACCAAAAAATTCAACAACAAACTCAACATTGAAAATCACCAACAAATTCAACAACAACATCAACTTTGAAAAACACCAACAAATTCAAAAACCTCAACTTTCAAAAGCACCAACAAATTCAACCACAACCTCAACATTGAAAATCACCAACAAATTCAAAAACAACCTCAACAATGAAAAACACCAACAAATTGAACAAAAACCTCAACAAGGATAAACACCGAAAGATTCATCAACAACCTCAACATTCAAAAACACCAACAACCTCAACAGAAACCTCAACAATGAAAAACTCCTAAAAATTCAACAACAACCTGAACATTGAAAATCACCAACAAATTCCACAAAAACCTCAACAATGAAAAACACCAAATAATGCATCAACAACCTCAACATTCAAAAACAACAAAAAATTCAACAAAAACCTCAGCAATGAAAAACACCGAAAAATTCAACAACAACCTCAACTTTGAACAACACCAACAACTTCAACAACCTCAACTTTGAAAAACACCAACAATTTCAACTGCAACCTCAACTTTGAAACATAGGAAAATGATGAAAAAAAACCATTGATAACACCAATGAATTCAAAAACCTCAACATTGAAAATCACCAACAAATTCAACAACAACCTCAGCAATGAAAAACAACAACAAATGCAACAACAACCTCAACATTGAAAATCACCAACAAATTCAACAGCAACCTCAACTTTGAAAAACACCAACAAATTCAAAAACCTCAACATGGAAAAACAACAACAAATTGAAACAGAACCTCAATATTGAAAATCACCAACAAATTCAACAACAACCTCAACAATGAAAAACACAAACAATTTCAACAAAAACCTCAACAATGAAAAACACCAAAAAAGTTCATCAACAACCTCAACATTCAAAAACGCCAATAAATTCAACAAAAACCTCAACAATGAAAAACACCAAAAAATTCAACAACAACCTCAACATTGAAAATCACGAACAAATTCAACAAAAACCTCAACATTGCAAAACACCAACAATTTCAACCGCAACCTCAACTTTGAAAAATACAAAAAAGGATTTAAAAAAACCATTGATAACACCAATAATTTCAACAACATCAACTTTGAAAAACACCAACAAATTCAACCACAACCTCAACATTTAATATCACCAACAAATTCAACAACAACCTCAACAATGAAAAACACCAACAAATTGAACAAAAACCTCAACAAGGAAAAACACCGAAAGATTCATCAACAACCTGAACATTCAAAAACACCAACAAATTCAACAGAAACCACAACAATGAAAAACACCTAAAAATTCAACAACAACCTCAACATTGAAAGTCACCAACAAATTCAACAAAAACCTCAACAATGCAAACTACCAAATAATGCATCAACAACCTCAACATTCAGAAACACCAAAAAATTCAACAAAAACCTCAACAATGAAAAACAACAACAAATTCAACAACAAACTCAGCTTTGAAAAACGCCAACAAATTCAACAACCTCAACATTGAAAAACACCAACAAATTCAACAACAACCTCAACTTTCAAAAATACAAAAAGGTTCAACAAAATCAAAATTGATAACAACAACAAATTCAACAACAACCTCAATACTGAAAATCACCAACAAATTTAACAACAACCTCAACAATGAAAAACATCAGCAATTCAACAACAACCTCAACATTCAAAAACACCAACAAATTCAACAAAAACCTCAACAATTAAAAACACCAAAAAATTCAACAACAACGTCAACTTTGAAAAATACCAACAAATTCAACAACCTCAACAATGAAAAACACCAACAAATTCAACAACAAACTCAACATTGAAAATCACCAAAAAATTCAACAACAACCTCAACATTGAAAAACTCCAACAATTTCAACAACAACCTCAACAATGAAAAACTCCAAAAAATTCAACAACAAACTCAACATTGAAAATCACCAACAAATTCAACATAAACCTCAACAATGAAGAGCACCTAAAAATTCATCAACAACCTCAACATTCAAAAATACCATCAAATTCAACAACAACCTCAACAATGAAAATCAACAACAAATTCAACAAAAACCTCAACAATGAATAACACCGAAAGATTCATCAACAAACTCAACATTCAAAAAATCCAACAACCTCAACGGAAACCTCAACAATGAAAAACTCCTAAAAATTCAACAACAACCTCAACATTGAAAATCACCAACAAATTCCACAACAACCTCAACAATGAAACACACCAAATAATGCATCAACAGCCTCAACATTCAAAAACAACAAAAAATTCAACAAAAACCTCAACAATGAAATACACCGAAAAATTCAGCAACAACCTCAACTTTGAACAACACCATCAACTTCAACAACCTCAACATTGAAAAACACCAACAATTTCAACTGCAACCTCAACTTTGAAACATAGAAAAATGATCAAAAAAAACCATTGATAACACCAATGAATTCAACAACCTCAACATTCAAAATCACCAACAAATTCATCAACAACCTCAGTATTGAAAAACATCAAAAAATGCAACAACAACCTCAACTTTGAAAAACACCAAAAATTCAAAACCCTCAACATGGAAAAACAACAACAAATTGAACCAGAGCCTCAATATTGAAAATCACCAACAAATTCAACAACAACCTCAACAATGAAAAACACAAACAATTTCAACAAAAACCTCAACAATGAAAAACACCAAAAAATTCAACAACAACCTCAACATTGAAAATCACCAACAAATTCAACAAAAACCTCAATAATGAAAAACACCAAAAAATTCAACAACAACCTCAACTTTGAAAAACACCAACAAATTCAACAACCTCAACATTGCAAATCACCAGCAATTTCAACTGCAACCTCAACTTTGAAAAATACGACAAAGATTTTAAAAAACCATTGATAACACCAATTATTTCAACAACATCAACTTTGAAAAACACCAACAAATTCAACCACAACCTCAACATTGAAAATCACCACCAAAATCAACAAAAACCTCAACAATGAAAAACACCAACAAATTCAACAACCTCAACATTGAAAAACACCAACAAATTCAACAACAACTTCAACTTTCAAAAATACAAAAAGGTTCAACAAAATAAAAATTGATAACAACAACAAATTCAACAACAACCTCAATATTGAAAAGCACCAACAAATTTAACAACAACCACAACAATGAAAAACATCAAACAATTCAACAACAACCTCAACATTCAAAAAAACCAACAAATTCAACAACAACCTCAACAATGAAAAACACCAAAAAATTCTTCAACAACTTCAACATTCAAAAACAGCAACAAATTCAACAAAATCCTCAACAATTAAAAACACCAAAAAATTCAACAACAACGTCAACTTTGAAAAATACCAACAATTTCAACAACCTCAACAATGAAAAACACCAACAAATTCAACTACAAACTCAAGATTTAAAATCAACTAAAAATTCAACAACAGCCTCAACATTGAAAAACTCCAACAATTTCAACAACAACCTCAACAATGAAAAACACCAAAAAATTCAACAACAAACTCAACATTGAAAATCACCAACAAATTCAACAACAACATCAACTTTGAAAAACACCAACAAATTCAAAAACCTCAACATGGAAAAACAACAACAAATTGAACCAGAGCCTCAATATTGAAAATCACCAACAAATTCAACAACAACCTCAACAATGAAAAACACAAACAATTTCAACAAAAACCTCAACAGTGAAAAACACCAAAAAATTCATCAACAACCTCAACATTCAAAAACGCCAACAAATTCAACAAAAACCTCAACAATGAAAAACACCAAAAAATTCAACGACAACCTCAACATTGAAAATCACCAACAAATTCAACAAAAACCTCAACAATGAAAAACACCAAAAAATTCAACAACAACCTCAACTTTGAAAAACACCAACAAATTCAACAACCTCAACATTGCAAATCACCAACAATTTCAACTGCAACCTCAACTTTGAAAAATACGAAAAAGATTTTAAAAAACCATTGATAACACCAATAATTTCAACAACATCAACTTTGAAAAACACCAGCAAATTCAACCACAACCTCAACATTGAAAATCACCAACAAAGTCAACAACAACCTCAACAATGAGAAACACCAACAAATTCAACAAAAACCTCAACAATGAAAAACACCAACAAATTCAACAAGAAACTCAGCTTTGAAAAACACCAACAAATTCAACAATCTCAACATTGAAAAACACCAACAAATTCAACAACAACCTCAACTTTCAAAAATACAAAAAGGTTCAACAAAATAAAAATTCATAACAACAACAAATTCAACAACAACCTCAATATTGAAAATCAACAACAAATTTCACAACAACCACAACAATGAAAAACATCAAACAATTCAACAACAACCTCAACATTCAAAAACACCAACAAATTCAACAACAACCTCAACAATGAAAAACACTTAAAAATTCTTCAACAACTTCAACATTCAAAAACAGCAACAAATTCAACAAAATCCTCAACAATTAAAAACACCAACAAATTCAACAACAACGTCAACTTTGAAAAATACCAACAAATTCAACAACCTCAACAATGAAAAACACCAACAAATTCAACAACAAACTCAACATTGAAAATCAACAAAAAATTCAACAACAGCCTCAACATTGAAAAACTCCAACAATTTCAACACAAACCTCAACAATGAAAAACACCAAAAAATTCAACAACAAACTCAACATTGAAAATCACCAACAAATTCAACAACAACATCAACTTTGAAAAACACCAACAAATTCAAAAACCTCAACTTTCAAAAGCACCAACAAATTCAACCACAACCTCAACATTGAAAATCACCAACAAATTCAAAAACAACCTCAACAATGAAAAACACCAACAAATTGAACAAAAACCTCAACAAGGATAAACACCGAAAGATTCATCAACAACCTCAACATTCAAAAACACCAACAACCTCAACAGAAACCTCAACAATGAAAAACTCCTAAAAATTCAACAACAACCTCAACATTGAAAATCACCAACAAATTCCACAAAAACTTCAACATTGAAAAACACCAAATAATGCATCAACAACCTCAACATTCAAAAACAACAAAAAATTCAACAAAAACCTCAGCAATGAAAAACACCGAAAAATTCAACAACAACCTCAACTTTGAACAACACCAACAACTTCAACAACCTCAACTTTGAAAAACACCAACAATTTCAACTGCAACCTCAACTTTGAAACATAGGAAAATGATGAAAAAAAACCATTGATAACACCAATGAATTCAAAAACCTCAACATTGAAAATCACCAACAAATTCAACAACAACCTCAGCAATGAAAAACAACAACAAATGCAACAACAACCTCAACATTGAAAATCACCAACAAATTCAACAGCAACCTCAACTTTGAAAAACACCAACAAATTCAAAAACCTCAACATGGAAAAACAACAACAAATTGAAACAGAACCTCAATATTGAAAATCACCAACAAATTCAACAACAACCTCAACAATGAAAAACACAAACAATTTCAACAAAAACCTCAACAATGAAAAACACCAAAAAAGTTCATCAACAACCTCAACATTCAAAAACGCCAATAAATTCAACAAAAACCTCAACAATGAAAAACACCAAAAAATTCAACAACAACCTCAACATTGAAAATCACGAACAAATTCAACAAAAACCTCAACATTGCAAAACACCAACAATTTCAACCGCAACCTCATTTTTGAAAAATACAAAAAAGGATTTAAAAAAACCATTGATAACACCAATAATTTCAACAACATTAACTTTGAAAAACACCAACAAATTCAACCACAACCTCAACATTTAATATCACCAACAAATTCAACAACAACCTCAACAATGAAAAACACCAACAAATTGAACAAAAACCTCAACAAGGAAAAACACCGAAAGATTCATCAACAACCTGAACATTCAAAAACACCAACAAATTCAACAGAAACCACAACAATGAAAAACACCTAAAAATTCAACAACAACCTCAACATTGAAAGTCACCAACAAATTCAACAAAAACCTCAACAATGAAAACTACCAAATAATGCATCAACAACCTCAACATTCAGAAACATCAAAAAATTCAACAAAAACCTCAACAATGAAAAGCACCGAAAAATTCAACAACAACCTCAACATTGAAAAACACCAACAAATTCAACTGCAAGCTCAACTTTGAAAAAAACAAAAATGATCAAGAAAAACCATTGATAACACCAATGAATTCAACAACCTCAACATTGAAAATCACCAACAAATTCAACAACAAACTCAGCAATGAAAAGCATCAAAAAACTCAACAACAACCTCAACATTGAAAATCACCAACAAATTCAACAACAACCTCAACTTTGAAAGACACTAACAAATTCAAAAGGATCAACATGGAAAAACACCAACAAATTCAACCAGATCCTCAATATTGAAAATCACCAACAAATTCAACAACAACCTCAACAATGAAAAACACCAAAAAATTCAACAACAACCTCAACTTTGAAAAACACCAACAAATTCAACAACCTCAACATTGCAAAACACCAACAATTTCAACTGCAACCTCAACTTTGAAAAATACAAAACGGATTTAAAAAAACCATTGATAACACCAAAAATTTCAAAAACATCAACTTTGAAAAACAGCAACAAATTCAACCACAACCACAACATTGAAAATCACCAACAAAGTCAACAACAACCTCAACAATGATAAACACTAACAAATTCAACAACAACCTCAACTTTCAAAAATACATAAAGGTTCAACAAAATAAAAATTGATAACAACAACAAATTCAACAACATCGTCAATATTGAAAATCACCAACAAATTTAACAACAACCTCAACAATGAAAAACATCAAACAATTCAACAACAACCTCAACATTAAAAAACACCAACAAATTCAACAACAACTTTAACAATGAATAACACCGAAAAATTCATCAACAACCTCAACATTCAAAAACAGCAACAAATTCAACAAAAACCTCAACAATTAAGAACACCAAAAAATTCAACAACAACGTCAACTTTGAAAAATACCAACAAATTCAACAACCTCAAGAATGAAAAACACCAACAAATTCAACAACAAACTCAACATTGAAAATCACCAAAAAATTCAACAACAACCTCAACATTGAAAAACTCCAACAATTTCAACAACAACCTCAACAATGAAAAACACCAAAAAATTCAACAACAAACTCAACATTGAAAATCACCAACAAATTCAACAACATCAACCTTGAAAAACACCAACAAATTCAAAAACCTCAACATGGAAAAACAACAACAAATTGAACCAGAACCTCAATATTGAAAATCACCATCAATTCAACAACAACCTCAACGATGAAAAACACAAACAATTTCAACAAAAACCTCAACAGTGAAAAACACCAAAAAATTCATCAACAACCTCAACATTCAAAAACGCCAACAAATTCAACAAAAACCTCAGCAATGAAAACACCAACAAATTCAACAACCTCAACATTGCAAAACACCAACAATTTCAACTGCAACCTCAACTTTGAAAAACACAAAAAGGATTAAAAAAAACCATTGATAACACCAATAATTTCAACAACACCAACTTTGAAAAACACCAACAAATTCAACCACAACCTCAACATTGAAAATCACCAACAAAGTCAACAACAACCTCAACTTTCAAAAATACAAAAAGGTTCAACAAAATCAAAATTGATAACAACAACAAATTCAACAACAACCTCAATACTGAAAATCACCAACAAATTTAACAACAACCTCAACAATGAAAAACATCAGCAATTCAACAACAACCTCAACATTCAAAAACACCAACAAATTCAACAAAAACCTCAACAATTAAAAACACCAAAAAATTCAACAACAACGTCAACTTTGAAAAATACCAACAATTTCAACAACCTCAACAATGAAAAACACCAACAAATTCAACAACAAACTCAACATTGAAAATCACCAAAAAATTCAACAACAACCTCAACATTGAAAAACTCCAACAATTTCAACAACAACCTCAACAATGAAAAACTCCAAAAAATTCAACAACAAACTCAACATTGAAAATCACCAACAAATTCAACATAAACCTCAACAATGAAGAGCACCTAAAAATTCATCAACAACCTCAACATTCAAAAATACCATCAAATTCAACAACAACCTCAACAATGAAAATCACCAACAAATTCAACAAAAACCTCAACAATGAATAACACCGAAAGATTCATCAACAACCTCAACATTCAAAAAATCCAACAACCTCAACAGAAACCTCAACAATGAAAAACTCCTAAAAATTCAACAACAACCTCAACATTGAAAATCACCAACAAATTCCACAACAACCTCAACAATGAAAAACACCAAATAATGCATCAACAGCCTCAACATTCAAAAACAACAAAAAATTCAACAAAAACCTCAACAATGAAAAACACCGAAAAATTCAGCAAGAGCCTCAACTTTGAACAGCACCAACAACTTCAACAACCTCAACATTGAAAAACACCAACAATTTCAACTGCAACCTCAACTTTGAAACATAGAAAAATGATCAAAAAAAACCATTGATAACACCAATGAATTCAACAACCTCAACATTCAAAAACGCCAACAAATTCAACAAAAACCTCAACAATGAAAAACACCAAAAAATTCAACAACAACCTCAACATTGAAAATCACCAACAAATTCAACAAAAACCTCAACAATTAAAAACACCAAAAAATTCAACAACAACCTCAACTTTTAAATACACCAACAAATTCAACAACCTCAACATTGCAAATCACCAGCAATTTCAACTGCAACCTCAACTTTGAAAAATACGACAAAGATTTTAAAAAACCATTGATAACACCAATAATTTCAACAACATCAACTTTGAAAAACACCAGCAATTGCAACCACAACCTCAACATTGAAAATCCCCACCAAAATCAACAAAAACCTCAACAATGAAAAACACCAACAAATTCAACAACAAACTCAGCTTTGAAAAACACCAACAAATTCAACAACCTCAACATTGAAAAACACCAACAAATTCAACAACAACCTCAACTTTCAAAAATACAAAAAGGTTCAACAAAATAAAAATTGATAACAACAACAAATTCAACAACAACCTCAATATTGAAAAGCACCAACAAATTTAACAACAACCACAACAATGAAAAACATCAAACAATTCAACAACTACCTCAACATTCAAAACAACCAACAAATTCAACAACAACCTCAACAATGAAAAACACCAAAAAATTCTTCAACAACTTCAAAATTCAAAAACAGCAACAAATTCAACAAAATCCTCAACAATTATAAACACCAAAAAATTCAACAACAACGTCAACTTTGAAAAATACCAACAAATTCAACAACCTCAACAATGAAAAACACCAACAAATTCAACAACAAACTCAACATTTAAAATCAACTAAAAATTCAACAACAGCCTCAACATTGAAAAACTCCAACAATTTCAACAACAACCTCAACAATGAAAAACACCAAAAAATTCAACAACAAACTCAACATTGAAAATCACCAACAAATTCAACAACAACATCAACTTTGAAAAACACCAACAAATTCAAAAACCTCAACATGGAAAAACAACAACAAATTGAACCAGAGCCTCAATATTGAAAATCACCAACAAATTCAACAACAACCTCAACAATGAAAAACACAAACAATTTCAACATATACCTCAACAGTGAAAAACACCAAAAAATTCATCAACAACCTCAACATTCAAAAACGCCAACAAATTCAACAAAAACCTCAACAATGAAAAATACCAAAAAATTCAACGACAACCTCAACATTGAAAATCACCAACAAATTCAACAAAAACCTCAACAATGAAAAACACCAAAAAATTCAACAACAACCTCAACTTTGAAAAACACCAACAAATTCAACAACCTCAACATTGCAAATCACCAACAATTTCAACTGCAACCTCAACTTTGAACAATGCGAAAAAGGTTCAACAAAATAAAAATTGATAACAACAACAAATTCAACAACAACCTCAATATTGAAAAGCACCAACAAATTTAACAACAACCACAACAATGAAAAACATCAAACAATTCAACAACAACCTCAACATTCAAAAAAACCAACAAATTCAACAACAACCTCAACAATGAAAAACACCAAAAAATTCTTCAACAACTTCAACATTCAAAAACAGTAACAAATTCAACAAAATCCTCAACAATTAAAAACACCAAAAAATTCAACAAAACGTCAACTTTGAAAAATACCAACAAATTCAACAACCTCAACAATGAAAAACACCAACAAATTCAACAACAAACTCAACATTTAAAATCAACTAAAAATTCAACAACAGCCTCAACATTGAAAAACTCCAACAATTTCAACAACAACCTCAACAATGAAAAACACCAAAAAATTCAACAACAAACTCAACATTGAAAATCACCAACAAATTCAACAACAACCTCAACTTTGAAAAACACCAACAAATTCAAAAACCTCAACTTTCAAAAGCACCAACAAATTCAACCACAACCTCAACATTGAAAATCACCAACAAATTCAAAAACAACCTCAACAATGAAAAACACCAACAAATTGAACAAAAACCTCAACAAGGATAAACACCGAAAGATTCATCAACAACCTCAACATTCAAAAACACCAACAACCTCAACAGAAACCTCAACAATGAAAAACTCCTAAAAATTCAACAACAACCTCAACATTGAAAATCACCAACAAATTCCACAAAAACCTCAACAATGAAAAACACCAAATAATGCATCAACAACCTCAACATTCAAAAACAACAAAAAATTCAACAAAAACCTCAGCAATGAAAAACACCGAAAAATTCAACAACAACCTCAACTTTGAACAACACCAACAACTACAACAACCTCAACATTGAAAAACACCAACAAATTCAACTGCAAGCTCAACTTTGAAAAAAACAAAAATGATCAAGAAAAACCATTGATAACACCAATGAATTCAACAACCTTAACATTGAAAATCACCAACAAATTCAACAACAAACTCAGCAATGAAAAGCATCAAAAAACTCAACAACAACCTCAACATTGAAAATCACCAACAAATTCAACAACAACCTCAACTTTGAAAAACACTAACAAATTCAAAAGGCTCAACATGGAAAAACACCAACAAATTCAACCAGATCCTCAATATTGAAAATCACCAACAAATTCAACAACAACCTCAACAATGAAAAACACCAAATAATTCAACAACAACCTCAACTTTGAAAAACACCAACAAATTCAACAACCTCAACATTGCAAAACACCAACAATTTCAACTGCAACCTCAACTTTGAAAAATACAAAACGGATTTAAAAAAACCATTGATAACACCAAAAATTTCAAAAACATCAACTTTGAAAAACAGCAACAAATTCAACCACAACCACAGCATTGAAAATCACCAACAAAGTCAACAACAACCTCAACAATGAAAAACACTAACAAATTCAACAACAACCTCAACTTTCAAAAATACATAAAGGTTCAACAAAATAAAAATTGATAACAACAACAAATTCAACAACATCGTCAATATTGAAAATCACCAACAAATTTAACAACAACCTCAACAATGAAAAACATCAAACAATTCAACAACAACCTCAACATTAAAAAACACCAACAAATTCAACAACAACTTTAACAATGAAAAACACCGAAAAATTCATCAACAACCTCAACATTCAAAAACAGCAACAAATTCAACAAAAACCTCAACAATTAAGAACACCAAAAAATTCAACAACAACGTCAACTTTGAAAAATACCAACAAATTCAACAACCTCAAGAATGAAAAACACCAACAAATTCAACAACAAACTCAACATTGAAAATCACCAAAAAATTCAACAACAACCTCAACATTGAAAAACTCCAACAATTTCAACAACAACCTCAACAATGAAAAACACCAAAAAATTCAACAACAAACTCAACATTGAAAATCACCAACAAATTCAACAACATCAACCTTGAAAAACACCAACAAATTCAAAAACCTCAACATGGAAAAACAACAACAAATTGAACCAGAACCTCAATATTGAAAATCACCATCAATTCAACAACAACCTCAACGATGAAAAACACAAACAATTTCAACAAAAACCTCAACAGTGAAAAACACCAAAAAATTCATCAACAACCTCAACATTCAAAAACGCCAACAAATTCAACAAAAACCTCAGCAATGAAAACACCAACAAATTCAACAACCTCAACATTGCAAAACACCAACAATTTCAACTGCAACCTCAACTTTGAAAAACACAAAAAGGATTAAAAAAAACCATTGATAACACCAATAATTTCAACAACATCAACTTTGAAAAACACCAACAAATTCAACCACAACCTCAACATTGAAAATCACCAACAAAGTCAACAACAACCTCAACAATGAAAAACACCAATAAATTCAACAAAAACCTCAACAATGAAAAACACCAACAAATTCAACAACAAACTCAGCTTTGAAAAACACCAACAAATTCAACAACCTCAACATTGAAAAACACCAACAAATTCAACAACAACCTCAACTTTCAAAAATACAAAAAGGTTCAACAAAATCAAAATTGATAACAACAACAAATTCAACAACAACCTCAATACTGAAAATCACCAACAAATTTAACAACAACCTCAACAATGAAAAACATCAGCAATTCAACAACAACCTCAACATTCAAAAACACCAACAAATTCAACAAAAACCTCAACAATTAAAAACACCAAAAAATTGAACAACAACGTCAACTTTGAAAAATACCAACAATTTCAACAACCTCAACAATGAAAAACACCAACAAATTCAACAAAAAACTCAACATTGAAAATCACCAAAAAATTCAACAACAACCTCAACATTGAAAAACTCCAACAATTTCAACAACAACCTCAACAATGAAAAACTCCAAAAAATTCAACAACAAACTCAACATTGAAAATCACCAACAAATTCAACATAAACCTCAACAATGAAGAGCACCTAAAAATTCATCAACAACCTCAACATTCAAAAATACCATCAAATTCAACAACAACCTCAACAATGAAAATCACCAACAAATTGAACAAAAACCTCAACAAGGATAAACACCGAAAGATTCATCAACAACCTCAACATTCAAAAACACCAACAACCTCAACAGAAACCTCAACAATGAAAAACTCCTAAAAATTCAACAACAACCTCAACATTGAAAATCACCAACAAATTCCACAACAACCTCAACAATGAAAAACACCAAATAATGCATCAACAGCCTCAACATTCAAAAACAACAAAAAATTCAACAAAAACCTCAACAATGAAAAACACCGAAAAATTCAACAGCAACCTCAACTTTAAAAAACACCAACAAATTCAACAACCTCAACATTGCAAATCACCAGCAATTTCAACTGCAACCTCAACTTTGAAAAATACGACAAAGATTTTAAAAAACCATTGATAACACCAATAATTTCAACAACATCAACTTTGAAAAACACCAGCAAATGCAACCACAACCTCAACATTGAAAATCCCCACCAAAATCAACAAAAACCTCAACAATGAAAAACACCAACAAATTCAACAACAAACTCAGCTTTGAAAAACACCAACAAATTCAACAACCTCAACATTGAAAAACACCAACAAATTCAACAACAACCTCAACTTTCAAAAATACAAAAAGGTTCAACAAAATAAAAATTGATAACAACAACAAATTCAACAACAACCTCAATATTGAAAAGCACCAACAAATTTAACAACAACCACAACAATGAAAAACATCAAACAATTCAACAACAACCTCAACATTCAAAACAACCAACAAATTCAACAACAACCTCAACAATGAAAAACACCAAAAAATTCTTCAACAACTTCAACATTCAAAAGCAGCAACAAATTCAACAAAATCCTCAACAATTAAAAACAGCAAAAAATTCAACAACAACGTCAACTTTGAAAAATACCAACAAATTCAACAACCTCAACAATGAAAAACACCAACAAATTCAACAACAAACTCAACATTTTAAATCAACTAAAAATTCAACAACAGCCTCAACATTGAAAAACTCCAACAATTTCAACAACAACCTCAACAATGAAAAACACCAAAAAATTCAACAACAAACTCAACATTGAAAATCACCAACAAATTCAACAACAACATCAACTTTGAAAAACACCAACAAATTCAAAAACCTCAACATGGAAAAACAACAACAAATTGAACCAGAGCCTCAATATTGAAAATCACCAACAAATTCAACAACAACCTCAACAATGAAAAACACAAACAATTTCAACATAAACCTCAACAGTGAAAAACACCAAAAAATTCATCAACAACCTCAACATTCAAAAACGCCAACAAATTCAACAAAAACCTCAACAATGAAAAACACCAAAAAATTCAACGACAACCTCAACATTGAAAATCACCAACAAATTCAACAAAAACCTCAACAATGAAAAACACCAAAAAATTCAACAACAACCTCAACTTTGAAAAACACCAACAAATTCAACAACCTCAACATTGCAAATCACCAACAATTTCAACTGCAACCTCAACTTTGAACAATACGAAAAAGGTTCAACAAAATAAAAATTGATAACAACAACAAATTCAACAACAACCTCAATATTGAAAAGCACCAACAAATTTAACAACAACCACAACAATGAAAAACATCAAACAATTCAACAACAACCTCAACATTCAAAAAAACCAACAAATTCAACAACAACCTCAACAATGAAAAACACCAAAAAATTCTTCAACAACTTCAACATTCAAAAACAGCAACAAATTCAACAAAATCCTCAACAATTAAAAACAGCAAAAAATTCAACAACAACGTCAACTTTGCAAAATACCAACAAATTCAACAACCTCAACAATGAAAAACACCAACAAATTCAACAACAAACTCAACATTGAAAATCAACTAAAAATTCAACAACAGCCTCAACATTGAAAAACTCCAACAATTTCAACAACAACCTCAACAATGAAAAACACCAAAAAATTCAACAACAAACTCAACATTGAAAATCACCAACAAATTCAACAACAACATCAACTTTGAAAAACACCAACAAATTCAAAAACCTCAACATGGAAAAACAACAACAAATTGAACCAGAGCCTCAATATTGAAAATCACCAACAAATTCAACAACAACCTCAACAATGAAAAACACAAACAATTTCAACATAAACCTCAACAGTGAAAAACACCAGCAAATTCAACCACAACCTCAACAATGAGAAACACCAACAAATTCATCAAAAACCTCAACAATGAAAAACACCAACAAATTCAACAAGAAACTCAGCTTTGAAAAACACCAACAAATTCAACAATCTCAACATTGAAAAACACCAACAAATTCAACAACAACCTCAACTTTCAAAAATACAAAAAGGTTCAACAAAATAAAAATTCATAACAACAACAAATTCAACAACAACCTCAATATTGAAAATCAACAACAAATTTAACAACAACCACAACAATGAAAAACATCAAACAATTCAACAACAACCTCAACATTCAATAACACCAACAAATTCAACAACAACCTCAACAATGAAAAACACTTAAAAATTCTTCAACAACTTCAACATTCAAAAACAGCAACAAATTCAACAAAATCCTCAACAATTAAAAACACCAACAAATTCAACAACAACGTCAACTTTGAAAAATACCAACAAATTCAACAACCTCAACAATGAAAAACACCAACAAATTCAACAACAAACTCAACATTGAAAATCAACAAAAAATTCAACAACAGCCTCAACATTGAAAAACTCCAACAATTTCAACACAAACCTCAACAATGAAAAACACCAAAAAATTCAACAACAAACTCAACATTGAAAATCACCAACAAATTCAACAACAACATCAACTTTGAAAAACACCAACAAATTCAAAAACCTCAACTTTCAAAAGCACCAACAAATTCAACCACAACCTCAACATTGAAAATCACCAACAAATTCAAAAACAACCTCAACAATGAAAAACACCAACAAATTGAACAAAAACCTCAACAAGGATAAACACCGAAAGATTCATCAACAGCCTCAACATTCAAAAACACCAACAACCTCAACAGAAACCTCAACAATGAAAAATTCCTAAAAATTCAACAACAACCTCAACATTGAAAATCACCAACAAATTCCACAAAAACCTCAACAATGAAAAACACCAAATAATGCATCAACAACCTCAACATTCAAAAACAACAAAAAATTCAACAAAAACCTCAGCAATGAAAAACACCGAAAAATTCAACAACAACCTCAACTTTGAACAACACCAACAACTTCAACAACCTCAACTTTGAAAAACACCAACAATTTCAACTGCAACCTCAACTTTGAAACATAGGAAAATGATGAAAAAAAACCATTGATAACACCAATGAATTCAAAAACCTCAACATTGAAAATCACCAACAAATTCAACAACAACCACAGCAATGAAAAACAACAAAAAATGCAACAACAACCTCAACATTGAAAATCACCAACAAATTCAACAACAACATCAACTTTGAAAAACACCAACAAATTCAAAAACCTCAACATGGAAAAACAACAACAAATTGAAACAGAACCTCAATATTGAAAATCACCAACAAATTCAACAACAACCTCAACAATGAAAAACACAAACAATTTCAACAAAAACCTCAACAATGAAAAACACCAAAAAAGTTCATCAACAACCTCAACATTCAAAGACGCCAATAAATTCAACAAAAACCTCAACAATGAAAAACACCAAAAAATTCAACAACAACCTCAACATTGAAAATCACGAACAAATTCAACAAAAACCTCAACATTGCAAAACACCAACAATTTCAACCGCAACCTCATTTTTGAAAAATACAAAAAAGGATTTAAAAAAACCATTGATAACACCAATAATTTCAACAACATCAACTTTGAAAAACACCAACAAATTCAACCACAACCTCAACATTTAATATCACCAACAAATTCAACAACAACCTCAACAATGAAAAACACCAACAAATTGAACAAAAACCTCAACAAGGAAAAACACCGAAAGATTCATCAACAACCTGAACATTCAAAAACACCAACAAATTCAACAGAAACCACAACAATGAAAAACACCTAAAAGTTCAACAACAACCTCAACATTGAAAGTCACCAACAAATTCAACAAAAACCTCAACAATGAAAACTACCAAATAATGCATCAACAACCTCAACATTCAGAAACACCAAAAAATTCAACAAAAACCTCAACAATGAAAAGCAGCGAAAAATTCAACAACAACCTCAACATTGAAAAACACCAACAATTTCTACTGCAAGCTCAACTTTGAAAAAAACAAAAATGATCAAGAAAAACCATTGATAACACCAATGAATTCAACAACCTCAACATTAAAAATCACCAACCAATTCAACAACAAACTCAGCAATGAAAAGCATCAAAAAACTCAACAACAACCTCAACATTGAAAATCACCAACAAATTCAACAACAACCTCAACTTTGAAAAACACTAACAAATTCAAAAGGCTCAACGTGGAAAAACACCAACAAATTCAACCAGATCCTCAATAATGAAAATCACCAACAAATTCAACAACAACCTCAACAATGAAAAACACCAAAAAATTCAACAACAACCTCAACTTTGAAAAACACCAAACATTCAACAACCTCAACATTGCTAAACACCAACAATTTCAACTGCAACCTCAACTTTGAAACATACAAAACGGATTTAAAAAAACCATTGATAACACCAATAATTTCGAAAACATCAACTTTGAAAAACAGCAACAAATTCAACCACAACCACAACATTGAAAATCACCAACAAAGTCAACAACAACCTCAACAATGAAAAGCACCAACAAATTCAATAAAAACCTCAACAATGAAAAACACTAACAAATTCAACAACAACCTCAACTTTCAAAAATACATAAAGGTTCAACAAAATAAAAATTGATAACAACAACAAATTCAACAACATCGTCAATATTGAAAATCACCAACAAATTTAACAACAACCTCAACAATGAAAAACATCAAACAATTCAACAACAACCTCAACATTCAAAAAAACCAACAAATTCAACAACAACTTTAACAATGAAAAACACCAAAAAATTCATCAACAACCTCAACATTCAAAAACAGCAACAAATTCAACAAAAACCTCAACAATTAAGAACACCAAAAAATTCAACAACAACGTCAACTTTGAAAAATGCCAACAAATTCAACAACCTCAAGAATGAAAAACACCAACAAATTCAACAACAAACTCAACATTGAAAATCACCAAAAATTTCAACAACAACCTCAACATTGAAAAACTCCAACAATTTCAACAACAACCTCAACAATGAAAAACACCAAAAAATTCAACAACAAACTCAACATTGAAAATCACCAACAAATTCAACAACATCAACCTTGAAAAACACCAACAAATTCAAAAACCTCAACATGGATAAACAACAACAATTGAACCAGAACCTCAATATTGAAAATCACCATCAATTCAACAACAACCTCAACGATGAAAAACACAAACAATTTCAACAAAAACCTCAACAGTGAAAAACACCAAAAAATTCATCAACAATCTCAACATTCAAAAACGCCAACAAATTCAACAAAAACCTCAGCAATGAAAACACCAACAAATTCAACAACAAACTCAGCTTTGAAAAACACCAACAAATTCAACAACCTCAACATTGAAAAACACCAACAAATTCAACAACAACCTCAACTTTCAAAAATACAAAAAGGTTCAACAAAATCAAAATTGATAACAACAACAAATTCAACAACAACCTCAATACTGAAAATCACCAACAAATTTAACAACAACCTCAACAATGAAAAAGATCAGCAATTCAACAACAACCTCAACATTCAAAAACACCAACAAATTCAACAAAAACCTCAACAATTAAAAACACCAACAAATTCAACAAAAACCTCAACAATGAAACACACCAAAAAATTCAACAACAACCTCAACATTGAAAATCACCAACAAATTCAACAAAAACCTCAACAATTAAAAACACCAAAAAATTCAACAACAACCTCAACTTTGAAAAACACCAACAAATTCAACAACCTCAACATTGCAAATCACCAGCAATTTCAACTGCAACCTCAACTTTGAAAAATACGACAAAGATTTTAAAAAACATTGATAACACCAATTATTTCAACAACATCAACTTTGAAAAACACCAACAAATTCAACCACAACCTCAACATTGAAAATCACCACCAAAATCAACAAAAACCTCAACAATGAAAAACACCAACAAATTCAACAACCTCAACATTGAAAAACAACAACAAATTCAACAACAACCTCAATATTGAAAAGCACCAACAAATTTAACAACAACCACAACAATGAAAAACATCAAACAATTCAACAACAACCTCAACATTCAAAAAAACCAACAAATTCAACAACAACCTCAACAATGAAAAACACCAAAAAATTCTTCAACAACTTCAACATTCAAAAACAGCAACAAATTCAACAAAATCCTCAACAATTAAAAACACCGAAAAATTCAACAACAACGTCAACTTTGAAAAATACCAACAATTTCAACAACCTCAACAATGAAAAACACCAACAAATTCAACTACAAACTCAAGATTTAAAATCAACTAAAAATTCAACAACAGCCTCAACATTGAAAAACTCCAACAATTTCAACAACAACCTCAACAATGAAAAACACCAAAAAATTCAACAACAAACTCAACATTGAAAATCACCAACAAATTCAACAACAACATCAACTTTGAAAAACACCAACAAATTCAAAAACCTCAACATGGAAAAACAACAACAAATTGAACCAGAGCCTCAATATTGAAAATCACCAACAAATTCAACAACAACCTCAACAATGAAAAACACAAACAATTTCAACAAAAACCTCAACAGTGAAAAACACCAAAAAATTCATCAACAACCTCAACATTCAAAAACGCCAACAAATTCAACAAAAACCTCAACAATGAAAAACACCAAAAAATTCAACGACAACCTCAACATTGAAAATCACCAACAAATTCAACAAAAACCTCAACAATGAAAAACACCAAAAAATTCAACAACAACCTCAACTTTGAAAAACACCAACAAATTCAACAACCTCAACATTGCAAATCACCAACAATTTCAACTGCAACCTCAACTTTGAAACATAGGAAAATGATGAAAATAAACCATTGATAACACCAATGAATTCAAAAACCTCAACATTGAAAATCACCAACAAATTCAACAACAACCTCAGCAATGAAAAACAACAAAAAATGCAACAACAACCTCAACATTGAAAATCACCAACAAATTCAACAACAACATCAACTTTGAAAAACACCAACAAATTCAAAAACCTCAACATGGAAAAACAACAACAAATTGAAACAGAACCTCAATATTGAAAATCACCAACAAATTCAACAACAACCTCAACAATGAAAAACACAAACAATTTCAACAAAAACCTCAACAATGAAAAACACCAAAAAAGTTCATCAACAACCTCAACATTCAAAAACGCCAATAAATTCAACAAAAACCTCAACAATGAAAAACACCAAAAAATTCAACAACAACCTCAACATTGAAAATCACGAACAAATTCAACAAAAACCTCAACATTGCAAAACACCAACAATTTCAACCGCAACCTCATTTTTGAAAAATACAAAAAAGGATTTAAAAAAACCATTGATAACACCAATAATTTCAACAACATCAACTTTGAAAAACACCAACAAATTCAACCACAACCTCAACATTTAATATCACCAACAAATTCAACAACAACCTCAACAATGAAAAACACCAACAAATTGAACAAAAACCTCAACAAGGAAAAACACCGAAAGATTCATCAACAACCTGAACATTCAAAAACACCAACAAATTCAACAGAAACCACAACAATGAAAAACACCTAAAAGTTCAACAACAACCTCAACATTGAAAGTCACCAACAAATTCAACAAAAACCTCAACAATGAAAACTACCAAATAATGCATCAACAACCTCAACATTCAGAAACACCAAAAAATTCAACAAAAACCTCAACAATGAAAAGCAGCGAAAAATTCAACAACAACCTCAACATTGAAAAACACCAACAAATTCAACTGCAAGCTCAACTTTGAAAAAAACAAAAATGATCAAGAAAAACCATTGATAACACCAATGAATTCAACAACCTCAACATTAAAAATCACCAACCAATTCAACAACAAACTCAGCAATGAAAAGCATCAAAAAACTCAACAACAACCTCAACATTGAAAATCACCAACAAATTCAACAACAACCTCAACTTTGAAAAACACTAACAAATTCAAAAGGCTCAACATGGAAAAACACCAACAAATTCAACCAGATCCTCAATAATGAAAATCACCAACAAATTCAACAACAACCTCAACAATGAAAAACACCAAAAAATTCAACAACAACCTCAACTTTGAAAAACACCAAACATTCAACAACCTCAACATTGCTAAACACCAACAATTTCAACTGCAACCTCAACTTTGAAAAATACAAAACGGATTTAAAAAAACCATTGATAACACCAATAATTTCGAAAACATCAACTTTGAAAAACAGCAACAAATTCAACCACAACCACAACATTGAAAATCACCAACAAAGTCAACAACAACCTCAACAATGAAAAGCACCAACAAATTCAATAAAAACCTCAACAATGAAAAACACTAACAAATTCAACAACAACCTCAACTTTCAAAAATACATAAAGGTTCAACAAAATAAAAATTGATAACAACAACAAATTCAACAACATCGTCAATATTGAAAATCACCAACAAATTTAACAACAACCTCAACAATGAAAAACATCAAACAATTCAACAACAACCTCAACATTCAAAAAAACCAACAAATTCAACAACAACTTTAACAATGAAAAACACCAAAAAATTCATCAACAACCTCAACATTCAAAAACAGCAACAAATTCAACAAAAACCTCAACAATTAAGAACACCAAAAAATTCAACAACAACGTCAACTTTGAAAAATGCCAACAAATTCAACAACCTCAAGAATGAAAAACACCAACAAATTCAACAACAAACTCAACATTGAAAATCACCAAAAATTTCAACAACAACCTCAACATTGAAAAACTCCAACAATTTCAACAACAACCTCAACAATGAAAAACACCAAAAAATTCAACAACAAACTCAACATTGAAAATCACCAACAAATTCAACAACATCAACCTTGAAAAACACCAACAAATTCAAAAACCTCAACATGGATAAACAACAACAATTGAACCAGAACCTCAATATTGAAAATCACCATCAATTCAACAACAACCTCAACGATGAAAAACACAAACAATTTCAACAAAAACCTCAACAGTGAAAAACACCAAAAAATTCATCAACAATCTCAACATTCAAAAACGCCAACAAATTCAACAAAAACCTCAGCAATGAAAACACCAACAAATTCAACAACAAACTCAGCTTTGAAAAACACCAACAAATTCAACAACCTCAACATTGAAAAACACCAACAAATTCAACAACAACCTCAACTTTCAAAAATACAAAAAGGTTCAACAAAATCAAAATTGATAACAACAACAAATTCAACAACAACCTCAATACTGAAAATCACCAACAAATTTAACAACAACCTCAACAATGAAAAAGATCAGCAATTCAACAACAACCTCAACATTCAAAAACACCAACAAATTCAACAAAAACCTCAACAATTAAAAACACCAACAAATTCAACAAAAACCTCAACAATGAAACACACCAAAAAATTCAACAACAACCTCAACATTGAAAATCACCAACAAATTCAACAAAAACCTCAACAATTAAAAACACCAAAAA
The DNA here is from genome assembly GCF_964194155.1 of Cetorhinus maximus. Classification (NCBI taxonomy): domain Eukaryota; kingdom Metazoa; phylum Chordata; class Chondrichthyes; order Lamniformes; family Cetorhinidae; genus Cetorhinus; species Cetorhinus maximus. The sequence goes on along the minus strand of NW_027596110.1, from coordinate 244,173 downwards.
ATTCAACAACAACCTCAACTTTGAAAAACACCAACAAATTCAACAACCTCAACATTGCAAATCACCAGCAATTTCAACTGCAACCTCAACTTTGAAAAATACGACAAAGATTTTAAAAAACATTGATAACACCAATTATTTCAACAACATCAACTTTGAAAAACACCAACAAATTCAACCACAACCTCAACATTGAAAATCACCACCAAAATCAACAAAAACCTCAACAATGAAAAACACCAACAAATTCAACAACCTCAACATTGAAAAACAACAACAAATTCAACAACAACCTCAATATTGAAAAGCACCAACAAATTTAACAACAACCACAACAATGAAAAACATCAAACAATTCAACAACAACCTCAACATTCAAAAAAACCAACAAATTCAACAACAACCTCAACAATGAAAAACACCAAAAAATTCTTCAACAACTTCAACATTCAAAAACAGCAACAAATTCAACAAAATCCTCAACAATTAAAAACACCGAAAAATTCAACAACAACGTCAACTTTGAAAAATACCAACAATTTCAACAACCTCAACAATGAAAAACACCAACAAATTCAACTACAAACTCAAGATTTAAAATCAACTAAAAATTCAACAACAGCCTCAACATTGAAAAACTCCAACAATTTCAACAACAACCTCAACAATGAAAAACACCAAAAAATTCAACAACAAACTCAACATTGAAAATCACCAACAAATTCAACAACAACATCAACTTTGAAAAACACCAACAAATTCAAAAACCTCAACATGGAAAAACAACAACAAATTGAACCAGAGCCTCAATATTGAAAATCACCAACAAATTCAACAACAACCTCAACAATGAAAAACACAAACAATTTCAACAAAAACCTCAACAGTGAAAAACACCAAAAAATTCATCAACAACCTCAACATTCAAAAACGCCAACAAATTCAACAAAAACCTCAACAATGAAAAACACCAAAAAATTCAACGACAACCTCAACATTGAAAATCACCAACAAATTCAACAAAAACCTCAACAATGAAAAACACCAAAAAATTCAACAACAACCTCAACTTTGAAAAACACCAACAAATTCAACAACCTCAACATTGCAAATCACCAACAATTTCAACTGCAACCTCAACTTTGAAACATAGGAAAATGATGAAAATAAACCATTGATAACACCAATGAATTCAAAAACCTCAACATTGAAAATCACCAACAAATTCAACAACAACCTCAGCAATGAAAAACAACAAAAAATGCAACAACAACCTCAACATTGAAAATCACCAACAAATTCAACAACAACATCAACTTTGAAAAACACCAACAAATTCAAAAACCTCAACATGGAAAAACAACAACAAATTGAAACAGAACCTCAATATTGAAAATCACCAACAAATTCAACAACAACCTCAACAATGAAAAACACAAACAATTTCAACAAAAACCTCAACAATGAAAAACACCAAAAAAGTTCATCAACAACCTCAACATTCAAAAACGCCAATAAATTCAACAAAAACCTCAACAATGAAAAACACCAAAAAATTCAACAACAACCTCAACATTGAAAATCACGAACAAATTCAACAAAAACCTCAACATTGCAAAACACCAACAATTTCAACCGCAACCTCATTTTTGAAAAATACAAAAAAGGATTTAAAAAAACCATTGATAACACCAATAATTTCAACAACATCAACTTTGAAAAACACCAACAAATTCAACCACAACCTCAACATTTAATATCACCAACAAATTCAACAACAACCTCAACAATGAAAAACACCAACAAATTGAACAAAAACCTCAACAAGGAAAAACACCGAAAGATTCATCAACAACCTGAACATTCAAAAACACCAACAAATTCAACAGAAACCACAACAATGAAAAACACCTAAAAGTTCAACAACAACCTCAACATTGAAAGTCACCAACAAATTCAACAAAAACCTCAACAATGAAAACTACCAAATAATGCATCAACAACCTCAACATTCAGAAACACCAAAAAATTCAACAAAAACCTCAACAATGAAAAGCAGCGAAAAATTCAACAACAACCTCAACATTGAAAAACACCAACAAATTCAACTGCAAGCTCAACTTTGAAAAAAACAAAAATGATCAAGAAAAACCATTGATAACACCAATGAATTCAACAACCTCAACATTAAAAATCACCAACCAATTCAACAACAAACTCAGCAATGAAAAGCATCAAAAAACTCAACAACAACCTCAACATTGAAAATCACCAACAAATTCAACAACAACCTCAACTTTGAAAAACACTAACAAATTCAAAAGGCTCAACATGGAAAAACACCAACAAATTCAACCAGATCCTCAATAATGAAAATCACCAACAAATTCAACAACAACCTCAACAATGAAAAACACCAAAAAATTCAACAACAACCTCAACTTTGAAAAACACCAAACATTCAACAACCTCAACATTGCTAAACACCAACAATTTCAACTGCAACCTCAACTTTGAAAAATACAAAACGGATTTAAAAAAACCATTGATAACACCAATAATTTCGAAAACATCAACTTTGAAAAACAGCAACAAATTCAACCACAACCACAACATTGAAAATCACCAACAAAGTCAACAACAACCTCAACAATGAAAAGCACCAACAAATTCAATAAAAACCTCAACAATGAAAAACACTAACAAATTCAACAACAACCTCAACTTTCAAAAATACATAAAGGTTCAACAAAATAAAAATTGATAACAACAACAAATTCAACAACATCGTCAATATTGAAAATCACCAACAAATTTAACAACAACCTCAACAATGAAAAACATCAAACAATTCAACAACAACCTCAACATTCAAAAAAACCAACAAATTCAACAACAACTTTAACAATGAAAAACACCAAAAAATTCATCAACAACCTCAACATTCAAAAACAGCAACAAATTCAACAAAAACCTCAACAATTAAGAACACCAAAAAATTCAACAACAACGTCAACTTTGAAAAATGCCAACAAATTCAACAACCTCAAGAATGAAAAACACCAACAAATTCAACAACAAACTCAACATTGAAAATCACCAAAAATTTCAACAACAACCTCAACATTGAAAAACTCCAACAATTTCAACAACAACCTCAACAATGAAAAACACCAAAAAATTCAACAACAAACTCAACATTGAAAATCACCAACAAATTCAACAACATCAACCTTGAAAAACACCAACAAATTCAAAAACCTCAACATGGATAAACAACAACAATTGAACCAGAACCTCAATATTGAAAATCACCATCAATTCAACAACAACCTCAACGATGAAAAACACAAACAATTTCAACAAAAACCTCAACAGTGAAAAACACCAAAAAATTCATCAACAATCTCAACATTCAAAAACGCCAACAAATTCAACAAAAACCTCAGCAATGAAAACACCAACAAATTCAACAACAAACTCAGCTTTGAAAAACACCAACAAATTCAACAACCTCAACATTGAAAAACACCAACAAATTCAACAACAACCTCAACTTTCAAAAATACAAAAAGGTTCAACAAAATCAAAATTGATAACAACAACAAATTCAACAACAACCTCAATACTGAAAATCACCAACAAATTTAACAACAACCTCAACAATGAAAAAGATCAGCAATTCAACAACAACCTCAACATTCAAAAACACCAACAAATTCAACAAAAACCTCAACAATTAAAAACACCAACAAATTCAACAAAAACCTCAACAATGAAACACACCAAAAAATTCAACAACAACCTCAACATTGAAAATCACCAACAAATTCAACAAAAACCTCAACAATTAAAAACACCAAAAAATTCAACAACAACCTCAACTTTGAAAAACACCAACAAATTCAACAACCTCAACATTGCAAATCACCAGCAATTTCAACTGCAACCTCAACTTTGAAAAATACGACAAAGATTTTAAAAAACATTGATAACACCAATTATTTCAACAACATCAACTTTGAAAAACACCAACAAATTCAACCACAACCTCAACATTGAAAATCACCACCAAAATCAACAAAAACCTCAACAATGAAAAACACCAACAAATTCAACAACCTCAACATTGAAAAACAACAACAAATTCAACAACAACCTCAATATTGAAAAGCACCAACAAATTTAACAACAACCACAACAATGAAAAACATCAAACAATTCAACAACAACCTCAACATTCAAAAAAACCAACAAATTCAACAACAACCTCAACAATGAAAAACACCAAAAAATTCTTCAACAACTTCAACATTCAAAAACAGCAACAAATTCAACAAAATCCTCAACAATTAAAAACACCGAAAAATTCAACAACAACGTCAACTTTGAAAAATACCAACAATTTCAACAACCTCAACAATGAAAAACACCAACAAATTCAACTACAAACTCAAGATTTAAAATCAACTAAAAATTCAACAACAGCCTCAACATTGAAAAACTCCAACAATTTCAACAACAACCTCAACAATGAAAAACACCAAAAAATTCAACAACAAACTCAACATTGAAAATCACCAACAAATTCAACAACAACATCAACTTTGAAAAACACCAACAAATTCAAAAACCTCAACATGGAAAAACAACAACAAATTGAACCAGAGCCTCAATATTGAAAATCACCAACAAATTCAACAACAACCTCAACAATGAAAAACACAAACAATTTCAACAAAAACCTCAACAGTGAAAAACACCAAAAAATTCATCAACAACCTCAACATTCAAAAACGCCAACAAATTCAACAAAAACCTCAACAATGAAAAACACCAAAAAATTCAACGACAACCTCAACATTGAAAATCACCAACAAATTCAACAAAAACCTCAACAATGAAAAACACCAAAAAATTCAACAACAACCTCAACTTTGAAAAACACCAACAAATTCAACAACCTCAACATTGCAAATCACCAACAATTTCAACTGCAACCTCAACTTTGAAACATAGGAAAATGATGAAAATAAACCATTGATAACACCAATGAATTCAAAAACCTCAACATTGAAAATCACCAACAAATTCAACAACAACCTCAGCAATGAAAAACAACAAAAAATGCAACAACAACCTCAACATTGAAAATCACCAACAAATTCAACAACAACATCAACTTTGAAAAACACCAACAAATTCAAAAACCTCAACATGGAAAAACAACAACAAATTGAAACAGAACCTCAATATTGAAAATCACCAACAAATTCAACAACAACCTCAACAATGAAAAACACAAACAATTTCAACAAAAACCTCAACAATGAAAAACACCAAAAAAGTTCATCAACAACCTCAACATTCAAAAACGCCAATAAATTCAACAAAAACCTCAACAATGAAAAACACCAAAAAATTCAACAACAACCTCAACATTGAAAATCACGAACAAATTCAACAAAAACCTCAACATTGCAAAACACCAACAATTTCAACCGCAACCTCATTTTTGAAAAATACAAAAAAGGATTTAAAAAAACCATTGATAACACCAATAATTTCAACAACATCAACTTTGAAAAACACCAACAAATTCAACCACAACCTCAACATTTAATATCACCAACAAATTCAACAACAACCTCAACAATGAAAAACACCAACAAATTGAACAAAAACCTCAACAAGGAAAAACACCGAAAGATTCATCAACAACCTGAACATTCAAAAACACCAACAAATTCAACAGAAACCACAACAATGAAAAACACCTAAAAGTTCAACAACAACCTCAACATTGAAAGTCACCAACAAATTCAACAAAAACCTCAACAATGAAAACTACCAAATAATGCATCAACAACCTCAACATTCAGAAACACCAAAAAATTCAACAAAAACCTCAACAATGAAAAGCAGCGAAAAATTCAACAACAACCTCAACATTGAAAAACACCAACAAATTCAACTGCAAGCTCAACTTTGAAAAAAACAAAAATGATCAAGAAAAACCATTGATAACACCAATGAATTCAACAACCTCAACATTAAAAATCACCAACCAATTCAACAACAAACTCAGCAATGAAAAGCATCAAAAAACTCAACAACAACCTCAACATTGAAAATCACCAACAAATTCAACAACAACCTCAACTTTGAAAAACACTAACAAATTCAAAAGGCTCAACATGGAAAAACACCAACAAATTCAACCAGATCCTCAATAATGAAAATCACCAACAAATTCAACAACAACCTCAACAATGAAAAACACCAAAAAATTCAACAACAACCTCAACTTTGAAAAACACCAAACATTCAACAACCTCAACATTGCTAAACACCAACAATTTCAACTGCAACCTCAACTTTGAAAAATACAAAACGGATTTAAAAAAACCATTGATAACACCAATAATTTCGAAAACATCAACTTTGAAAAACAGCAACAAATTCAACCACAACCACAACATTGAAAATCACCAACAAAGTCAACAACAACCTCAACAATGAAAAGCACCAACAAATTCAATAAAAACCTCAACAATGAAAAACACTAACAAATTCAACAACAACCTCAACTTTCAAAAATACATAAAGGTTCAACAAAATAAAAATTGATAACAACAACAAATTCAACAACATCGTCAATATTGAAAATCACCAACAAATTTAACAACAACCTCAACAATGAAAAACATCAAACAATTCAACAACAACCTCAACATTCAAAAAAACCAACAAATTCAACAACAACTTTAACAATGAAAAACACCAAAAAATTCATCAACAACCTCAACATTCAAAAACAGCAACAAATTCAACAAAAACCTCAACAATTAAGAACACCAAAAAATTCAACAACAACGTCAACTTTGAAAAATGCCAACAAATTCAACAACCTCAAGAATGAAAAACACCAACAAATTCAACAACAAACTCAACATTGAAAATCACCAAAAAATTCAACAACAACCTCAACATTGAAAAACTCCAACAATTTCAACAACAACCTCAACAATGAAAAACACCAAAAAATTCAACAACAAACTCAACATTGAAAATCTCCAACAAATTCAACAACATCAACCTTGAAAAACACCAACAAATTCAAAAACCTCAACATGGATAAACAACAACAAATTGAACCAGAACCTCAATATTGAAAATCACCATCAATTCAACAACAACCTCAACGATGAAAAACACAAACAATTTCAACAAAAACCTCAACAGTGAAAAACACCAAAAAATTCATCAACAATCTCAACATTCAAAAACGCCAACAAATTCAACAAAAACCTCAGCAATGAAAACACCAATAAATTCAACAACAAACTCAGCTTTGAAAAACACCAACAAATTCAACAACCTCAACATTGAAAAACACCAACAAATTCAACAACAACCTCAACTTTCAAAAATACAAAAAGGTTCAACAAAATCAAAATTGATAACAACAACAAATTCAACAACAACCTCAATACTGAAAATCACCAACAAATTTAACAACAACCTCAACAATGAAAAAGATCAGCAATTCAACAACAACCTCAACATTCAAAAACACCAACAAATTCAACAAAAACCTCAACAATTAAAAACACCAACAAATTCAACAAAAACCTCAACAATGAAACACACCAAAAAATTCAACAACAACCTCAACATTGAAAATCACCAACAAATTCAACAAAAACCTCAACAATTAAAAACACCAAAAAATTCAACAACAACCTCAACTTTGAAAAACACCAACAAATTCAACAACCTCAACATTGCAAATCACCAGCAATTTCAACTGCAACCTCAACTTTGAAAAATACGACAAAGATTTTAAAAAACATTGATAACACCAATTATTTCAACAACATCAACTTTGAAAAACACCAACAAATTCAACCACAACCTCAACATTGAAAATCACCACCAAAATCAACAAAAACCTCAACAATGAAAAACACCAACAAATTCAACAACCTCAACATTGAAAAACACCAACAAATTCAACAACAACCTCAACTTTCAAAAATACAAAAAGGTTCAACAAAATCAAAATTGATAACAACAACAAATTCAACAACAACCTCAATATTGAAAAGCACCAACAAATTTAACAACAACCACAACAATGAAAAACATCAAACAATTCAACAACAACCTCAACATTCAAAAAAACCAACAAATTCAACAACAACCTCAACAATGAAAAACACCAAAAAATTCTTCAACAACTTCAACATTCAAAAACAGCAAAAAATTCAACAAAATCCTCAACAATTAAAAACACCAAAAAATTCAACAACAACGTCAACTTTGAAAAATACCAACAATTTCAACAACCTCAACAATGAAAAACACCAACAAATTCAACTACAAACTCAAGATTTAAAATCAACTAAAAATTCAACAATAGCCTCAACATTGAAAAACTCCAACAATTTCAACAACAACCTCAACAATGAAAAACACCAAAAAATTCAACAATAAACTCAACATTGAAAATCACCAACAAATTCAACAACAACATCAACTTTGAAAAACACCAACAAATTCAAAAACCTCAACATGGAAAAACAACAACAAATTGAACCAGAGCCTCAATATTGAAAATCACCAACAAATTCAACAACAACCTCAACAATGAAAAACACAAACAATTTCAACAAAAACCTCAACAGTGAAAAACACCAAAAAATTCATCAACAACCTCAACATTCAAAAACGCCAACAAATTCAACAAAAACCTCAACAATGAAAAACACCAAAAAATTCAACGACAACCTCAACATTGAAAATCACCAACAAATTCAACAAAAACCTCAACAATGAAAAACACCAAAAAATTCAACAACAACCTCAACTTTGAAAAACACCAACAAATTCAACAACCTCAACAATGCAAATCACCAACAATTTCAACTGCAACCTCAACTTTGAAAAATACGAAAAAGATTTTAAAAAACCATTGATAACACCAATAATTTCAACAACATCAACTTTGAAAAACACCAGCAAATTCAACCACAACCTCAACATTGAAAATCACCAACAAAGTCAACAACAACCTCAACAATGAGAAACACCAACAAATTCAACAAAAACCTCAACAATGAAAAACACCAACAAATTCAACAAGAAACTCAGCTTTGAAAAACACCAACAAATTCAACAATCTCAACATTGAAAAACACCAACAAATTCAACAACAACCTCAACTTTCAAAAATACAAAAAGGTTCAACAAAATAAAAATTCATAACAACAACAAATTCAACAACAACCTCAATATTGAAAATCAACAACAAATTTAACAACAACCACAACAATGAAAAACATCAAACAATTCAACAACAACCTCAACATTCAAAAACACCAACAAATTCAACAACAACCTCAACAATGAAAAACACTTAAAAATTCTTCAACAACTTCAACATTCAAAAACAGCAACAAATTCAACAAAATCCTCAACAATTAAAAACACCAACAAATTCAACAACAACGTCAACTTTGAAAAATACCAACAAATTCAACAACCTCAACAATGAAAAACACCAACAAATTCAACAACAAACTCAACATTGAAAATCAACAAAAAATTCAACAACAGCCTCAACATTGAAAAACTCCAACAATTTCAACACAAACCTCAACAATGAAAAACACCAAAAAATTCAACAACAAACTCAACATTGAAAATCACCAACAAATTCAACAACAACATCAACTTTGAAAAACACCAACAAATTCAAAAACCTCAACTTTCAAAAGCACCAACAAATTCAACCACAACCTCAACATTGAAAATCACCAACAAATTCAAAAACAACCTCAACAATGAAAAACACCAACAAATTGAACAAAAACCTCAACAAGGATAAACACCGAAAGATTCATCAACAACCTCAACATTCAAAAACACCAACAACCTCAACAGAAACCTCAACAATGAAAAACTCCTAAAAATTCAACAACAACCTCAACATTGAAAATCACCAACAAATTCCACAAAAACCTCAACAATGAAAAACACCAAATAATGCATCAACAACCTCAACATTCAAAAACAACAAAAAATTCAACAAAAACTTCAACAATGAAAAACACCGAAAAATTCAACAACAACCTCAACTTTGAACAACACCAACAACTTCAACAACCTCAACTTTGAAAAACACCCACAATTTCAACTGCAACCTCAACTTTGAAACATAGGAAAATGATGAAAAAAAACCATTGATAACACCAATGAATTCAAAAACCTCAACATTGAAAATCAACAACAAATTCAACAACAACCTCAGCAATGAAAAACAACAAAAAATGCAACAACAACCTCAACATTGAAAATCACCAACAAATTCAACAGCAACCTCAACTTTGAAAAACACCAACAAATTCAAAAACCTCAACATGGAAAAACAACAACAAATTGAAACAGAACCTCAATATTGAAAATCACCAACAAATTCAACAACAACCTCAACAATGAAAAACACAAACAATTTCAACAAAAACCTCAACAATGAAAAACACCAAAAAAGTTCATCAACAACCTCAACATTCAAAAACGCCAATAAATTCAACAAAAACCTCAACAATGAAAAACACCAAAAAATTCAACAACAACCTCAACATTGAAAATCACGAACAAATTCAACAAAAACCTCAACATTGCAAAACACCAACAATTTCAACCGCAACCTCAACTTTGAAAAATACAAAAAAGGATTTTAAAAAACCATTGATAACACCAATAATTTCAACAACATCAACTTTGAAAAACACCAACAAATTCAACCACAACCTCAACATTTAATATCACCAACAAATTCTACAACAACCTCAACAATGAAAAACACCAACAAATTGAACAAAAACCTCAACAAGGAAAAACACCGAAAGATTCATCAACAACCTGAACATTCAAAAACACCAACAAATTCAACAGAAACCACAACAATGAAAAACACCTAAAAATTCAACAACAACCTCAACATTGAAAGTCACCAACAAATTCAACAAAAACCTCAACAATGAAAACTACCAAATAATGCATCAACAACCTCAACATTCAGAAACACCAAAAAATTCAACAAAAACCTCAACAATGAAAAACACCAACAAATTCAACAACAAACTCTGCTTTGAAAAACGCCATCAAATTCAACAACCTCAACATTGAAAAACACCAACAAATTCAACAACAACCTCAACTTTCAAAAATACAAAAAGGTTCAACAAAATAAAAATTGATAACAACAACAAATTCAACAACAACCTCAATACTGAAAATCACCAACAAATTTAACAACAACCTCAACAATGAAAAACATCAGCAATTCAACAACAACCTCAACATTCAAAAACACCAACAAATTCAACAAAAACCTCAACAATTAAAAACACCAAAAAATTCAACAACAACGTCAACTTTGAAAAATACCAACAAATTCAACAACCTCAACAATGAAAAACACCAACAAATTCAACAACAAACTCAACATTGAAAATCACCAAAAAATTCAACAACAACCTCAACATTGAAAAACTCCAACAATTTCAACAACAACCTCAACAATGAAAAACTCCAAAAAATTCAACAACAAACTCAACATTGAAAATCACCAACAAATTCAACATAAACCTCAACAATGAAGAGCACCTAAAAATTCATCAACAACCTCAACATTCAAAAATACCATCAAATTCAACAACAACCTCAACAATGAAAATCACCAACAAATTCAACAAAAACCTCAACAATGAATAACACCGAAAGATTCATCAACAACCTCAACATTCAAAAAATCCAACAACCTCCACGGAAACCTCAACAATGAAAAACTCCTAAAAATTCAACAACAACCTCAACATTGAAAATCACCACAAATTCCACAACAACCTCAACAATGAAAAACACCAAATAATGCATCAACAACCTCAACATTCAAAAACAACAAAAAATTCAACGAAAACCTCAACAATGAAATACACCGAAAAATTCAGCAACAACCTCAACTTTGAACAGCACCAACAACTTCAACAACCTCAACATTGAAAAACACCAACAATTTCAACTGCAACCTCAACTTTGAAACATAGAAAAATGATCAAAAAAAACCATTGATAACACCAATGAATTCAACAACCTCAACATTCAAAATCACCAACAAATTCAACAACAACCTCAGTATTGAAAAACATCATAAAATGCAACAACAACCTCAACTTTGAAAAACACCAAAAATTCAAAACCCTCAACATGGAAAAACAACAACAAATTGAACCAGAGCCTCAATATTGAAAATCACCAACAAATTCAACAACAACCTCAACAATGAAAAACACAAACAATTTCAACAAAAACCTCAACAATGAAAAACACCAAAAAATTCAACAACAACCTCAACATTGAAAATCACCAACAAATTCAACAAAAACCTCAACAATGAAAAACACCAAAAAATTCAACAACAACCTCAACTTTGAAAAACACCAACAAATTCAAGAACCTCAACATTGCAAATCACCAGCAATTTCAACTGCAACCTCAACTTTGAAAAATACGACAAAGATTTTAAAAAACCATTGATAACACCAATTATTTCAACAACATCAACTTTGAAAAACACCAACAAATTCAACCACAACCTCAACATTGAAAATCACCACCAAAATCAACAAAAACCTCAACTTTCAAAAATACAAAAAGGTTCAACAAAATAAAAATTGATAACAACAACAAATTCAACAACAACCTCAATATTGAAAAGCACCAACAAATTTAACAACAACCACAACAATGAAAAACATCAAACAATTCAACAACAACCTCAACATTCAAAAAAACCAACAAATTCAACAACAACCTCAACAATGAAAAACACCAAAAAATTCTTCAACAACTTCAACATTCAAAAACAGCAACAAATTCAACAAAATCCTCAACAATTAAAAACACCAAAAAATTCAACAACAACGTCAACTTTGAAAAATACCAACAATTTCAACAACCTCAACAATGAAAAACACCAACAAATTCAACTACAAACTCAAGATTTAAAATCAACTAAAAATTCAACAACAGCCTCAACATTGAAAAACTCCAACAATTTCAACAACAACCTCAACAATGAAAAACACCAAAAAATTCAACAACAAACTCAACATTGAAAATCACCAACAAATTCAACAACAACATCAACTTTGAAAAACACCAACAAATTCAAAAACCTCAACATGGAAAAACAACAACAAATTGAACCAGAGCCTCAATATTGAAAATCACCAACAAATTCAACAACAACCTCAACAATGAAAAACACAAACAATTTCAACAAAAACCTCAACAGTGAAAAACACCAAAAAATTCATCAACAACCTCAACATTCAAAAACGCCAACAAATTCAACAAAAACCTCAACAATGAAAAACACCAAAAAATTCAACGACAACCTCAACATTGAAAATCACCAACAAATTCAACAAAAACCTCAACAATGAAAAACACCAAAAAATTCAACAACAACCTCAACTTTGAAAAACACCAACAAATTCAACAACCTCAACATTGCAAATCACCAACAATTTCAACTGCAACCTCAACTTTGAAAAATACGAAAAAGATTTTAAAAAACCATTGATAACACCAATAATTTCAACAACATCAACTTTGAAAAACACCAGCAAATTCAACCACAACCTCAACATTGAAAATCACCAACAAAGTCAACAACAACCTCAACAATGAGAAACACCAACAAATTCAACAAAAACCTCAACAATGAAAAACACCAACAAATTCAACAACAAACTCAGCTTTGAAAAACACCAACAAATTCAACAATCTCAACAATGAAAAACAACAACAAATTGAACAAAAACCTCAACAAGGATAAACACCGAAAGATTCATCAACAACCTCAACATTCAAAAACACCAACAACCTCAACAGAAACCTCAACAATGAAAAACTCCTAAAAATTCAACAACAACCTCAACATTGAAAATCACCAACAAATTCCACAAAAACCTCAACAATGAAAAACACCAAATAATGCATCAACAACCTCAACATTCAAAAACAACAAAAAATTCAACAAAAACCTCAGCAATGAAAAACACCGAAAAATTCAACAACAACCTCAACTTTGAACAACACCAACAACTTCAACAACCTCAACTTTGAAAAACACCAACAATTTCAACTGCAACCTCAACTTTGAAACATAGGAAAATGATGAAAAAAAACCATTGATAACACCAATGAATTCAAAAACCTCAACATTGAAAATCACCAACAAATTCAACAACAACCTCAGCAATGAAAAACAACAAAAAATGCAACAACAACCTCAACATTGAAAATCACCAACAAATTCAACAACAACATCAACTTTGAAAAACACCAACAAATTCAAAAACCTCAACATGGAAAAACAACAACAAATTGAAACAGAACCTCAATATTGAAAATCACCAACAAATTCAACAACAACCTCAACAATGAAAAACACAAACAATTTCAACAAAAACCTCAACAATGAAAAACACCAAAAAAGTTCATCAACAACCTCAACATTCAAAAACGCCAATAAATTCAACAAAAACCTCAACAATGAAAAACACCAAAAAATTCAACAACAACCTCAACATTGAAAATCACGAACAAATTCAACAAAAACCTCAACATTGCAAAACACCAACAATTTCAACCGCAACCTCATTTTTGAAAAATACAAAAAAGGATTTAAAAAAACCATTGATAACACCAATAATTTCAACAACATCAACTTTGAAAAACACCAACAAATTCAACCACAACCTCAACATTTAATATCACCAACAAATTCAACAACAACCTCAACAATGAAAAACACCAACAAATTGAACAAAAACCTCAACAAGGAAAAACACCGAAAGATTCATCAACAACCTGAACATTCAAAAACACCAACAAATTCAACAGAAACCACAACAATGAAAAACACCTAAAAGTTCAACAACAACATCAACATTGAAAGTCACCAACAAATTCAACAAAAACCTCAACAATGAAAACTACCAAATAATGCATCAACAACCTCAACATTCAGAAACACCAAAAAATTCAACAAAAACCTCAACAATGAAAAGCAGCGAAAAATTCAACAACAACCTCAACATTGAAAAACACCAACAAATTCAACTGCAAGCTCAACTTTGAAAAAAACAAAAATGATCAAGAAAAACCATTGATAACACCAATGAATTCAACAACCTCAACATTAAAAATCACCAACCAATTCAACAACAAACTCAGCAATGAAAAGCATCAAAAAACTCAACAACAACCTCAACATTGAAAATCACCAACAAATTCAACAACAACCTCAACTTTGAAAAACACTAACAAATTCAAAAGGCTCAACATGGAAAAACACCAACAAATTCAACCAGATCCTCAATAATGAAAATCACCAACAAATTCAACAACAACCTCAACAATGAAAAACACCAAAAAATTCAACAACAACCTCAACTTTGAAAAACACCAAACATTCAACAACCTCAACATTGCTAAACACCAACAATTTCAACTGCAACCTCAACTTTGAAAAATACAAAACGGATTTAAAAAAACCATTGATAACACCAATAATTTCGAAAACATCAACTTTGAAAAACAGCAACAAATTCAACCACAACCGCAACATTGAAAATCACCAACAAAGTCAACAACAACCTCAACAATGAAAAGCACCAACAAATTCAATAAAAACCTCAACAATGAAAAACACTAACAAATTCAACAACAACCTCAACTTTCAAAAATACATAAAGGTTCAACAAAATAAAAATTGATAACAACAACAAATTCAACAACATCGTCAATATTGAAAATCACCAACAAATTTAACAACAACCTCAACAATGAAAAACATCAAACAATTCAACAACAACCTCAACATTCAAAAAAACCAACAAATTCAACAACAACTTTAACAATGAAAAACACCAAAAAATTCATCAACAACCTCAACATTCAAAAACAGCAACAAATTCAACAAAAACCTCAACAATTAAGAACACCAAAAAATTCAACAACAACGTCAACTTTGAAAAATGCCAACAAATTCAACAACCTCAAGAATGAAAAACACCAACAAATTCAACAACAAACTCAACATTGAAAATCACCAAAAATTTCAACAACAACCTCAACATTGAAAAACTCCAACAATTTCAACAACAACCTCAACAATGAAAAACACCAAAAAATTCAACAACAAACTCAACATTGAAAATCACCAACAAATTCAACAACATCAACCTTGAAAAACACCAACAAATTCAAAAACCTCAACATGGATAAACAACAACAAATTGAACCAGAACCTCAATATTGAAAATCACCATCAATTCAACAACAACCTCAACGATGAAAAACACAAAGAATTTCAACAAAAACCTCAACAGTGAAAAACACCAAAAAATTCATCAACAATCTCAACATTCAAAAACGCCAACAAATTCAACAAAAACCTCAGCAATGAAAACACCAACAAATTCAACAACAAACTCAGCTTTGAAAAACACCAACAAATTCAACAACCTCAACATTGAAAAACACCAACAAATTCAACAACAACCTCAACTTTCAAAAATACAAAAAGGTTCAACAAAATCAAAATTGATAACAACAACAAATTCAACAACAACCTCAATACTGAAAATCACCAACAAATTTAACAACAACCTCAACAATGAAAAAGATCAGCAATTCAACAACAACCTCAACATTCAAAAACACCAACAAATTCAACAAAAACCTCAACAATTAAAAACACCAACAAATTCAACAAAAACCTCAACAATGAAACACACCAAAAAATTCAACAACAACCTCAACATTGAAAATCACCAACAAATTCAACAAAAACCTCAACAATTAAAAACACCAAAAAATTCAACAACAACCTCAACTTTGAAAAACACCAACAAATTCAACAACCTCAACATTGCAAATCACCAGCAATTTCAACTGCAACCTCAACTTTGAAAAATACGACAAATATTTTAAAAAACATTGATAACACCAATTATTTCAACAACATCAACTTTGAAAAACACCAACAAATTCAACCACAACCTCAACATTGAAAATCACCACCAAAATCAACAAAAACCTCAACAATGAAAAACACCAACAAATTCAACAACCTCAACATTGAAAAACAACAACAAATTCAACAACAACCTCAATATTGAAAAGCACCAACAAATTTAACAACAACCACAACAATGAAAAACATCAAACAATTCAACAACAACCTCAACATTCAAAAAAACCAACAAATTCAACAACAACCTCAACAATGAAAAACACCAAAAAATTCTTCAACAACTTCAACATTCAAAAACAGCAACAAATTCAACAAAATCCTCAACAATTAAAAACACCAAAAAATTCAACAACAACGTCAACTTTGAAAAACACCAACAAATTCAACAACCTCAACATTGCAAAACACCAGCAATTTCAACTGCAACCTCAACTTTGAAAAACACAAAAAGGATTTAAAAAAACCATTGATAACACCAATAATTTCAACAACATCAACTTTGAAAAACACCAACAAATTCAACCACAACCTCAACATTGAAAATCACCAACAAAGTCAACAACAACCTCAACAATGAAAAACACCAACAAATGCAAAAACAAACTCAACTTTGAAAAACACCAACAAATTCAACAACCTCAACATTGAAAAACACCAACAAATTCAACAACAACCTCAACTTTCAAAAATACAAAAAAGTTCAACAAAATAAAAATTGATAACAACAACAAATTCAACAACAACCTCAATACTGATAATCACCAACAAATTTAACAACAACCTCAACAATGAAAAACATCAAACAATTCAACAACAACCTCAACATTAAAAAACACCAACAAATTCAACAAAAACCTCAACAATTAAAAACACCAACAAATTCAACAACAACGTCAACTTTGAAAAATACCAACAAATTCAACAACCTCAACAATGAAAAACACCAACAAATTCAACAACAAACTCAACATTGAAAATCACCAAAAAATTCAACAACAACCTCAACATTGAAAAACTCCAACAATTTCAACAACAACCTCAACAATGAAAAACACCAAAAAATTCAACAACAAACTCAACATTGAAAATCACCAACAAATTCAACAACAACATCAACTTTGAAAAACACCAACAAATTCAAAAACCTCAACATGGAAAAACACCAACAAATTCAACAGCAACCTCAACTTTGAAAATCACCAACAAATTCAACATAAACCTCAACAATGAAGAGCACCTAAAAATTCATCAACAACCTCAATATTCAAAAATACAAACAAATACAACAACAACCTCAACAATGAAAATCACCAACAAATTCAACAAAAACCTCAACAATGAATAACACCGAAAGATTCAACAACCTGAACATTCAAAAAAACCAACAAACTCAACAGAAACCTCAACAATGAAAAACACCTAAAAATTCAACAACAACCTCAACATTTAAAATCACCAACAAATTCCACAACAACATCAACAATGAAAAACACCAAATATTGCATCAACACCCTCAACATTCAAAAACAACAAAAAATTCAACAAAAACCTCAACAATGAAATACACCGAAAAATTCAGCAAGAACCTCAACTTTGAACAGCACCAACAACTTCAACAACCTCAACATTGAAAAACACCAACAATTTCAACTGCAACCTCAACTTCGAAACATAGAAAAATGATCAAAATAAAACCATTGATAACACCAATGAATTCAACAACCTCAACATTCAAAGTAACCAACAAATTCAACAACAACCTCAGCAATGAAAAACATCAAAAAATGCAACAACAAACTCAACATTGAAAATCACCAACAAATTCAACAGCAACCTCAACTTTGAAAAACACCAACAAATTCAAAAACCTCAACTTTCAAAAGCACCAACAAATTCAAACACAACCTCAACATTGAAAATCACCAACAAATTCAAAAACAACCTCAACAATGAAAAACACCAACAAATTGAACAAAAACCTCAACAAGGATAAACACCGAAAGATTCATCAACAACCTCAACATTCAAAAACACCAACAACCTCAACAGAAACCTCAACAATGAAAAACTCCTAAAAATTCAACAACAACCTCAACATTGAAAATCACCAACAAATTCCACAAAAACCTCAACAATGAAAAACACCAAATAATGCATCAACAACCTCAACATTCAAAAACAACAAAAAATTCAACAAAAACCTCAGCAATGAAAAACACCGAAAAATTCAACAACAACCTCAACTTTGAACAACACCAACAACTTCAACAACCTCAACTTTGAAAAACACCAACAATTTCAACTGCAACCTCAACTTTGAAACATAGGAAAATGATGAAAAAAAACCATTGATAACACCAATGAATTCAAAAACCTCAACATTGAAAATCACCAACAAATTCAACAACAACCTCAGCAATGAAAAACAACAACAAATGCAACAACAACCTCAACATTGAAAATCACCAACAAATTCAACAGCAACCTCAACTTTGAAAAACACCAACAAATTCAAAAACCTCAACATGGAAAAACAACAACAAATTGAAACAGAACCTCAATATTGAAAATCACCAACAAATTCAACAACAACCTCAACAATGAAAAACACAAACAATTTCAACAAAAACCTCAACAATGAAAAACACCAAAAAAGTTCATCAACAACCTCAACATTCAAAAACGCCAATAAATTCAACAAAAACCTCAACAATGAAAAACACCAAAAAATTCAACAACAACCTCAACATTGAAAATCATGAACAAATTCAACAAAAACCTCAACATTGCAAAACACCAACAATTTCAACCGCAACCTCATTTTTGAAAAATACAAAAAAGGATTTAAAAAAACCATTGATAACACCAATAATTTCAACAACATCAACTTTGAAAAACACCAACAAATTCAACCACAACCTCAACATTTCATATCACCAACAAATTCAACAACAACCTCAACATTGAAAAACACCAACAAATTGAACAACAACCTCAACAAGGAAAAACACCGAAAGATTCATCAACAACCTGAACATTCAAAAACACCAACAAATTCAACAGAAACCACAACAATGAAAAACAGCTAAAAATTCAACAACAACCTCAACATTGAAAGTCACCAACAAATTCAACAAAAACCTCAACAATGAAAACTACCAAATAATGCATCAACAACCTCAACATTCAGAAACACCAAAAAATTCAACAAAAACCTCAACAATGAAAAGCACCGAAAAATTCAACAACAACCTCAACATTGAAAAACACCAACAAATTCAACAGCAACCTCAACTTTGAAAAACACCAACAAATTCAAAAACCTCAACATGGAAAAACAACAACAAATTGAACCAGAACCTCAATATTGAAAATCACCAACAATTCAACAACAACCTCAATGATGAAAAACACAAACAATTTCAACAAAAACCTCAACAGTGAAATACACCAAAAAATTCATCAACAACCTCAACATTCAAAAACGCCAACAAATTCAACAAAAACCTCAGCAATGAAAAACACCAACAAATTCAACAAAAACCTCAACAATGAAAAACACCAAAAAATTCAACAACAACCTCAACTTTGAAAAACACCAACAAATTCAACAACCTCAACATTGCAAAACACCAACAATTTCAACTGCAACCTCAACTTCGAAATATAGAAAAATGATCAAAAAAAAACCATTGATAACACCAATGAATTCAACAACCTCAACATTCAAAATCACCAACAAATTCAACAACAACCTCAGCAATGAAAAACATCAAAAAATGCAACAAAAACCTCAACATTGAAAATCACCAACAAATTCAACAGCAACCTCAACTTTGAAAAACACCAACAAATTCAAAAACCTCGACATGGAAAAACAACAACAAATTGAACCAGAACCTCAATATTGAAAATCACCAACAATTCAACAACAACCTCAACGATGAAAAACACAAACAATTTCAACAAAAACCTCAACAGTGAAAAACACCAAAAAATTCATCAACAACCTCAACATTCAAAAACGCCAACAAATTCAACAAAAACCTCAGCAATGAAAAACACCAACAAATTCAACAAAAACCTCAACAATGAAAAACACCAAAAAATTCAACAACAACCTCAACTTTGAAAAACACCAACAAATTCAACAACCTCAACATTGCAAAACACCAACAATTTCAACTGCAACCTCAACTTTGAAAAACACAAAAAGGATTTAAAAAAACCATTGATAACACCAATAATTTCAACAACATCAACTTTGAAAAACACCAACAAATTCAACCACAACCTCAACATTGAAAATCACCAACAAAGTCAACAACAACCTCAACAATGAAAAACACCAATAAATTCAACAAAAACCTCAACAATGAAAAACACCAACAAATTCAAAAACAAACTCAACTTTGAAAAACACCAACAAATTCAACAACCTCAACATTGAAATACACCAACAAATTCAACAACAACCTCAACTTTCAAAAATACAAAAGGGTTCAACAAAATAAAAATTGATAACAACAACAAATTCAACAACAACCTCAATACTGAAAATCACCAACAAATTTAACAACAACCTCAACAATGAAAATCACCAAAAAATTCAACAACAACCTCAACATTGAAAAACTCCAACAATTTCAACAACAACCTCAACAATGAAAAACTCCAAAAAATTCAACAACAAACTCAACATTGAAAATCACCAACAAATTCAACAAAAATCTCAACAATGAATAACACCGAAAGATCCATCAACAACCTCAACATTCAAAAAATCCAACAACCTCAACAGAAACCTCAACAATGAAAAACTCCTAAAAATTCAACAACAACCTCAACATTGAAAATCACCAACAAATTCCACAACAACCTCAACAATGAAAAACACCAAATAATGCATCAACAGCCTCAACATTCAAAAACAACAAAAAATTCAACAAAAACCTCAACAATGAAAAACACCGAAAAATTCAGCAACAACCTCAACTTTGAACAACACCAACAACTTCAACAACCTCAACATTGAAAAACACCAACAATTTCAACTGCAACCTCAACTTTGAAACATAGAAAAATGATCAAAAAAAACCATTGATAACACCAATGAATTCAACAACCTCAACATTCAAAATCACCAACAAATTCAACAACAACCTCAGTATTGAAAAACATCAAAAAATGCAACAACAACCTCAACTTTGAAAAACACCAAAAATTCAAAAACCTCAACATGGAAAAACAACAACAAATTGAACCAGAGCCTCAATATTGAAAATCACCAACAAATTCAACAACAACCTCAACAATGAAAAACACAAACAATTTCAACAAAAACCTCAACAATGAAAAACACCAAATAATTCATCAACAACCTCAACATTCAAAAACGCCAACAAATTCAACAAAAACCTCAACAATGAAAAACACCAAAAAATTCAACAACAACCTCAACATTGAAAATCACCAACAAATTCAACATAAACCTCAACAATGAAAAACACCAAAAAATTCAACAACAATCTCAACTTTGAAAAACACCAACAAATTCAACAACCTCAACATTGCAAATCACCAGCAATTTCAACTGCAACCTCAACTTTGAAAAATACGACAAAGATTTTAAAAAACCATTGATAACACCAATAATTTCAACAACATCAACTTTGAAAAACACCATCAAATTCAACCACAACCTCAACATTGAAAATCACCACCAAAATCAACAAAAACCTCAACAATGAAAAACACCAACAAATTCAACAACAAACTCAGCTTTGAAAAACACCAACAAATTCAACAACCTCAACATTGAAAAACACCAACAAATTCAACAACAACCTCAACTTTCAAAAATACAAAAAGGTTCAACAAAATAAAAATTGATAACAACAACAAATTCAACAACAACCTCAATATTGAAAAGCACCAACAAATTTAACAACAACCACAACAATGAAAAACATCAAACAATTCAACAACAACCTCAACATTCAAAAAAACCAACAAATTCAACAACAACCTCAACAATGAAAAACACCAAAAAATTCTTCAACAACTTCAACATTCAAAAACAGCAACAAATTCAACAAAATCCTCAACAATTAAAAACACCAAAAAATTCAACAACAACGTCAACTTTGAACAATACCAACAAATTCAACAACCTCAACAATGAAAAACACCAACAAATTCAACAACAAACTCAACATTTAAAATCAACTAAAAATTCAACAACAGCCTCAACATTGAAAAACTCCAACAATTTCAACAACAACCTCAACAATGAAAAACACCAAAAAATTCAACAACAAACTCAACATTGAAAATCACCAACAAATTCAACAACAACATCAACTTTGAAAAACACCAACAAATTCAAAAACCTCAACATGGAAAAACAACAACAAATTGAACCAGAGCCTCAATATTGAAAATCACCAACAAATTCAACAACAACCTCAACAATGAAAAACACAAACAATTTCAACAAAAACCTCAACAGTGAAAAACACCAAAAAATTCATCAACAACCTCAACATTCAAAATCGCCAACAAATTCAACAAAAACCTCAACAATGAAAAACACCAAAAAATTCAACGACAACCTCAACATTGAAAATCACCAACAAATTCAACAAAAACCTCAACAATGAAAAACACCAAAAAATTCAACAACAACCTCAACTTTGAAAAACACCAACAAATTCAACAACCTCAACATTGCAAATCACCAACAATTTCAACTGCAACCTCAACTTTGAAAAATACGAAAAAGATTTTAAAAAACCATTGATAACACCAATAATTTCAACAACATCAACTTTGAAAAACACCAGCAAATTCAACCACAACCTCAACATTGAAAATCACCAACAAAGTCAACAACAACCTCAACATTGAAAATCACCAACAAATTCCACAAAAACCTCAACAATGAAAAACACCAAATAATGCATCAACAACCTCAACATTCAAAAACAACAAAAAATTCAACAAAAACCTCAGCAATGAAAAACACCGAAAAATTCAACAACAACCTCAACTTTGAACAACACCAACAACTTCAACAACCTCAACTTTGAAAAACACCAACAATTTCAACTGCAACCTCAACTTTGAAACATAGGAAAATGATGAAAAAAAACCATTGATAACACCAATGAATTCAAAAACCTCAACATTGAAAATCACCAACAAATTCAACAACAACCTCAGCAATGAAAAACAACAAAAAATGCAACAACAACCTCAACATTGAAAATCACCAACAAATTCAACAACAACATCAACTTTGAAAAACACCAACAAATTCAAAAACCTCAACATGGAAAAACAACAACAAATTGAAACAGAACCTCAATATTGAAAATCACCAACAAATTCAACAACAACCTCAACAATGAAAAACACAAACAATTTCAACAAAAACCTCAACAATGAAAAACACCAAAAAAGTTCATCAACAACCTCAACATTCAAAAACGCCAATAAATTCAACAAAAACCTCAACAATGAAAAACACCAAAAAATTCAACAACAACCTCAACATTGAAAATCACGAACAAATTCAACAAAAACCTCAACATTGCAAAACACCAACAATTTCAACCGCAACCTCATTTTTGAAAAATACAAAAAAGGATTTAAAAAAACCATTGATAACACCAATAATTTCAACAACATCAACTTTGAAAAACACCAACAAATTCAACCACAACCTCAACATTTAATATCACCAACAAATTCAACAACAACCTCAACAATGAAAAACACCAACAAATTGAACAAAAACCTCAACAAGGAAAAACACCGAAAGATTCATCAACAACCTGAACATTCAAAAACACCAACAAATTCAACAGAAACCACAACAATGAAAAACACCTAAAAGTTCAACAACAACCTCAACATTGAAAGTCACCAACAAATTCAACAAAAACCTCAACAATGAAAACTACCAAATAATGCATCAACAACCTCAACATTCAGAAACACCAAAAAATTCAACAAAAACCTCAACAATGAAAAGCAGCGAAAAATTCAACAACAATCTCAACATTGAAAAACACCAACAAATTCAACAACAACCTCAACAATGAAAAACATCAAACAATTCAACAACAACCTCAACATTCAAAAAAACCAACAAGTTCAACAACAACCTCAACAATGAAAAACACCAAAAAATTCTTCAACAACTTCAACATTCAAAAACAGCAACAAATTCAACAAAATCCTCAACAATTAAAAACACCAAAAAATTCAACAACAACGTCAACTTTGAAAAATACCAACAATTTCAACAACCTCAACAATGAAAAACACCAACAAATTCAACTACAAACTCAAGATTTAAAATCAACTAAAAATTCAACAACAGCCTCAACATTGAAAAACTCCAACAATTTCAACAACAACCTCAACAATGAAAAACACCAAAAAATGCAACAACAAACTCAACATTGAAAATCACCAACAAATTCAACAACAACATCAACTTTGAAAAACACCAACAAATTCAAAAACCTCAACATGGAAAAACAACAACAAATTGAACCAGAGCCTCAATATTGAAAATCACCAACAAATTCAACAACAACCTCAACAATGAAAAACACAAACAATTTCAACAAAAACCTCAACAGTGAAAAACACCAAAAAACTCATCAACAACCTCAACATTCAAAAACGCCAACAAATTCAACAAAAACCTCAACAATGAAAAACACCAAAAAATTCAACGACAACCTCAACATTGAAAATCACCAACAAATTCAACAAAAACCTCAACAATGAAAAACACCAAAAAATTCAACAACAACCTCAACTTTGAAAAACACCAACAAATTCAACAACCTCAACATTGCAAATCACCAACAATTTCAACTGCAACCTCAACTTTGAAAAATACGAAAAAGATTTTAAAAAACCATTGATAACACCAATAATTTCAACAACATCAACTTTGAAAAACACCAGCAAATTCAACCACAACCTCAACATTGAAAATCACCAACAAAGTCAACAACAACCTCAACAATGAGAAACACCAACAAATTCAACAAAAACCTCAACAATGAAAAACACCAACAAATTCAACAACAAACTCAGCTTTGAAAAACACCAACAAATTCAACAATCTCAACAATGAAAAACAACAACAAATTGAACAAAAACCTCAACAAGGATAAACACCGAAAGATTCATCAACAACCTCAACATTCAAAAACACCAACAACCTCAACAGAAACCTCAACAATGAAAAACTCCTAAAAATTCAACAACAACCTGAACATTGAAAATCACCAACAAATTCCACAAAAACCTCAACAATGAAAAACACCAAATAATGCATCAACAACCTCAACATTCAAAAACAACAAAAAATTCAACAAAAACCTCAGCAATGAAAAACACCGAAAAATTCAACAACAACCTCAACTTTGAACAACACCAACAACTTCAACAACCTCAACTTTGAAAAACACCAACAATTTCAACTGCAACCTCAACTTTGAAACATAGGAAAATGATGAAAATAAACCATTGATAACACCAATGAATTCAAAAACCTCAACATTCAGAAACACCAAAAAATTCAACAAAAACCTCAACAATGAAAAGCAGCGAAAAATTCAACAACAACCTCAACATTGAAAAACACCAACAAATTCAACTGCAAGCTCAACTTTGAAAAAAACAAAAATGATCAAGAAAAACCATTGATAACACCAATGAATTCAACAACCTCAACATTAAAAATCACCAACCAATTCAACAACAAACTCAGCAATGAAAAGCATCAAAAAACTCAACAACAACCTCAACATTGAATATCACCAACAAATTCAACAACAACCTCAACTTTGAAAAACACTAACAAATTCAAAAGGATCAACATGGAAAAACACCAACAAATTCAACCAGATCCTCAATAATGAAAATCACCATCAATTCAACAACAACCTCAACGATGAAAAACACAAACAATTTCAACAAAAACCTCAACTTTGAAAAACTCCAAAAAATTCATCAACAACCTCAACATTCAAAAACGCCAACAAATTCAACAAAAACCTCAGCAATGAAAACACCAACAAATTCAACAACCTCAACATTGCAAAACACCAACAATTTCAACTGCAACCTCAACTTTGAAAAACACAAAAAGGATTAAAAAAAAAAATTGATAACACCAATAATTTCAACAACATCAACTTTGAAAAACACCAACAAATTCAACCACAACCTCAACATTGAAAATCACCAACAAAGTCAACAACAACCTCAACAATGAAAAACACCAATAAATTCAACAAAAACCTCAACAATGAAAAACACCAACAAATTCAACAACAAACTCAGCTTTGAAAAACACCAACAAATTCAACAACCTCAACATTGAAAAACACCAACAAATTCAACAACAACCTCAACTTTCAAAAATACAAAAAGGTTCAACAAAATAAAAATTGATAACAACAACAAATTCAACAACAACCTCAATACTGAAAATCACCAACAAATTTAACAACAACCTCAACAATGAAAAACATCAGCAATTCAACAACAACCTCAACATTCAAAAACACCAACAAATTCAACAAAAACCTCAACAATTAAAAACACCAAAAAATTCAACAACAACGTCAACTTTGAAAAATACCAACAAATTCAACAACCTCAACAATGAAAAACACCAACAAATTCAACAACAAACTCAACATTGAAAATCACCAAAAAATTCAACAACAACCTCAACATTGAAAAACTCCAACAATTTCAACAACAACCTCAACAATGAAAAACTCCATAAAATTCAACAACAAACTCAACATTGAAAATCACCAACAAATTCAACATAAACCTCAACAATGAAGAGCACCTAAAAATTCATCAACAACCTCAACATTGAAAAATACCATCAAATTCAACAACAACCTCAACAATGAAAATCACCAACAAATTCAACAAAAACCTCAACAATGAAACACACCAAATAATGCATCAACAGCCTCAACATTCAATTTCAACTGCAACCTCAACTTTGAAAAACACAAAAAGGATTAAAATAAACCATTGATAACACCAATAATATCAACAACATCAACTTTGAAAAACACCAGCAAATTCAACCACAACCTCAACATTGAAAATCCCCACCAAAATCAACAAAAACCTCAACAATGAAAAACACCGAAAAATTCAGCAAGAGCCTCAACTTTGAACAGCACCAACAACTTCAACAACCTCAACATTGAAAAACACCAACAATTTCAACTGCAACCTCAACTTTGAAACATAGAAAAATGATCAAATAAAACCATTGATAACACCAATGAATTCAACAACCTCAACATTCAAAAACGTCAACAAATTCAACAAAAACCTCAACAATGAAAAACACCAAAAAATTCAACAACAACCTCAACATTGAAAATCACCAACAAATTCAACAAAAACCTCAACAATTAAAAACACCAAAAAATTCAACAACAACCTCAACTTTGAAAAACACCAACAAATTCAACAACCTCAACATTGCAAATCACCAGCAATTTCAACTGCAACCTCAACTTTGAAAAATACGACAAAGATTTTAAAAAACCATTGATAACACCAATAATATCAACAACATCAACTTTGAAAAACACCAGCAAATTCAACCACAACCTCAACATTGAAAATCCCCACCAAAATCAACAAAAACCTCAACAATGAAAAACACCAACAAATTCAACAACAAACTCAGCTTTGAAATACACCAACAAATTCAACAACCTCAACATTGAAAAACACCAACAAATTCAACAACAACCTCAACTTTCAAAAATACAAAAAGGTTCAACAAAATAAAAATTCATAACAACAACAAATTCAACAACAACCTCAATATTGAAAAGCACCAACAAATTTAACAACAACCACAACAATGAAAAACATCAAACAATTCAACAACAACCTCAACATTCAAAAAAACCAACAAATTCAACAACAACCTCAACAATGAAAAACACCAAAAAATTCATCAACAACTTAAACATTCAAAAACAGCAACAAATTCAACAAAATCCTCAACAATTAAAAACACCAAAAAATTCAACAACAACGTCAACTTTGAAAAATACCAACAAATTCAACAACCTCAACAATGAAAAACAACAACAAATTCAACAACAACCTCAACAATGAAAAACACAAACAATTTCAACAAAAACCTCAACAATGAAAAACACCAAAAAAGTTCATCAACAACCTCAACATTCAAAAACGCCAATAAATTCAACAAAAACCTCAACAATGAAAAACACCAAAAAATTCAACAACAACCTCAACATTGAAAATCACGAACAAATTCAACAAAAACCTCAACATTGCAAAACACCAACAATTTCAACCGCAACCTCAACTTTGAAAAATACAAAAAAGGATTTAAAAAAACCATTGATAACACCAATAATTTCAACAACATCAATTTTGAAAAACACCAACAAATTCAACCACAACCTCAACATTTAATATCACCAACAAATTCAACAACAACCTCAACAATGAAAAACACCAACAAATTGAACAAAAACCTCAACAAGGAAAAACACCGAAAGATTCATCAACAACCTGAACATTCAAAAACACCAACAAATTCAACAGAAACCACAACAATGAAAAACAACTAAAAATTCAACAACAACCTCAACATTGAAAGTCACCAACAAATTCAACAAAAACCTCAACAATGAAAACTACCAAATAATGCATCAACAACCTCAACATTCAGAAACACCAAAAAATTCAACAAAAACCTCAACAATGAAAAACACCAACAAATTCAACAACAAACTCAGCTTTGAAAAACGCCAACAAATTCAACAACCTCAACATTGAAAAACACCAACAAATTCAACAACAACCTCAACTTTCAAAAATACAAAAAGGTTCAACAAAATAAAAATTGATAACAACAACAAATTCAACAACAACCTCAATACTGAAAATCACCAACAAATTTAACAACAACCTCAACAATGAAAAACATCAGCAATTCAACAACAACCTCAACATTCAAAAACACCAACAAATTCAACAAAAACCTCAACAATTAAAAACACCAAAAAATTCAACAACAACGTCAACTTTGAAAAATACCAACAAATTGAACAACCTCAACAATGAAAAACACCAACAAATTCAACAACAAACTCAACATTGAAAATCACCAAAAAATTCAACAACAACCTCAACATTGAAAAACTCCAACAATTTCAACAACAACCTCAACAATGAAAAACTCCAAAAAATTCAACAACAAACTCAACATTGAAAATCACCAACAAATTCAACATAAACCTCAACAATGAAGAGCACCTAAAAATTCATCAACAACCTCAACATTCAAAAATACCATCAAATTCAACAACAACCTCAACAATGAAAATCACCAACAAATACAACAAAAACCTCAACAATGAATAACACCGAAAGATTCATCAACAACCTCAACATTCAAAAAATCCAACAACCTCCACGGAAACCTCAACAATGAAAAACTCCTAAAAATTCAACAACAACCTCAACATTGAAAATCACCAACAAATTCCACAACAACCTCAACAATGAAAAACACCAAATAATGCATCAACAACCTCAACATTCAAATACAACAAAAAATTCAACAAAAACCTCAACAATGAAATACACCGAAAAATTCAGCAACAACCTCAACTTTGAACAACACCAACAACTTCAACAACCTCAACATTGAAAAACACCAACAATTTCAACTGCAACCTCAACTTTGAAACATAGAAAAATGATCAAAAAAAAACCATTGATAACACCAATGAATTCAACAACCTCAACATTCAAAATCACCAACAAATTCAACAACAACCTCAGTATTGAAAAACATCAAAAAATGCAACAACAACCTTAACTTTGAAAAACACCAAATATTCAAAACCCTCAACATGGAAAAACAACAACAAATTGAACCAGAGCCTCAATATTGAAAATCACCAACAAATTCAACAACAACCTCAACAATGAAAAACACAAACAATTTCAACAAAAACCTCAACAATGAAAAACACCAAAAAATTCAACAACAACCTCAACATTGAAAATCACCAACAAATTCAACAAAAACCTCAACAATGAAAAACACCAACAAATTCAACAACAACCTCAACTTTGAAAAACACCAACAAATTCAACAACCTCAACATTGCAAATCACCAGCAATTTCAACTGCAACCTCAACTTTGAAAAATACGACAAAGATTTTAAAAAACCATTGATAACACCAATTATTTCAACAACATCAACTTTGAAAAACACCAACAAATTCAACCACAACCTCAACATTGAAAATCACCACCAAAATCAACAAAAACCTCAACTTTCAAAAATACAAAAAGGTTCAACAAAATAAAAATTGATAACAACAACAAATTCAACAACAACCTCAATATTGAAAAGCACCAACAAATTTAACAACAACCACAACAATAAAAAACATCAAACAATTCAACAACAACCTCAACATTCAAAAAAACCAACAAATTCAACAACAACCTCAACAATGAAAAACACCAAAAAATTCTTCAACAACTTCAACATTCAAAAACAGCAACAAATTCAACAAAATCCTCAACAATTAAAAACACCAAAAAATTCAACAACAACGTCAACTTTGAAAAATACCAACAATTTCAACAACCTCAACAATGAAAAACACCAACAAATTCAACTACAAACTCAAGATTTAAAATCAACTAAAAATTCAACAACAGCCTCAACATTGAAAAACTCCAACAATTTCAACAACAACCTCAACAATGAAAAACACCAAAAAATTCAACAACAAACTCAACATTGAAAATCACCAACAAATTCAACAACAACATCAACTTTGAAAAACACCAACAAATTCAAAAACCTCAACATGGAAAAACAACAACAAATTGAACCAGAGCCTCAATATTGAAAATCACCAACAAATTCAACAACAACCTCAACAATGAAAAACACAAACAATTTCAACAAAAACCTCAACAGTGAAAAACACCAAAAAATTCATCAACAACCTCAACATTCAAAAACACCAACAATTTCAACAAAAACCTCAACAATGAAAAACACCAAAAAATTCAACGACAACCTCAACATTGAAAATCACCAACAAATTCAACAAAAACCTCAACAATGCAAAACACCAAAAAATTCAACAACAACCTCAACTTTGAAAAACACCAACAAATTCAACAACCTCAACATTGCAAATCACCAACAATTTCAACTGCAACCTCAACTTTGAAAAATACGAAAAAGATTTTAAAAAACCATTGATAACACCAATAATTTCAACAACATCAACTTTGAAAAACACCAGCAAATTCAACCACAACCTCAACATTGAAAATCACCAACAAAGTCAACAACAACCTCAACAATGAGAAACACCAACAAATTCAACAAAAACCTCAACAATGAAAAACACCAACAAATTCAACAACAAACTCAGCTTTGAAAAACACCAACAAATTCAACAATCTCAACATTGAAAAACACCAACAAATTCAACAACAACCTCAACTTTCAAAAATACAAAAAGGTTCAACAAAATAAAAATTCATAACAACAACAAATTCAACAACAACCTCAATATTGAAAATCAACAACAAATTTAACAACAACCACAACAATGAAAAACATCAAACAATTCAACAACAACCTCAACATTCAAAAACACCAACAAATTCAACAACAACCTCAACAATGAAAAACACTTAAAAATTCTTCAACAACTTCAACATTCAAAAACAGCAACAAATTCAACAAAATCCTCAACAATTAAAAACACCAACAAATTCAACAACAACGTCAACTTTGAAAAATACCAACAAATTCAACAACCTCAACAATGAAAAACACCAACAAATTCAACAACAAACTCAACATTGAAAATCAACAAAAAATTCAACAACAGCCTCAACATTGAAAAACTCCAACAATTTCAACACAAACCTCAACAATGAAAAACACCAAAAAATTCAACAACAAACTCAACATTGAAAATCACCAACAAATTCAACAACAACATCAACTTTGAAAAACACCAACAAATTCAAAAACCTCAACTTTCAAAAGCACCAACAAATTCAACCACAACCTCAACATTGAAAATCACCAACAAATTCAAAAACAACCTCAACAATGAAAAACACCAACAAATTGAACAAAAACCTCAACAAGGATAAACACCGAAAGATTCATCAACAACCTCAACATTCAAAAACACCAACAACCTCAACAGAAACCTCAACAATGAAAAACTCCTAAAAATTCAACAACAACCTCAACATTGAAAATCACCAACAAATTCCACAAAAACCTCAACAATGAAAAACACCAAATAATGCATCAACAACCTCAACATTCAAAAACAACAAAAAATTCAACAAAAACCTCAGCAATGAAAAACACCGAAAAATTCAACAACAACCTCAACTTTGAACAACACCAACAACTTCAACAACCTCAACTTTGAAAAACACCAACAATTTCAACTGCAACCTCAACTTTGAAACATAGGAAAATGATGAAAAAAAACCATTGATAACACCAATGAATTCAAAAACCTCAACATTGAAAATCACCAACAAATTCAGCAACAACCTCAGCAATGAAAAACAACAACAAATGCAACAACAACCTCAACATTGAAAATCACCAACAAATTCAACAGCAACCTCAACTTTGAAAAACACCAACAAATTCAAATACCTCAACATGGAAAAACAACAACAAATTGAAACAGAACCTCAATATTGAAAATCACCAACAAATTCAACAACAACCTCAACAATGAAAAACACAAACAATTTCAACAAAAACCTCAACAATGAAAAACACCAAAAAAGTTCATCAACAAGCTCAACATTCAAAAACGCCAATAAATTCAACAAAAACCTCAACAATGAAAAACACCAAAAAATTCAACAACAACCTCAACATTGAAAATCACGAACAAATTCAACAAAAACCTCAACATTGCAAAACACCAACAATTTCAACCGCAACCTCATTTTTGAAAAATACAAAAAAGGATTTAAAAAAACCATTGATAACACCAATAATTTCAACAACATCAACTTTGAAAAACACCAACAAATTCAACCACAACCTCAACATTTAATATCACCAACAAATTCAACAACAACCTCAATAATGAAAAACACCAACAAATTGAACAAAAAACTCAACAAGGAAAAACACCGAAAGATTCCTCAACAACCTGAACATTCAAAAACACCAACAAATTCAACAGAAACCACAACAATGAAAAACACCTATAAGTTCAACAACAACCTCAACATTGAAAGTCACCAACAAATTCAACAAAAACCTCAACAATGAAAACTACCAAATAATGCATCAACAACCTCAACATTCAGAAACACCAAAAAATTCAACAAAAACCTCAACAATGAAAAGCAGCGAAAAATTCAACAACAACCTCAACATTGAAAAACACCAACAAATTCAACTGCAAGCTCAACTTTGAAAAAAACAAAAATGATCAAGAAAAACCATTGATAACACCAATGAATTCAACAACCTCAACATTGAAAATCACCAACAAATTCAACAACAAACTCAGCAATGAAAAGCATCAAAAAACTCAACAACAACCTCAACATTGAAAATCACCAACAAATTCAACAACAACCTCAACTTTGAAAAACACTAACAAATTCAAAAGGCTCAACATGGAAAAACACCAACAAATTCAACCAGATCCTCAATATTGAAAATCACCAACAAATTCAACAACAACCTCAACAATGAAAAACACCAAAAAATTCAACAACAACCTCAACTTTGAAAATACACCAACAAATTCAACAACCTCAACATTGCAAAACACCAACAATTTCAACTGCAACCTCAACTTTGAAAAATACAAAGCGGATTTAAAAAAACCATTGATAACACCAAAAATTTCAAAAACATCAACTTTGAAAAACAGCAACAAATTCAACCACAACCACAACATTGAAAATCACCAACAAAGTCAACAACAACCTCAACAATGAAAAACACTAACAAATTCAACAACAACCTCAACTTTCAAAAATACATAAAGGTTCAAAAAATTAAAAATTGATAACAACAACAAATTCAACAACATCGTCAATATTGAAAATCACCAACAAATTTAACAACAACCTCAACAATGAAAAACATCAAACAATTCAACAACAACCTCAACATTAAAAAACACCAACAAATTCAACAACAACATTAACAATGAAAAACACCAAAAAATTCATCAACAACCTCAACATTCAAAAGCAGCAAAAAAATTCAACAACAAACTCAGCAATGAAAAGCATCAAAAAACTCAACAACAACCTCAACATTGAAAATCACCAACAAATTCAACAACAACCTCAACTTTGAAAAACACTAACAAATTCAAAAGGCTCAACATGGAAAAACACCAACAAATTCAACAACATCGTCAATATTGAAAATCACCAACAAATTTAACAACAACCTCAACAATGAAAAACATCAAACAATTCAACAACAACCTCAACATTAAAAAACACCAACAAATTCAACAACAACATTAACAATGAAAAACACCAAAAAATTCATCAACAACCTCAACATTCAAAAGCAGCAACAAATTCAACAAAAACCTCAACAATTAAGAACACCAAAAAATTCAACAACAACGTCAACTTTTAAAAATACCAACAAATTCAACAACCTCAAGAATGAAAACACCAACAAATTCAACAACAAACTCAACATTGAAAATCACCAACAAATTCAACAACATCAACCTTGAAAAACACCAACAAATTCAAAAACCTCAACATGGAAAAACAACAACAAATTGAACCAGAACCTCAATATTGAAAATCACCATCAATTCAACAACAACCTCAACGATGAAATACACAAACAATTTCAACAAAAACCTCAACAGTGAAAAACTCCAAAAAATTCATCAACAACCTCAACATTCAAAAACGCCAACAAATTCAACAAAAACCTCAGCAATGAAAACACCAACAAATTCAACAACCTCAACATTTCAAAACACCAACAATTTCAACTGCAACCTCAACTTTGAAAAACACAAAAAGGATTAAAAAAAACCATTGATAACACCAATAATTTCAACAACATCAACTTTGAAAAACACCAACAAATTCAACCACAACCTCAACATTGAAAATCACCAACAAAGTCAACAACAACCTCAACAATGAAAAACACCAATAAATTCAACAAAAACCTCAACAATGAAAAACACCAACAAATTCAACAACAAACTCAGCTTTGAAAAACACCAACAAATTCAACAACCTCAACATTGAAAAACACCAACAAATTCAACAACAACCTCAACTTTCAAAAATACAAAAAGGTTCAACAAAATAAAAATTGATAACAACAACAAATTCAACAACAACCTCAATACTGAAAATCACCAACAAATTTAACAACAACCTCAACAATGAAAAACATCAGCAATTCAACAACAACCTCAACACTCAAAAACACCAACAAATTCAACAAAAACCTCTACAATTAAAAGCACCAAAAAATTCAACAACAACGTCAACTTTGAAAAATACCAACAAATTCAACAACCTCAACAATGAAAAACACCAACAAATTCAACAACAAACTCAACATTGAAAATCACCAAAAAATTCAACAACAACCTCAACATTGAAAAAAATCCAACAATTTCAACAACAACCTCAACAATGAAAAACTCCAAAAATTCAACAACAAACTCAACATTGAAAATCACCAACAAATTCAACATAAACCTCAACAATGAAGAGCACCTAAAAATTCGTCAACAACCTCAACATTCAAAAATACCATCAAATTCAACAACAACCTCAACAATGAAAATCACCAACAAATTCAACAAAAACCTCAACAATGAATAACACCGAAAGATTCATCAACAACCTCAACATTCAAAAAATCCAACAACCTCAACGGAAACCTCAACAATGAAAAACTCCTAAAAATTCAACAACAACCTCAACATTGAAAATCACCAACAAATTCCACAACAACCTCAACAATGAAAAACACCAAATAATGCATCAACAGCCTCAACATTCAAAAACAACAAAAAATTCAACAAAAACCTCAACAATGAAAAACATCGAAAAATTCAGCAAGAGCCTCAACTTTGAACAGCACCAACAACTTCAACAACCTCAACATTGAAAAACACCAACAATTTCAACTGCAACCTCAACTTTGAAACATAGAAAAATGATCAAAAAAAACCATTGATAACACCAATGAATTCAACAACCTCAACATTCAAAAACGTCAACAAATTCAACAAGAACCTCAACAATGAAAAACACCAAAAAATTCAACAACAACCTCAACATTGAAAATCACCAACAAATTCAACAAAAACCTCAACAATTAAAAACACCAAAAAATTCAACAACAACCTCAACTTTGAAAAACACCAACAAATTCAACAACCTCAACATTGCAAATCACCAGCAATTTCAACTGCAACCTCAACTTTGAAAAATACGACAAAGATTTTAAAAAACCATTGATAACACCAATAATTTCAACAACATCAACTTTGAAAAACACCAGCAAATTCAACCACAACCTCAACATTGAAAATCCCCACCAAAATCAACAAAAACCTCAACAATGAAAAACACCAACAAATTCAACAACAAACTCAGCTTTGAAAAACACCAACAAATTCAACAACCTCAACATTGGAAAACACCAACAAATTCAACAACAACCTCAACTTTCAAAAATACAAAAAGTTTCACCAAAATAAAAATTGATAACAACAACAAATTCAACAACAACCTCAATATTGAAAAGCACCAACAAATTTAACAACAACCACAACAATGAAAAACATCAAACAATTCAACAACAACCTCAACATTCAAAAAAACCAACAAATTCAACAACAACCTCAACAATGAAAAACACCAAAAAATTCTTCAACAACTTCAACATTCAAAAGCAGCAACAAATTCAACAAAATCCTCAACAATTAAAAACACCAAAAAATTCAACAACAACGTCAACTTTGAAAAATACCAACAAATTCAACAACCTCAACAATGAAAAACAACAACAAATTCAACAACAACCTCAACAATGAAAAACACAAACATTTTAAACAAAAACCTCAACAATGAAAAACACCAAAAAAGTTCATCAACAACCTCAACATTCAAAAACGCCAATAAATTCAACAAAAACCTCAACAATGAAAAACACCAAAAAATTCAACAACAACCTCAACATTGAAAATCACGAACAAATTCAACAAAAACCTCAACATTGCAAAACACCAACAATTTCAACCGCAACCTCAACTTTGAAAAATACAAAAAAGGATTTAAAAAAACCATTGATAACACCAATAATTTCAACAACATCAACTTTGAAAAACACCAACAAATTCAACCACAACCTCAACATTTAATATCACCAACAAATTCAACAACAACCTCAACAATGAAAAACACCAACAAATTGAACAAAAACCTCAACAAGGAAAAACACCGAAAGATTCATCAACAACCTGAACATTCAAAAACACCAACAAATTCAACAGAAACCACAACAATGAAAAACAACTAAAAATTCAACAACAACCTCAACATTGAAAGTCACCAACAAATTCAACAAAAACCTCAACAATGAAAACTACCAAATAATGCATCAACAACCTCAACATTCAGAAACACCAAAAAATTCAACAAAAACCTCAACAATGAAAAACAACAACAAATTCAACAACAAGCTCAGCTTTGAAAAACGCCAACAAATTCAACAACCTCAACATTGAAAAACACCAACAAATTCAACAACAACCTCAACTTTCAAAAATACAAAAAGGTTCAACAAAATCAAAATTGATAACAACAACAAATTCAACAACAACCTCAATACTGAAAATCACCAACAAATTTAACAACAACCTCAACAATGAAAAACATCAGCAATTCAACAACAACCTCAACATTCAAAAACACCAACAAATTCAACAAAAACCTAAACAATTAAAAACACCAAAAAATTCAACAACAACGTCAACTTTGAAAAATACCAACAAATTCAACAACCTCAACAATGAAAAACACCAACAAATTCAACAACAAACTCAACATTGAAAATCACCAAAAAATTCAACAACAACCTCAACATTGAAAAACTCCAACAATTTCAACAACAACCTCAACAATGAAAAACTCCAAAAAATTCAACAACAAACTCAACATTGAAAATCACCAACAAATTCAACATAAACCTCAACAATGAAGAGCACCTAAAAATTCATCAACAACCTCAACATTCAAAAATACCATCAAATTCAACAACAACCTCAACAATGAAAATCACCAACAAATTCAACAAAAACCTCAACAATGAATAACACCGAAAGATTCATCAACAACCTCAACATTCAAAAAATCCAACAACCTCAACGGAAACCTCAACAATGAAAAACTCCTAAAAATTCAACAACAACCTCAACATTGAAAATCACCAACAAATTCCACAACAACCTCAACAATGAAAAACACCAAATAATGCATCAACAACCTCAACATTCAAAAACAACAAAAAATTCAACAAAAACCTCAACAATGAAATACACCGAAAAATTCAGCAACAACCTCAACTTTGAACAACACCAACAACTTCAACAACCTCAACATTGAAAAACACCAACAATTTCAACTGCAACCTCAACTTTGAAACATAGAAAAATGATCAAAAAAAACCATTGATAACACCAATGAATTCAACAACCTCAACATTCAAAATCACCAACAAATTCAACAACAACCTCAGTGTTGAAAAACATCAAAAAATGCAACAACAACCTCAACTTTGAAAAACACCAAAAATTCAAAACCCTCAACATGGAAAAACAACAACAAATTGAACCAGAGCCTCAATATTGAAAATCACCAACAAATTCAACAACAACCTCAACAATGAAAAACACAAACAATTTCAACAAAAACCTCAACAATGAAAAACACCAAAAAATTCAACAACAACCTCAACATTGAAAATCACCAACAAATTCAACAAAAACCTCAACAATGAAAAACACCAAAAAATTCAACAACAACCTCAACTTTGAAAAACACCAACAAATTCAACAACCTCAACATTGCAAATCACCAGCAATTTCAACTGCAACCTCAACTTTGAAAAATAAGACAAAGATTTTAAAAAACCATTGATAACACCAATTATTTCAACAACATCAACTGTGAAAAACACCAACAAATTCAACCACAACCTCAACATTGAAAATCACCACCAAAATCAACAAAAACCTCAACTTTCAAAAATACAAATAGGTTCAACAAAATAAAAATTGATAACAACAACAAATTCAACAACAACCTCAATATTGAAAAGCACCAACAAATTTAACAACAACCACAACAATGAAAAACATCAAACAATTCAACAACAACCTCAACATTCAAAAAAACCAACAAATTCAACAACAACCTCAACAATGAAAAACACCAAAAAATTCTTCAACAACTTCAACATTCAAAAACAGCAACAAATTCAACAGAATCCTCAACAATTAAAAACACCAAAAAATTCAACAACAACGTCAACTTTGAAAAATACCAACAATTTCAACAACCTCAACAATGAAAAACACCAACAAATTCAACTACAAACTCAAGATTTAAAATCAACTAAAAATTCAACAACAGCCTCAACATTGAAAAACTCCAACAATTTCAACAACAACCTCAACAATGAAAAACACCAAAAAATTCAACAACAAACTCAACATTGAAAATCACCAACAAATTCAACAACAACATCAACTTTGAAAAACACCAACAAATTCAAAAACCTCAACATGGAAAAACAACAACAAATTGAACCAGAGCCTCAATATTGAAAATCACCAACAAATTCAACAACAACCTCAACAATGAAAAACACAAACAATTTCAACAGAAACCTCAACAGTGAAAAACACCAAAAAATTCATCAACAACCTCAACATTCAAAAACGCCAACAATTTCAACAAAAACCTCAACAATGAAAAACACCAAAAAATTCAACGACAACCTCAACATTGAAAATCACCAACAAATTCAACAAAAACCAAACAATGAAAAACACCAAAAAATTCAACAACAACCTCAACTTTGAAAAACACCAACAAATTCAACAACCTCAACATTGCAAATCACCAACAATTTCAACTGCAACCTCAACTTTGAAAAATACGAAAAAGATTTTAAAAAACCATTGATAACACCAATAATTTCAACAACATCAACTTTGAAAAACACCAGCAAATTCAACCACAACCTCAACATTGAAAATCACCAACAAAGTCAACAACAACCTCAACAATGAGAAACACCAACAAATTCAACAAAACCTCAACAATGAAAAACACCAACAAATTCAACAACAAACTCAGCTTTGAAAAACACCAACAAATTCAACAATCTCAACATTGAAAAACACCAACAAATTCAACAACAACCTCAACTTTCAAAAATACAAAAAGGTTCAACAAAATAAAAATTCATAACAACAACAAATTCAACAACAACCTCAATATTGAAAATCAACAACAAATTTAACAACAACCACAACAATGAAAAACATCAAACAATTCAACAACAACCTCAACATTCAAAAACACCAACAAATTCAACAACAACCTCAACAATGAAAAACACTTAAAAATTCTTCAACAACTTCAACATTCAAAAACAGCAACAAATTCAACAAAATCCTCAACAATTAAAAACACCAACAAATTCAACAACAACGTCAACTTTGAAAAATACCAACAAATTCAACAACCTCAACAATGAAAAACACCAACAAATTCAACAACAAACTCAAAATTGAAAATCAACAAAAAATTCAACAACAGCCTCAACATTGAAAAACTCCAACAATTTCAACACAAACCTCAACAATGAAAAACACCAAAAAATTCAACAACAAACTCAACATTGAAAATCACCAACAAATTCAACAACAACATCAACTTTGAAAAACACCAACAAATTCAAAAACCTCAACATTGAAAATCACCAACAAATTCAAAAACAACCTCAACAATGAAAAACACCAACAAATTGAACAAAAACCTCAACAAGGATAAACACCGAAAGATTCATCAACAACCTCAACATTCAAAAACACCAACAACCTCAACAGAAACCTCAACAATGAAAAACTCCTAAAAATTCAACAACAACCTGAACATTGAAAATCACCAACAAATTCCACAAAAACCTCAACAATGAAAAACACCAAATAATGCATCAACAACCTCAACATTCAAAAACAACAAAAAATTCAACAAAAACCTCAGCAATGAAAAACACCGAAAAATTCAACAACAACCTCAACTTTGAACAACACCAACAACTTCAACAACCTCAACTTTGAAAAACACCAACAATTTCAACTGCAACCTCAACTTTGAAACAT
The DNA here is from genome assembly GCF_964194155.1 of Cetorhinus maximus. Taxonomy (NCBI): domain Eukaryota; kingdom Metazoa; phylum Chordata; class Chondrichthyes; order Lamniformes; family Cetorhinidae; genus Cetorhinus; species Cetorhinus maximus. The sequence continues at coordinate 201,481 of NW_027596110.1, read as the reverse complement.
AGGAAAATGATGAAAAAAAACCATTGATAACACCAATGGATTCAAAAACCTCAACATTGAAAATCACCAACAAATTCAACAACAACCTCAGCAATGAAAAACAACAACAAATGCAACAACAACCTCAACATTGAAAATCACCAACAAATTCAACAACAACATCAACTTTGAAAAACACCAACAAATTCAAAAACCTCAACATGGAAAAACAACAACAAATTGAAACAGAACCTCAATATTGAAAATCACCAACAAATTCAACAACAACCTCAACAATGAAAAACACAAACAATTTCAACAAAAACCTCAACAATGAAAAACACCAAAAAAGTTCATCAACAACCTCAACATTCAAAAACGCCAATAAATTCAACAAAAACCTCAACAATGAAAAACACCAAAAAATTCAACAACAACCTCAACATTGAAAATCACGAACAAATTCAACAAAAACCTCAACATTGCAAAACACCAACAATTTCAACCGCAACCTCATTTTTGAAAAATACAAAAAAGCATTTAAAAAAACCATTGATAACACCAATAATTTCAACAACATCAACTTTGAAAAACACCAACAAATTCAACCACAACCTCAACATTTAATATCACCAACAAATTCAACAACAACCTCAACAATGAAAAACACCAACAAATTGAACAAAAACCTCAACAAGGAAAAACACCGAAAGATTCATCAACAACCTGAACATTCAAAAACACCAACAAATTCAACAGAAACCACAACAATGAAAAACACCTAAAAGTTCAACAACAACCTCAACATTGAAAGTCACCAACAAATTCAACAAAAACCTCAACAATGAAAACTACCAAATAATGCATCAACAACCTCAACATTCAGAAACACCAAAAAATTCAACAAAAACCTCAACAATGAAAAGCAGCGAAAAATTCAACAACAACCTCAACATTGAAAAACACCAACAAATTCAACTGCAAGCTCAACTTTGAAAAAAACAAAAATGATCAAATAAAACCATTGATAACACCAATGTATTCAACAACCTCAACATTGAAAATCACCAACAAATTCAACAACAAACTCAGCAATGAAAAGCATCAAAAAACTCAACAACAACCTCAACATTGAAAATCACCAACAAATTCAACAACAACCTCAACTTTGAAAAACACTAACAAATTCAAAAGGCTCAACAGGGAAAAACACCAACAAATTCAACCAGATCCTCAATATTGAAAATCACCAACAAATTCAACAACAACCTCAACAATGAAAAACACCAAAAAATTCAACAACAACGTCAACATTGAAAAATACCAACAAATTCAACAACCTCAACAATGAAAAACACCAACAAATTCAACAACAAACTCAACATTGAAAATCACCAAAAAATTCAACAACAACCTCAACATTGAAAAACTCCAACAATTTCAACAACAACCTCAACAATGAATAACTCCAAAAAATTCAACAACAAACTCAACATTGAAAATCACCAACAAATTCAACATAAACCTCAAAAATGAAGAGCACCTAAAAATTCATCAACAACCTCAACATTCAAAAATACCATCAAATTCAACAACAACCTCAACAATGAAAATCACCAACAAATTCAACAAAAACCTCAACAATGAATAACACCGAAAGATTCATCAACAACCTCAACATTCAAAAAATCCAACAACCTCAACGGAAACCTCAACAATGAAAAACTCCTAAAAATTCAACAACAACCTCAACATTGAAAATCACCAACAAATTCCACAACAACCTCAACAATGAAAAACACCAAATAATGCATCAACAGCCTCAACATTCAAAAACAACAAAAAATTCAACAAAAACCTCAACAATGAAAAACACCGAAAAATTCAGCAAGAGCCTCAACTTTGAACAGCACCAACAACTTCAACAACCTCAACATTGAAAAACACCAACAATTTCAATTGCAACCTCAACTTTGAAACATAGAAAAATGATCAAAAAAAACCATTGATAACACCAATGAATTCAACAACCTCAACATTCAAAAACGTCAACAAATTCAACAAAAACCTCAACAATGAAAAACACCAAAAAATTCAACAACAACCTCAACATTGAAAATCCCCACCAAAATCAACAAAAACCTCAACAATGAAATACACCAACAAATTCAACAACAAACTCAGCTTTGAAAAACACCAACAAATTCAACCACAACCTCAAACTTGAAAAACACCAACAAATTCAACAAAAACCTCAACTTTCAAAAATACAAAAAGGTTCAACAAAATAAAAATTGATAACAACAAGAAATTCAACAACAACCTCAATATTGAAAAGCACCAACAAATTTAACAACAACCACAACAATGAAAAACATCAAACAATTCAACAACAACCTCAACATTCAAAAAAACCAACAAATTCAACAACAACCTCAACAATGAAAAACACCAAAAAATTCTTCAACAACTTCAACATTCAAAAACAGCAACAAATTCAACAGAATCCTCAACAATTAAAAACACCAAAAAATTCAACAACAACGTCAACTTTGAAAAATACCAACAATTTCAACAACCTCAACAATGAAAAACACCAACAAATTCAACTACAAACTCAAGATTTAAAATCAACTAAAAATTCAACAACAGCCTCAACATTGAAAAACTCCAACAATTTCAACAACAACCTCAACAATGAAAAACACCAAAAAATTCAACAACAAACTCAACATTGAAAATCACCAACAAATTCAACAACAACATCAACTTTGAAAAACACCAACAAATTCAAAAACCTCAACATGGAAAAACAACAACAAATTGAACCAGAGCCTCAATATTGAAAATCACCAACAAATTCAACAACAACCTCAACAATGAAAAACACAAACAATTTCAACAAAAACCTCAACAGTGAAAAACACCAAAAAATTCATCAACAACCTCAACATTCAAAAACGCCAACAATTTCAACAAAAACCTCAACAATGAAAAACACCAAAAAATTCAACGACAACCTCAACATTGAAAATCACCAACAAATTCAACAAAAACCTCAACAATGAAAAACACCAAAAAATTCAATAACAACCTCAACTTTGAAAAACACCAACAAATTCAACAACCTCAACATTGCAAATCACCAACAATTTCAACTGCAACCTCAACTTTGAAAAATACGAAAAAGATTTTAAAAAACCTTTGATAACACCAATAATTTCAACATCAACTTTGAAAAACACCAGCAAATTCAACCACAACCTCAACATTGAAAATCACCAACGAAGTCAACAACAACCTCAACAATGAGAAACACCAACAAATTCAACAAAACCTCAACAATGAAAAACACCAACAAATTCAACAACAAACTCAGCTTTGAAAAACACCAACAAATTCAACAATCTCAACATTGAAAAACACCAACAAATTCAACAACAACCTCAACTTTCAAAAATACAAAAAGGTTCAACAAAATAAAAATTCATAACAACAACAAATTCAACAACAACCTCAATATTGAAAATCAACAACAAATTTAACAACAACCACAACAATGAAAAACATCAAACAATTCAACAACAACCTCAACATTCAAAAACACCAACAAATTCAACAACAACCTCAACAATGAAAAACACTTAAAAATTCTTCAACAACTTCAACATTCAAAAACAGCAACAAATTCAACAAAATCCTCAACAATTAAAAACACCAACAAATTCAACAACAACGTCAACTTTGAAAAATACCAACAAATTCAACAACCTCAACAATGAAAAACACCAACAAATTCAACAACAAACTCAACATTGAAAATCAACAAAAAATTCAACAACAGCCTCAAAATTGAAAAACTCCAACAATTTCAACACAAACATCAACAATGAAAAACACCAAAAAATTCAACAACAAACTCAACATTGAAAATCACCAACAAATTCAACAACAACATCAACTTTGAAAAACACCAACAAATTCAAAAACCTCAACATTGAAAATCACCAACAAATTCAAAAACAACCTCAACAATGAAAAACACCAACAAATTGAACAAAAACCTCAACAAGGATAAACACCGAAATATTCATCAACAACCTCAACATTCAAAAACACCAACAACCTCAACAGAAACCTCAACAATGAAAAACTCCTAAAAATTCAACAACAACCTGAACATTGAAAATCACCAACAAATTCCACAAAAACCTCAACAATGAAAAACACCAAATAATGCATCAACAACCTCAACATTCAAAAACAACAAAAAATTCAACAAAAACCTCAGCAATGAAAAACACCGAAAAATTCAACAACAACCTCAACTTTGAACAACACCAACAACTTCAACAACCTCAACTTTGAAAAACACCAACAATTTCAACTGCAACCTCAACTTTGAAACATAGGAAAATGATGAAAAAAAACCATTGATAACACCAATGAATTCAAAAACCTCAACATTGAAAATCACCAACAAATTCAACAACAACCTCAGCAATGAAAAACAACAACAAATGCAACAACAACCTCAACATTGAAAATCACCAACAAATTCAACAGCAACCTCAACTTTGAAAAACACCAACAAATTCAAAAACCTCAACATGGAAAAACAACAACAAATTGAAACAGAACCTCAATATTGAAAATCACCAACAAATTCAACAACAACCTCAACAATGAAAAACACAAACAATTTCAACAAAAACCTCAACAATGAAAAACACCAAAAAAGTTCATCAACAACCTCAACATTCAAAAACGCCAATAAATTCAACAAAAACCTCAACAATGAAAAACACCAAAAAATTCAACAACAACCTCAACATTGAAAATCACGAACAAATTCAACAAAAACCTCAACATTGCAAAACACCAACAATTTCAACCGCAACCTCAACTTTGAAAAATACAAAAAAGGATTTAAAAAAACCATTGATAACACCAATAATTTCAACAACATCAACTTTGAAAAACACCAACAAATTCAACCACAACCTCAACATTTAATATCACCAACAAATTCAACAACAACCTCAACAATGAAAAACACCAACAAATTGAACAAAAACCTCAACAAGGAAAAACACCGAAAGATTCATCAACAACCTGAACATTCAAAAACACCAACAAATTCAACAGAAACCACAACAATGAAAAACACCTAAAAATTCAACAACAACCTCAACATTGAAAGTCACCAACAAATTCAACAAAAACCTCAACAATGCAAACTACCAAATAATGCATCAACAACCTCAACATTCAGAAACACCAAAAAATTCAACAAAAACCTCAACAATGAAAAACAACAACAAATTCAACAACAAACTCAGCTTTGAAAAACGCCAACAAATTCAACAACCTCAACATTGAAAAACACCAACAAATTCAACAACAACCTCAACTTTCAAAAATACAAAAAGGTTCAACAAAATCAAAATTGATAACAACAACAAATTCAACAACAACCTCAATACTGAAAATCACCAACAAATTTAACAACAACCTCAACAATGAAAAACATCAGCAATTCAACAACAACCTCAACATTCAAAAACACCAACAAATTCAACAAAAACCTCAACAATTAAAAACACCAAAAAATTCAACAACAACGTCAACTTTGAAAAATACCAACAAATTCAACAACCTCAACAATGAAAAACACCAACAAATTCAACAACAAACTCAACATTGAAAATCACCAAAAAATTCAACAACAACCTCAACATTGAAAAACTCCAACAATTTCAACAACAACCTCAACAATGAAAAACTCCAAAAAATTCAACAACAAACTCAACATTGAAAATCACCAACAAATTCAACATAAACCTCAACAATGAAGAGCACCTAAAAATTCATCAACAACCTCAACATTCAAAAATACCATCAAATTCAACAACAACCTCAACAATGAAAATCAACAACAAATTCAACAAAAACCTCAACAATGAATAACACCGAAAGATTCATCAACAAACTCAACATTCAAAAAATCCAACAACCTCAACGGAAACCTCAACAATGAAAAACTCCTAAAAATTCAACAACAACCTCAACATTGAAAATCACCAACAAATTCCACAACAACCTCAACAATGAAACACACCAAATAATGCATCAACAGCCTCAACATTCAAAAACAACAAAAAATTCAACAAAAACCTCAACAATGAAATACACCGAAAAATTCAGCAACAACCTCAACTTTGAACAACACCATCAACTTCAACAACCTCAACATTGAAAAACACCAACAATTTCAACTGCAACCTCAACTTTGAAACATAGAAAAATGATCAAAAAAAACCATTGATAACACCAATGAATTCAACAACCTCAACATTCAAAATCACCAACAAATTCATCAACAACCTCAGTATTGAAAAACATCAAAAAATGCAACAACAACCTCAACTTTGAAAAACACCAAAAATTCAAAACCCTCAACATGGAAAAACAACAACAAATTGAACCAGAGCCTCAATATTGAAAATCACCAACAAATTCAACAACAACCTCAACAATGAAAAACACAAACAATTTCAACAAAAACCTCAACAATGAAAAACACCAAAAAATTCAACAACAACCTCAACATTGAAAATCACCAACAAATTCAACAAAAACCTCAATAATGAAAAACACCAAAAAATTCAACAACAACCTCAACTTTGAAAAACACCAACAAATTCAACAACCTCAACATTGCAAATCACCAGCAATTTCAACTGCAACCTCAACTTTGAAAACTACGACAAAGATTTTAAAAAACCATTGATAACACCAATTATTTCAACAACATCAACTTTGAAAAACACCAACAAATTCAACCACAACCTCAACATTGAAAATCACCACCAAAATCAACAAAAACCTCAACAATGAAAAACACCAACAAATTCAACAACCTCAACATTGAAAAACACCAACAAATTCAACAACAACCTCAACTTTCAAAAATACAAAAAGGTTCAACAAAATAAAAATTGATAACAACAACAAATTCAACAACAACCTCAATATTGAAAAGCACCAACAAATTTAACAACAACCACAACAATGAAAAACATCAAACAATTCAACAACAACCTCAACATTCAAAAAAACCAACAAATTCAACAACAACCTCAACAATGAAAAACACCAAAAAATTCTTCAACAACTTCAACATTCAAAAACAGCAACAAATTCAACAAAATCCTCAACAATTAAAAACACCAAAAAATTCAACAACAACGTCAACTTTGAAAAATACCAACAATTTCAACAACCTCAACAATGAAAAACACCAACAAATTCAACTACAAACTCAAGATTTAAAATCAACTAAAAATTCAACAACAGCCTCAACATTGAAAAACTCCAACAATTTCAACAACAACCTCAACAATGAAAAACACCAAAAAATTCAACAACAAACTCAACATTGAAAATCACCAACAAATTCAACAACAACATCAACTTTGAAAAACACCAACAAATTCAAAAACCTCAACATGGAAAAACAACAACAAATTGAACCAGAGCCTCAATATTGAAAATCACCAACAAATTCAACAACAACCTCAACAATGAAAAACACAAACAATTTCAACAAAAACCTCAACAGTGAAAAACACCAAAAAATTCATCAACAACCTCAACATTCAAAAACGCCAACAAATTCAACAAAAACCTCAACAATGAAAAACACCAAAAAATTCAACGACAACCTCAACATTGAAAATCACCAACAAATTCAACAAAAACCTCAACAATGAAAAACACCAAAAAATTCAACAACAACCTCAACTTTGAAAAACACCAACAAATTCAACAACCTCAACATTGCAAATCACCAACAATTTCAACTGCAACCTCAACTTTGAAAAATACGAAAAAGATTTTAAAAAACCATTGATAACACCAATAATTTCAACAACATCAACTTTGAAAAACACCAGCAAATTCAACCACAACCTCAACATTGAAAATCACCAACAAAGTCAACAACAACCTCAACAATGAGAAACACCAACAAATTCAACAAAAACCTCAACAATGAAAAACACCAACAAATTCAACAAGAAACTCAGCTTTGAAAAACACCAACAAATTCAACAATCTCAACATTGAAAAACACCAACAAATTCAACAACAACCTCAACTTTCAAAAATACAAAAAGGTTCAACAAAATAAAAATTCATAACAACAACAAATTCAACAACAACCTCAATATTGAAAATCAACAACAAATTTCACAACAACCACAACAATGAAAAACATCAAACAATTCAACAACAACCTCAACATTCAAAAACACCAACAAATTCAACAACAACCTCAACAATGAAAAACACTTAAAAATTCTTCAACAACTTCAACATTCAAAAACAGCAACAAATTCAACAAAATCCTCAACAATTAAAAACACCAACAAATTCAACAACAACGTCAACTTTGAAAAATACCAACAAATTCAACAACCTCAACAATGAAAAACACCAACAAATTCAACAACAAACTCAACATTGAAAATCAACAAAAAATTCAACAACAGCCTCAACATTGAAAAACTCCAACAATTTCAACACAAACCTCAACAATGAAAAACACCAAAAAATTCAACAACAAACTCAACATTGAAAATCACCAACAAATTCAACAACAACATCAACTTTGAAAAACACCAACAAATTCAAAAACCTCAACTTTCAAAAGCACCAACAAATTCAACCACAACCTCAACATTGAAAATCACCAACAAATTCAAAAACAACCTCAACAATGAAAAACACCAACAAATTGAACAAAAACCTCAACAAGGATAAACACCGAAAGATTCATCAACAACCTCAACATTCAAAAACACCAACAACCTCAACAGAAACCTCAACAATGAAAAACTCCTAAAAATTCAACAACAACCTCAACATTGAAAATCACCAACAAATTCCACAAAAACTTCAACATTGAAAAACACCAAATAATGCATCAACAACCTCAACATTCAAAAACAACAAAAAATTCAACAAAAACCTCAGCAATGAAAAACACCGAAAAATTCAACAACAACCTCAACTTTGAACAACACCAACAACTTCAACAACCTCAACTTTGAAAAACACCAACAATTTCAACTGCAACCTCAACTTTGAAACATAGGAAAATGATGAAAAAAAACCATTGATAACACCAATGAATTCAAAAACCTCAACATTGAAAATCACCAACAAATTCAACAACAACCTCAGCAATGAAAAACAACAACAAATGCAACAACAACCTCAACATTGAAAATCACCAACAAATTCAACAGCAACCTCAACTTTGAAAAACACCAACAAATTCAAAAACCTCAACATGGAAAAACAACAACAAATTGAAACAGAACCTCAATATTGAAAATCACCAACAAATTCAACAACAACCTCAACAATGAAAAACACAAACAATTTCAACAAAAACCTCAACAATGAAAAACACCAAAAAAGTTCATCAACAACCTCAACATTCAAAAACGCCAATAAATTCAACAAAAACCTCAACAATGAAAAACACCAAAAAATTCAACAACAACCTCAACATTGAAAATCACGAACAAATTCAACAAAAACCTCAACATTGCAAAACACCAACAATTTCAACCGCAACCTCATTTTTGAAAAATACAAAAAAGGATTTAAAAAAACCATTGATAACACCAATAATTTCAACAACATTAACTTTGAAAAACACCAACAAATTCAACCACAACCTCAACATTTAATATCACCAACAAATTCAACAACAACCTCAACAATGAAAAACACCAACAAATTGAACAAAAACCTCAACAAGGAAAAACACCGAAAGATTCATCAACAACCTGAACATTCAAAAACACCAACAAATTCAACAGAAACCACAACAATGAAAAACACCTAAAAATTCAACAACAACCTCAACATTGAAAGTCACCAACAAATTCAACAAAAACCTCAACAATGAAAACTACCAAATAATGCATCAACAACCTCAACATTCAGAAACATCAAAAAATTCAACAAAAACCTCAACAATGAAAAGCACCGAAAAATTCAACAACAACCTCAACATTGAAAAACACCAACAAATTCAACTGCAAGCTCAACTTTGAAAAAAACAAAAATGATCAAGAAAAACCATTGATAACACCAATGAATTCAACAACCTCAACATTGAAAATCACCAACAAATTCAACAACAAACTCAGCAATGAAAAGCATCAAAAAACTCAACAACAACCTCAACATTGAAAATCACCAACAAATTCAACAACAACCTCAACTTTGAAAGACACTAACAAATTCAAAAGGATCAACATGGAAAAACACCAACAAATTCAACCAGATCCTCAATATTGAAAATCACCAACAAATTCAACAACAACCTCAACAATGAAAAACACCAAAAAATTCAACAACAACCTCAACTTTGAAAAACACCAACAAATTCAACAACCTCAACATTGCAAAACACCAACAATTTCAACTGCAACCTCAACTTTGAAAAATACAAAACGGATTTAAAAAAACCATTGATAACACCAAAAATTTCAAAAACATCAACTTTGAAAAACAGCAACAAATTCAACCACAACCACAACATTGAAAATCACCAACAAAGTCAACAACAACCTCAACAATGATAAACACTAACAAATTCAACAACAACCTCAACTTTCAAAAATACATAAAGGTTCAACAAAATAAAAATTGATAACAACAACAAATTCAACAACATCGTCAATATTGAAAATCACCAACAAATTTAACAACAACCTCAACAATGAAAAACATCAAACAATTCAACAACAACCTCAACATTAAAAAACACCAACAAATTCAACAACAACTTTAACAATGAATAACACCGAAAAATTCATCAACAACCTCAACATTCAAAAACAGCAACAAATTCAACAAAAACCTCAACAATTAAGAACACCAAAAAATTCAACAACAACGTCAACTTTGAAAAATACCAACAAATTCAACAACCTCAAGAATGAAAAACACCAACAAATTCAACAACAAACTCAACATTGAAAATCACCAAAAAATTCAACAACAACCTCAACATTGAAAAACTCCAACAATTTCAACAACAACCTCAACAATGAAAAACACCAAAAAATTCAACAACAAACTCAACATTGAAAATCACCAACAAATTCAACAACATCAACCTTGAAAAACACCAACAAATTCAAAAACCTCAACATGGAAAAACAACAACAAATTGAACCAGAACCTCAATATTGAAAATCACCATCAATTCAACAACAACCTCAACGATGAAAAACACAAACAATTTCAACAAAAACCTCAACAGTGAAAAACACCAAAAAATTCATCAACAACCTCAACATTCAAAAACGCCAACAAATTCAACAAAAACCTCAGCAATGAAAACACCAACAAATTCAACAACCTCAACATTGCAAAACACCAACAATTTCAACTGCAACCTCAACTTTGAAAAACACAAAAAGGATTAAAAAAAACCATTGATAACACCAATAATTTCAACAACACCAACTTTGAAAAACACCAACAAATTCAACCACAACCTCAACATTGAAAATCACCAACAAAGTCAACAACAACCTCAACTTTCAAAAATACAAAAAGGTTCAACAAAATCAAAATTGATAACAACAACAAATTCAACAACAACCTCAATACTGAAAATCACCAACAAATTTAACAACAACCTCAACAATGAAAAACATCAGCAATTCAACAACAACCTCAACATTCAAAAACACCAACAAATTCAACAAAAACCTCAACAATTAAAAACACCAAAAAATTCAACAACAACGTCAACTTTGAAAAATACCAACAATTTCAACAACCTCAACAATGAAAAACACCAACAAATTCAACAACAAACTCAACATTGAAAATCACCAAAAAATTCAACAACAACCTCAACATTGAAAAACTCCAACAATTTCAACAACAACCTCAACAATGAAAAACTCCAAAAAATTCAACAACAAACTCAACATTGAAAATCACCAACAAATTCAATATAAACCTCAACAATGAAGAGCACCTAAAAATTCATCAACAACCTCAACATTCAAAAATACCATCAAATTCAACAACAACCTCAACAATGAAAATCACCAACAAATTCAACAAAAACCTCAACAATGAATAACACCGAAAGATTCATCAACAACCTCAACATTCAAAAAATCCAACAACCTCAACAGAAACCTCAACAATGAAAAACTCCTAAAAATTCAACAACAACCTCAACATTGAAAATCACCAACAAATTCCACAACAACCTCAACAATGAAAAACACCAAATAATGCATCAACAGCCTCAACATTCAAAAACAACAAAAAATTCAACAAAAACCTCAACAATGAAAAACACCGAAAAATTCAGCAAGAGCCTCAACTTTGAACAGCACCAACAACTTCAACAACCTCAACATTGAAAAACACCAACAATTTCAACTGCAACCTCAACTTTGAAACATAGAAAAATGATCAAAAAAAACCATTGATAACACCAATGAATTCAACAACCTCAACATTCAAAAACGCCAACAAATTCAACAAAAACCTCAACAATGAAAAACACCAAAAAATTCAACAACAACCTCAACATTGAAAATCACCAACAAATTCAACAAAAACCTCAACAATTAAAAACACCAAAAAATTCAACAACAACCTCAACTTTTAAATACACCAACAAATTCAACAACCTCAACATTGCAAATCACCAGCAATTTCAACTGCAACCTCAACTTTGAAAAATACGACAAAGATTTTAAAAAACCATTGATAACACCAATAATTTCAACAACATCAACTTTGAAAAACACCAGCAAATGCAACCACAACCTCAACATTGAAAATCCCCACCAAAATCAACAAAAACCTCAACAATGAAAAACACCAACAAATTCAACAACAAACTCAGCTTTGAAAAACACCAACAAATTCAACAACCTCAACATTGAAAAACACCAACAAATTCAACAACAACCTCAACTTTCAAAAATACAAAAAGGTTCAACAAAATAAAAATTGATAACAACAACAAATTCAACAACAACCTCAATATTGAAAAGCACCAACAAATTTAACAACAACCACAACAATGAAAAACATCAAACAATTCAACAACTACCTCAACATTCAAAACAACCAACAAATTCAACAACAACCTCAACAATGAAAAACACCAAAAAATTCTTCAACAACTTCAACATTCAAAAACAGCAACAAATTCAACAAAATCCTCAACAATTATAAACACCAAAAAATTCAACAACAACGTCAACTTTGAAAAATACCAACAAATTCAACAACCTCAACAATGAAAAACACCAACAAATTCAACAACAAACTCAACATTTAAAATCAACTAAAAATTCAACAACAGCCTCAACATTGAAAAACTCCAACAATTTCAACAACAACCTCAACAATGAAAAACACCAAAAAATTCAACAACAAACTCAACATTGAAAATCACCAACAAATTCAACAACAACCTCAACTTTGAAAAACACCAACAAATTCAAAAACCTCAACTTTCAAAAGCACCAACAAATTCAACCACAACCTCAACATTGAAAATCACCAACAAATTCAAAAACAACCTCAACAATGAAAAACACCAACAAATTGAACAAAAACCTCAACAAGGATAAACACCGAAAGATTCATCAAGAACCTCAACATTCAAAAACACCAACAACCTCAACAGAAACCTCAACAATGAAAAACTCCTAAAAATTCAACAACAACCTCAACATTGAAAATCACCAACAAATTCCACAAAAACCTCAACAATGAAAAACACCAAATAATGCATCAACAACCTCAACATTCAAAAACAACAAAAAATTCAACAAAAACCTCAGCAATGAAAAACACCGAAAAATTCAACAACAACCTCAACTTTGAACAACACCAACAACTACAACAACCTCAACATTGAAAAACACCAACAAATTCAACTGCAAGCTCAACTTTGAAAAAAACAAAAATGATCAAGAAAAACCATTGATAACACCAATGAATTCAACAACCTTAACATTGAAAATCACCAACAAATTCAACAACAAACTCAGCAATGAAAAGCATCAAAAAACTCAACAACAACCTCAACATTGAAAATCACCAACAAATTCAACAACAACCTCAACTTTGAAAAACACTAACAAATTCAAAAGGCTCAACATGGAAAAACACCAACAAATTCAACCAGATCCTCAATATTGAAAATCACCAACAAATTCAACAACAACCTCAACAATGAAAAACACCAAAAAATTCAACAACAACCTCAACTTTGAAAAACACCAACAAATTCAACAACCTCAACATTGCAAAACACCAACAATTTCAACTGCAACCTCAACTTTGAAAAATACAAAACGGATTTAAAAAAACCATTGATAACACCAAAAATTTCAAAAACATCAACTTTGAAAAACAGCAACAAATTCAACCACAACCACAGCATTGAAAATCACCAACAAAGTCAACAACAACCTCAACAATGAAAAACACTAACAAATTCAACAACAACCTCAACTTTCAAAAATACATAAAGGTTCAACAAAATAAAAATTGATAACAACAACAAATTCAACAACATCGTCAATATTGAAAATCACCAACAAATTTAACAACAACCTCAACAATGAAAAACATCAAACAATTCAACAACAACCTCAACATTAAAAAACACCAACAAATTCAACAACAACTTTAACAATGAAAAACACCGAAAAATTCATCAACAACCTCAACATTCAAAAACAGCAACAAATTCAACAAAAACCTCAACAATTAAGAACACCAAAAAATTCAACAACAACGTCAACTTTGAAAAATACCAACAAATTCAACAACCTCAAGAATGAAAAACACCAACAAATTCAACAACAAACTCAACATTGAAAATCACCAAAAAATTCAACAACAACCTCAACATTGAAAAACTCCAACAATTTCAACAACAACCTCAACAATGAAAAACACCAAAAAATTCAACAACAAACTCAACATTGAAAATCACCAACAAATTCAACAACATCAACCTTGAAAAACACCAACAAATTCAAAAACCTCAACATGGAAAAACAACAACAAATTGAACCAGAACCTCAATATTGAAAATCACCATCAATTCAACAACAACCTCAACGATGAAAAACACAAACAATTTCAACAAAAACCTCAACAGTGAAAAACACCAAAAAATTCATCAACAACCTCAACATTCAAAAACGCCAACAAATTCAACAAAAACCTCAGCAATGAAAACACCAACAAATTCAACAACCTCAACATTGCAAAACACCAACAATTTCAACTGCAACCTCAACTTTGAAAAACACAAAAAGGATTAAAAAAAACCATTGATAACACCAATAATTTCAACAACATCAACTTTGAAAAACACCAACAAATTCAACCACAACCTCAACATTGAAAATCACCAACAAAGTCAACAACAACCTCAACAATGAAAAACACCAATAAATTCAACAAAAACCTCAACAATGAAAAACACCAACAAATTCAACAACAAACTCAGCTTTGAAAAACACCAACAAATTCAACAACCTCAACATTGAAAAACACCAACAAATTCAACAACAACCTCAACTTTCAAAAATACAAAAAGGTTCAACAAAATCAAAATTGATAACAACAACAAATTCAACAACAACCTCAATACTGAAAATCACCAACAAATTTAACAACAACCTCAACAATGAAAAACATCAGCAATTCAACAACAACCTCAACATTCAAAAACACCAACAAATTCAACAAAAACCTCAACAATTAAAAACACCAAAAAATTGAACAACAACGTCAACTTTGAAAAATACCAACAATTTCAACAACCTCAACAATGAAAAACACCAACAAA
Organism: Cetorhinus maximus; assembly: GCF_964194155.1. Taxonomy (NCBI): domain Eukaryota; kingdom Metazoa; phylum Chordata; class Chondrichthyes; order Lamniformes; family Cetorhinidae; genus Cetorhinus; species Cetorhinus maximus. The sequence goes on along the minus strand of NW_027596110.1, from coordinate 185,559 downwards.
TTCAACAAAAAACTCAACATTGAAAATCACCAAAAAATTCAACAACAACCTCAACATTGAAAAACTCCAACAATTTCAACAACAACCTCAACAATGAAAAACTCCAAAAAATTCAACAACAAACTCAACATTGAAAATCACCAACAAATTCAACATAAACCTCAACAATGAAGAGCACCTAAAAATTCATCAACAACCTCAACATTCAAAAATACCATCAAATTCAACAACAACCTCAACAATGAAAATCACCAACAAATTCAACAAAAACCTCAACAATGAATAACACCGAAAGATTCATCAACAACCTCAACATTCAAAAAATCCAACAACCTCAACAGAAACCTCAACAATGAAAAACTCCTAAAAATTCAACAACAACCTCAACATTGAAAATCACCAACAAATTCCACAACAACCTCAACAATGAAAAACACCAAATAATGCATCAACAGCCTCAACATTCAAAAACAACAAAAAATTCAACAAAAACCTCAACAATGAAAAACACCGAAAAATTCAACAGCAACCTCAACTTTAAAAAACACCAACAAATTCAACAACCTCAACATTGCAAATCACCAGCAATTTCAACTGCAACCTCAACTTTGAAAAATACGACAAAGATTTTAAAAAACCATTGATAACACCAATAATTTCAACAACATCAACTTTGAAAAACACCAGCAAATGCAACCACAACCTCAACATTGAAAATCCCCACCAAAATCAACAAAAACCTCAACAATGAAAAACACCAACAAATTCAACAACAAACTCAGCTTTGAAAAACACCAACAAATTCAACAACCTCAACATTGAAAAACACCAACAAATTCAACAACAACCTCAACTTTCAAAAATACAAAAAGGTTCAACAAAATAAAAATTGATAACAACAACAAATTCAACAACAACCTCAATATTGAAAAGCACCAACAAATTTAACAACAACCACAACAATGAAAAACATCAAACAATTCAACAACAACCTCAACATTCAAAACAACCAACAAATTCAACAACAACCTCAACAATGAAAAACACCAAAAAATTCTTCAACAACTTCAACATTCAAAAACAGCAACAAATTCAACAAAATCCTCAACAATTAAAAACAGCAAAAAATTCAACAACAACGTCAACTTTGAAAAATACCAACAAATTCAACAACCTCAACAATGAAAAACACCAACAAATTCAACAACAAACTCAACATTTTAAATCAACTAAAAATTCAACAACAGCCTCAACATTGAAAAACTCCAACAATTTCAACAACAACCTCAACAATGAAAAACACCAAAAAATTCAACAACAAACTCAACATTGAAAATCACCAACAAATTCAACAACAACATCAACTTTGAAAAACACCAACAAATTCAAAAACCTCAACATGGAAAAACAACAACAAATTGAACCAGAGCCTCAATATTGAAAATCACCAACAAATTCAACAACAACCTCAACAATGAAAAACACAAACAATTTCAACATAAACCTCAACAGTGAAAAACACCAAAAAATTCATCAACAACCTCAACATTCAAAAACGCCAACAAATTCAACAAAAACCTCAACAATGAAAAACACCAAAAAATTCAACGACAACCTCAACATTGAAAATCACCAACAAATTCAACAAAAACCTCAACAATGAAAAACACCAAAAAATTCAACAACAACCTCAACTTTGAAAAACACCAACAAATTCAACAACCTCAACATTGCAAATCACCAACAATTTCAACTGCAACCTCAACTTTGAACAATACGAAAAAGGTTCAACAAAATAAAAATTGATAACAACAACAAATTCAACAACAACCTCAATATTGAAAAGCACCAACAAATTTAACAACAACCACAACAATGAAAAACATCAAACAATTCAACAACAACCTCAACATTCAAAAAAACCAACAAATTCAACAACAACCTCAACAATGAAAAACACCAAAAAATTCTTCAACAACTTCAACATTCAAAAACAGCAACAAATTCAACAAAATCCTCAACAATTAAAAACAGCAAAAAATTCAACAACAACGTCAACTTTGAAAAATACCAACAAATTCAACAACCTCAACAATGAAAAACACCAACAAATTCAACAACAAACTCAACATTGAAAATCAACAAAAAATTCAACAACAGCCTCAACATTGAAAAACTCCAACAATTTCAACACAAACCTCAACAATGAAAAACACCAAAAAATTCAACAACAAACTCAACATTGAAAATCACCAACAAATTCAACAACAACATCAACTTTGAAAAACACCAACAAATTCAAAAACCTCAACTTTCAAAAGCACCAACAAATTCAACCACAACCTCAACATTGAAAATCACCAACAAATTCAAAAACAACCTCAACAATGAAAAACACCAACAAATTGAACAAAAACCTCAACAAGGATAAACACCGAAAGATTCATCAACAGCCTCAACATTCAAAAACACCAACAACCTCAACAGAAACCTCAACAATGAAAAATTCCTAAAAATTCAACAACAACCTCAACATTGAAAATCACCAACAAATTCCACAAAAACCTCAACAATGAAAAACACCAAATAATGCATCAACAACCTCAACATTCAAAAACAACAAAAAATTCAACAAAAACCTCAGCAATGAAAAACACCGAAAAATTCAACAACAACCTCAACTTTGAACAACACCAACAACTTCAACAACCTCAACTTTGAAAAACACCAACAATTTCAACTGCAACCTCAACTTTGAAACATAGGAAAATGATGAAAAAAAACCATTGATAACACCAATGAATTCAAAAACCTCAACATTGAAAATCACCAACAAATTCAACAACAACCACAGCAATGAAAAACAACAAAAAATGCAACAACAACCTCAACATTGAAAATCACCAACAAATTCAACAACAACATCAACTTTGAAAAACACCAACAAATTCAAAAACCTCAACATGGAAAAACAACAACAAATTGAAACAGAACCTCAATATTGAAAATCACCAACAAATTCAACAACAACCTCAACAATGAAAAACACAAACAATTTCAACAAAAACCTCAACAATGAAAAACACCAAAAAAGTTCATCAACAACCTCAACATTCAAAGACGCCAATAAATTCAACAAAAACCTCAACAATGAAAAACACCAAAAAATTCAACAACAACCTCAACATTGAAAATCACGAACAAATTCAACAAAAACCTCAACATTGCAAAACACCAACAATTTCAACCGCAACCTCATTTTTGAAAAATACAAAAAAGGATTTAAAAAAACCATTGATAACACCAATAATTTCAACAACATCAACTTTGAAAAACACCAACAAATTCAACCACAACCTCAACATTTAATATCACCAACAAATTCAACAACAACCTCAACAATGAAAAACACCAACAAATTGAACAAAAACCTCAACAAGGAAAAACACCGAAAGATTCATCAACAACCTGAACATTCAAAAACACCAACAAATTCAACAGAAACCACAACAATGAAAAACACCTAAAAGTTCAACAACAACCTCAACATTGAAAGTCACCAACAAATTCAACAAAAACCTCAACAATGAAAACTACCAAATAATGCATCAACAACCTCAACATTCAGAAACACCAAAAAATTCAACAAAAACCTCAACAATGAAAAGCAGCGAAAAATTCAACAACAACCTCAACATTGAAAAACACCAACAATTTCTACTGCAAGCTCAACTTTGAAAAAAACAAAAATGATCAAGAAAAACCATTGATAACACCAATGAATTCAACAACCTCAACATTAAAAATCACCAACCAATTCAACAACAAACTCAGCAATGAAAAGCATCAAAAAACTCAACAACAACCTCAACATTGAAAATCACCAACAAATTCAACAACAACCTCAACTTTGAAAAACACTAACAAATTCAAAAGGCTCAACGTGGAAAAACACCAACAAATTCAACCAGATCCTCAATAATGAAAATCACCAACAAATTCAACAACAACCTCAACAATGAAAAACACCAAAAAATTCAACAACAACCTCAACTTTGAAAAACACCAAACATTCAACAACCTCAACATTGCTAAACACCAACAATTTCAACTGCAACCTCAACTTTGAAACATACAAAACGGATTTAAAAAAACCATTGATAACACCAATAATTTCGAAAACATCAACTTTGAAAAACAGCAACAAATTCAACCACAACCACAACATTGAAAATCACCAACAAAGTCAACAACAACCTCAACAATGAAAAGCACCAACAAATTCAATAAAAACCTCAACAATGAAAAACACTAACAAATTCAACAACAACCTCAACTTTCAAAAATACATAAAGGTTCAACAAAATAAAAATTGATAACAACAACAAATTCAACAACATCGTCAATATTGAAAATCACCAACAAATTTAACAACAACCTCAACAATGAAAAACATCAAACAATTCAACAACAACCTCAACATTCAAAAAAACCAACAAATTCAACAACAACTTTAACAATGAAAAACACCAAAAAATTCATCAACAACCTCAACATTGAAAAACTCCAACAATTTCAACAACAACCTCAACAATGAAAAACACCAAAAAATTCAACAACAAACTCAACATTGAAAATCACCAACAAATTCAACAACATCAACCTTGAAAAACACCAACAAATTCAAAAACCTCAACATGGATAAACAACAACAATTGAACCAGAACCTCAATATTGAAAATCACCATCAATTCAACAACAACCTCAACGATGAAAAACACAAACAATTTCAACAAAAACCTCAACAGTGAAAAACACCAAAAAATTCATCAACAATCTCAACATTCAAAAACGCCAACAAATTCAACAAAAACCTCAGCAATGAAAACACCAACAAATTCAACAACAAACTCAGCTTTGAAAAACACCAACAAATTCAACAACCTCAACATTGAAAAACACCAACAAATTCAACAACAACCTCAACTTTCAAAAATACAAAAAGGTTCAACAAAATCAAAATTGATAACAACAACAAATTCAACAACAACCTCAATACTGAAAATCACCAACAAATTTAACAACAACCTCAACAATGAAAAAGATCAGCAATTCAACAACAACCTCAACATTCAAAAACACCAACAAATTCAACAAAAACCTCAACAATTAAAAACACCAACAAATTCAACAAAAACCTCAACAATGAAACACACCAAAAAATTCAACAACAACCTCAACATTGAAAATCACCAACAAATTCAACAAAAACCTCAACAATTAAAAACACCAAAAAATTCAACAACAACCTCAACTTTGAAAAACACCAACAAATTCAACAACCTCAACATTGCAAATCACCAGCAATTTCAACTGCAACCTCAACTTTGAAAAATACGACAAAGATTTTAAAAAACATTGATAACACCAATTATTTCAACAACATCAACTTTGAAAAACACCAACAAATTCAACCACAACCTCACCATTGAAAATCACCACCAAAATCAACAAAAACCTCAACAATGAAAAACACCAACAAATTCAACAACCTCAACATTGAAAAACAACAACAAATTCAACAACAACCTCAATATTGAAAAGCACCAACAAATTTAACAACAACCACAACAATGAAAAACATCAAACAATTCAACAACAACCTCAACATTCAAAAAAACCAACAAATTCAACAACAACCTCAACAATGAAAAACACCAAAAAATTCTTCAACAACTTCAACATTCAAAAACAGCAACAAATTCAACAAAATCCTCAACAATTAAAAACACCGAAAAATTCAACAACAACGTCAACTTTGAAAAATACCAACAATTTCAACAACCTCAACAATGAAAAACACCAACAAATTCAACTACAAACTCAAGATTTAAAATCAACTAAAAATTCAACAACAGCCTCAACATTGAAAAACTCCAACAATTTCAACAACAACCTCAACAATGAAAAACACCAAAAAATTCAACAACAAACTCAACATTGAAAATCACCAACAAATTCAACAACAACATCAACTTTGAAAAACACCAACAAATTCAAAAACCTCAACATGGAAAAACAACAACAAATTGAACCAGAGCCTCAATATTGAAAATCACCAACAAATTCAACAACAACCTCAACAATGAAAAACACAAACAATTTCAACAAAAACCTCAACAGTGAAAAACACCAAAAAATTCATCAACAACCTCAACATTCAAAAACGCCAACAAATTCAACAAAAACCTCAACAATGAAAAACACCAAAAAATTCAACGACAACCTCAACATTGAAAATCACCAACAAATTCAACAAAAACCTCAACAATGAAAAACACCAAAAAATTCAACAACAACCTCAACTTTGAAAAACACCAACAAATTCAACAACCTCAACATTGCAAATCACCAACAATTTCAACTGCAACCTCAACTTTGAAACATAGGAAAATGATGAAAATAAACCATTGATAACACCAATGAATTCAAAAACCTCAACATTGAAAATCACCAACAAATTCAACAACAACCTCAGCAATGAAAAACAACAAAAAATGCAACAACAACCTCAACATTGAAAATCACCAACAAATTCAACAACAACATCAACTTTGAAATACACCAACAAATTCAAAAACCTCAACATGGAAAAACAACAACAAATTGAAACAGAACCTCAATATTGAAAATCACCAACAAATTCAACAACAACCTCAACAATGAAAAACACAAACAATTTCAACAAAAACCTCAACAATGAAAAACACCAAAAAAGTTCATCAACAACCTCAACATTCAAAAACGCCAATAAATTCAACAAAAACCTCAACAATGAAAAACACCAAAAAATTCAACAACAACCTCAACATTGAAAATCACGAACAAATTCAACAAAAACCTCAACATTGCAAAACACCAACAATTTCAACCGCAACCTCATTTTTGAAAAATACAAAAAAGGATTTAAAAAAACCATTGATAACACCAATAATTTCAACAACATCAACTTTGAAAAACACCAACAAATTCAACCACAACCTCAACATTTAATATCACCAACAAATTCAACAACAACCTCAACAATGAAAAACACCAACAAATTGAACAAAAACCTCAACAAGGAAAAACACCGAAAGATTCATCAACAACCTGAACATTCAAAAACACCAACAAATTCAACAGAAACCACAACAATGAAAAACACCTAAAAGTTCAACAACAACCTCAACATTGAAAGTCACCAACAAATTCAACAAAAACCTCAACAATGAAAACTACCAAATAATGCATCAACAACCTCAACATTCAGAAACACCAAAAAATTCAACAAAAACCTCAACAATGAAAAGCAGCGAAAAATTCAACAACAACCTCAACATTGAAAAACACCAACAAATTCAACTGCAAGCTCAACTTTGAAAAAAACAAAAATGATCAAGAAAAACCATTGATAACACCAATGAATTCAACAACCTCAACATTAAAAATCACCAACCAATTCAACAACAAACTCAGCAATGAAAAGCATCAAAAAACTCAACAACAACCTCAACATTGAAAATCACCAACAAATTCAACAACAACCTCAACTTTGAAAAACACTAACAAATTCAAAAGGCTCAACATGGAAAAACACCAACAAATTCAACCAGATCCTCAATAATGAAAATCACCAACAAATTCAACAACAACCTCAACAATGAAAAACACCAAAAAATTCAACAACAACCTCAACTTTGAAAAACACCAAACATTCAACAACCTCAACATTGCTAAACACCAACAATTTCAACTGCAACCTCAACTTTGAAAAATACAAAACGGATTTAAAAAAACCATTGATAACACCAATAATTTCGAAAACATCAACTTTGAAAAACAGCAACAAATTCAACCACAACCACAACATTGAAAATCACCAACAAAGTCAACAACAACCTCAACAATGAAAAGCACCAACAAATTCAATAAAAACCTCAACAATGAAAAACACTAACAAATTCAACAACAACCTCAACTTTCAAAAATACATAAAGGTTCAACAAAATAAAAATTGATAACAACAACAAATTCAACAACATCGTCAATATTGAAAATCACCAACAAATTTAACAACAACCTCAACAATGAAAAACATCAAACAATTCAACAACAACCTCAACATTCAAAAAAACCAACAAATTCAACAACAACTTTAACAATGAAAAACACCAAAAAATTCATCAACAACCTCAACATTCAAAAACAGCAACAAATTCAACAAAAACCTCAACAATTAAGAACACCAAAAAATTCAACAACAACGTCAACTTTGAAAAATGCCAACAAATTCAACAACCTCAAGAATGAAAAACACCAACAAATTCAACAACAAACTCAACATTGAAAATCACCAAAAAATTCAACAACAACCTCAACATTGAAAAACTCCAACAATTTCAACAACAACCTCAACAATGAAAAACACCAAAAAATTCAACAACAAACTCAACATTGAAAATCTCCAACAAATTCAACAACATCAACCTTGAAAAACACCAACAAATTCAAAAACCTCAACATGGATAAACAACAACAAATTGAACCAGAACCTCAATATTGAAAATCACCATCAATTCAACAACAACCTCAACGATGAAAAACACAAACAATTTCAACAAAAACCTCAACAGTGAAAAACACCAAAAAATTCATCAACAATCTCAACATTCAAAAACGCCAACAAATTCAACAAAAACCTCAGCAATGAAAACACCAACAAATTCAACAACAAACTCAGCTTTGAAAAACACCAACAAATTCAACAACCTCAACATTGAAAAACACCAACAAATTCAACAACAACCTCAACTTTCAAAAATACAAAAAGGTTCAACAAAATCAAAATTGATAACAACAACAAATTCAACAACAACCTCAATACTGAAAATCACCAACAAATTTAACAACAACCTCAACAATGAAAAAGATCAGCAATTCAACAACAACCTCAACATTCAAAAACACCAACAAATTCAACAAAAACCTCAACAATTAAAAACACCAACAAATTCAACAAAAACCTCAACAATGAAACACACCAAAAAATTCAACAACAACCTCAACATTGAAAATCACCAACAAATTCAACAAAAACCTCAACAATTAAAAACACCAAAAAATTCAACAACAACCTCAACTTTGAAAAACACCAACAAATTCAACAACCTCAACATTGCAAATCACCAGCAATTTCAACTGCAACCTCAACTTTGAAAAATACGACAAAGATTTTAAAAAACATTGATAACACCAATTATTTCAACAACATCAACTTTGAAAAACACCAACAAATTCAACCACAACCTCAACATTGAAAATCACCACCAAAATCAACAAAAACCTCAACAATGAAAAACACCAACAAATTCAACAACCTCAACATTGAAAAACACCAACAAATTCAACAACAACCTCAACTTTCAAAAATACAAAAAGGTTCAACAAAATCAAAATTGATAACAACAACAAATTCAACAACAACCTCAATATTGAAAAGCACCAACAAATTTAACAACAACCACAACAATGAAAAACATCAAACAATTCAACAACAACCTCAACATTCAAAAAAACCAACAAATTCAACAACAACCTCAACAATGAAAAACACCAAAAAATTCTTCAACAACTTCAACATTCAAAAACAGCAAAAAATTCAACAAAATCCTCAACAATTAAAAACACCAAAAAATTCAACAACAACGTCAACTTTGAAAAATACCAACAATTTCAACAACCTCAACAATGAAAAACACCAACAAATTCAACTACAAACTCAAGATTTAAAATCAACTAAAAATTCAACAACAGCCTCAACATTGAAAAACTCCAACAATTTCAACAACAACCTCAACAATGAAAAACACCAAAAAATTCAACAATAAACTCAACATTGAAAATCACCAACAAATTCAACAACAACATCAACTTTGAAAAACACCAACAAATTCAAAAACCTCAACATGGAAAAACAACAACAAATTGAACCAGAGCCTCAATATTGAAAATCACCAACAAATTCAACAACAACCTCAACAATGAAAAACACAAACAATTTCAACAAAAACCTCAACAGTGAAAAACACCAAAAAATTCATCAACAACCTCAACATTCAAAAACGCCAACAAATTCAACAAAAACCTCAACAATGAAAAACACCAAAAAATTCAACGACAACCTCAACATTGAAAATCACCAACAAATTCAACAAAAACCTCAACAATGAAAAACACCAAAAAATTCAACAACAACCTCAACTTTGAAAAACACCAACAAATTCAACAACCTCAACAATGCAAATCACCAACAATTTCAACTGCAACCTCAACTTTGAAAAATACGAAAAAGATTTTAAAAAACCATTGATAACACCAATAATTTCAACAACATCAACTTTGAAAAACACCAGCAAATTCAACCACAACCTCAACATTGAAAATCACCAACAAAGTCAACAACAACCTCAACAATGAGAAACACCAACAAATTCAACAAAAACCTCAACAATGAAAAACACCAACAAATTCAACAACAAACTCAGCTTTGAAAAACACCAACAAATTCAACAATCTCAACATTGAAAAACACCAACAAATTCAACAACAACCTCAACTTTCAAAAATACAAAAAGGTTCAACAAAATAAAAATTCATAACAACAACAAATTCAACAACAACCTCAATATTGAAAATCAACAACAAATTTAACAACAACCACAACAATGAAAAACATCAAACAATTCAACAACAACCTCAACATTCAAAAACACCAACAAATTCAACAACAACCTCAACAATGAAAAACACTTAAAAATTCTTCAACAACTTCAACATTCAAAAACAGCAACAAATTCAACAAAATCCTCAACAATTAAAAACACCAACAAATTCAACAACAACGTCAACTTTGAAAAATACCAACAAATTCAACAACCTCAACAATGAAAAACACCAACAAATTCAACAACAAACTCAACATTGAAAATCAACAAAAAATTCAACAACAGCCTCAACATTGAAAAACTCCAACAATTTCAACACAAACCTCAACAATGAAAAACACCAAAAAATTCAACAACAAACTCAACATTGAAAATCACCAACAAATTCAACAACAACATCAACTTTGAAAAACACCAACAAATTCAAAAACCTCAACTTTCAAAAGCACCAACAAATTCAACCACAACCTCAACATTGAAAATCACCAACAAATTCAAAAACAACCTCAACAATGAAAAACACCAACAAATTGAACAAAAACCTCAACAAGGATAAACACCGAAAGATTCATCAACAACCTCAACATTCAAAAACACCAACAACCTCAACAGAAACCTCAACAATGAAAAACTCCTAAAAATTCAACAACAACCTCAACATTGAAAATCACCAACAAATTCCACAAAAACCTCAACAATGAAAAACACCAAATAATGCATCAACAACCTCAACATTCAAAAACAACAAAAAATTCAACAAAAACTTCAACAATGAAAAACACCGAAAAATTCAACAACAACCTCAACTTTGAACAACACCAACAACTTCAACAACCTCAACTTTGAAAAACACCCACAATTTCAACTGCAACCTCAACTTTGAAACATAGGAAAATGATGAAAAAAAACCATTGATAACACCAATGAATTCAAAAACCTCAACATTGAAAATCAACAACAAATTCAACAACAACCTCAGCAATGAAAAACAACAAAAAATGCAACAACAACCTCAACATTGAAAATCACCAACAAATTCAACAGCAACCTCAACTTTGAAAAACACCAACAAATTCAAAAACCTCAACATGGAAAAACAACAACAAATTGAAACAGAACCTCAATATTGAAAATCACCAACAAATTCAACAACAACCTCAACAATGAAAAACACAAACAATTTCAACAAAAACCTCAACAATGAAAAACACCAAAAAAGTTCATCAACAACCTCAACATTCAAAAACGCCAATAAATTCAACAAAAACCTCAACAATGAAAAACACCAAAAAATTCAACAACAACCTCAACATTGAAAATCACGAACAAATTCAACAAAAACCTCAACATTGCAAAACACCAACAATTTCAACCGCAACCTCAACTTTGAAAAATACAAAAAAGGATTTAAAAAAACCATTGATAACACCAATAATTTCAACAACATCAACTTTGAAAAACACCAACAAATTCAACCACAACCTCAACATTTAATATCACCAACAAATTCTACAACAACCTCAACAATGAAAAACACCAACAAATTGAACAAAAACCTCAACAAGGAAAAACACCGAAAGATTCATCAACAACCTGAACATTCAAAAACACCAACAAATTCAACAGAAACCACAACAATGAAAAACACCTAAAAATTCAACAACAACCTCAACATTGAAAGTCACCAACAAATTCAACAAAAACCTCAACAATGAAAACTACCAAATAATGCATCAACAACCTCAACATTCAGAAACACCAAAAAATTCAACAAAAACCTCAACAATGAAAAACACCAACAAATTCAACAACAAACTCAGCTTTGAAAAACGCCATCAAATTCAACAACCTCAACATTGAAAAACACCAACAAATTCAACAACAACCTCAACTTTCAAAAATACAAAAAGGTTCAACAAAATAAAAATTGATAACAACAACAAATTCAACAACAACCTCAATACTGAAAATCACCAACAAATTTAACAACAACCTCAACAATGAAAAACATCAGCAATTCAACAACAACCTCAACATTCAAAAACACCAACAAATTCAACAAAAACCTCAACAATTAAAAACACCAAAAAATTCAACAACAACGTCAACTTTGAAAAATACCAACAAATTCAACAACCTCAACAATGAAAAACACCAACAAATTCAACAACAAACTCAACATTGAAAATCACCAAAAAATTCAACAACAACCTCAACATTGAAAAACTCCAACAATTTCAACAACAACCTCAACAATGAAAAACTCCAAAAAATTCAACAACAAACTCAACATTGAAAATCACCAACAAATTCAACATAAACCTCAACAATGAAGAGCACCTAAAAATTCATCAACAACCTCAACATTCAAAAATACCATCAAATTCAACAACAACCTCAACAATGAAAATCACCAACAAATTCAACAAAAACCTCAACAATGAATAACACCGAAAGATTCATCAACAACCTCAACATTCAAAAAATCCAACAACCTCCACGGAAACCTCAACAATGAAAAACTCCTAAAAATTCAACAACAACCTCAACATTGAAAATCACCACAAATTCCACAACAACCTCAACAATGAAAAACACCAAATAATGCATCAACAACCTCAACATTCAAAAACAACAAAAAATTCAACGAAAACCTCAACAATGAAATACACCGAAAAATTCAGCAACAACCTCAACTTTGAACAGCACCAACAACTTCAACAACCTCAACATTGAAAAACACCAACAATTTCAACTGCAACCTCAACTTTGAAACATAGAAAAATGATCAAAAAAAACCATTGATAACACCAATGAATTCAACAACCTCAACATTCAAAATCACCAACAAATTCAACAACAACCTCAGTATTGAAAAACATCATAAAATGCAACAACAACCTCAACTTTGAAAAACACCAAAAATTCAAAACCCTCAACATGGAAAAACAACAACAAATTGAACCAGAGCCTCAATATTGAAAATCACCAACAAATTCAACAACAACCTCAACAATGAAAAACACAAACAATTTCAACAAAAACCTCAACAATGAAAAACACCAAAAAATTCAACAACAACCTCAACATTGAAAATCACCAACAAATTCAACAAAAACCTCAACAATGAAAAACACCAAAAAATTCAACAACAACCTCAACTTTGAAAAACACCAACAAATTCAACAACCTCAACATTGCAAATCACCAGCAATTTCAACTGCAACCTCAACTTTGAAAAATACGACAAAGATTTTAAAAAACCATTGATAACACCAATTATTTCAACAACATCAACTTTGAAAAACACCAACAAATTCAACCACAACCTCAACATTGAAAATCACCACCAAAATCAACAAAAACCTCAACTTTCAAAAATACAAAAAGGTTCAACAAAATAAAAATTGATAACAACAACAAATTCAACAACAACCTCAATATTGAAAAGCACCAACAAATTTAACAACAACCACAACAATGAAAAACATCAAACAATTCAACAACAACCTCAACATTCAAAAAAACCAACAAATTCAACAACAACCTCAACAATGAAAAACACCAAAAAATTCTTCAACAACTTCAACATTCAAAAACAGCAACAAATTCAACAAAATCCTCAACAATTAAAAACACCAAAAAATTCAACAACAACGTCAACTTTGAAAAATACCAACAATTTCAACAACCTCAACAATGAAAAACACCAACAAATTCAACTACAAACTCAAGATTTAAAATCAACTAAAAATTCAACAACAGCCTCAACATTGAAAAACTCCAACAATTTCAACAACAACCTCAACAATGAAAAACACCAAAAAATTCAACAACAAACTCAACATTGAAAATCACCAACAAATTCAACAACAACATCAACTTTGAAAAACACCAACAAATTCAAAAACCTCAACATGGAAAAACAACAACAAATTGAACCAGAGCCTCAATATTGAAAATCACCAACAAATTCAACAACAACCTCAACAATGAAAAACACAAACAATTTCAACAAAAACCTCAACAGTGAAAAACACCAAAAAATTCATCAACAACCTCAACATTCAAAAACGCCAACAAATTCAACAAAAACCTCAACAATGAAAAACACCAAAAAATTCAACGACAACCTCAACATTGAAAATCACCAACAAATTCAACAAAAACCTCAACAATGAAAAACACCAAAAAATTCAACAACAACCTCAACTTTGAAAAACACCAACAAATTCAACAACCTCAACATTGCAAATCACCAACAATTTCAACTGCAACCTCAACTTTGAAAAATACGAAAAAGATTTTAAAAAACCATTGATAACACCAATAATTTCAACAACATCAACTTTGAAAAACACCAGCAAATTCAACCACAACCTCAACATTGAAAATCACCAACAAAGTCAACAACAACCTCAACAATGAGAAACACCAACAAATTCAACAAAAACCTCAACAATGAAAAACACCAACAAATTCAACAACAAACTCAGCTTTGAAAAACACCAACAAATTCAACAATCTCAACAATGAAAAACAACAACAAATTGAACAAAAACCTCAACAAGGATAAACACCGAAAGATTCATCAACAACCTCAACATTCAAAAACACCAACAACCTCAACAGAAACCTCAACAATGAAAAACTCCTAAAAATTCAACAACAACCTCAACATTGAAAATCACCAACAAATTCCACAAAAACCTCAACAATGAAAAACACCAAATAATGCATCAACAACCTCAACATTCAAAAACAACAAAAAATTCAACAAAAACCTCAGCAATGAAAAACACCGAAAAATTCAACAACAACCTCAACTTTGAACAACACCAACAACTTCAACAACCTCAACTTTGAAAAACACCAACAATTTCAACTGCAACCTCAACTTTGAAACATAGGAAAATGATGAAAAAAAACCATTGATAACACCAATGAATTCAAAAACCTCAACATTGAAAATCACCAACAAATTCAACAACAACCTCAGCAATGAAAAACAACAAAAAATGCAACAACAACCTCAACATTGAAAATCACCAACAAATTCAACAACAACATCAACTTTGAAAAACACCAACAAATTCAAAAACCTCAACATGGAAAAACAACAACAAATTGAAACAGAACCTCAATATTGAAAATCACCAACAAATTCAACAACAACCTCAACAATGAAAAACACAAACAATTTCAACAAAAACCTCAACAATGAAAAACACCAAAAAAGTTCATCAACAACCTCAACATTCAAAAACGCCAATAAATTCAACAAAAACCTCAACAATGAAAAACACCAAAAAATTCAACAACAACCTCAACATTGAAAATCACGAACAAATTCAACAAAAACCTCAACATTGCAAAACACCAACAATTTCAACCGCAACCTCATTTTTGAAAAATACAAAAAAGGATTTAAAAAAACCATTGATAACACCAATAATTTCAACAACATCAACTTTGAAAAACACCAACAAATTCAACCACAACCTCAACATTTAATATCACCAACAAATTCAACAACAACCTCAACAATGAAAAACACCAACAAATTGAACAAAAACCTCAACAAGGAAAAACACCGAAAGATTCATCAACAACCTGAACATTCAAAAACACCAACAAATTCAACAGAAACCACAACAATGAAAAACACCTAAAAATTCAACAACAACCTCAACATTGAAAGTCACCAACAAATTCAACAAAAACCTCAACAATGAAAACTACCAAATAATGCATCAACAACCTCAACATTCAGAAACACCAAAAAATTCAACAAAAACCTCAACAATGAAAAGCAGCGAAAAATTCAACAACAACCTCAACATTGAAAAACACCAACAAATTCAACTGCAAGCTCAACTTTGAAAAAAACAAAAATGATCAAGAAAAACCATTGATAACACCAATGAATTCAACAACCTCAACATTAAAAATCACCAACCAATTCAACAACAAACTCAGCAATGAAAAGCATCAAAAAACTCAACAACAACCTCAACATTGAAAATCACCAACAAATTCAACAACAACCTCAACTTTGAAAAACACTAACAAATTCAAAAGGCTCAACATGGAAAAACACCAACAAATTCAACCAGATCCTCAATAATGAAAATCACCAACAAATTCAACAACAACCTCAACAATGAAAAACACCAAAAAATTCAACAACAACCTCAACTTTGAAAAACACCAAACATTCAACAACCTCAACATTGCGAAACACCAACAATTTCAACTGCAACCTCAACTTTGAAAAATACAAAACGGATTTAAAAAAACCATTGATAACACCAATAATTTCGAAAACATCAACTTTGAAAAACAGCAACAAATTCAACCACAACCACAACATTGAAAATCACCAACAAAGTCAACAACAACCTCAACAATGAAAAGCACCAACAAATTCAATAAAAACCTCAACAATGAAAAACACTAACAAATTCAACAACAACCTCAACTTTCAAAAATACATAAAGGTTCAACAAAATAAAAATTGATAACAACAACAAATTCAACAACATCGTCAATATTGAAAATCACCAACAAATTTAACAACAACCTCAACAATGAAAAACATCAAACAATTCAACAACAACCTCAACATTCAAAAAAACCAACAAATTCAACAACAACTTTAACAATGAAAAACACCAAAAAATTCATCAACAACCTCAACATTCAAAAACAGCAACAAATTCAACAAAAACCTCAACAATTAAGAACACCAAAAAATTCAACAACAACGTCAACTTTGAAAAATGCCAACAAATTCAACAACCTCAAGAATGAAAAACACCAACAAATTCAACAACAAACTCAACATTGAAAATCACCAAAAATTTCAACAACAACCTCAACATTGAAAAACTCCAACAATTTCAACAACAACCTCAACAATGAAAAACACCAAAAAATTCAACAACAAACTCAACATTGAAAATCACCAACAAATTCAACAACATCAACCTTGAAAAACACCAACAAATTCAAAAACCTCAACATGGATAAACAACAACAAATTGAACCAGAACCTCAATATTGAAAATCACCATCAATTCAACAACAACCTCAACGATGAAAAACACAAAGAATTTCAACAAAAACCTCAACAGTGAAAAACACCAAAAAATTCATCAACAATCTCAACATTCAAAAACGCCAACAAATTCAACAAAAACCTCAGCAATGAAAACACCAACAAATTCAACAACAAACTCAGCTTTGAAAAACACCAACAAATTCAACAACCTCAACATTGAAAAACACCAACAAATTCAACAACAACCTCAACTTTCAAAAATACAAAAAGGTTCAACAAAATCAAAATTGATAACAACAACAAATTCAACAACAACCTCAATACTGAAAATCACCAACAAATTTAACAACAACCTCAACAATGAAAAAGATCAGCAATTCAACAACAACCTCAACATTCAAAAACACCAACAAATTCAACAAAAACCTCAACAATTAAAAACACCAACAAATTCAACAAAAACCTCAACAATGAAACACACCAAAAAATTCAACAACAACCTCAACATTGAAAATCACCAACAAATTCAACAAAAACCTCAACAATTAAAAACACCAAAAAATTCAACAACAACCTCAACTTTGAAAAACACCAACAAATTCAACAACCTCAACATTGCAAATCACCAGCAATTTCAACTGCAACCTCAACTTTGAAAAATACGACAAATATTTTAAAAAACATTGATAACACCAATTATTTCAACAACATCAACTTTGAAAAACACCAACAAATTCAACCACAACCTCAACATTGAAAATCACCACCAAAATCAACAAAAACCTCAACAATGAAAAACACCAACAAATTCAACAACCTCAACATTGAAAAACAACAACAAATTCAACAACAACCTCAATATTGAAAAGCACCAACAAATTTAACAACAACCACAACAATGAAAAACATCAAACAATTCAACAACAACCTCAACATTCAAAAAAACCAACAAATTCAACAACAACCTCAACAATGAAAAACACCAAAAAATTCTTCAACAACTTCAACATTCAAAAACAGCAACAAATTCAACAAAATCCTCAACAATTAAAAACACCAAAAAATTCAACAACAACGTCAACTTTGAAAAACACCAACAAATTCAACAACCTCAACATTGCAAAACACCAGCAATTTCAACTGCAACCTCAACTTTGAAAAACACAAAAAGGATTTAAAAAAACCATTGATAACACCAATAATTTCAACAACATCAACTTTGAAAAACACCAACAAATTCAACCACAACCTCAACATTGAAAATCACCAACAAAGTCAACAACAACCTCAACAATGAAAAACACCAACAAATGCAAAAACAAACTCAACTTTGAAAAACACCAACAAATTCAACAACCTCAACATTGAAAAACACCAACAAATTCAACAACAACCTCAACTTTCAAAAATACAAAAAAGTTCAACAAAATAAAAATTGATAACAACAACAAATTCAACAACAACCTCAATACTGATAATCACCAACAAATTTAACAACAACCTCAACAATGAAAAACATCAAACAATTCAACAACAACCTCAACATTAAAAAACACCAACAAATTCAACAAAAACCTCAACAATTAAAAACACCAACAAATTCAACAACAACGTCAACTTTGAAAAATACCAACAAATTCAACAACCTCAACAATGAAAAACACCAACAAATTCAACAGCAAACTCAACATTGAAAATCACCAAAAAATTCAACAACAACCTCAACATTGAAAAACTCCAACAATTTCAACAACAACCTCAACAATGAAAAACACCAAAAAATTCAACAACAAACTCAACATTGAAAATCACCAACAAATTCAACAACAACATCAACTTTGAAAAACACCAACAAATTCAAAAACCTCAACATGGAAAAACACCAACAAATTCAACAGCAACCTCAACTTTGAAAATCACCAACAAATTCAACATAAACCTCAACAATGAAGAGCACCTAAAAATTCATCAACAACCTCAATATTCAAAAATACAAACAAATACAACAACAACCTCAACAATGAAAATCACCAACAAATTCAACAAAAACCTCAACAATGAATAACACCGAAAGATTCAACAACCTGAACATTCAAAAAAACCAACAAACTCAACAGAAACCTCAACAATGAAAAACACCTAAAAATTCAACAACAACCTCAACATTTAAAATCACCAACAAATTCCACAACAACATCAACAATGAAAAACACCAAATATTGCATCAACACCCTCAACATTCAAAAACAACAAAAAATTCAACAAAAACCTCAACAATGAAATACACCGAAAAATTCAGCAAGAACCTCAACTTTGAACAGCACCAACAACTTCAACAACCTCAACATTGAAAAACACCAACAATTTCAACTGCAACCTCAACTTCGAAACATAGAAAAATGATCAAAATAAAACCATTGATAACACCAATGAATTCAACAACCTCAACATTCAAAGTAACCAACAAATTCAACAACAACCTCAGCAATGAAAAACATCAAAAAATGCAACAACAAACTCAACATTGAAAATCACCAACAAATTCAACAGCAACCTCAACTTTGAAAAACACCAACAAATTCAAAAACCTCAACTTTCAAAAGCACCAACAAATTCAAACACAACCTCAACATTGAAAATCACCAACAAATTCAAAAACAACCTCAACAATGAAAAACACCAACAAATTGAACAAAAACCTCAACAAGGATAAACACCGAAAGATTCATCAACAACCTCAACATTCAAAAACACCAACAACCTCAACAGAAACCTCAACAATGAAAAACTCCTAAAAATTCAACAACAACCTCAACATTGAAAATCACCAACAAATTCCACAAAAACCTCAACAATGAAAAACACCAAATAATGCATCAACAACCTCAACATTCAAAAACAACAAAAAATTCAACAAAAACCTCAGCAATGAAAAACACCGAAAAATTCAACAACAACCTCAACTTTGAACAACACCAACAACTTCAACAACCTCAACTTTGAAAAACACCAACAATTTCAACTGCAACCTCAACTTTGAAACATAGGAAAATGATGAAAAAAAACCATTGATAACACCAATGAATTCAAAAACCTCAACATTGAAAATCACCAACAAATTCAACAACAACCTCAGCAATGAAAAACAACAACAAATGCAACAACAACCTCAACATTGAAAATCACCAACAAATTCAACAGCAACCTCAACTTTGAAAAACACCAACAAATTCAAAAACCTCAACATGGAAAAACAACAACAAATTGAAACAGAACCTCAATATTGAAAATCACCAACAAATTCAACAACAACCTCAACAATGAAAAACACAAACAATTTCAACAAAAACCTCAACAATGAAAAACACCAAAAAAGTTCATCAACAACCTCAACATTCAAAAACGCCAATAAATTCAACAAAAACCTCAACAATGAAAAACACCAAAAAATTCAACAACAACCTCAACATTGAAAATCACGAACAAATTCAACAAAAACCTCAACATTGCAAAACACCAACAATTTCAACCGCAACCTCATTTTTGAAAAATACAAAAAAGGATTTAAAAAAACCATTGATAACACCAATAATTTCAACAACATCAACTTTGAAAAACACCAACAAATTCAACCACAACCTCAACATTTCATATCACCAACAAATTCAACAACAACCTCAACATTGAAAAACACCAACAAATTGAACAACAACCTCAACAAGGAAAAACACCGAAAGATTCATCAACAACCTGAACATTCAAAAACACCAACAAATTCAACAGAAACCACAACAATGAAAAACAGCTAAAAATTCAACAACAACCTCAACATTGAAAGTCACCAACAAATTCAACAAAAACCTCAACAATGAAAACTACCAAATAATGCATCAACAACCTCAACATTCAGAAACACCAAAAAATTCAACAAAAACCTCAACAATGAAAAGCACCGAAAAATTCAACAACAACCTCAACATTGAAAAACACCAACAAATTCAACAGCAACCTCAACTTTGAAAAACACCAACAAATTCAAAAACCTCAACATGGAAAAACAACAACAAATTGAACCAGAACCTCAATATTGAAAATCACAACAATTCAACAACAACCTCAATGATGAAAAACACAAACAATTTCAACAAAAACCTCAACAGTGAAATACACCAAAAAATTCATCAACAACCTCAACATTCAAAAACGCCAACAAATTCAACAAAAACCTCAGCAATGAAAAACACCAACAAATTCAACAAAAACCTCAACAATGAAAAACACCAAAAAATTCAACAACAACCTCAACTTTGAAAAACACCAACAAATTCAACAACCTCAACATTGCAAAACACCAACAATTTCAACTGCAACCTCAACTTCGAAATATAGAAAAATGATCAAAAAAAAACCATTGATAACACCAATGAATTCAACAACCTCAACATTCAAAATCACCAACAAATTCAACAACAACCTCAGCAATGAAAAACATCAAAAAATGCAACAAAAACCTCAACATTGAAAATCACCAACAAATTCAACAGCAACCTCAACTTTGAAAAACACCAACAAATTCAAAAACCTCGACATGGAAAAACAACAACAAATTGAACCAGAACCTCAATATTGAAAATCACCAACAATTCAACAACAACCTCAACGATGAAAAACACAAACAATTTCAACAAAAACCTCAACAGTGAAAAACACCAAAAAATTCATCAACAACCTCAACATTCAAAAACGCCAACAAATTCAACAAAAACCTCAGCAATGAAAAACACCAACAAATTCAACAAAAACCTCAACAATGAAAAACACCAAAAAATTCAACAACAACCTCAACTTTGAAAAACACCAACAAATTCAACAACCTCAACATTGCAAAACACCAACAATTTCAACTGCAACCTCAACTTTGAAAAACACAAAAAGGATTTAAAAAAACCATTGATAACACCAATAATTTCAACAACATCAACTTTGAAAAACACCAACAAATTCAACCACAACCTCAACATTGAAAATCACCAACAAAGTCAACAACAACCTCAACAATGAAAAACACCAATAAATTCAACAAAAACCTCAACAATGAAAAACACCAACAAATTCAAAAACAAACTCAACTTTGAAAAACACCAACAAATTCAACAACCTCAACATTGAAATACACCAACAAATTCAACAACAACCTCAACTTTCAAAAATACAAAAGGGTTCAACAAAATAAAAATTGATAACAACAACAAATTCAACAACAACCTCAATACTGAAAATCACCAACAAATTTAACAACAACCTCAACAATGAAAATCACCAAAAAATTCAACAACAACCTCAACATTGAAAAACTCCAACAATTTCAACAACAACCTCAACAATGAAAAACTCCAAAAAATTCAACAACAAACTCAACATTGAAAATCACCAACAAATTCAACAAAAATCTCAACAATGAATAACACCGAAAGATCCATCAACAACCTCAACATTCAAAAAATCCAACAACCTCAACAGAAACCTCAACAATGAAAAACTCCTAAAAATTCAACAACAACCTCAACATTGAAAATCACCAACAAATTCCACAACAACCTCAACAATGAAAAACACCAAATAATGCATCAACAGCCTCAACATTCAAAAACAACAAAAAATTCAACAAAAACCTCAACAATGAAAAACACCGAAAAATTCAGCAACAACCTCAACTTTGAACAACACCAACAACTTCAACAACCTCAACATTGAAAAACACCAACAATTTCAACTGCAACCTCAACTTTGAAACATAGAAAAATGATCAAAAAAAACCATTGATAACACCAATGAATTCAACAACCTCAACATTCAAAATCACCAACAAATTCAACAACAACCTCAGTATTGAAAAACATCAAAAAATGCAACAACAACCTCAACTTTGAAAAACACCAAAAATTCAAAAACCTCAACATGGAAAAACAACAACAAATTGAACCAGAGCCTCAATATTGAAAATCACCAACAAATTCAACAACAACCTCAACAATGAAAAACACAAACAATTTCAACAAAAACCTCAACAATGAAAAACACCAAATAATTCATCAACAACCTCAACATTCAAAAACGCCAACAAATTCAACAAAAACCTCAACAATGAAAAACACCAAAAAATTCAACAACAACCTCAACATTGAAAATCACCAACAAATTCAACATAAACCTCAACAATGAAAAACACCAAAAAATTCAACAACAATCTCAACTTTGAAAAACACCAACAAATTCAACAACCTCAACATTGCAAATCACCAGCAATTTCAACTGCAACCTCAACTTTGAAAAATACGACAAAGATTTTAAAAAACCATTGATAACACCAATAATTTCAACAACATCAACTTTGAAAAACACCATCAAATTCAACCACAACCTCAACATTGAAAATCACCACCAAAATCAACAAAAACCTCAACAATGAAAAACACCAACAAATTCAACAACAAACTCAGCTTTGAAAAACACCAACAAATTCAACAACCTCAACATTGAAAAACACCAACAAATTCAACAACAACCTCAACTTTCAAAAATACAAAAAGGTTCAACAAAATAAAAATTGATAACAACAACAAATTCAACAACAACCTCAATATTGAAAAGCACCAACAAATTTAACAACAACCACAACAATGAAAAACATCAAACAATTCAACAACAACCTCAACATTCAAAAAAACCAACAAATTCAACAACAACCTCAACAATGAAAAACACCAAAAAATTCTTCAACAACTTCAACATTCAAAAACAGCAACAAATTCAACAAAATCCTCAACAATTAAAAACACCAAAAAATTCAACAACAACGTCAACTTTGAACAATACCAACAAATTCAACAACCTCAACAATGAAAAACACCAACAAATTCAACAACAAACTCAACATTTAAAATCAACTAAAAATTCAACAACAGCCTCAACATTGAAAAACTCCAACAATTTCAACAACAACCTCAACAATGAAAAACACCAAAAAATTCAACAACAAACTCAACATTGAAAATCACCAACAAATTCAACAACAACATCAACTTTGAAAAACACCAACAAATTCAAAAACCTCAACATGGAAAAACAACAACAAATTGAACCAGAGCCTCAATATTGAAAATCACCAACAAATTCAACAACAACCTCAACAATGAAAAACACAAACAATTTCAACAAAAACCTCAACAGTGAAAAACACCAAAAAATTCATCAACAACCTCAACATTCAAAATCGCCAACAAAATCAACAAAAACCTCAACAATGAAAAACACCAAAAAATTCAACGACAACCTCAACATTGAAAATCACCAACAAATTCAACAAAAACCTCAACAATGAAAAACACCAAAAAATTCAACAACAACCTCAACTTTGAAAAACACCAACAAATTCAACAACCTCAACATTGCAAATCACCAACAATTTCAACTGCAACCTCAACTTTGAAAAATACGAAAAAGATTTTAAAAAACCATTGATAACACCAATAATTTCAACAACATCAACTTTGAAAAACACCAGCAAATTCAACCACAACCTCAACATTGAAAATCACCAACAAAGTCAACAACAACCTCAACATTGAAAATCACCAACAAATTCCACAAAAACCTCAACAATGAAAAACACCAAATAATGCATCAACAACCTCAACATTCAAAAACAACAAAAAATTCAACAAAAACCTCAGCAATGAAAAACACCGAAAAATTCAACAACAACCTCAACTTTGAACAACACCAACAACTTCAACAACCTCAACTTTGAAAAACACCAACAATTTCAACTGCAACCTCAACTTTGAAACATAGGAAAATGATGAAAAAAAACCATTGATAACACCAATGAATTCAAAAACCTCAACATTGAAAATCACCAACAAATTCAACAACAACCTCAGCAATGAAAAACAACAAAAAATGCAACAACAACCTCAACATTGAAAATCACCAACAAATTCAACAACAACATCAACTTTGAAAAACACCAACAAATTCAAAAACCTCAACATGGAAAAACAACAACAAATTGAAACAGAACCTCAATATTGAAAATCACCAACAAATTCAACAACAACCTCAACAATGAAAAACACAAACAATTTCAACAAAAACCTCAACAATGAAAAACACCAAAAAAGTTCATCAACAACCTCAACATTCAAAAACGCCAATAAATTCAACAAAAACCTCAACAATGAAAAACACCAAAAAATTCAACAACAACCTCAACATTGAAAATCACGAACAAATTCAACAAAAACCTCAACATTGCAAAACACCAACAATTTCAACCGCAACCTCATTTTTGAAAAATACAAAAAAGGATTTAAAAAAACCATTGATAACACCAATAATTTCAACAACATCAACTTTGAAAAACACCAACAAATTCAACCACAACCTCAACATTTAATATCACCAACAAATTCAACAACAACCTCAACAATGAAAAACACCAACAAATTGAACAAAAACCTCAACAAGGAAAAACACCGAAAGATTCATCAACAACCTGAACATTCAAAAACACCAACAAATTCAACAGAAACCACAACAATGAAAAACACCTAAAAGTTCAACAACAACCTCAACATTGAAAGTCACCAACAAATTCAACAAAAACCTCAACAATGAAAACTACCAAATAATGCATCAACAACTTCAACATTCAGAAACACCAAAAAATTCAACAAAAACCTCAACAATGAAAAGCAGCGAAAAATTCAACAACAACCTCAACATTGAAAAACACCAACAAATTCAACAACAACCTCAACAATGAAAAACATCAAACAATTCAACAACAACCTCAACATTCAAAAAAACCAACAAGTTCAACAACAACCTCAACAATGAAAAACACCAAAAAATTCTTCAACAACTTCAACATTCAAAAACAGCAACAAATTCAACAAAATCCTCAACAATTAAAAACACCAAAAAATTCAACAACAACGTCAACTTTGAAAAATACCAACAATTTCAACAACCTCAACAATGAAAAACACCAACAAATTCAACTACAAACTCAAGATTTAAAATCAACTAAAAATTCAACAACAGCCTCAACATTGAAAAACTCCAACAATTTCAACAACAACCTCAACAATGAAAAACACCAAAAAATGCAACAACAAACTCAACATTGAAAATCACCAACAAATTCAACAACAACATCAACTTTGAAAAACACCAACAAATTCAAAAACCTCAACATGGAAAAACAACAACAAATTGAACCAGAGCCTCAATATTGAAAATCACCAACAAATTCAACAACAACCTCAACAATGAAAAACACAAACAATTTCAACAAAAACCTCAACAGTGAAAAACACCAAAAAACTCATCAACAACCTCAACATTCAAAAACGCCAACAAATTCAACAAAAACCTCAACAATGAAAAACACCAAAAAATTCAACGACAACCTCAACATTGAAAATCACCAACAAATTCAACAAAAACCTCAACAATGAAAAACACCAAAAAATTCAACAACAACCTCAACTTTGAAAAACACCAACAAATTCAACAACCTCAACATTGCAAATCACCAACAATTTCAACTGCAACCTCAACTTTGAAAAATACGAAAAAGATTTTAAAAAACCATTGATAACACCAATAATTTCAACAACATCAACTTTGAAAAACACCAGCAAATTCAACCACAACCTCAACATTGAAAATCACCAACAAAGTCAACAACAACCTCAACAATGAGAAACACCAACAAATTCAACAAAAACCTCAACAATGAAAAACACCAACAAATTCAACAACAAACTCAGCTTTGAAAAACACCAACAAATTCAACAATCTCAACAATGAAAAACAACAACAAATTGAACAAAAACCTCAACAAGGATAAACACCGAAAGATTCATCAACAACCTCAACATTCAAAAACACCAACAACCTCAACAGAAACCTCAACAATGAAAAACTCCTAAAAATTCAACAACAACCTCAACATTGAAAATCACCAACAAATTCCACAAAAACCTCAACAATGAAAAACACCAAATAATGCATCAACAACCTCAACATTCAAAAACAACAAAAAATTCAACAAAAACCTCAGCAATGAAAAACACCGAAAAATTCAACAACAACCTCAACTTTGAACAACACCAACAACTTCAACAACCTCAACTTTGAAAAACACCAACAATTTCAACTGCAACCTCAACTTTGAAACATAGGAAAATGATGAAAATAAACCATTGATAACACCAATGAATTCAAAAACCTCAACATTCAGAAACACCAAAAAATTCAACAAAAACCTCAACAATGAAAAGCAGCGAAAAATTCAACAACAACCTCAACATTGAAAAACACCAACAAATTCAACTGCAAGCTCAACTTTGAAAAAAACAAAAATGATCAAGAAAAGCCATTGATAACACCAATGAATTCAACAACCTCAACATTAAAAATCACCAACCAATTCAACAACAAACTCAGCAATGAAAAGCATCAAAAAACTCAACAACAACCTCAACATTGAAAATCACCAACAAATTCAACAACAACCTCAACTTTGAAAAACACTAACAAATTCAAAAGGATCAACATGGAAAAACACCAACAAATTCAACCAGATCCTCAATAATGAAAATCACCATCAATTCAACAACAACCTCAACGATGAAAAACACAAACAATTTCAACAAAAACCTCAACTTTGAAAAACTCCAAAAAATTCATCAACAACCTCAACATTCAAAAACGCCAACAAATTCAACAAAAACCTCAGCAATGAAAACACCAACAAATTCAACAACCTCAACATTGCAAAACACCAACAATTTCAACTGCAACCTCAACTTTGAAAAACACAAAAAGGATTAAAAAAAACCATTGATAACACCAATAATTTCAACAACATCAACTTTGAAAAACACCAACAAATTCAACCACAACCTCAACATTGAAAATCACCAACAAAGTCAACAACAACCTCAACAATGAAAAACACCAATAAATTCAACAAAAACCTCAACAATGAAAAACACCAACAAATTCAACAACAAACTCAGCTTTGAAAAACACCAACAAATTCAACAACCTCAACATTGAAAAACACCAACAAATTCAACAACAACCTCAACTTTCAAAAATACAAAAAGGTTCAACAAAATAAAAATTGATAACAACAACAAATTCAACAACAACCTCAATACTGAAAATCACCAACAAATTTAACAACAACCTCAACAATGAAAAACATCAGCAATTCAACAACAACCTCAACATTCAAAAACACCAACAAATTCAACAAAAACCTCAACAATTAAAAACACCAAAAAATTCAACAACAACGTCAACTTTGAAAAATACCAACAAATTCAACAACCTCAACAATGAAAAACACCAACAAATTCAACAACAAACTCAACATTGAAAATCACCAAAAAATTCAACAACAACCTCAACATTGAAAAACTCCAACAATTTCAACAACAACCTCAACAATGAAAAACTCCATAAAATTCAACAACAAACTCAACATTGAAAATCACCAACAAATTCAACATAAACCTCAACAATGAAGAGCACCTAAAAATTCATCAACAACCTCAACATTGAAAAATACCATCAAATTCAACAACAACCTCAACAATGAAAATCACCAACAAATTCAACAAAAACCTCAACAATGAAACACACCAAATAATGCATCAACAGCCTCAACATTCAATTTCAACTGCAACCTCAACTTTGAAAAACACAAAAAGGATTAAAATAAACCATTGATAACACCAATAATATCAACAACATCAACTTTGAAAAACACCAGCAAATTCAACCACAACCTCAACATTGAAAATCCCCACCAAAATCAACAAAAACCTCAACAATGAAAAACACCGAAAAATTCAGCAAGAGCCTCAACTTTGAACAGCACCAACAACTTCAACAACCTCAACATTGAAAAACACCAACAATTTCAACTGCAACCTCAACTTTGAAACATAGAAAAATGATCAAATAAAACCATTGATAACACCAATGAATTCAACAACCTCAACATTCAAAAACGTCAACAAATTCAACAAAAACCTCAACAATGAAAAACACCAAAAAATTCAACAACAACCTCAACATTGAAAATCACCAACAAATTCAACAAAAACCTCAACAATTAAAAACACCAAAAAATTCAACAACAACCTCAACTTTGAAAAACACCAACAAATTCAACAACCTCAACATTGCAAATCACCAGCAATTTCAACTGCAACCTCAACTTTGAAAAATACGACAAAGATTTTAAAAAACCATTGATAACACCAATAATATCAACAACATCAACTTTGAAAAACACCAGCAAATTCAACCACAACCTCAACATTGAAAATCCCCACCAAAATCAACAAAAACCTCAACAATGAAAAACACCAACAAATTCAACAACAAACTCAGCTTTGAAATACACCAACAAATTCAACAACCTCAACATTGAAAAACACCAACAAATTCAACAACAACCTCAACTTTCAAAAATACAAAAAGGTTCAACAAAATAAAAATTCATAACAACAACAAATTCAACAACAACCTCAATATTGAAAAGCACCAACAAATTTAACAACAACCACAACAATGAAAAACATCAAACAATTCAACAACAACCTCAACATTCAAAAAAACCAACAAATTCAACAACAACCTCAACAATGAAAAACACCAAAAAATTCATCAACAACTTAAACATTCAAAAACAGCAACAAATTCAACAAAATCCTCAACAATTAAAAACACCAAAAAATTCAACAACAACGTCAACTTTGAAAAATACCAACAAATTCAACAACCTCAACAATGAAAAACAACAACAAATTCAACAACAACCTCAACAATTAAAAACACAAACAATTTCAACAAAA
The DNA here is from genome assembly GCF_964194155.1 of Cetorhinus maximus. Lineage (NCBI taxonomy): Eukaryota > Metazoa > Chordata > Chondrichthyes > Lamniformes > Cetorhinidae > Cetorhinus > Cetorhinus maximus. The sequence continues at coordinate 154,786 of NW_027596110.1, read as the reverse complement.
ACCTCAACAATGAAAAACACCAAAAAAGTTCATCAACAACCTCAACATTCAAAAACGCCAATAAATTCAACAAAAACCTCAACAATGAAAAACACCAAAAAATTCAACAACAACCTCAACATTGAAAATCACGAACAAATTCAACAAAAACCTCAACATTGCAAAACACCAACAATTTCAACCGCAACCTCAACTTTGAAAAATACAAAAAAGGATTTAAAAAAACCATTGATAACACCAATAATTTCAACAACATCAATTTTGAAAAACACCAACAAATTCAACCACAACCTCAACATTTAATATCACCAACAAATTCAACAACAACCTCAACAATGAAAAACACCAACAAATTGAACAAAAACCTCAACAAGGAAAAACACCGAAAGATTCATCAACAACCTGAACATTCAAAAACACCAACAAATTCAACAGAAACCACAACAATGAAAAACAACTAAAAATTCAACAACAACCTCAACATTGAAAGTCACCAACAAATTCAACAAAAACCTCAACAATGAAAACTACCAAATAATGCATCAACAACCTCAACATTCAGAAACACCAAAAAATTCAACAAAAACCTCAACAATGAAAAACACCAACAAATTCAACAACAAACTCAGCTTTGAAAAACGCCAACAAATTCAACAACCTCAACATTGAAAAACACCAACAAATTCAACAACAACCTCAACTTTCAAAAATACAAAAAGGTTCAACAAAATAAAAATTGATAACAACAACAAATTCAACAACAACCTCAATACTGAAAATCACCAACAAATTTAACAACAACCTCAACAATGAAAAACATCAGCAATTCAACAACAACCTCAACATTCAAAAACACCAACAAATTCAACAAAAACCTCAACAATTAAAAACACCAAAAAATTCAACAACAACGTCAACTTTGAAAAATACCAACAAATTCAACAACCTCAACAATGAAAAACACCAACAAATTCAACAACAAACTCAACATTGAAAATCACCAAAAAATTCAACAACAACCTCAACATTGAAAAACTCCAACAATTTCAACAACAACCTCAACAATGAAAAACTCCAAAAAATTCAACAACAAACTCAACATTGAAAATCACCAACAAATTCAACATAAACCTCAACAATGAAGAGCACCTAAAAATTCATCAACAACCTCAACATTCAAAAATACCATCAAATTCAACAACAACCTCAACAATGAAAATCACCAACAAATACAACAAAAACCTCAACAATGAATAACACCGAAAGATTCATCAACAACCTCAACATTCAAAAAATCCAACAACCTCCACGGAAACCTCAACAATGAAAAACTCCTAAAAATTCAACAACAACCTCAACATTGAAAATCACCAACAAATTCCACAACAACCTCAACAATGAAAAACACCAAATAATGCATCAACAACCTCAACATTCAAATACAACAAAAAATTCAACAAAAACCTCAACAATGAAATACACCGAAAAATTCAGCAACAACCTCAACTTTGAACAACACCAACAACTTCAACAACCTCAACATTGAAAAACACCAACAATTTCAACTGCAACCTCAACTTTGAAACATAGAAAAATGATCAAAAAAAAACCATTGATAACACCAATGAATTCAACAACCTCAACATTCAAAATCACCAACAAATTCAACAACAACCTCAGTATTGAAAAACATCAAAAAATGCAACAACAACCTTAACTTTGAAAAACACCAAATATTCAAAACCCTCAACATGGAAAAACAACAACAAATTGAACCAGAGCCTCAATATTGAAAATCACCAACAAATTCAACAACAACCTCAACAATGAAAAACACAAACAATTTCAACAAAAACCTCAACAATGAAAAACACCAAAAAATTCAACAACAACCTCAACATTGAAAATCACCAACAAATTCAACAAAAACCTCAACAATGAAAAACACCAACAAATTCAACAACAACCTCAACTTTGAAAAACACCAACAAATTCAACAACCTCAACATTGCAAATCACCAGCAATTTCAACTGCAACCTCAACTTTGAAAAATACGACAAAGATTTTAAAAAACCATTGATAACACCAATTATTTCAACAACATCAACTTTGAAAAACACCAACAAATTCAACCACAACCTCAACATTGAAAATCACCACCAAAATCAACAAAAACCTCAACTTTCAAAAATACAAAAAGGTTCAACAAAATAAAAATTGATAACAACAACAAATTCAACAACAACCTCAATATTCAAAAGCACCAACAAATTTAACAACAACCACAACAATAAAAAACATCAAACAATTCAACAACAACCTCAACATTCAAAAAAACCAACAAATTCAACAACAACCTCAACAATGAAAAACACCAAAAAATTCTTCAACAACTTCAACATTCAAAAACAGCAACAAATTCAACAAAATCCTCAACAATTAAAAACACCAAAAAATTCAACAACAACGTCAACTTTGAAAAATACCAACAATTTCAACAACCTCAACAATGAAAAACACCAACAAATTCAACTACAAACTCAAGATTTAAAATCAACTAAAAATTCAACAACAGCCTCAACATTGAAAAACTCCAACAATTTCAACAACAACCTCAACAATGAAAAACACCAAAAAATTCAACAACAAACTCAACATTGAAAATCACCAACAAATTCAACAACAACATCAACTTTGAAAAACACCAACAAATTCAAAAACCTCAACATGGAAAAACAACAACAAATTGAACCAGAGCCTCAATATTGAAAATCACCAACAAATTCAACAACAACCTCAACAATGAAAAACACAAACAATTTCAACAAAAACCTCAACAGTGAAAAACACCAAAAAATTCATCAACAACCTCAACATTCAAAAACACCAACAATTTCAACAAAAACCTCAACAATGAAAAACACCAAAAAATTCAACGACAACCTCAACATTGAAAATCACCAACAAATTCAACAAAAACCTCAACAATGCAAAACACCAAAAAATTCAACAACAACCTCAACTTTGAAAAACACCAACAAATTCAACAACCTCAACATTGCAAATCACCAACAATTTCAACTGCAACCTCAACTTTGAAAAATACGAAAAAGATTTTAAAAAACCATTGATAACACCAATAATTTCAACAACATCAACTTTGAAAAACACCAGCAAATTCAACCACAACCTCAACATTGAAAATCACCAACAAAGTCAACAACAACCTCAACAATGAGAAACACCAACAAATTCAACAAAAACCTCAACAATGAAAAACACCAACAAATTCAACAACAAACTCAGCTTTGAAAAACACCAACAAATTCAACAATCTCAACATTGAAAAACACCAACAAATTCAACAACAACCTCAACTTTCAAAAATACAAAAAGGTTCAACAAAATAAAAATTCATAACAACAACAAATTCAACAACAACCTCAATATTGAAAATCAACAACAAATTTAACAACAACCACAACAATGAAAAACATCAAACAATTCAACAACAACCTCAACATTCAAAAACACCAACAAATTCAACAACAACCTCAACAATGAAAAACACTTAAAAATTCTTCAACAACTTCAACATTCAAAAACAGCAACAAATTCAACAAAATCCTCAACAATTAAAAACACCAACAAATTCAACAACAACGTCAACTTTGAAAAATACCAACAAATTCAACAACCTCAACAATGAAAAACACCAACAAATTCAACAACAAACTCAACATTGAAAATCAACAAAAAATTCAACAACAGCCTCAACATTGAAAAACTCCAACAATTTCAACACAAACCTCAACAATGAAAAACACCAAAAAATTCAACAACAAACTCAACATTGAAAATCACCAACAAATTCAACAACAACATCAACTTTGAAAAACACCAACAAATTCAAAAACCTCAACTTTCAAAAGCACCAACAAATTCAACCACAACCTCAACATTGAAAATCACCAACAAATTCAAAAACAACCTCAACAATGAAAAACACCAACAAATTGAATAAAAACCTCAACAAGGATAAACACCGAAAGATTCATCAACAACCTCAACATTCAAAAACACCAACAACCTCAACAGAAACCTCAACAATGAAAAACTCCTAAAAATTCAACAACAACCTCAACATTGAAAATCACCAACAAATTCCACAAAAACCTCAACAATGAAAAACACCAAATAATGCATCAACAACCTCAACATTCAAAAACAACAAAAAATTCAACAAAAACCTCAGCAATGAAAAACACCGAAAAATTCAACAACAACCTCAACTTTGAACAACACCAACAACTTCAACAACCTCAACTTTGAAAAACACCAACAATTTCAACTGCAACCTCAACTTTGAAACATAGGAAAATGATGAAAAAAAACCATTGATAACACCAATGAATTCAAAAACCTCAACATTGAAAATCACCAACAAATTCAGCAACAACCTCAGCAATGAAAAACAACAACAAATGCAACAACAACCTCAACATTGAAAATCACCAACAAATTCAACAGCAACCTCAACTTTGAAAAACACCAACAAATTCAAATACCTCAACATGGAAAAACAACAACAAATTGAAACAGAACCTCAATATTGAAAATCACCAACAAATTCAACAACAACCTCAACAATGAAAAACACAAACAATTTCAACAAAAACCTCAACAATGAAAAACACCAAAAAAGTTCATCAACAAGCTCAACATTCAAAAACGCCAATAAATTCAACAAAAACCTCAACAATGAAAAACACCAAAAAATTCAACAACAACCTCAACATTGAAAATCACGAACAAATTCAACAAAAACCTCAACATTGCAAAACACCAACAATTTCAACCGCAACCTCATTTTTGAAAAATACAAAAAAGGATTTAAAAAAACCATTGATAACACCAATAATTTCAACAACATCAACTTTGAAAAACACCAACAAATTCAACCACAACCTCAACATTTAATATCACCAACAAATTCAACAACAACCTCAATAATGAAAAACACCAACAAATTGAACAAAAAACTCAACAAGGAAAAACACCGAAAGATTCCTCAACAACCTGAACATTCAAAAACACCAACAAATTCAACAGAAACCACAACAATGAAAAACACCTATAAGTTCAACAACAACCTCAACATTGAAAGTCACCAACAAATTCAACAAAAACCTCAACAATGAAAACTACCAAATAATGCATCAACAACCTCAACATTCAGAAACACCAAAAAATTCAACAAAAACCTCAACAATGAAAAGCAGCGAAAAATTCAACAACAACCTCAACATTGAAAAACACCAACAAATTCAACTGCAAGCTCAACTTTGAAAAAAACAAAAATGATCAAGAAAAACCATTGATAACACCAATGAATTCAACAACCTCAACATTGAAAATCACCAACAAATTCAACAACAAACTCAGCAATGAAAAGCATCAAAAAACTCAACAACAACCTCAACATTGAAAATCACCAACAAATTCAACAACAACCTCAACTTTGAAAAACACTAACAAATTCAAAAGGCTCAACATGGAAAAACACCAACAAATTCAACCAGATCCTCAATATTGAAAATCACCAACAAATTCAACAACAACCTCAACAATGAAAAACACCAAAAAATTCAACAACAACCTCAACTTTGAAAATACACCAACAAATTCAACAACCTCAACATTGCAAAACACCAACAATTTCAACTGCAACCTCAACTTTGAAAAATACAAAGCGGATTTAAAAAAACCATTGATAACACCAAAAATTTCAAAAACATCAACTTTGAAAAACAGCAACAAATTCAACCACAACCACAACATTGAAAATCACCAACAAAGTCAACAACAACCTCAACAATGAAAAACACTAACAAATTCAACAACAACCTCAACTTTCAAAAATACATAAAGGTTCAAAAAATTAAAAATTGATAACAACAACAAATTCAACAACATCGTCAATATTGAAAATCACCAACAAATTTAACAACAACCTCAACAATGAAAAACATCAAACAATTCAACAACAACCTCAACATTAAAAAACACCAACAAATTCAACAACAACATTAACAATGAAAAACACCAAAAAATTCATCAACAACCTCAACATTCAAAAGCAGCAAAAAAATTCAACAACAAACTCAGCAATGAAAAGCATCAAAAAACTCAACAACAACCTCAACATTGAAAATCACCAACAAATTCAACAACAACCTCAACTTTGAAAAACACTAACAAATTCAAAAGGCTCAACATGGAAAAACACCAACAAATTCAACAACATCGTCAATATTGAAAATCACCAACAAATTTAACAACAACCTCAACAATGAAAAACACCAACAAATTCAACAACAACATTAACAATGAAAAACACCAAAAAATTCATCAACAACCTCAACATTCAAAAGCAGCAACAAATTCAACAAAAACCTCAACAATTAAGAACACCAAAAAATTCAACAACAACGTCAACTTTGAAAAATACCAACAAATTCAACAACCTCAAGAATGAAAACACCAACAAATTCAACAACAAACTCAACATTGAAAATCACCAACAAATTCAACAACATCAACCTTGAAAAACACCAACAAATTCAAAAACCTCAACATGGAAAAACAACAACAAATTGAACCAGAACCTCAATATTGAAAATCACCATCAATTCAACAACAACCTCAACGATGAAATACACAAACAATTTCAACAAAAACCTCAACAGTGAAAAACTCCAAAAAATTCATCAACAACCTCAACATTCAAAAACGCCAACAAATTCAACAAAAACCTCAGCAATGAAAACACCAACAAATTCAACAACCTCAACATTTCAAAACACCAACAATTTCAACTGCAACCTCAACTTTGAAAAACACAAAAAGGATTAAAAGAAACCATTGATAACACCAATAATTTCAACAACATCAACTTTGAAAAACACCAACAAATTCAACCACAACCTCAACATTGAAAATCACCAACAAAGTCAACAACAACCTCAACAATGAAAAACACCAATAAATTCAACAAAAACCTCAACAATGAAAAACACCAACAAATTCAACAACAAACTCAGCTTTGAAAAACACCAACAAATTCAACAACCTCAACATTGAAAAACACCAACAAATTCAACAACAACCTCAACTTTCAAAAATACAAAAAGGTTCAACAAAATAAAAATTGATAACAACAACAAATTCAACAACAACCTCAATACTGAAAATCACCAACAAATTTAACAACAACCTCAACAATGAAAAACATCAGCAATTCAACAACAACCTCAACACTCAAAAACACCAACAAATTCAACAAAAACCTCTACAATTAAAAGCACCAAAAAATTCAACAACAACGTCAACTTTGAAAAATACCAACAAATTCAACAACCTCAACAATGAAAAACACCAACAAATTCAACAACAAACTCAACATTGAAAATCACCAAAAAATTCAACAACAACCTCAACAATGAAAAACTCCAAAAATTCAACAACAAACTCAACATTGAAAATCACCAACAAATTCAACATAAACCTCAACAATGAAGAGCACCTAAAAATTCGTCAACAACCTCAACATTCAAAAATACCATCAAATTCAACAACAACCTCAACAATGAAAATCACCAACAAATTCAACAAAAACCTCAACAATGAATAACACCGAAAGATTCATCAACAACCCCAACATTCAAAAAATCCAACAACCTCAACGGAAACCTCAACAATGAAAAACTCCTAAAAATTCAACAACAACCTCAACATTGAAAATCACCAACAAATTCCACAACAACCTCAACAATGAAAAACACCAAATAATGCATCAACAGCCTCAACATTCAAAAACAACAAAAAATTCAACAAAAACCTCAACAATGAAAAACATCGAAAAATTCAGCAAGAGCCTCAACTTTGAACAGCACCAACAACTTCAACAACCTCAACATTGAAAAACACCAACAATTTCAACTGCAACCTCAACTTTGAAACATAGAAAAATGATCATAAAAACCATTGATAACACCAATGAATTCAACAACCTCAACATTCAAAAACGTCAACAAATTCAACAAGAACCTCAACAATGAAAAACACCAAAAAATTCAACAACAACCTCAACATTGAAAATCACCAACAAATTCAACAAAAACCTCAACAATGAAAAACACCAAAAAATTCAACAACAACCTCAACTTTGAAAAACACCAACAAATTCAACAACCTCAACATTGCAAATCACCAGCAATTTCAACTGCAACCTCAACTTTGAAAAATACGACAAAGATTTTAAAAAACCATTGATAACACCAATAATTTCAACAACATCAACTTTGAAAAACACCAGCAAATTCAACCACAACCTCAACATTGAAAATCCCCACCAAAATCAACAAAAACCTCAACAATGAAAAACACCAACAAATTCAACAACAAACTCAGCTTTGAAAAACACCAACAAATTCAACAACCTCAACATTGGAAAACACCAACAAATTCAACAACAACCTCAACTTTCAAAAATACAAAAAGTTTCACCAAAATAAAAATTGATAACAACAACAAATTCAACAACAACCTCAATATTGAAAAGCACCAACAAATTTAACAACAACCACAACAATGAAAAACATCAAACAATTCAACAACAACCTCAACATTCAAAAAAACCAACAAATTCAACAACAACCTCAACAATGAAAAACACCAAAAAATTCTTCAACAACTTCAACATTCAAAAGCAGCAACAAATTCAACAAAATCCTCAACAATTAAAAACACCAAAAAATTCAACAACAACGTCAACTTTGAAAAATACCAACAAATTCAACAACCTCAACAATGAAAAACAACAACAAATTCAACAACAACCTCAACAATGAAAAACACAAACATTTTAAACAAAAACCTCAACAATGAAAAACACCAAAAAAGTTCATCAACAACCTCAACATTCAAAAACGCCAATAAATTCAACAAAAACCTCAACAATGAAAAACACCAAAAAATTCAACAACAACCTCAACATTGAAAATCACGAACAAATTCAACAAAAACCTCAACATTGCAAAACACCAACAATTTCAACCGCAACCTCAACTTTGAAAAATACAAAAAAGGATTTAAAAAAACCATTGATAACACCAATAATTTCAACAACATCAACTTTGAAAAACACCAACAAATTCAACCACAACCTCAACATTTAATATCACCAACAAATTCAACAACAACCTCAACAATGAAAAACACCAACAAATTGAACAAAAACCTCAACAAGGAAAAACACCGAAAGATTCATCAACAACCTGAACATTCAAAAACACCAACAAATTCAACAGAAACCACAACAATGAAAAACAACTAAAAATTCAACAACAACCTCAACATTGAAAGTCACCAACAAATTCAACAAAAACCTCAACAATGAAAACTACCAAATAATGCATCAACAACCTCAACATTCAGAAACACCAAAAAATTCAACAAAAACCTCAACAATGAAAAACAACAACAAATTCAACAACAAGCTCAGCTTTGAAAAACGCCAACAAATTCAACAACCTCAACATTGAAAAACACCAACAAATTCAACAACAACCTCAACTTTCAAAAATACAAAAAGGTTCAACAAAATCAAAATTGATAACAACAACAAATTCAACAACAACCTCAATACTGAAAATCACCAACAAATTTAACAACAACCTCAACAATGAAAAACATCAGCAATTCAACAACAACCTCAACATTCAAAAACACCAACAAATTCAACAAAAACCTAAACAATTAAAAACACCAAAAAATTCAACAACAACGTCAACTTTGAAAAATACCAACAAATTCAACAACCTCAACAATGAAAAACACCAACAAATTCAACAACAAACTCAACATTGAAAATCACCAAAAAATTCAACAACAACCTCAACATTGAAAAACTCCAACAATTTCAACAACAACCTCAACAATGAAAAACTCCAAAAAATTCAACAACAAACTCAACATTGAAAATCACCAACAAATTCAACATAAACCTCAACAATGAAGAGCACCTAAAAATTCATCAACAACCTCAACATTCAAAAATACCATCAAATTCAACAACAACCTCAACAATGAAAATCACCAACAAATTCAACAAAAACCTCAACAATGAATAACACCGAAAGATTCATCAACAACCTCAACATTCAAAAAATCCAACAACCTCAACGGAAACCTCAACAATGAAAAACCCTAAAAATTCAACAACAACCTCAACATTGAAAATCACCAACAAATTCCACAACAACCTCAACAATGAAAAACACCAAATAATGCATCAACAACCTCAACATTCAAAAACAACAAAAAATTCAACAAAAACCTCAACAATGAAATACACCGAAAAATTCAGCAACAACCTCAACTTTGAACAACACCAACAACTTCAACAACCTCAACATTGAAAAACACCAACAATTTCAACTGCAACCTCAACTTTGAAACATAGAAAAATGATCAAAAAAAACCATTGATAACACCAATGAATTCAACAACCTCAACATTCAAAATCACCAACAAATTCAACAACAACCTCAGTGTTGAAAAACATCAAAAAATGCAACAACAACCTCAACTTTGAAAAACACCAAAAATTCAAAACCCTCAACATGGAAAAACAACAACAAATTGAACCAGAGCCTCAATATTGAAAATCACCAACAAATTCAACAACAACCTCAACAATGAAAAACACAAACAATTTCAACAAAAACCTCAACAATGAAAAACACCAAAAAATTCAACAACAACCTCAACATTGAAAATCACCAACAAATTCAACAAAAACCTCAACAATGAAAAACACCAAAAAATTCAACAACAACCTCAACTTTGAAAAACACCAACAAATTCAACAACCTCAACATTGCAAATCACCAGCAATTTCAACTGCAACCTCAACTTTGAAAAATAAGACAAAGATTTTAAAAAACCATTGATAACACCAATTATTTCAACAACATCAACTGTGAAAAACACCAACAAATTCAACCACAACCTCAACATTGAAAATCACCACCAAAATCAACAAAAACCTCAACTTTCAAAAATACAAATAGGTTCAACAAAATAAAAATTGATAACAACAACAAATTCAACAACAACCTCAATATTGAAAAGCACCAACAAATTTAACAACAACCACAACAATGAAAAACATCAAACAATTCAACAACAACCTCAACATTCAAAAAAACCAACAAATTCAACAACAACCTCAACAATGAAAAACACCAAAAAATTCTTCAACAACTTCAACATTCAAAAACAGCAACAAATTCAACAGAATCCTCAACAATTAAAAACACCAAAAAATTCAACAACAACGTCAACTTTGAAAAATACCAACAATTTCAACAACCTCAACAATGAAAAACACCAACAAATTCAACTACAAACTCAAGATTTAAAATCAACTAAAAATTCAACAACAGCCTCAACATTGAAAAACTCCAACAATTTCAACAACAACCTCAACAATGAAAAACACCAAAAAATTCAACAACAAACTCAACATTGAAAATCACCAACAAATTCAACAACAACATCAACTTTGAAAAACACCAACAAATTCAAAAACCTCAACATGGAAAAACAACAACAAATTGAACCAGAGCCTCAATATTGAAAATCACCAACAAATTCAACAACAACCTCAACAATGAAAAACACAAACAATTTCAACAGAAACCTCAACAGTGAAAAACACCAAAAAATTCATCAACAACCTCAACATTCAAAAACGCCAACAATTTCAACAAAAACCTCAACAATGAAAAACACCAAAAAATTCAACGACAACCTCAACATTGAAAATCACCAACAAATTCAACAAAAACCAAACAATGAAAAACACCAAAAAATTCAACAACAACCTCAACTTTGAAAAACACCAACAAATTCAACAACCTCAACATTGCAAATCACCAACAATTTCAACTGCAACCTCAACTTTGAAAAATACGAAAAAGATTTTAAAAAACCATTGATAACACCAATAATTTCAACAACATCAACTTTGAAAAACACCAGCAAATTCAACCACAACCTCAACATTGAAAATCACCAACAAAGTCAACAACAACCTCAACAATGAGAAACACCAACAAATTCAACAAAACCTCAACAATGAAAAACACCAACAAATTCAACAAGAAACTCAGCTTTGAAAAACACCAACAAATTCAACAATCTCAACATTGAAAAACACCAACAAATTCAACAACAACCTCAACTTTCAAAAATACAAAAAGGTTCAACAAAATAAAAATTCATAACAACAACAAATTCAACAACAACCTCAATATTGAAAATCAACAACAAATTTAACAACAACCACAACAATGAAAAACATCAAACAATTCAACAACAACCTCAACATTCAAAAACACCAACAAATTCAACAACAACCTCAACAATGAAAAACACTTAAAAATTCTTCAACAACTTCAACATTCAAAAACAGCAACAAATTCAACAAAATCCTCAACAATTAAAAACACCAACAAATTCAACAACAACGTCAACTTTGAAAAATACCAACAAATTCAACAACCTCAACAATGAAAAACACCAACAAATTCAACAACAAACTCAAAATTGAAAATCAACAAAAAATTCAACAACAGCCTCAACATTGAAAAACTCCAACAATTTCAACACAAACCTCAACAATGAAAAACACCAAAAAATTCAACAACAAACTCAACATTGAAAATCACCAACAAATTCAACAACAACATCAACTTTGAAAAACACCAACAAATTCAAAAACCTCAACATTGAAAATCACCAACAAATTCAAAAACAACCTCAACAATGAAAAACACCAACAAATTGAACAAAAACCTCAACAAGGATAAACACCGAAAGATTCATCAACAACCTCAACATTCAAAAACACCAACAACCTCAACAGAAACCTCAACAATGAAAAACTCCTAAAAATTCAACAACAACCTCAACATTGAAAATCACCAACAAATTCAACAACAACCTCAACAATGAAAAACACAAACAATTTCAACAAAAACCTCAACAATGAAAAACACCAAAAAAGTTCATCAACAACCTCAACATTCAAAAACGCCAATAAATTCAACAAAAACCTCAACAATGAAAAACACCAAAAAATTCAACAACAACCTCAACATTGAAAATCACGAACAAATTCAACAAAAACCTCAACATTGCAAAACACCAACAATTTCAACCGCAACCTCATTTTTGAAAAATACAAAAAAGCATTTAAAAAAACCATTGATAACACCAATAATTTCAACAACATCAACTTTGAAAAACACCAACAAATTCAACCACAACCTCAACATTTAATATCACCAACAAATTCAACAACAACCTCAACAATGAAAAACACCAACAAATTGAACAAAAACCTCAACAAGGAAAAACACCGAAAGATTCATCAACAACCTGAACATTCAAAAACACCAACAAATTCAACAGAAACCACAACAATGAAAAACACCTAAAAGTTCAACAACAACCTCAACATTGAAAGTCACCAACAAATTCAACAAAAACCTCAACAATGAAAACTACCAAATAATGCATCAACAACCTCAACATTCAGAAACACCAAAAAATTCAACAAAAACCTCAACAATGAAAAGCAGCGAAAAATTCAACAACAACCTCAACATTGAAAAACACCAACAAATTCAACTGCAAGCTCAACTTTGAAAAAAACAAAAATGATCAAATAAAACCATTGATAACACCAATGTATTCAACAACCTCAACATTGAAAATCACCAACAAATTCAACAACAAACTCAGCAATGAAAAGCATCAAAAAACTCAACAACAACCTCAACATTGAAAATCACCAACAAATTCAACAACAACCTCAACTTTGAAAAACACTAACAAATTCAAAAGGCTCAACATGGAAAAACACCAACAAATTCAACCAGATCCTCAATATTGAAAATCACCAACAAATTCAACAACAACCTCAACAATGAAAAACACCAAAAAATTCAACAACAACGTCAACATTGAAAAATACCAACAAATTCAACAACCTCAACAATGAAAAACACCAACAAATTCAACAACAAACTCAACATTGAAAATCACCAAAAAATTCAACAACAACCTCAACATTGAAAAACTCCAACAATTTCAACAACAACCTCAACAATGAATAACTCCAAAAAATTCAACAACAAACTCAACATTGAAAATCACCAACAAATTCAACATAAACCTCAAAAATGAAGAGCACCTAAAAATTCATCAACAACCTCAACATTCAAAAATACCATCAAATTCAACAACAACCTCAACAATGAAAATCACCAACAAATTCAACAAAAACCTCAACAATGAATAACACCGAAAGATTCATCAACAACCTCAACATTCAAAAAATCCAACAACCTCAACGGAAACCTCAACAATGAAAAACTCCTAAAAATTCAACAACAACCTCAACATTGAAAATCACCAACAAATTCCACAACAACCTCAACAATGAAAAACACCAAATAATGCATCAACAGCCTCAACATTCAAAAACAACAAAAAATTCAACAAAAACCTCAACAATGAAAAACACCGAAAAATTCAGCAAGAGCCTCAACTTTGAACAGCACCAACAACTTCAACAACCTCAACATTGAAAAACACCAACAATTTCAATTGCAACCTCAACTTTGAAACATAGAAAAATGATCAAAAAAAACCATTGATAACACCAATGAATTCAACAACCTCAACATTCAAAAACGTCAACAAATTCAACAAAAACCTCAACAATGAAAAACACCAAAAAATTCAACAACAACCTCAACATTGAAAATCCCCACCAAAATCAACAAAAACCTCAACAATGAAATACACCAACAAATTCAACAACAAACTCAGCTTTGAAAAACACCAACAAATTCAACCACAACCTCAAACTTGAAAAACACCAACAAATTCAACAAAAACCTCAACTTTCAAAAATACAAAAAGGTTCAACAAAATAAAAATTGATAACAACAAGAAATTCAACAACAACCTCAATATTGAAAAGCACCAACAAATTTAACAACAACCACAACAATGAAAAACATCAAACAATTCAACAACAACCTCAACATTCAAAAAAACCAACAAATTCAACAACAACCTCAACAATGAAAAACACCAAAAAATTCTTCAACAACTTCAACATTCAAAAACAGCAACAAATTCAACAGAATCCTCAACAATTAAAAACACCAAAAAATTCAACAACAACGTCAACTTTGAAAAATACCAACAATTTCAACAACCTCAACAATGAAAAACACCAACAAATTCAACTACAAACTCAAGATTTAAAATCAACTAAAAATTCAACAACAGCCTCAACATTGAAAAACTCCAACAATTTCAACAACAACCTCAACAATGAAAAACACCAAAAAATTCAACAACAAACTCAACATTGAAAATCACCAACAAATTCAACAACAACATCAACTTTGAAAAACACCAACAAATTCAAAAACCTCAACATGGAAAAACAACAACAAATTGAACCAGAGCCTCAATATTGAAAATCACCAACAAATTCAACAACAACCTCAACAATGAAAAACACAAACAATTTCAACAAAAACCTCAACAGTGAAAAACACCAAAAAATTCATCAACAACCTCAACATTCAAAAACGCCAACAATTTCAACAAAAACCTCAACAATGAAAAACACCAAAAAATTCAACGACAACCTCAACATTGAAAATCACCAACAAATTCAACAAAAACCTCAACAATGAAAAACACCAAAAAATTCAATAACAACCTCAACTTTGAAAAACACCAACAAATTCAACAACCTCAACATTGCAAATCACCAACAATTTCAACTGCAACCTCAACTTTGAAAAATACGAAAAAGATTTTAAAAAACCTTTGATAACACCAATAATTTCAACATCAACTTTGAAAAACACCAGCAAATTCAACCACAACCTCAACATTGAAAATCACCAACGAAGTCAACAACAACCTCAACAATGAGAAACACCAACAAATTCAACAAAACCTCAACAATGAAAAACACCAACAAATTCAACAACAAACTCAGCTTTGAAAAACACCAACAAATTCAACAATCTCAACATTGAAAAACACCAACAAATTCAACAACAACCTCAACTTTCAAAAATACAAAAAGGTTCAACAAAATAAAAATTCATAACAACAACAAATTCAACAACAACCTCAATATTGAAAATCAACAACAAATTTAACAACAACCACAACAATGAAAAACATCAAACAATTCAACAACAACCTCAACATTCAAAAACACCAACAAATTCAACAACAACCTCAACAATGAAAAACACTTAAAAATTCTTCAACAACTTCAACATTCAAAAACAGCAACAAATTCAACAAAATCCTCAACAATTAAAAACACCAACAAATTCAACAACAACGTCAACTTTGAAAAATACCAACAAATTCAACAACCTCAACAATGAAAAACACCAACAAATTCAACAACAAACTCAACATTGAAAATCAACAAAAAATTCAACAACAGCCTCAAAATTGAAAAACTCCAACAATTTCAACACAAACATCAACAATGAAAAACACCAAAAAATTCAACAACAAACTCAACATTGAAAATCACCAACAAATTCAACAACAACATCAACTTTGAAAAACACCAACAAATTCAAAAACCTCAACATTGAAAATCACCAACAAATTCAAAAACAACCTCAACAATGAAAAACACCAACAAATTGAACAAAAACCTCAACAAGGATAAACACCGAAAGATTCATCAACAACCTCAACATTCAAAAACACCAACAACCTCAACAGAAACCTCAACAATGAAAAACTCCTAAAAATTCAACAACAACCTCAACATTGAAAATCACCAACAAATTCCACAAAAACTTCAACAATGAAAAACACCAAATAATGCATCAACAACCTCAACATTCAAAAACAACAAAAAATTCAACAAAAACCTCAGCAATGAAAAACACCGAAAAATTCAACAACAACCTCAACTTTGAACAACACCAACAACTTCAACAACCTCAACTTTGAAAAACACCAACAATTTCAACTGCAACCTCAACTTTGAAACATAGGAAAATGATGAAAAAAAACCATTGATAACACCAATGGATTCAAAAACCTCAACATTGAAAATCACCAACAAATTCAACAACAACCTCAGCAATGAAAAACAACAACAAATGCAACAACAACCTCAACATTGAAAATCACCAACAAATTCAACAGCAACCTCAACTTTGAAAAACACCAACAAATTCAAAAACCTCAACATGGAAAAACAACAACAAATTGAAACAGAACCTCAATATTGAAAATCACCAACAAATTCAACAACAACCTCAACAATGAAAAACACAAACAATTTCAACAAAAACCTCAACAATGAAAAACACCAAAAAAGTTCATCAACAACCTCAACATTCAAAAACGCCAATAAATTCAACAAAAACCTCAACAATGAAAAACACCAAAAAATTCAACAACAACCTCAACATTGAAAATCACGAACAAATTCAACAAAAACCTCAACATTGCAAAACACCAACAATTTCAACCGCAACCTCAACTTTGAAAAATACAAAAAAGGATTTAAAAAAACCATTGATAACACCAATAATTTCAACAACATCAACTTTGAAAAACACCAACAAATTCAACCACAACCTCAACAATGAAAAACACCAACAAATTGAACAAAAAGCTCAACAAGGAAAAACACCGAAAGATTCATCAACAACCTGAACATTCAAAAACACCAACAAATTCAACAGAAACCACAACAATGAAAAACACCTAAAAGTTCAACAACAACCTCAACATTGAAAGTCACCAACAAATTCAACAAAAACCTCAACAATGAAAACTACCAAATAATGCATCAACAACCTCAACATTCAGAAACACCAAGAAATTCAACAAAAACCTCAACAATGAAAAGCAGCGAAAAATTCAACAACAACCTCAACATTGAAAAACACCAACAAATTCAACTGCAAGCTCAACTTTGAAAAAAACAAAAATGATCAAGAAAAACCATTGATAACACCAATGAATTCAACAACCTCAACATTGAAAATCACCAACAAATTCAACAACAAACTCAGCAATGAAAAGCATTAAAAAACTCAACAACAACCTCAACATTGAAAATCACCAACAAATTCAACAACAACCTCAACTTTGAAAAACACTAACAAATTCAAAAGGCTCAACATGGAAAAACACCAACAAATTCAACCAGATCCTCAATATTGAAAATCACCAACAAATTCAACAACAACCTCAACAATGAAAAACACCAAAAAATTCAACAACAACCTCAACTTTGAAAAACACCAACAAATTCAACAACCTCAACATTGCAAAACAACAACAATTTCAACTGCAACCTCAACTTTGAAAAATACAAAACGGATTTAAAAAAACCATTGATAACACCAAAAATTTCAAAAACATCAACTTTGAAAAACAGCAACAAATTCAACCACAACCACAACATTGAAAATCACCAACAAAGTCAACAACAACCTCAACATTGAAAAACACTAACAAATTCAACAACAACCTCAACTTTCAAAAATACATAAAGGTTCAACAAAATAAAAATTGATAACAACAACAAATTCAACAACATCGTCAATATTGAAAATCACCAACAAATTTAACAACAACCTCAACAATGAAAAACATCCAACAAGTTCAACAACAACCTCAACAATGAAAAACACCAACAAATTCAACAACAACATTAACAATGAAAAACACCAAAAAATTCAACAACAACGTCAACTTTGAAAAATACCAACAAATTCAACAACCACAAGAATGAAAAACACCAACAAATTCAACAACAAACTCAACATTGAAAATCACCAACAAATTCAACAACATCAACCTTGAAAAACACCAACAAATTCAGAAACCTCAACATGGAAAAACAACAACAAATTGAACAAAAACCTCAATATTGAAAATCACCATCAATTCAACAACAACCTCAACGATGAAAAACACAAACAATTTCAACAAAAACCTCAACAGTGAAAAACTCCAAAAAATTCATCAACAACCTCAACATTCAAAAACGCCAACAAATTCAACAAAAACCTCAGCAATGAAAACACCAACAAATTCAACAACCTCAACATTGCAAAACACCAACAATTTCAACTGCAACCTCAACTTTGAAAAACACAAAAAGGATTTAAAAAAACCATTGATAACACCAATAATTTCAACAACATCAACTTTGAAAAACACCAACAAATTCAACCACAACCTCAACATTGAAAATCACCAACAAAGTCAACAACAACCTCAACAATGAAAAACACCAATAAATTCAACAAAAACCTCAACAATGAAAAACACCAACAAATTCAACAACAAACTCAGCTTTGAAAAACACCAACAAATTCAACAACCTCAACATTGAAAAACACCAACAAATTCAACAACAACCTCAACTTTCAAAAATACAAAAAGGTTCAACAAAATAAAAATTGATAACAACAACAAATTCAACAACAACCTCAATACTGAAAATCACCAACAAATTTAACAACAACCTCAACAATGAAAAACATCAGCAATTCAACAACAACCTCAACATTCAAAAACACCAACAAATTCAACAAAAACCTCAACAATTAAAAACACCAAAAAATTCAACAACAACGTCAACTTTGAAAAATACCAACAAATTCAACAACCTCAACAATGAAAAACACCAACAAATTCAACAACAAACTCAACATTGAAAATCACCAAAAAATTCAACAACAACCTCAACATTGAAAAACTCCAACAATTTCAACAACAACCTCAACAATGAATAACTCCAAAAAATTCAACAACAAACTCAACATTGAAAATCACCAACAAATTCAACATAAACCTCAACAATGAAGAGCACCTAAAAATTCATCAACAACCTCAACATTCAAAAATACCATCAAATTCAACAACAACCTCAACAATGAAAATCACCAACAAATTCAACAAAAACCTCAACAAGGATAAACACCGAAAGATTCATCAACAACCTCAACATTCAAAAAATCCAACAACCTCAACGGAAACCTCAACAATGAAAAACTCCTAAAAATTCAACAACAACCTCAACATTGAAAATCACCAACAAATTCCACAACAACCTCAACAATGAAAAACACCAAATAATGCATCAACAGCCTCAACATTCAAAAACAACAAAAAATTCAACAAAAACCTCAACAATGAAATACATCGAAAAATTCAGCAAGAGCCTCAACTTTGAACAGCACCATCAACTTCAACAACCTCAACATTGAAAAACACCAACAATTTCAACTGCAACCTCAACATTGAAACATAGAGAAATGATCAAAAAAAACCATTGATAACAGCAATGAATTCAACAACCTCAACATTCAAAAACGTCAACAAATTCAACAAAAACCTCAACAATGAAAAACACCAAAAAATTCAACAACAACCTCAACATTGAAAATCCCCACCAAAATCAACAAAAACCTCAACAATGAAAAACACCAACAAATTCAACATTAACTCAGCTTTTAAAAACACCAACAAATTCAACCACAACCTCAACATTGAAAAACACCAACAAATTCAACAAAAACCTCAACTTTCAAAAATACAAAAAGGTTCAACAAAATAAAAATTGATAACAACAAGAAATTCAACAACAACCTCAATATTGAAAAGCACCAACAAATTTAACAACAACCACAACAATGAAAAACATCAAACAATTCAACAACAACCTCAACATTCAAAAAAACCAACAAATTCAACAACAACCTCAACAATGAAAAACACCAAAAAATTCTTCAACAACTTCAACATTCAAAAACAGCAACAAATTCAACAGAATCCTCAACAATTAAAAACACCAAAAAATTCAACAACAACGTCAACTTTGAAAAATACCAACAATTTCAACAACCTCAACAATGAAAAACACCAACAAATTCAACTACAAACTCAAGATTTAAAATCAACTAAAAATTCAACAACAGCCGCAACATTGAAAAACTCCAACAATTTCAACAACAACCTCAACAATGAAAAACACCAAAAAATTCAACAACAAACTCAACATTGAAAATCACCAACAAATTCAACAACAACATCAACTTTGAAAAACACCAACAAATTCAAAAACCTCAACATGGAAAAACAACAACAAATTGAACCAGAGCCTCAATATTGAAAATCACCAACAAATTCAACAACAACCTCAACAATGAAAAACACAAACAATTTCAACAAAAATCTCAACAGTGAAAAACACCAAAAAATTCATCAACAACCTCAACATTCAAAAACGCCAACAATTTCAACAAAAACCTCAACAATGAAAAACACCAAAAAATTCAACGACAACCTCAACATTGAAAATCACCAACAAATTCAACAAAAACCTCAACAATGAAAAACACCAAAAAATTCAATAACAACCTCAACTTTGAAAAACACCAACAAATTCAACAACCTCAACATTGCAAATCACCAACAATTTCAACTGCAACCTCAACTTTGAAAAATACGAAAAAGATTTTAAAAAACCTTTGATAACACCAATAATTTCAACATCAACTTTGAAAAACACCAGCAAATTCAACCACAACCTCAACATTGAAAATCACCAACGAAGTCAACAACAACCTCAACAATGAGAAACACCAACAAATTCAACAAAACCTCAACAATGAAAAACACCAACAAATTCAACAACAAACTCAGCTTTGAAAAACACCAACAAATTCAACAATCTCAACATTGAAAAACACCAACAAATTCAACAACAACCTCAACTTTCAAAAATACAAAAAGGTTCAACAAAATAAAAATTCATAACAACAACAAATTCAACAACAACCTCAATATTGAAAATCAACAACAAATTTAACAACAACCACAACAATGAAAAACATCAAACAATTCAACAACAACCTCAACATTCAAAAACACCAACAAATTCAACAACAACCTCAACAATGAAAAACACTTAAAAATTCTTCAACAACTTCAACATTCAAAAACAGCAACAAATTCAACAAAATCCTCAACAATTAAAAACACCAACAAATTCAACAACAACGTCAACTTTGAAAAATACCAACAAATTCAACAACCTCAACAATGAAAAACACCAACAAATTCAACAACAAACTCAACATTGAAAATCAACAAAAAATTCAACAACAGCCTCAAAATTGAAAAACTCCAACAATTTCAACACAAACATCAACAATGAAAAACACCAAAAAATTCAACAACAAACTCAACATTGAAAATCACCAACAAATTCAACAACAACATCAACTTTGAAAAACACCAACAAATTCAAAAACCTCAACATTGAAAATCACCAACAAATTCAAAAACAACCTCAACAATGAAAAACACCAACAAATTGAACAAAAACCTCAACAAGGATAAACACCGAAAGATTCATCAACAACCTCAACATTCAAAAACACCAACAACCTCAACAGAAACCTCAACAATGAAAAACTCCTAAAAATTCAACAACAACCTCAACATTGAAAATCACCAACAAATTCCACAAAAACCTCAACAATGAAAAACACCAAATAATGCATCAACAACCTCAACATTCAAAAACAACAAAAAATTCAACAAAAACCACAGCAATGAAAAACACCGAAAAATTCAACAACAACCTCAACTTTGAACAACACCAACAACTTCAACAACCTCAACTTTGAAAAACACCAACAATTTCAACTGCAACCTCAACTTTGAAACATAGGAAAATGATGAAAAAAAACCATTGATAACACCAATGGATTCAAAAACCTCAACATTGAAAATCACCAACAAATTCAACAACAACCTCAGCAATGAAAAACAACAACAAATGCAACAACAACCTCAACATTGAAATTCACCAACAAATTCAACAGCAACCTCAACTTTGAAAAACACCAACAAATTCAAAAACCTCAACATGGAAAAACAACAACAAATTGAAACAGAACCTCAATATTGAAAATCACCAACAAATTCAACAACAACCTCAACAATGAAAAACACAAACAATTTCAACAAAAACCTCAACAATGAAAAACACCAAAAAAGTTCATCAACAACCTCAACATTCAAAAACGCCAATAAATTCAACAAAAACCTCAACAATGAAAAACACCAAAAAATTCAACAACAACCTCAACATTGAAAATCACGAACAAATTCAACAAAAACCTCAACATTGCAAAACACCAACAATTTCAACCGCAACCTCAACTTTGAAAAATACAAAAAAGGATTTAAAAAAACCATTGATAACACCAATAATTTCAACAACATCAACTTTGAAAAACACCAACAAATTCAACCACAACCTCAACAATGAAAAACACCAACAAATTGAACAAAAACCTCAACAAGGAAAAACACCGAAAGATTCATCAACAACCTGAACATTCAAAAACACCAACAAATTCAACAGAAACCTCAACAATGAAAAACACCTAAAAGTTCAACAACAACCTCAACATTGAAAGTCACCAACAAATTCAACAAAAACCTCAACAATGAAAACTACCAAATAATGCATCAACAACCTCAACATTCAGAAACACCAAGAAATTCAACAAAAACCTCAACAATGAAAAGCAGCGAAAAATTCAACAACAACCTCAACATTGAAAAACACCAACAAATTCAACTGCAAGCTCAACTTTGAAAAAAACAAAAATGATCAAGAAAAACCATTGATAACACCAATGAATTCAACAACCTCAACATTGAAAATCACCAACAAATTCAACAACAAACTCAGCAATGAAAAGCATCAAAAAACTCAACAACAACCTCAACATTGAAAATCACCAACAAATTCAACAACAACCTCAACTTTGAAAAACACTAACAAATTCAAAAGGCTCAACATGGAAAAACACCAACAAATTCAACCAGATCCTCAATATTGAAAATCACCAACAAATTCAACAACAACCTCAACAATGAAAAACACCAAAAAATTCAACAACAACCTCAACTTTGAAAAACACCAACAAATTCAACAACCTCAACATTGCAAAACAACAACAATTTCAACTGCAACCTCAACTTTGAAAAATACAAAACGGATTTAAAAAAACCATTGATAACACCAAAAATTTCAAAAACATCAACTTTGAAAAACAGCAACAAATTCAACCACAACCTCAACATTGAAAATCACCAACAAAGTCAACAACAACCTCAACAATGAAAAACACCAATAAATTCAACAAAAACCTCAACAATGAAAAACACCAACAAATTCAACAACAAACTCAGCTTTGAAAAACACCAACAAATTCAACAACCTCAACATTGAAAAACACCAACAAATTCAACAACAACCTCAACTTTCAAAAATACAAAAAGGTTCAACAAAATAAAAATTGATAACAACAACAAATTCAACAACAACCTCAATACTGAAAATCACCAACAAATTTAACAACAACCTCAACAATGAAAAACATCAGCAATTCAACAACAACCTCAACATTCAAAAACACCAACAAATTCAACAAAAACCTCAACAATTAAAAACACCAAAAAATTCAACAACAACGTCAACTTTGAAAAATACCAACAAATTCAACAACCTCAACAATGAAAAACACCAACAAATTCAACAACAAACTCAACATTGAAAATCACCAAAAAATTCAACAACAACCTCAACATTGAAAAACTCCAACAATTTCAACAACAACCTCAACAATGAATAACTCCAAAAAATTCAACAACAAACTCAACATTGAAAATCACCAACAAATTCAACATAAACCTCAACAATGAAGAGCACCTAAAAATTCATCAACAACCTCAACATTCAAAAATACCATCAAATTCAACAACAACCTCAACAATGAAAATCACCAACAAATTCAACAAAAACCTCAACAAGGATAAACACCGAAAGATTCATCAACAACCTCAACATTCAAAAAATCCAACAACCTCAACGGAAACCTCAACAATGAAAAACTCCTAAAAATTCAACAACAACCTCAACATTGAAAATCACCAACAAATTCCACAACAACCTCAACAATGAAAAACACCAAATAATGCATCAACAGCCTCAACATTCAAAAACAACAAAAAATTCAACAAAAACCTCAACAATGAAAAACACCGAAAAATTCAGCAAGAGCCTCAACTTTGAACAGCACCATCAACTTCAACAACCTCAACATTGAAAAACACCAACAATTTCAACTGCAACCTCAACATTGAAACATAGAGAAATGATCAAAAAAAACCATTGATAACAGCAATGAATTCAACAACCTCAACATTCAAAAACGTCAACAAATTCAACAAAAACCTCAACAATGAAAAACACCAAAAAATTCAACAACAACCTCAACATTGAAAATCCCCACCAAAATCAACAAAAACCTCAACAATGAAAAACACCAACAAATTCAACAACAAACTCAGCTTTTAAAAACACCAACAAATTCAACCACAACCTCAACATTGAAAAACACCAACAAATTCAACAAAAACCTCAACTTTCAAAAATACAAAAAGGTTCAACAAAATAAAAATTGATAACAACAAGAAATTCAACAACAACCTCAATATTGAAAAGCACCAACAAATTTAACAACAACCACAACAATGAAAAACATCAAACAATTCAACAACAACCTCAACATTCAAAAAAACCAACAAATTCAACAACAACCTCAACAATGAAAAACACCAAAAAATTCTTCAACAACTTCAACATTCAAAAACAGCAACAAATTCAACAGAATCCTCAACAATTAAAAACACCAAAAAATTCAACAACAACGTCAACTTTGAAAAATACCAACAATTTCAACAACCTCAACAATGAAAAACACCAACAAATTCAACTACAAACTCAAGATTTAAAATCAACTAAAAATTCAACAACAGCCGCAACATTGAAAAACTCCAACAATTTCAACAACAACCTCAACAATGAAAAACACCAAAAAATTCAACAACAAACTCAACATTGAAAATCACCAACAAATTCAACAACAACATCAACTTTGAAAAACACCAACAAATTCAAAAACCTCAACATGGAAAAACAACAACAAATTGAACCAGAGCCTCAATATTGAAAATCACCAACAAATTCAACAACAACCTCAACAATGAAAAACACAAACAATTTCAACAAAAACCTCAACAGTGAAAAACACCAAAAAATGCATCAACAACCTCAACATTCAAAAACGCCAACAATTTCAACAAAAACCTCAACAATGAAAAACACCAAAAAATTCAACGACAACCTCAACATTGAAAATCACCAACAAATTCAACAAAAACCTCAACAATGAAAAACACCAAAAAATTCAATAACAACCTCAACTTTGAAAAACACCAACAAATTCAACAACCTCAACATTGCAAATCACCAACAATTTCAACTGCAACCTCAACTTTGAAAAATACGAAAAAGATTTTAAAAAACCTTTGATAACACCAATAATTTCAACATCAACTTTGAAAAACACCAGCAAATTCAACCACAACCTCAACATTGAAAATCACCAACGAAGTCAACAACAACCTCAACAATGAGAAACACCAACAAATTCAACAAAACCTCAACAATGAAAAACACCAACAAATTCAACAACAAACTCAGCTTTGAAAAACACCAACAAATTCAACAATCTCAACATTGAAAAACACCAACAAATTCAACAACAACCTCAACTTTCAAAAATACAAAAAGGTTCAACAAAATAAAAATTCATAACAACAACAAATTCAACAACAACCTCAATATTGAAAATCAACAACAAATTTAACAACAACCACAACAATGAAAAACATCAAACAATTCAACAACAACCTCAACATTCAAAAACACCAACAAATTCAACAACAACCTCAACAATGAAAAACACTTAAAAATTCTTCAACAACTTCAACATTCAAAAACAGCAACAAATTCAACAAAATCCTCAACAATTAAAAACACCAACAAATTCAACAACAACGTCAACTTTGAAAAATACCAACAAATTCAACAACCTCAACAATGAAAAACACCAACAAATTCAACAACAAACTCAACATTGAAAATCAACAAAAAATTCAACAACAGCCTCAAAATTGAAAAACTCCAACAATTTCAACACAAACATCAACAATGAAAAACACCAAAAAATTCAACAACAAACTCAACATTGAAAATCACCAACAAATTCAACAACAACATCAACTTTGAAAAACACCAACAAATTCAAAAACCTCAACATTGAAAATCACCAACAAATTCAAAAACAACCTCAACAATGAAAAACACCAACAAATTGAACAAAAACCTCAACAAGGATAAACACCGAAAGATTCATCAACAACCTCAACATTCAAAAACACCAACAACCTCAACAGAAACCTCAACAATGAAAAACTCCTAAAAATTCAACAACAACCTCAACATTGAAAATCACCAACAAATTCCACAAAAACCTCAACAATGAAAAACACCAAATAATGCATCAACAACCTCAACATTCAAAAACAACAAAAAATTCAACAAAAACCTCAGCAATGAAAAACACCGAAAAATTCAACAACAACCTCAACTTTGAACAACACCAACAACTTCAACAACCTCAACTTTGAAAAACACCAACAATTTCAACTGCAACCTCAACTTTGAAACATAGGAAAATGATGAAAAAAAACCATTGATAACACCAATGGATTCAAAAACCTCAACATTGAAAATCACCAACAAATTCAACAACAACCTCAGCAATGAAAAACAACAACAAATGCAACAACAACCTCAACATTGAAAATCACCAACAAATTCAACAGCAACCTCAACTTTGAAAAACACCAACAAATTCAAAAACCTCAACATGGAAAAACAACAACAAATTGAAACAGAACCTCAATATTGAAAATCACCAACAAATTCAACAACAACCTCAACAATGAAAAACACAAACAATTTCAACAAAAACCTCAACAATGAAAAACACCAAAAAAGTTCATCAACAACCTCAACATTCAAAAACACCAATAAATTCAACAAAAACCTCAACAATGAAAAACACCAATAAATTCAACAACAACCTCAACATTGAAAATCACGAACAAATTCAACAAAAACCTCAACATTGCAAAACACCAACAATTTCAACCGCAACCTCAACTTTGAAAAATAGAAAAAAGGATTTAAAAAAACCATTGATAACACCAATAATTTCAACAACATCAACTTTGAAAAACACCAACAAATTCAACCACAACCTCAACAATGAAAAACACCAACAAATTGAACAAAAACCTCAACAAGGAAAAACACCGAAAGATTCATCAACAACCTGAACATTCAAAAACACCAACAAATTCAACAGAAACCTCAACAATGAAAAACACCTAAAAGTTCAACAACAACCTCAACATTGAAAGTCACCAACAAATTCAACAAAAACCTCAACAATGAAAACTACCAAATAATGCATCAACAACCTCAACATTCAGAAACACCAAGAAATTCAACAAAAACCTCAACAATGAAAAGCAGCGAAAAATTCAACAACAACCTCAACATTGAAAAACACCAACAAATTCAACTGCAAGCTCAACTTTGAAAAAAACAAAAATGATCAAGAAAAACCATTGATAACACCAATGAATTCAACAACCTCAACATTGAAAATCACCAACAAATTCAACAACAAACTCAGCAATGAAAAACATCAAAAAATGCAACAACAACCTCAACTTTGAAAAACACTAACAAATTCAAAAGGCTCAACATGGAAAAACACCAACAAATTCAACCAGATCCTCAATATTGAAAATCACCAACAAATTCAACAACAACCTCAACAATGAAAAACACCAAAAAATTCAACAACAACCTCAACTTTGAAAAACACCAACAAATTCAAAAACCTCAACATTGCAAAACAACAACAATTTCAACTGCAACCTCAACTTTGAAAAATACAAAACGGATTTAAAAAAACCATTGATAACACCAAAAATTTCAAAAACATCAACTTTGAAAAACAGCAACAAATTCAACCACAACCACAACATTGAAAATCACCAACAAAGTCAACAACAACCTCAACATTGAAAAACACTAACAAATTCAACAACAACCTCAACTTTCAAAAATACATAAAGGTTCAACAAAATAAAAATTGATAACAACAACAAATTCAACAACATCGTCAATATTGAAAATCACCAACAAATTTAACAACAACCTCAACAATGAAAAACATCCAACAAGTTCAACAACAACCTCAACAATGAAAAACACCAACAAATTCAACAACAACATTAACAATGAAAAACACCGAAAAATTCATCAACAACCTCAACATTCAAAACCAGCAACAAATTCAACAAAAACCTCAACAATTAAGAACACCAAAAAATTCAACAACAACGTCAACTTTGAAAAATACCAACAAATTCAACATCCACAAGAATGAAAAACACCAACAAATTCAACAACAAACTCAACATTGAAAATCACCAACAAATTCAACAACATCAACCTTGAAAAACACCAACAAATTCAAAAACCTCAACATGGAAAAACAACAACAAATTGAACAAAAACCTCAATATTGAAAATCACCATCAATTCAACAACAACCTCAACGATGAAAAACACAAACAATTTCAACAAAAACCTCAACAGTGAAAAACTCCAAAAAATTCATCAACAACCTCAACATTCAAAAACGCCAACAAATTCAACAAAAACCTCAGCAATGAAAACACCAACAAATTCAACAACCTCAACATTGCAAAACACCAACAATTTCAACTGCAACCTCAACTTTGAAAAACACAAAAAGGATTAAAAAAAACCATTGATAACACCAATAATTTCAACAACATCAACTTTGAAAAACACCAACAAATTCAACCACAACCTCAACATTGAAAATCACCAACAAAGTCAACAACAACCTCAACAATGAAAAACACCAATAAATTCAACAAAAACCTCAACAATGAAAAACACCAACAAATTCAACAACAAACTCAGCTTTGAAAAACACCAACAAATTCAACAACCTCAACATTGAAAAACACCAACAAATTCCACAACAACCTCAACAATGAAAAACACCAAATAATGCATCAAAAGCCTCAACATTCAAAAACAACAAAAAATTCAACAAAAACCTCAACAATGAAAAACACCGAAAAATTCAGCAAGAGCCTCAACTTTGAACAGCACCATCAACTTCAACAACCTCAACATTGAAAAACACCAACAATTTCAACTGCAACCTCAACATTGAAACATAGAGAAATGATCAAAAAAAACCATTGATAACAGCAATGAATTCAACAACCTCAACATTCAAAAACGTCAACAAATTCAACAAAAACCTCAACAATGAAAAACACCAAAAAATTCAACAACAACCTCAACATTGAAAATCCCCACCAAAATCAACAAAAACCTCAACAATGAAAAACACCAACAAATTCAACAACAAACTCAGCTTTGAAAAACACCAACAAATTCAACAACCTCAACATTGAAAAACACCAACAAATTCAACAACAACCTCAACTTTCAAAAATACAAAAAGGTTCAACAAAATAAAAATTGATAACAACAACAAATTCAACAAGAACCTCAATATTGAAAAGCACCAACAAATTTAACAACTACCAGAACAATGAAAAACATCAAACAATTCAACAACAACCTCAACATTCAAAAAAACCAACAAATTCAACAACAACCTCAACAATGAAAAACACCAAAAAATTCTTCAACAACTTCAACATTCAAAAACAGCAACAAATTCAACA
The DNA here is from genome assembly GCF_964194155.1 of Cetorhinus maximus. Taxonomy (NCBI): domain Eukaryota; kingdom Metazoa; phylum Chordata; class Chondrichthyes; order Lamniformes; family Cetorhinidae; genus Cetorhinus; species Cetorhinus maximus. Next base: position 123,813 of record NW_027596110.1, on the reverse strand, counting down.
ACATCCTCAACAATTAAAAACACCAAAAAATTCAACAACAACGTCAACTTTGAAAAATACCAACAAATTCAACAACCTCAACAATGAAAAACACCAACAAATTCAACAACAAACGCAACATTTAAAATCAACTAAAAATTCAACAACAGCCTCAACATTGAAAAACTCCAACAATTTCAACAACAACCTCAACAATGAAAAACACCAAAAAATTCAACAACAAACTCAACATTGAAAATCACCAACAAATTCAACAACAACATCAACTTTGAAAAACACCAACAAATTCAAAAACCTCAACATGGAAAAACAACAACAAATTGAACCAGAGCCTCAATATTGAAAATCACCAACAAATTCAACAACAACCTCAACAATGAAAAACACAAACAATTTCAACATAAACCTCAACAGTGAATAACACCAAAAAATTCAACAACAACCTCAACATTCAAAAACGCCAACAAATTCAACAAAAACCTCAACAATGAAAAACACCAAAAAATTCAACGACAACCTCAACATTGAAAATCACCAACAAATTCAACAAAAACCTCAACAATGAAAAACACCAAAAAATTCAACAACAACCTCAACTTTGAAAAACACCAACAAATTCAACAACCTCAACATTGCAAATCACCAACAATTTCAACTGCAACCTCAACTTTGAACAATACGAAAAAGGTTCAACAAAATAAAAATTGATAACAACAACAAATTCAACAACAACCTCAATATTGAAAAGCACCAACAAATTTAACAACAACCACAACAATGAAAAACATCAAACAATTCAACAACAACCTCAACATTCAAAAAAACCAACAAATTCAACAACAACCTCAACAATGAAAAACACCAAAAAATTCTTCAACAACTTCAACATTCAAAAACAGCAACAAATTCAACAAAATCCTCAACAATTAAAAACACCAACAAATTCAACAACAACGTCAACTTTGAAAAATACCAACAAATTCAACAACCTCAACAATGAAAAACACCAACAAATTCAACAACAAACTCAACATTGAAAATCAACTAAAAATTCAACAACAGCCTCAACATTGAAAAACTCCAACAATTTCAACAACAACCTCAACAATGAAAAACACCAAAAAATTCAACAACAAACTCAACATTGAAAATCACCAACAAATTCAACAACAACATCAACTTTGAAAAACACCAACAAATTCAAAAACCTCAACATGGAAAAACAACAACAAATTGAACCAGAGCCTCAATATTGAAAATCACCAACAAATTCAACAACAACCTCAACAATGAAAAACACAAACAATTTCAACAAAAACCTCAACAGTGAAAAACACCAAAAAATTCATCAACAACCTCAACATTCAAAAACGCCAACAAATTCAACAAAAACCTCAACAATGAAAAACACCAAAAAATTCAACGACAACCTCAACATTGAAAATCACCAACAAATTCAACAAAAACCTCAACAATGAAAAACACCAAAAAATTCAACAACAACCTCAACTTTGAAAAACACCAACAAATTCAACAACCTCAACATTGCAAATCACCAACAATTTCAACTGCAACCTCAACTTTGAAAAATACGAAAAAGATTTTAAAAAACCATTGATAACACCAATAATTTCAACAACATCAACTTTGAAAAACACCAGCAAATTCAACCACAACCACAACATTGAAAATCACCAACAAAGTCAACAACAACCTCAACAATGAGAAACACCAACAAATTCAACAAAAACCTCAACATTGAAAAACACCAACAAATTCAACAACAAACTCAGCTTTGAAAAACACCAACAAATTCAACAATCTCAACATTGAAAAACACCAACAAATTCAACAACAACCTCAACTTTCAAAAATACAAAAAGGTTCAACAAAATAAAAATTCATAACAACAACAAATTCAACAACATCCTCAATATTGAAAATCAACAACAAATTTAACAACAACCACAACAATGAAAAACATCAAACAATTCAACAACAACCTCAACATTCAAAAACACCAACAAATTCAACAACAACCTCAACAATGAAAAACACTTAAAAATTCTTCAACAACTTCAACATTCAAAAACAGCAACAAATTCAACAAAATCCTCAACAATTAAAAACACCAACAAATTCAACAACAACGTCAACTTTGAAAAATACCAACAAATTCAACAACCTCAACAATGAAAAACACCAACAAATTCAGCAACAAACTCAACATTGAAAATCAACTAAAAATTCAACAACAGCCTCAACATTGAAAAACTCCAACAATTTCAACACAAACCTCAACAATGAAAAACACCAAAAAATTCAACAACAAACTCAACATTGAAAATCACCAACAAATTCAACAACAACATCAACTTTGAAAAACACCAACAAATTCAAAAACCTCAACTTTCAAAAGCACCAACAAATTCAACCACAACCTCATCATTGAAAATCACCAACAAATTCAAAAACAACCTCAACAATGAAAAACACCAACAAATTGAACAAAAACCTCAACAAGGATAAACACCGAAAGATTCATCAACAACCTGAACATTCAAAAACACCAACAACCTCAACAGAAACCTCAACAATGAAAAACTCCTAAAAATTCAACAACAACCTCAACATTGAAAATCACCAACAAATTCCACAAAAACCTCAACAATGAAAAACACCAAATAATGCATCAACAACCTCAACATTCAAAAACAACAAAAAATTCAACAAAAACCTCAGCAATGAAAAACACCGAAAAATTCAACAACAACCTCAACTTTGAACAACACCAACAACTTCAACAACCTCAACTTTGAAAAACACCAACAATTTCAACTGCAACCTCAACTTTGAAACATAGGAAAATGATGAAAAAAAACCATTGATAACACCAATGAATTCAAAAACCTCAACATTGAAAATCACCAACAAATTCAACAACAACCTCAGCAATGAAAAACAACAACAAATGCAACAACAACCTCAACATTGAAAACCACCAACAAATTCAACAGCAACCTCAACTTTGAAAAACACCAACAAATTCAAAAACCTCAACATGGAAAAACAACAACAAATTGAAACAGAACCTCAATATTGAAAATCACCAACAAATTCAACAACAACCTCAACAATGAAAAACACAAACAATTTCAACAAAAACCTCAACAATGAAAAACACCAAAAAAGTTCATCAACAACCTCAACATTCAAAGACGCCAATAAATTCAACAAAAACCTCAACAATGAAAAACACCAAAAAATTCAACAACAACCTCAACATTGAAAATCACGAACAAATTCAACAAAAACCTCAACATTGCAAAACACCAACAATTTCAACCGCAACCTCATTTTTGAAAAATACAAAAAAGGATTTAAAAAAACCATTGATAACACCAATAATTTCAACAACATCAACTTTGAAAAACATCAACAAATTCAACCACAACCTCAACATTTAATATCACCAACAAATTCAACAACAACCTCAACAATGAAAAACACCAACAAATTGAACAAAAACCTCAACAAGGAAAAACACCGAAAGATTCATCAACAACCTGAACATTGAAAGTCACCAACAAATTCAACAAAAACCTCAACAATGAAAACTACCAAATAATGCATCAACAACCTCAACATTCAGAAACATCAAAAAATTCAACAAAAACCTCAACAATGAAAAGCACCGAAAAATTCAACATCAACCTCAACATTGAAAAACACCAACAAATTCAACTGCAAGCTCAACTTTGAAAAAACCAAAAATGATCAAGAAAAACCATTGATAACACCAATGAATTCAACAACCTCAACATTGCAAAACACCAACAATTTCAACTGCAACCTCAACTTTGAAAAATACAAAACGGATTTAAAAAAACCATTGATAACACCAAAAATTTCAAAAACATCATCTTTGAAAAACAGCAACAAATTCAACCACAACCACAACATTGAAAATCACCAACAAAGTCAACAACAAACTCAACAATGAAAAGCACCAACAAATTCAACGAAAACCTCAACAATTAAGAACACCAAAAAATTCAACAACAACGTCAACATTGAAAAACACCAACAAATTCAACAACAACCTCAACTTTCAAAAATACAAAAAGGTTCAACAAAATAAAAATTGATAACAACAACAAATTCAACAACAACCTCAATATTGAAAAGCACCAACAAATTTAACAACAACCACAACAATGAAAAACATCAAACAATTCAACAGCAACCTCAACATTCAAAAAAACCAACAAATTCAACAACAACCTCAACAATGAAAAACACCAAAAAATTCTTCAACAACTTCAACATTCAAAAACAGCAACAAATTCAACAAAATCCTCAACAATTAAAAACACCAAAAAATTCAACAACAACGTCAACTTTGAAAAATACCAACAAATTCAACAACCTCAACAATGAAAAACACCAACAAATTCAACAACAAACTCAACATTGAAAATCAACTAAAAATTCAACAACAGCCTCAACATTGAAAAACTCCAACAATTTCAACAACAACCTCAACAATGAAAAACACCAAAAAATTCAACAACAAACTCAACATTGAAAATCACCAACAAATTCAACAACAACATCAACTTTGAAAAACACCAACAAATTCAAAAACCTCAACATGGAAAAACAACAACAAATTGAACCAGAGCCTCAATATTGAAAATCACCAACAAATTCAACAACAACCTCAACAATGAAAAACACAAACAATTTCAACAAAAACCTCAACAGTGAAAAACACCAAAAAATTCATCAACAACCTCAACATTCAAAAACGCCAACAAATTCAACAAAAACCTCAACAATGAAAAACACCAAAAAATTCAACGACAACCTCAACATTGAAAATCACCAACAAATTCAACAAAAACCTCAACAATGAAAAACACCAAAAAATTCAACAACAACCTCAACTTTGAAAAACACCAACAAATTCAACAACCTCAACATTGCAAATCACCAACAATTTCAACTGCAACCTCAACTTTGAAAAATACGAAAAAGATTTTAAAAAACCATTGATAACACCAATAATTTCAACAACATCAACTTTGAAAAACACCAGCAAATTCAACCACAACCTCAACATTGAAAATCACCAACAAAGTCAACAACAACCTCAACAATGAGAAACACCAACAAATTCAACAAAAACCTCAACAATGAAAAACACCAACAAATTCAACAACAAACTCAGCTTTGAAAAACACCAACAAATTCAACAATCTCAACATTGAAAAACACCAACAAATTCAACAACAACCTCAACTTTCAAAAATACAAAAAGGTTCAACAAAATAAAAATTCATAACAACAACAAATTCAACAACAACCTCAATATTGAAAATCAACAACAAATTTAACAACAACCACAACAATGAAAAACATCAAACAATTCAACAACAACCTCAACATTCAAAAACACCAACAAATTCAACAACAACCTCAACAATGAAAAACACTTAAAAATTCTTCAACAACTTCAGCATTCAAAAACAGCAACAAATTCAACAAAATCCTCAACAATTAAAAACACCAACAAATTCAACAACAACGTCAACATTGAAAAATACCAACAAATTCAACAACCTCAACAATGAAAAACACCAACAAATTCAACAACAAACTGAACATTGAAAATCAACATAAAATTCAACAACAGCCTCAACATTGAAAAACTCCAGCAATTTCAACACAAACCTCAACAATGAAAAACACCAAAAAATTCAACAACAAACTCAACATTGAAAATCACCAACAAATTCAACAACAACATCAAATTTGAAAACTCCAACAAATTCAAAAACCTCAACTTTCAAAAGCACCAACAAATTCAACCACAACCTCAACATTGAAAATCACCAACAAATTCAAAAACAACCTCAACAATGAAAAACACCAACAAATTGAACAAAAACCTCAACAAGGATAAACACCGAAAGATTCATCAACAACCTCAACATTCAAAAACACCAACAACCTCAACAGAAACCTCAACAATGAAAAGCTCCTAAAAATTCAACAACAACCTCAACATTGAAAATCACCAACAAATTCCACAAAAACCTCAACAATGAAAAACACCAAATAATGCATCAACAACCTCAACATTCAAAAACAACAAAAAATTCAACAAAAACCTCAGCAATGAAAAACACCGAAAAATTCAACAACAACCTCAACTTTGAACAACACCAACAACTTCAACAACCTCAACTTTGAAAAACACCAACAACTTCAACTGCAACCTCAACTTTGAAACATAGGAAAATGATGAAAAAAAACCATTGATAACACCAATGAATTCAAAATCCTCAACATTGAAAATCACCAACAAATTCAACAACAACCTCAGCAATGAAAACAACAACAAATGCAACAACAACCTCAACATTGAAAATCACCAATAAATTCAACAGCAACCTCAACTTTGAAAAACACCAACAAATTCAAAAACCTCAACATGGAAAAACAACAACAAATTGAAACAGAACCTCAATATTGAAAATCACCAACAAATTCAACAACAACCTCAACAATGAAAAACACAAACAATTTCAACAAAAACCTCAACAATGAAAAACACCAAAAAAGTTCATCAACAACCTCAACATTCAAAAACGCCAATAAATTCAACAAAAACCTCAGCAATGAAAAACACCAAAAAATTCAACAACAACCTCAACATTGAAAATCACGAACAAATTCAACAAAAACCTCAACATTGCAAAACACCAACAATTTCAACCGCAACCTCATTTTTGAAAAATACAAAAAAGGATTTAAAAAAACCATTGATAACACCAATAATTTCAACAACATCAACTTTGAAAAACACCAACAAATTCAACCACAACCTCAACATTTAATATCACCAACAAATTCAACAACAACCTCAACAATGAAAAACACCAACAAATTGAACAAACACCTCAACAAGGAAAAACACCGAAAGATTCTTCAACAACCTGAACATTGAAAGTCACCAACAAATTCAACAAAAACCTCAACAATGAAAACTACCAAATAATGCATCAACAACCTCAACATTCAGAAACATCAAAAAATTCAACAAAAACCTCAACAATGAAAAGCACCGAAAAATTCAACATCAACCTCAACATTGAAAAACACCAACAAATTCAACTGCAAGCTCAACTTTGAAAAAAACAAAAATGATCAAGAAAAACCATTGATAACACCAATGAATTCAACAACCTCAACATTGCAAAACACCAACAATTTCAACTGCAACCTCAACTTTGAAAAATACAAAACGGATTTAAAAGAACCATTGATAACACCAAAAATTTCAAAAACATCAACTTTGAAAAACAGCAACAAATTCAACCACAACCACAACATTGAAAATCACCAACAAAGTCAACAACAATCTCAACAATGAAAAGCACCAACAAATTCAACGAAAACCTCAACAATGAAAAACACTAACAAATTCAACAACAACCTCAACTTTCAAAAATACATAAAGGTTCAACAAAATAAAAATTGATAACAACAACAAATTCAACAACATCGTCAATATTGAAAATCACCAACAAATTTAACAACAACCTCAACAATGAAAAACATCAAACAATTCAACAACAACCTCAACATTAAAAAACACCAACAAATTCAACAACAACTTTAACAATGAAAAACACCAAAAAATTCATCAACAACCTCAACATTCAAAAACAGCAACAAATTCAACAAAAACCTCAACAATTAAGAACACCAAAAAATTCAACAACAACGTCAACATTGAAAAACACCAACAAATTCAACAACAACCTCAACTTTCAAAAATACAAAAAGATTCAACAAAATAAAAATTCATAACAACAACAAATTCAACAACAACCTCAATATTGAAAAGCACCAACAAATTTAACAACAACCACAACAATGAAAAACATCAAACAATTCAACAACAACCTCAACATTCAAAAAAAGCAACAAATTCAACAACAACCTCAACAATGAAAAACACCAAATAATTCTTCAACAACTTCAACATTCAAAAACAGCAACAAATTCAACAACCTCAACAATGAAGAACACCAACAAATTCAACAACAAACTCAACATTGAAAATCAACTAAAAATTCAACAACAGCCTCAACATTGAAAAACTCCAACAATTTCAACAACAACCTCAACAATGAAAAACACCAAAAAATTCAACAACAAACTCAACATTGAAAATCACCAACAAATTCAACAACAACATCAACTTTGAAAAATACCAACAAATTCAAAAACCTCAACATGGAAAAACAACAACAAATTGAACCAGAGCCTCAATATTGAAAATCACCAACAAATTCAACAACAACCTCAACAATGAAAAACACAAACAATTTCAACATAAACCTCAACAGTGAAAAAAACCAAAAAATTCATCAACAACCTCAACATTCAAAAACGCCAACAAATTCAACAAAAACATCAACAATGAAAAACACCAAAAAATTCAACGACAACCTCAAAATTGAAAATCACCAACAAATTCAACAAAAACCTCAACAATGAAAAACACCAAAAAATTCAACAACAACCTCAATTTTGAAAAACACCAACAAATTCAACAACCTCAACATTGCAAATCACCAACAATTTCAACTGCAACCTCAACTTTGAAAAATACGAAAAAGATTTTAAAAAACCATTGATAACACCAATAATTTCAACAACATCAACTTTGAAAAACACCAGCAAATTCAACCACAACCTCAACATTGAAAATCACCAACAAAGTCAACAACAACCTCAACAATGAGAATCACCAACAAATTCAACAAAAACCTCAACAATGAAAAACACCAACAAATTCAACAACAAACTCAGCTTTGAAAAACACCAACAAATTCAACAATCTCAACATTGAAAAACACCAACAAATTCAACAACAACCTCAACTTTCAAAAATACAAAAAGGTTCAACAAAATAAAAATTCATGACAACAACAAATTCAACAACAACCTCAATATTGAAAATCAACAACAAATTTAACAACAACCACAACAATGAAAAACATCAAACAATTCAACAACAACCTCAACATTCAAAAACACAACAAATTCAACAACAACCTCAACAATGAAAAACACCAACAAATTCAACAACAAACTCAACATTGAAAATCAACAAAAAATTCAACAACAGCCTCAACATTGAAAAACTCCAGCAATTTCAACACAAACCTCAACAATGAAAAACACCAAAAAATTCAACAACAAACTCAACATTGAAAATCACCAACAAATTCAACAACAACATCAACTTTGAAAAACACCAACAAATTCAAAAACCTCAACTTTCAAAAGCACCAAAAAATTCAACCACAACCTCAACATTGAAAATCACCAACAAATTCAAAAACAACCTCAACAATGAAAAACACCAACAAATTGAACAAAAACCTCAACAAGGATAAACACCGAAAGATTCATCAACAACCTCAACATTCAAAAACACCAACAACCTCAACAGAAACCTCAACAATGAAAAACTCCTAAAAATTCAACAACAACCTCAACATTGAAAATCACCAACAAATTCCACAAAAACCTCAACAATGAAAAACACCAAATAATGCATCAACAACCTCAACATTCAAAAACAACAAAAAATTCAACAAAAACCTCAGCAATGAAAAACACCGAAAAATTCAACAACAACCTCAACTTTGAACAACACCAACAACTTCAACAACCTCAACTTTGAAAAACACCAACAACTTCAACTGCAACCTTAACTTTGAAACATAGGAAAATGATGAAAAAAAACCATTGATAACACCAATGAATTCAAAAACCTCAACATTGAAAATCACCAACAAATTCAACAACAACCTCAGCAATGAAAAACAACAACAAATGCAACAACAACCTCAACATTGAAAATCACCAACAAATTCAACAAAAACCTCAACATTGCAAAACACCGACAATTTCAACCGCAACCTCATTTTTGAAAAATACAAAAAAGGATTTAAAAAAACCATTGATAACACCAATAATTTCAACAACATCAACTTTGAAAAACACCAACAAATTCAACCACAACCTCAACATTTAATATCACCAACAAATTCAACAACAACCTCAACAATGAAAAACACCAACAAATTGAACAAAAACCTCAACAAGGAAAAACACCGAAAGATTCATCAACAACCTGAACATTGAAAGTCACCAACAAATTCAACAAAAACCTCAACAATGAAAACTACCAAATAATGCATCAACAACCTCAACATTCAGAAACATCAAAAAATTCAACAAAAAGCTCAACAATGAAAAGCACCGAAAAATTCAACATCAACCTCAACATTGAAAAACACCAACAAATTCAACTGCAAGCTCAACTTTGAAAAAAACAAAAATGATCAAGAAAAACCATTGATAACACCAATGAATTCAACAACCTCAACATTGCAAAACACCAACAATTTCAACTGCAACCTCAACTTTGAAAAATACAAAACGGATTTAAAAAAACCATTGATAACACCAAAAATTTCAAAAACATCAACTTTGAAAAACAGCAACAAAATCAACCACAACCACAACATTGAAAATCACCAACAAAGTCAACAACAAACTCAACATTGAAAAGCACCAACAAATTCAACGAAAACCTCAACAATGAAAAACACTAACAAATTCAACAACAACCTCAACTTTCAAAAATACATAAAGGTTCAACAAAATAAAAATTGATAACAACAACAAATTCAACAACATCGTCAATATTGAAAATCACCAACAAATTTAACAACAACCTCAACAATGAAAAACATCAAACAATTCAACAACAACCTCAACATTAAAAAACACCAACAAATTCAACAACAACTTTAACAATGAAAAACACCAAAAAATTCATCAACAACCTCAACATTCAAAAACAGCAACAAATTCAACAAAAACCTCAACAATTAAGAACACCAAAAAATTCAACAACAACGTCAACATTGAAAAACACCAACAAATTCAACAACAACCTCAACTTTCAAAAATACAAAAAGGTTCAACAAAATAAAAATTGATAACAACAAGAAATTCAACAACAACCTCAATATTGAAAAGCACCAACAAATTCAACAACAACCTCAACAATGAAAAACACCAAAAAATTCTTCAACAACTTCAACATTCAAAAACAGCAACAAATTCAACAAAATCCTCAACAATTAAAAACACCAAAAAATTCAACAACAACGTCAACTTTGAAAAATACCAACAAATTCAACAACCTCAACAATGAAAAACACCAACAAATTCAACAACAAACTCAACATTTAAAATCAACTAAAAATTCAACAACAGCCTCAACATTCAAAAAAACCAACAAATTCAACAACAACCTCAACAATGAAAAACACCAAAAAATTCTTCAACAACTTCAACATTCAAAAACAGCAACAAATTCAACAAAATCCTCAACAATTAAAAACACCAAAAAATTCAACAACAACGTCAACTTTGAAAAATACCAACAAATTCAACAACCTCAACAATGAAAAACACCAACAAATTCAACAACAAACTCAACATTTAAAATCAACTAAAAATTCAACAACAGCCTCAACATTGAAAAACTCCAACAAATTCAACAACAACCTCAACTTTCAAAAATACAAAAAGGTTCAACAAAATAAAAATTGATAACAACAACAAATTCAACAACAACCTCAATATTGAAAAGCACCAACAAATTTAACAACAACCACAACAATGAAAAACATCAAACAATTCAACAACAACCTCAACATTCAAAAAAACCAACAAATTCAACAACAACCTCAACAATGAAAAACACCAAAAAATTCTTCAACAACTTCAACATTCAAAAACAGCAACAAATTCAACAAAATCCTCAACAATTAAAAACACCAAAAAATTCAACAACAACGTCAACTTTGAAAAATACCAACAAATTCAACAACCTCAACAATGAAAAACACCAACAAATTCAACAACAAACTCAACATTGAAAATCAACTAAAAATTCAACAACAGCCTCAACATTGAAAAACTCCAACAATTTCAACAACAACCTCAACAATGAAAAACACCAAAAAATTCAACAACAAACTCAACATTGAAAATCACCAACAAATTCAACAACAACATCAACTTTGAAAAACACCAACAAATTCAAAAACCTCAACATGGAAAAACAACAACAAATTGAACCAGAGCCTCAATATTGAAAATCACCAACAAATTCAACAACAACCTCAACAATGAAAAACACAAACAATTTCAACATAAACCTCAACAGTGAAAAAAACCAAAAAATTCATCAACAACCTCAACATTCAAAAACGCCAACAAATTCAACAAAAAGCTCAACAATGAAAAACACCAAAAAATTCAACAACAACCTCAACTTTGAAAAACAACAACAAATTCAACAACCTCAACATTGCAAATCACCAACAATTTCAACTGCAACCTCAACTTGGAACAATACGAAAAAGGTTCAACAAAATAAAAATTGATAACAACAACAAATTCAACAACAACCTCAATATTGAAAAGCACCAACAAATTTAACAACAACCACAACAATGAAAAACATCAAACAATTCAACAACAACCTCAACATTCAAAAAAACCAACAAATTCAACAACAACCTCAACAATGAAAAACACCAAAAAATTCTTCAACAACTTCAACATTCAAAAACAGCAGCAAATTCAACAAAATCCTCAACAATTAAAAACACCAAAAAAATCAACAACAACGTCAACTTTGAAAAATACCAACAAATTCAACAACCTCAACAATGAAAAACACCAACAAATTCAACAACAAACTCAACATTGAAAATCAACTAAAAATTCAACAACAGCCTCAACATTGAAAAACTCCAACAATTTCAACAACAACCTCAACAATGAAAAACACCAAAAAATTCAACAACAAACTCAACATTGAAAATCAACTAAAAATTCAACAACAGCCTCAACATTGAAAAACTCCAACAAATTCAACGAAAACCTCAACAATGAAAAACACTAACAAATTCAACAACAACCTCAACTTTCAAAAATACATAAAGGTTCAACAAAATAAAAATTGATAACAACAACAAATTCAACAGCATCGTCAATATTGAAAATCACCAACAAATTTAACAACAACCTCAACAATGAAAAACATCAAACAATTCAACAACAACCTCAACATTAAAAAACACCAACAAATTCAACAACAACTTTAACAATGAAAAACACCAAAAAATTCATCAACAACCTCAACATTCAAAAACAGCAACAAATTCAACAAAAACCTCAACAATTAAGAACACCAAAAAATTCAACAACAACGTCAACATTGAAAAACACCAACAAATTCAACAACAACCTCAACTTTCAAAAATACAAAAAGGTTCAACAAAATAAAAATTGATAGCAACAACAAATTCAACAACAACCTCAATATTGAAAAGCACCAACAAATTTAACAACAACCACAACAATGAAAAACATCAAACAATTCAACAACAACCTCAACATTCAAAAAAACCAACAAATTCAACAACAACCTCAACAATGAAAAACACCAAAAAATTCTTCAACAACTTCAACATTCAAAAACAGCAACAAATTCAACAAAATCCTCAACAATTAAAAACACCAAAAAATTCAACAACAACGTCAACTTTGAAAAATACCAACAAATTCAACAACCTCAACAATGAAAAACAGCAACAAATTCAACAACAAACTCAACAATTAAAATCAACTAAAAATTCAACAACAGCCTCAACATTGAAAAACTCCAACAATTTCAACAACAACCTCAACAATGAAAAACACCAAAAAATTCAACAACAAACTCAACATTGAAAATCACCAACAAATTCAACAACAACCTCAACAATGAAAAACACAAACAATTTCAACAAAAACCTCAACAGTATAAAACACCAAAAAATTCATCAACAACCTCAACATTCAAAAACGCCAACAAATTCAACAACAACCTCAACTTTGAAAAACACCAACAAATTCAACAACCTCAACATTGCAAATCACCAACAATTTCAACTGCAACCTCAACTTTGAAAAATACGAAAAAGATTTTAAAAAACCATTGATAACACCAATAATTTCAACAACATCAACTTTGAAAAACACCAGCAAATTCAACCACAACCTCAACATTGAAAATCACCAACAAAGTCAACAACAACCTCAACAATGAGAAACACCAACAAATTCAACAAAAACCTCAACAATGAAAAACACCAACAAATTCAACAACAAGCTCAGCTTTGAAAAACACCAACAAATTTAACAATCTCAACATTGAAAAACACCAACAAATTCAACAACAACCTCAACTTTCAAAAATACAAAAAGGTTCAACAAAATAAAAATTCATAACAACAACAAATTCAACAACAACCTCAATATTGAAAATCAACAACAAATTTAACAACAACCACAACAATGAAAAACATCAAACAATTCAACAACAACCACAACATTCAAAAACACCAACAAATTCAACAACAACCTCAGCAATGAAAAACACTTAAAAACTCTTCAACAACTTCAACATTCAAAAACAGCAACAAATTCAACAAAATCCTCAACAATTAAAAACACCAACATATTCAACAACAACCTCAACTTTCAAAAATACATAAAGGTTCAACAAAATAAAAATTGATAACAACAACAAATTCAACAACATCGTCAATATTGAAAATCACCAACAAATTTAACAACAACCTCAACAATGAAAAACATCAAACAATTCAACAACAACCTCAACATTAAAAAACACCAACAAATTCAACAACAACTTTAACAATGAAAAACACCAAAAAATTCATCAACAACCTCAACATTCAAAAACAGCAACAAATTCAACAAAAACCTCAACAATTAAGAACACCAAAAAATTCAACAACAACGTCAACATTGAAAAACACCAACAAATTCAACAACAACCTCAACTTTCAAAAATACAAAAAGGTTCAACAAAATAAAAATTGATAACAACAAGAAATTCAACAACAACCTCAATATTGAAAAGCACCAACAAATTCAACAACAACCTCAACAATGAAAAACACCAAAAAATTCTTCAACAACTTCAACATTCAAAAACAGCAACAAATTCAACAAAATCCTCAACAATTAAAAACACCAAAAAATTCAACAACAACGTCAACTTTGAAAAATACCAACAAATTCAACAACCTCAACAATGAAAAACACCAACAAATTCAACAACAAACTCAACATTTAAAATCAACTAAAAATTCAACAACAGCCTCAACATTCAAAAAAACCAACAAATTCAACAACAACCTCAACAATGAAAAACACCAAAAAATTCTTCAACAACTTCAACATTCAAAAACAGCAACAAATTCAACAAAATCCTCAACAATTAAAAACACCAAAAAATTCAACAACAACGTCAACTTTGAAAAATACCAACAAATTCAACAACCTCAACAATGAAAAACACCAACAAATTCAACAACAAACTCAACATTTAAAATCAACTAAAAATTCAACAACAGCCTCAACATTGAAATACTCCAACAAATTCAACAACAACCTCAACTTTCAAAAATACAAAAAGGTTCAACAAAATAAAAATTGATAACAACAACAAATTCAACAACAACCTCAATATTGAAAAGCACCAACAAATTTAACAACAACCACAACAATGAAAAACATCAAACAATTCAACAACAACCTCAACATTCAAAAAAACCAACAAATTCAACAACAACCTCAACAATGAAAAACACCAAAAATTTCTTCAACAACTTCAACATTCAAAAACAGCATCAAATTCAACAAAATCCTCAACAATTAAAAACACCAAAAAATTCAACAACAACGTCAACTTTGAAAAATACCAACAAATTCAACAACCTCAACAATGAAAAACACCAACAAATTCAACAACAAACTCAACATTGAAAATCAACTAAAAATTCAACAACAGCCTCAACATTGAAAAACTCCAACAATTTCAACAACAACCTCAACAATGAAAAACACCAAAAAATTCAACAACAAACTCAACATTGAAAATCACCAACAAATTCAACAACAACATCAACTTTGAAAAACACCAACAAATTCAAAAACCTCAACATGGAAAAACAACAACAAATTGAACCAGAGCCTCAATATTGAAAATCACCAACAAATTCAACAACAACCTCAACAATGAAAAACACAAACAATTTCAACATAAACCTCAACAGTGAAAAACACCAAAAAATTCATCAACAACCTCAACATTCAAAAACGCCAACAAATTCAACAAAAAGCTCAACAATGAAAAACACCAAAAAATTCAACAACAACCTCAACTTTGAAAAACAACAACAAATTCAACAACCTCAACATTGCAAATCACCAACAATTTCAACTGCAACCTCAACTTGGAACAATACGAAAAAGGTTCAACAAAATAAAAATTGATAACAACAACAAATTCAACAACAACCTCAATATTGAAAAGCACCAACAAATTTAACAACAACCACAACAATGAAAAACATCAAACAATTCAACAACAACCTCAACATTCAAAAAAACCAACAAATTCAACAACAACCTCAACAATGAAAAACACCAAAAAATTCTTCAACAACTTCAACATTCAAAAACAGCAGCAAATTCAACAAAATCCTCAACAATTAAAAACACCAAAAAAATCAACAACAACGTCAACTTTGAAAAATACCAACAAATTCAACAACCTCAACAATGAAAAACACCAACAAATTCAACAACAAACTCAACATTGAAAATCAACTAAAAATTCAACAACAGCCTCAACATTGAAAAACTCCAACAATTTCAACAACAACCTCAACAATGAAAAACACCAAAAAATTCAACAACAAACTCAACATTGAAAATCAACTAAAAATTCAACAACAGCCTCAACATTGAAAAACTCCAACAAATTCAACGAAAACCTCAACAATGAAAAACACTAACAAATTCAACAACAACCTCAACTTTCAAAAATACATAAAGGTTCAACAAAATAAAAATTGATAACAACAACAAATTCAACAACATCGTCAATATTGAAAATCACCAACAAATTTAACAACAACCTCAACAATGAAAAACATCAAACAATTCAACAACAACCTAAACATTAAAAAACACCAACAAATTCAACAACAACTTTAACAATGAAAAACACCAAAAAATTCATCAACAACCTCAACATTCAAAAACAGCAACAAATTCAACAAAAACCTCAACAATTAAGAACACCAAAAAATTCAACAACAACGTCAACATTGAAAAACACCAACAAATTCAACAACAACCTCAACTTTCAAAAATACAAAAAGGTTCAACAAAATAAAAATTGATAGCAACAACAAATTCAACAACAACCTCAATATTGAAAAGCACCAACAAATTTAACAACAACCACAACAATGAAAAACATCAAACAATTCAACAACAACCTCAACATTCAAAAAAACCAACAAATTCAACAACAACCTCAACAATGAAAAACACCAAAAAATTCTTCAACAACTTCAACATTCAAAAACAGCAACAAATTCAACAAAATCCTCAACAATTAAAAACACCAAAAAATTCAACAACAACGTCAACTTTGAAAAATACCAACAAATTCAACAACCTCAACAATGAAAAACAGCAACAAATTCAACAACAAACTCAACATTTAAAATCAACTAAAAATTCAACAACAGCCTCAACATTGAAAAACTCCAACAATTTCAACAACAACCTCAACAATGAAAAACACCAAAAAATTCAACAACAAACTCAACATTGAAAATCACCAACAAATTCAACAACAACCTCAACAATGAAAAACACAAACAATTTCAACAAAAACCTCAACAGTATAAAACACCAAAAAATTCATCAACAACCTCAACATTCAAAAACGCCAACAAATTCAACAACAACCTCAACTTTGAAAAACACCAACAAATTCAACAACCTCAACATTGCAAATCACCAACAATTTCAACTGCAACCTCAACTTTGAAAAATACGAAAAAGATTTTAAAAAACCATTGATAACACCAATAATTTCAACAACATCAACTTTGAAAAACACCAGCAAATTCAACCACAACCTCAACATTGAAAATCACCAACAAAGTCAACAACAACCTCAACAATGAGAAACACCAACAAATTCAACAAAAACCTCAACAATGAAAAACACCAACAAATTCAACAACAAGCTCAGCTTTGAAAAACACCAACAAATTTAACAATCTCAACATTGAAAAACACCAACAAATTCAACAACAACCTCAACTTTCAAAAATACAAAAAGGTTCAACAAAATAAAAATTCATAACAACAACAAATTCAACAACAACCTCAATATTGAAAATCAACAACAAATTTAACAACAACCACAACAATGAAAAACATCAAACAATTCAACAACAACCTCAACATTCAAAAACACCAACAAATTCAACAACAACCTCAGCAATGAAAAACACTTAAAAACTCTTCAACAACTTCAACATTCAAAAACAGCAACAAATTCAACAAAATCCTCAACAATTAAAAACACCAACATATTCAACAACAACCTCAACTTTCAAAAATACATAAAGGTTCAACAAAATAAAAATTGATAACAACAACAAATTCAACAACATCGTCAATATTGAAAATCACCAACAAATTTAACAACAACCTCAACAATGAAAAACATCAAACAATTCAACAACAACCTCAACATTAAAAAACACCAACAAATTCAACAACAACTTTAACAATGAAAAACACCAAAAAATTCATCAACAACCTCAACATTCAAAAACAGCAACAAATTCAACAAAAACCTCAACAATTAAGAACACCAAAAAATTCAACAACAACGTCAACATTGAAAAACACCAACAAATTCAACAACAACCTCAACTTTCAAAAATACAAAAAGGTTCAACAAAATAAACATTGATAACAACAAGAAATTCAACAACAACCTCAATATTGAAAAGCACCAACAAATTCAACAACAACCTCAACAATGAAAAACACCAAAAAATTCTTCAACAACTTCAACATTCAAAAACAGCAACAAATTCAACAAAATCCTCAACAATTAAAAACACCAAAAAATTCAACAACAACGTCAACTTTGAAAAATACCAACAAATTCAACAACCTCAACAATGAAAAACACCAACAAATTCAACAACAAACTCAACATTTAAAATCAACTAAAAATTCAACAACAGCCTCAACATTCAAAAAAACCAACAAATTCAACAACAACCTCAACAATGAAAAACACCAAAAAATTCTTCAACAACTTCAACATTCAAAAACAGCAACAAATTCAACAAAATCCTCAACAATTAAAAACACCAAAAAATTCAACAACAACGTCAACTTTGAAAAATACCAACAAATTCAACAACCTCAACAATGAAAAACACCAACAAATTCAACAACAAACTCAACATTTAAAATCAACTAAAAATTCAACAACAGCCTCAACATTGAAAAACTCCAACAAATTCAACAACAACCTCAACTTTCAAAAATACAAAAAGGTTCAACAAAATAAAAATTGATAACAACAACAAATTCAACAACAACCTCAATATTGAAAAGCACCAACAAATTTAACAACAACCACAACAATGAAAAACATCAAACAATTCAACAACAACCTCAACATTCAAAAAAACCAACAAATTCAACAACAACCTCAACAATGAAAAACACCAAAAAATTCTTCAACAACTTCAACATTCAAAAACAGCATCAAATTCAACAAAATCCTCAACAATTAAAAACACCAAAAAATTCAACAACAACGTCAACTTTGAAAAATACCAACAAATTCAACAACCTCAACAATGAAAAACACCAACAAATTCAACAACAAACTCAACATTGAAAATCAACTAAAAATTCAACAACAGCCTCAACATTGAAAAACTCCAACAATTTCAACAACAACCTCAACAATGAAAAACACCAAAAAATTCAACAACAAACTCAACATTGAAAATCACCAACAAATTCAACAACAACATCAACTTTGAAAAACACCAACAAATTCAAAAACCTCAACATGGAAAAACAACAACAAATTGAACCAGAGCCTCAATATTGAAAATCACCAACAAATTCAACAACAACCTCAACAATGAAAAACACAAACAATTTCAACATAAACCTCAACAGTGAAAAAAACCAAAAAATTCATCAACAACCTCAACATTCAAAAACGCCAACAAATTCAACAAAAAGCTCAACAATGAAAAACACCAAAAAATTCAACAACAACCTCAACTTTGAAAAACAACAACAAATTCAACAACCTCAACATTGCAAATCACCAACAATTTCAACTGCAACCTCAACTTGGAACAATACGAAAAAGGTTCAACAAAATAAAAATTGATAACAACAACAAATTCAACAACAACCTCAATATTGAAAAGCACCAACAAATTTAACAACAACCACAACAATGAAAAACATCAAACAATTCAACAACAACCTCAACATTCAAAAAAACCAACAAATTCAACAACAACCTCAACAATGAAAAACACCAAAAAATTCTTCAACAACTTCAACATTCAAAAACAGCAGCAAATTCAACAAAATCCTCAACAATTAAAAACACCAAAAAAATCAACAACAACGTCAACTTTGAAAAATACCAACAAATTCAACAACCTCAACAATGAAAAACACCAACAAATTCAACAACAAACTCAACATTGAAAATCAACTAAAAATTCAACAACAGCCTCAACATTGAAAAACTCCAACAATTTCAACAACAACCTCAACAATGAAAAACACCAAAAAATTCAACAACAAACTCAACATTGAAAATCAACTAAAAATTCAACAACAGCCTCAACATTGAAAAACTCCAACAAATTCAACGAAAACCTCAACAATGAAAAACACTAACAAATTCAACAACAACCTCAACTTTCAAAAATACATAAAGGTTCAACAAAATAAAAATTGATAACAACAACAAATTCAACAACATCGTCAATATTGAAAATCACCAACAAATTTAACAACAACCTCAACAATGAAAAACATCAAACAATTCAACAACAACCTCAACATTAAAAAACACCAACAAATTCAACAACAACTTTAACAATGAAAAACACCAAAAAATTCATCAACAACCTCAACATTCAAAAACAGCAACAAATTCAACAAAAACCTCAACAATTAAGAACACCAAAAAATTCAACAACAACGTCAACATTGAAAAACACCAACAAATTCAACAACAACCTCAACTTTCAAAAATACAAAAAGGTTCAACAAAATAAAAATTGATAGCAACAACAAATTCAACAACAACCTCAATATTGAAAAGCACCAACAAATTTAACAACAACCACAACAATGAAAAACATCAAACAATTCAACAACAACCTCAACATTCAAAAAAACCAACAAATTCAACAACAACCTCAACAATGAAAAACACCAAAAAATTCTTCAACAACTTCAACATTCAAAAACAGCAACAAATTCAACAAAATCCTCAACAATTAAAAACACCAAAAAATTCAACAACAACGTCAACTTTGAAAAATACCAACAAATTCAACAACCTCAACAATGAAAAACAGCAACAAATTCAACAACAAACTCAACATTTAAAATCAACTAAAAATTCAACAACAGCCTCAACATTGAAAAACTCCAACAATTTCAACAACAACCTCAACAATGAAAAACACCAAAAAATTCAACAACAAACTCAACATTGAAAATCACCAACAAATTCAACAACAACCTCAACAATGAAAAACACAAACAATTTCAACAAAAACCTCAACAGTATAAAACACCAAAAAATTCATCAACAACCTCAACATTCAAAAACGCCAACAAATTCAACAACAACCTCAACTTTGAAAAACACCAACAAATTCAACAACCTCAACATTGCAAATCACCAACAATTTC
Source organism: Cetorhinus maximus (assembly GCF_964194155.1). Taxonomy (NCBI): domain Eukaryota; kingdom Metazoa; phylum Chordata; class Chondrichthyes; order Lamniformes; family Cetorhinidae; genus Cetorhinus; species Cetorhinus maximus. The sequence goes on along the minus strand of NW_027596110.1, from coordinate 101,766 downwards.
AACTGCAACCTCAACTTTGAAAAATACGAAAAAGATTTTAAAAAACCATTGATAACACCAATAATTTCAACAACATCAACTTTGAAAAACACCAGCAAATTCAACCACAACCTCAACATTGAAAATCACCAACAAAGTCAACAACAACCTCAACAATGAGAAACACCAACAAATTCAACAAAAACCTCAACAATGAAAAACACCAACAAATTCAACAACAAGCTCAGCTTTGAAAAACACCAACAAATTTAACAATCTCAACATTGAAAAACACCAACAAATTCAACAACAACCTCAACTTTCAAAAATACAAAAAGGTTCAACAAAATAAAAATTCATAACAACAACAAATTCAACAACAACCTCAATATTGAAAATCAACAACAAATTTAACAACAACCACAACAATGAAAAACATCAAACAATTCAACTACAACCTCAACATTCAAAAACACCAACAAATTCAACAACAATCTCAACAATGAAAAACACTTAAAAACTCTTCAACAACTTCAACATTCAAAAACAGCAACAAATTCAACAAAATCCTCAACAATTAAAAACACCAACATATTCAACAACAACGTCAACTTTGAAAAATACCAACAAATTCAACAACCTCAACAATGAAAAACACCAACAAATTCAACAACAAACTCAACATTGAAAATCAACAAAAAATTCAACAACAGCCTCAACATTGAAAAACTCCAACAATTTCAACAAAAACCTCAACAATGAAAAACACCAAAAAATTCAACAACAACCTCAACATTGAAAATCACGAACAAATTCAACAAAAACCTCAACATTGCAAAACACCAACAATTTCAACCGCAACCTCATTTTTGAAAAATACAAAGAAGGATTTAAAGAAACCATTGATAACACCAATAATTTCAACAACATCAACTTTGAAAAACACCAACAAATTCAACGACAACCTCAACATTTAATATCACCAACAAATTCAACAACAACCTCAACAATGAAAAACACCAACAAATTGAACAAAAACCTCAACAAGGAAAAACACCGAAAGATTCATCAACAACCTGAACATTGAAAGTCACCAACAAATTCAACAAAAACCTCAACAATGAAAACTACCAAATAATGCATCAACAACCTCAACATTCAGAAACATCAAAAAATTCAACAAAAACCTCAACAATGAAAAGCACCGAAAAATTCAACATCAACCTCAACAATGAAAAACACCAACAAATTCAACAACAAACTCAACATTTAAAATCAACTAAAAATTCAACAACAGCCTCAACATTGAAAAACTCCAACAATTTCAACAACAACCTCAACAATGAAAAACACCAAAAAATTCAACAACAAACTCAACATTGAAAATCACCAACAAATTCAACAACAACATCAACTTTGAAAAACACCAACAAATTCAAAAACCTCAACATGGAAAAACAACAACAAATTGAACCAGAGCCTCAATATTGAAAATCACCAACAAATTCAACAACAACCTCAACAATGAAAAACACAAACAATTTCAACATAAACCTCAACAGTGAAAAACACCAAAAAATTCATCAACAACCTCAACATTCAAAAACGCCAACAAATTCAACAAAAACCTCAACAATGAAAAACACCAAAAAATTCAACGACAACCTCAACATTGAAAATCACCAACAAATTCAACAAAAACCTCAACAATGAAAAACACCAAAAAATTCAACAACATCCTCAACTTTGAAAAACACCAACAAATTCAACAACCTCAACATTGCAAATCACCAACAATTTCAACTGCAACCTCAACTTTGAACAATACGAAAAAGGTTCAACAAAATAAAAATTGATAACAACAACAAATTCAACAACAACCTCAATATTGAAAAGCACCAACAAATTTAACAACAACCACAACAATGAAAAACATCAAACAATTCAACAACAACCTCAACATTCAAAAAAACCAACAAATTCAACAACAACCTCAACAATGAAAAACACCAAAAAATTCTTCAACAACTTCAACATTCAAAAACAGCAACAAATTCAACAAAATCCTCAACAATTAAAAACACCAAAAAATTCAACAACAACGTCAACTTTGAAAAATACCAACAAATTCAACAACCTCAACAATGAAAAACACCAACAAATTCAACAACAAACTCCAAATTGAAAATCAACTAAAAATTCAACAACAGCCTCAACATTGAAAAACTCCAACAATTTCAACAACAACCTCAACAATGAAAAACACCAAAAAATTCAACAACAAACTCAACATTGAAAATCACCAACAAATTCAACAACAACATCAGCTTTGAAAAACACCAACAAATTCAAAAACCTCAACATGGAAAAACAACAACAAATTGAACCAGAGCCTCAATATTGAAAATCACCAACAAATTCAACAACAACCTTAACAATGAAAAACACAAACAATTTCAACAAAAACCTCAACAGTGAAAAACACCAAAAAATTCATCAACAACCTCAACATTCAAAAACGCCAACAAATTCAACAAAAACCTCAACAATGAAAAACACCAAAAAATTCAACGACAACCTCAACATTGAAAATCACCAACAAATTCAACAAAAACCTCAACAATGAAAAACACCAAAAAATTCAACAACAACCTCAACTTTGAAAAACACCAACAAATTCAACAACCTCAACATTGCAAATCACCAACAATTTCAACTGCAACCTCAACTTTGAAAAATACGAAAAAGATTTTAAAAAACCATTGATAACACCAATAATTTCAACAACATCAACTTTGAAAAACACCAGCAAATTCAACCACAACCTCAACATTGAAAATCACCAACAAAGTCAACAACAACCTCAACAATGAGAAACACCAACAAATTCAAAAAAAACCTCAACAATGAAAAACACCAACAAATTCAACAAGAAACTCAGCTTTGAAAAACACCAACAAATTCAACAATCTCAACATTGAAAAACACCAACAAATTCAACAACAACCTCAACTTTCAAAAATACAAAAAGGTTCAACAAAATAAAAATTCATAACAACAGCAAATTCAACAACAACCTCAATATTGTAAATCAACAACAAATTTAACAACAACCACAACAATGAAAAACATCAAACAATACAACAACAACCTCAACATTCAAAAACACCAACAAATTCAACAAAAACCTCAACAATGGAAAACACCAACAAATTCCTCAACAACCTCAACATTCAAAAGCACCAACAAATTCAACAACCTCAACATTGAAGAACTCCAAGAAATACAACAACAACCACAACAATGAAAAACATCAAACAATTCAACAACAACCTCAACATTCAAAAACACCAACAAATTCAACAAAAACCTCAACAATGAAAAACACTTAAAAATTCTTCAACAACTTCAGCATTCAAAAACAGCAACAAATTCAACAAAATCCTCAACAATGAAAATCACCAACAAATTCCACAAAAACCTCAACAATGAAAAACACCAAATAATGCATCAACAACCTCAACATTCAAAAACAACAAAAAATTCAACAAAAACCTCAGCAATGAAAAACACCGAAAAATTCAACAACAACCTCAACTTTGAACAACACCAACAACTTCAACAACCTCAACTTTGAAAAACACCAACAATTTCAACTGCAACCTCATCTTTGAAACATAGGAAAATGATGAAAAAAAACCATTGATAACACCAATGAATTCAAAAACCTCAACATTGAAAATCACCAACAAATTCAACAACAACCTCAGCAATGAAAAACAACAACAAATGCAACAACAACCTCAACATTGAAAATCACCAACAAATTCAACAGCAACCTCAACTTTGAAAAACACCAACAAATTCAAAAACCTCAACATGGAAAAACAACAACAAATTGAAACAGAACCTCAATATTGAAAATCACCAACAAATTCAACAACAACCTCAACAATGAAAAACACAAACAATTTCAACAAAAACCTCAACAATGAAAAACACCAAAAAAGTTCATCAACAACCTCAACATTCAAAAACGCCAATACATTCAACAAAAACCTCAACAATGAAAAACACCAAAAAATTCAACAACAACCTCAACATTGAAAATCACGAACAAATTCAACAGAAACCTCAACATTGCAAAACAGCAACAAATTCAACCGCAACCTCATTTTTGAAAAATACAAAAAAGGATTTAAAAAAACCATTGATAACACCAATAATTTCAACAACATCAACTTTGAAAAACACCAACAAATTCAACCGCAACCTCAACATTTAATATCACCAACAAATTCAACAACAACCTCAACAATGAAAAACACCAACAAATTGAACAAAAACCTCAACAAGGAAAAACACCGAAAGATTCATCAACAACCTGAACATTCAAAAACACCAACAAATTCAACAGAAACCACAACAATGAAAAACACCTAAAAATTCAACAACAACCTCAACATTGAAAGTCACCAACAAATTCAACAAAAACCTCAACAATGAAAACTACCAAATAATGCATCAACAACCTCAACATTCAGAAACACCAAAAAATTCAACAAAAACCTCAACAATGAAAAGCACCGAAAAATTCAACAGCAACCTCAACATTGAAAAACACCAACAACTTCAACTGCAAGCTCAACTTTGAAAAAAACAAAAATGATCAAAAAAAACCATTGATAACACCAATGAATTCAACAACCTCAACATTGAAAATCACCAACAAATTCAACAACAAACTCAGCAATGAAAAGCATCAAAAAACTCAACAACAACCTCAACATTGAAAATCACCAACAAATTCAACAACAACTCAACTTTGAAAAACACTAACAAATTCAAAAGGCTCAACATGGAAAAACACCAACAAATTCAACCAGATCCTCAATATTGAAAATCACCAACAAATTCAACAAAAACCTCAACAATGAAAAACACCAACAAATTCAACAACAACCTCAACTTTGAAAAACACCAACAAATTCAACAACCTCAACATTGCAAAACACCAACAATTTCAACTGCAACCTCAACTTTGAAAAATACGAAAAAGATTTTAAAAAACCATTGATAACACCAATAATTTCAACAACATCAACTTTGAAAAAAACCAGCAAATTCAACCACAACCTCAACATTGAAAATCACCAACAAAGTCAGCAACAACCTCAACAATGAGAAACACCAACAAATTCAACAAAAACCTCAACAATGAAAAACACCAACAAATTCAACAACAAACTCAGCTTTGAAAAACACCAACAAATTCAACAATCTCAACATTGAAAATCACCAACAAATTCAACAACAACCTCAACTTTCAAAAATACAAAAAGGTTCAACAAAATAAAAATTCATAACAACAACAAATTGAACAACAACCTCAATATTGAAAATCAACAACAAATTTAACAACAACCACAACAATGAAAAACATCAAACAATTCAACAACAACCTCAACATTCAAAAACACCAACAAATTTAACAACAACATCAACAATGAAAAACACTTAAAAATTCTTCAACAACTTCAACATTCAAAAACAGCAACAAATTCAACAAAATCCTCAACAATTAAAAACACCAACAAATTCAACAACAACTTCAACATTGAAAAATACCAACAAATTCAACAACCTCAACAATGAAAAACTCCAACAATTTCAACAACAAACTCAACAATGAAAAACTCCAAAAAATTCAACAACAAACTCAACATTGAAAATCACCAACAAATTCAACATAAACCTCAACAATGAAGAGCACCTAAAAATTCAACAACCTCAACATTCAAAAATACCATCAAATTCAACAACAACCTCAACAATGATAATCACCAACAAATTCAACAAAAACCTCAACAATGAATAACACCGAAAGATTCATCAACAACCTCAACATTCAAAAAATCCAACAACCTCAACAGAAACCTCAACAATGAAAAACTCCTAAAAATTCAACAACAACCTCAGCATTGAAAATCACCAACAAATTCCACAACAACCTCAACAATGAAAAACACCAAATAATGCATCAACAGACTCAACATTCAAAAACAACAAGAAATTCAACAAAAACCTCAACAATGAAAAACACCGATAAATTCAGCAACAACCTCAACTTTGAACAACACCAACAACTTCAACAACCTCAACATTGAAAAACACCAACAATTTTTACTGCAACCTCAACTTTGAAACATAGAAAAATGATCAAAAAAGACCATTGATAACACCAATGAATTCAACAACCTCAACATTCAAAATCACCAACAAATTCAACAACAACCTCAGTATTGAAAAACATCAAAAAATGCAACAACAACGTCAACTTTGAAAAACACCAAAAATTCAAATTCAATGGAAAAACAACAACAAATTGAACCAGAGCCTCAATATCGAAAGTCACCAACAGATTCAAGAACAACCTCAACAATGAAAAACACAAACAATTTCAACAAAAACCTCAACAATGAATAACACCAAAAAATTCATCAACAACCTCAACATTCAAAAACGCCAACAAATTCAACAAAAACCTCAGCAATGAAAAATACCAAAAAATTGAACAACAACCTCAACATTGAAAATCACCAACAAATTCAACAAAAACCTCAACAATGAAAAACACCAAAAAATTCAACAACAACCTCAACTTTGAAAAACACCAACAAATTCAACAACCTCAAAATTGCAAATCACCAACAATTTCAACAGCAACCTCAACTTTGAAAATTCGATAAAGATTTTAAAAAACCATTGATAACACCAATAATTTCAACAACATCAACTTTGAAAAACACCAGCAAATTCAACCACAACCTCAACATTGAAAATCACCACCAAATTCAACAGAAACCTCAACAATGAAAAACACCAACAAATTCAACAACAAACTCAGCTTTGAAAAACACCAACAAATTCAACAACCTCAACATTAAATAACACCAACAAATTCAACAACAACGTCAACTTTCAAAAATACAAAAAGGTTCAACAAAATAAAAATTGATAACAACAACAAATTCAACAACAACCTCAATATTTAAAAGCACCAACAAATTTAACAACAACCACAACAATGAAAAACATCAAACATTTCAAAAACAACCTCAACATTCAAAAAAACCAACAAATTCAACAACAACCTCAACAATGAAAAACACCAAAAAATTCGTCAACAACTTCAACATTCAAAAACAGCAACAAATTCATCAAAATCCTCAACAATTAAAAACACCAAAAAATTCAACAACAACGTCAACTTTGAAAAATACCAACAAATTCAACAACCTCCACAATGAAAAACACCAACAAATTCAACAACAACATCAACTTTGAAAAACACCAACAAATTCAAAAACCTCAACATGGAAAAACAACAACAAATTGAACCAGAGCCTCAATATTGAAAATCACCAACAAATTTAACAACAACCTCAACAATGAAAAACACAAACAATTTCAACAAAAACCTCAGCAGTGAAAAACACCAAAAAATTCATCAACAACCTCAACATTCAAAAACGCCAAAAAATTCAACAAAAACCTCAACAATGAAAAACACCAAAAAATTCAACGACAACCTCAACATTGAAAATCACCAACAAATTCAACAAAAACCTCAACAATGAAAAACACCAAAAAATTCAACAACAACCTCAACTTTGAAAAACACCAACAAATTCAACAACCTCAACATTGAAAAACACCAGCAAATTCAAAAACAACCTCAACTTTCAAAAATACAAAAAGGTTCAACAAATTAAAAATTGATAACAACAACAAATTCAACAACAACCTCAATATTGAAAATCACCAACAAATTTACCAACAACCTCAACAATGAAAAACATCAAACAATTCAACAACAACCTCAACATTCAAAAACACCAACAAATTCAACAACAACCTCAACAATGAAAAATACCAAAAAGTTCAACAAAAACGTCAACGTTGAAAAATACAAACAAATTCAACAACCTCAACAATGAAAACCACCAACAAGTTCAACAACAAACTCAACATTGAAAATCACCAAAAAATTTAACAACAACCTTAACATTGAAAATCTCCAACAATTTCAACAACAACCTCAACAATGAAAAACACCAAAAAATTCAACAACAATCTCAACATTGAAAATCACCAACAAATTCAACAACAACATCAACTTTGAAAAACACCAACAAATTCAAAAACCTCAACATGGAAAAACACCAACAAATTCAACAACAACCTCAACATTGAAAATCACCAACAAATTCAACAACAACCTCAACAATGAAAAACACCAACAAATTGATCAAAAACCTCAACAAGGAAATACACCGAAAGATTCATCAACAACCTCAACATTCAAAAACGCCAACAAATTCAACAAAAACCTCAACAATGAAAAACACCAAAAAATTCAACAACAACCTCAACATTGAAAATCACCAACAAATTGAACAAAAACCTCAACAATGAAAAACACCAACAAATTGATCAAAAACCTCAACAAGGAAATACACCGAAAGATTCATCAACAACCTCAACATTCAAAAACGCCAACAAATTCAACAAAAACCTCAACAATGAAAAACACCAAAAAATTCAACAACAACCTCAACATTGAAAATCACCAACAAATTGAACAAAAACCTCAACAATGAAAAGCACCAAATAATTCAACAACAACCTCAACTTTGAAAAACACCAACAATTTCAACAAAAACCTCAACAATGATAAACACCAACAAATTCAACAACAAACTCAGCTTCGAAAAACACCAACAAATTCAACAACCTCAACATTGAAAAACACCAACAAATTCAACAACAACCTCAACTTTCAATAATACAAAAAGGTTCAACAAAATAAAAATTCATAACAACAACAAATTCAACAACAACCTCAATATTGAAAATCACCAACAAATTTAACAGCAACCACAACAATGAAAAAAACCAAAAAATTCAACAACAACGTCAACTTTGATAAATACCAACAAATTCAACAACCTCAACAATGAAAAACACAAACAAATTCAACAACAAACGCTACATTGAAAATCACCAAAAAAATTCAACAACAACGTCAACATTGAAAAACTCCAACAATTACAACAACAACCTCAACAATGAAAAACACCAAAAAATTCAACAACAAACTCAACATTGAATATCACCAACAAATTCAACAACAACATCAACTTTGAAAAACACCAACAAATTCAAAAACCTCAACATTGAAAATCACCAACAAATTCAACAACAACCTCAACAATGAAAAACACCTAAAAATTCAACAACAACCTGAACATTGAAAGTCACGAACAAATTCAACAAAAACCTCAACAATGAAAAGTACCAAATGTATCAACAACCTCAAAATTCAAAAACACCAATGAATTCAACAACCTCAACATTGAAAATCACCAACAAATTCAACAACAACCTCAGCAATGAAAAGCATCAAAATAACTCAACAACAACCTCAACATTGAAAATCACCAACAAATTCAACAACAACCTCAACAATGAAAAACACCTAAAAGTTCAACAACAACCTGAACATTCTAAGTCACCAACAAATTCAACAAAAACCTCAACAATGAAAAGTACCAAATAATGTATCAACAACCTCAACATTCAAAAACACCAAAAATTTCAACAAAAACCTCAACAACGAAAAGCACCGAAAAATTCAACAACAACCTCAACTTTGAAAAACACCAATGAATTCAACAACCTCAACATTGAAAATCACCAACAAATTCAACAACAACCTCAGCAATGAAAAGCATCAAAAAAACTCAACAACAACCTCAACATTGAAAATCACCAACAAATTCAACAACATCCACAACTTTGAAAAACACTAACAAATTCGAAAAGCTCAACATGGAAAAACACCAAAAAATTCAACTAGAACCTCAATATTGAAAATCAACCACAACTTTGAAAAACTCCAACAACTTCAAGAAGCTGAACACTGAAATACACCAACAAATTCAACAACAACTTCAGCAATGAAAATCATCAAAAAATTAAACAACCACCTCAACTTTGATAAACGCCAGAAAAATTCAACAACCTCAATATTCAGAAAGACCAACAAATTCAACTGCAACCTCAACTTTGAAAAATACAAAAAGATTCAAGTACAAATATTGAGTAGACCTATAACATCAAAAACAACCTCAATATTGACAATCACCAAAAAATTCAACATCAACCTCAACATTGAAAAACACCAAAATATTCGAAAACAACCTCAACTTTGAAAATCACCAACAAATTCAAAAACATCAACATGAAAAAACACCAACAAATTCAACTACAACCTCAATATTGAAAATCACCAACAAATTCAACAACAACCTCAAAAATGAAAAACACCAACAAATTCTGCTGATAGAGAAAATGCTTGAATTTGCTGAATTGCTAATATTTGACATTTTGAGAGATACAGACAGCTAGGTTTGCTAAAACTGAAGGGAATGGAGAAATTGAAGTTGCAGTGAATGTGGAGAAGCTGCAAATGTGCTCAGTCTAACAGATTTGTGGAATGGGAGTAGTTGAAAGATAAATAGAACTACATTTGCTGATAAAGTTAGAAATTGAGGAATTGTAGGTTCAGGTGAATGCAGAAACAAGATTAGCTGCAAAATAAAGGGATTAAAGGCATACTTGAGCGAAATAAACATTTAGAAATTGGTAGGTTGTCAGAACTAGATCCATTTATGTTGGACTGCAGAAAATATTGGAGATTGAGAAATTGATTGAAATGGTGAAACTTGTAGATTCAGTGAACGAGCGGATCATGCAAACAGCGAATTTGTTGGAAATGGGAGATTTTACTCATTTTGGGAATGAGTTATATCTGCTGATAGAGAAAATGCTTCAACTTGCTGAATTGCTAATAATTGACATACTGAGAGATACAGACAGCTAGGTTTGGTAAAACTGAAGGGAATGGAGAAATTGAAGTTGCAGTAAATGCGGAGAAGCTGCAAATGTGCTCAGTCTAACAGATTTGTGGAATTGGAGTATTTGATAGATAAATAGAACTGCATTTTCTGATGAAGTTAGAAATTGAGAAATTGTAGGTTCAAGTGTATGCAGAAACGTGCTTAGCTGCAAAAAATAGGAATGGAGATATTGAAGGCATACTTGAATGATCTATTTATAAATCAACATTGAAAAATGAGTAGGTTCTCAGAAATAGATCTATTTATGTTGTTGGACTGCAGAAAATATTGGAGATTGAGAAATTGATTGAAATGGTGGAACTTGTAGATTCAGTGAACGAGCGGATCATGCAGACAGCGAATGTGTTGGAAATGGGTGATTTTACCATTTCTGGGAATGAGTTATATCAGCTGATACAGAAAATGCTTGAATTTGCTGAATTGCTAATATTTGACATTTGGAGAGATAGAAACAGCTAGGTTTGGTAAAATTGAAGGGAATGGAGAAATTGAAGTTGCATTGAATGTGGGGAAGCTGCAAATGTGCTCAGTCTAACAGATTTCTGGAATTGGAGTATTTGATAGATAAATAGAACTACATTTGCTGAAAAAGTTAGAAATTGAGAAATTGTAGGTTCAGGTGAATGTAGAAACGTGATTAGCTGCAACATATAGGAATGGAGATATTTGCTGATAACGTTAGAAATTGAGAATTTGTAGGTTTAGGTGAATGTAGAAACCTGAATATTTTCTACAACCAAAAACATAAATAGGTCTATTTCTGACAACCTACTCATTTGTTAATGTTGATTTCGTTCAGGTATGCCTTCAATATCTCCATTCCTTTACTTAGCAAAATATAGCAATGGAGATTTTGAAGGCAAACTTCAACGAAATCAACATTGAAAATTGGGTAGGTTGTCAGAAGTAGATCTATTTATGCCGTTGGACTGCAGAAAATATTGGAGATTGAGAAATTGATTGAAATGGTGAAACTTGTAAATTCAGTGAACGAGCGGACCATGCAAACAGTAAATTTGTTGGAAATGGGAGATTTTAATAATTTTGGGAATGAGTTATATCTGCTGATAGAGAAAACGCTTCAATTTGCAGAATTGCTAATATTTGACATTTTGAGAGATACAGACAGCTAGGTTTGCTAAAACTGAAGGGAATGGAGAAATTGAAGTTGCAGTGAATGCGGAGAAGCTGCAAATGTGCTCAGTCTAACAGATTAGTGGAACTGAAGTATTTGATAGATAAATAGAAATACATTTGCTGATAAAGTTAGAAATTGAGAAATTGTAGGTTCAGATGAATGTAGAAACGTGATTGTTTGCAAAATATAGGAATGGAGATATTGAACGCTTACTTCACCGAAATCAACATTGAAAAATGAGTAGTTTGTCAGGAATAGATCTATTTATGTTGTTGGACTGCAGAAAGTATTGGAGATTGAAAAATTTATTGAAATGATGAAAATTGTAATTTCAGTGATCGAGCGGATCATGCCAGCAGCCAATTTGTAGGAAAGGGGAGAATTTACTAATTTTGGGAATGAGTTATATCTGCTGATAGAGAAAATGCTTCAACTTGCTGAATTGCAAATAATTGACATTTTGAGAGATACAGACAGCTAGGTTTGCTAATACGGAAGGGAATGGAGAAATTGAAGTTGCCGTGAATGTGGAGAAGCTTCAAATGTGCTCAGTCTAACAGATTTGTGGAATTGGAGTATTTGATAGATAAATAGAAATACATTTGCTGATAAAGTTAGTAATTGAGAAATTGTAGGTTCAGGTGAATGTAGAAATGTGATTCGCTGCAAAATATAGGAATGGATATATTGAAAGCATACTTGAGCGAAAAAAACATTGAAAAATGTGTAGGTTGTCAGAAATAGATCTATTTATGTTGTTGGAATGCAGAAAATATTGGAGATTGAGAAATTGATCGAAATGGTGAAACTTGTAGATTCAGTGAACCAGCGGATCATGCAAACAGCGAATTTGTTGCAAATGGGAGATTTTACTCATTTTGGGAATGAGTTATATCTGTTGATAGAGAAAATGCTTGAATTTGCTGAATATCTAATATATGGCATTTTGAGCGATACAGAAAGCTAAGTTTGCTAAAACTGAAGGGAATGGAGAAATTGAAGATGCAGTGAATGCGGAGAATCTGCAAATGTGCTCAGTCTAACAGATTAGTGGAATTGGAGTATTTGATAGATAAATAGAAATACATTTGCTGATAAAGTTAGTAATTGAGAAATTGTAGGTTCAGGTGAATGTAGAAACGTGATTAGCTGCAAAATATAGGAATGGAGATATTGAATGCATACTTGAGCGAAAAAAACATTGAAAAATGTGTAGGTTGTCAGAAATAGATCTATTTATGTTGTTGGAATGCAGAAAATATTTAAAATTGAGAAATAGATTCAAATGGTGAAACTTGTAGATTCAGTGAACGAGCGGATCATGCAAACAGCGAATTTGTTGGAAATGGGAGATTTTACTAATTTTGGGATTGAGTTACATCTGCTGATAGAGGTAATGCTTCAACTTGCTGAATTGCTAATAATTGACATTTTGAGAGATACAGACAGCTAGGTTTGCTAAAACTGAAGGGAATGGAGAAATTGAAGTTGCAGTGAATGCGGAGAAGCTGCAAATGTGCTCAGTCTAACAGATTTGTGGAATTGGAGTATTTGATAGATCAATAGAACTACATTTGCTGATCAAGTTAGAAATTGAGAAATTGTATGTTCAGGTGAATGTCGAAACGTGATTAGCTGCAAAATATAGCAATGGAGATATTGAAGGTATACTTGAGCGAAAAAAACATTCAAAAATGTTAGGTTGTCTGAAATAGATCTATTTATGTTGTTGGAATGTAGAAAATATTGGAGATTGAGAAATTGATTGAAATGGTGAATCTTGTAGATTCAGTGAACGAGCGGATCATGCAAACAGCGAATTTGTTGGAAATGGGAGATATTACTCATTTTGGGAATGTTTTATATCTGCTATTAGAGAAAATGCTTCAACTTGCAGAATTGCTAATAATTGACATTTTGAGGGATACAGACAGCTATGTTTGCTAAAACTAAACGGAATGGAGATATTGAAGTTGCAGTGATTGTGGAGAAGCTGCAAATGTGCTCCGTCTAACAGATTTCTGGAATTGGAGTATTTGATAGATAAATAGAACTACATTTGCTGATAAAGTTAGAGATTGAGAAATTGCAGGTTCGGTTGAATGCAGAAACGTGTTTAGTTGCAAAATATAGGAATTAAAGGCCTATTTGAGCGAAATCAATATTGAGAAATGAGTAGATTGTCAGAAATAGATTTATTTATTTTGTTGGACTGCAGAAAATACTGGAGATTGAGAAATTGATTGAAATGGTGAAACTTGAAGATTCAGTGAATGAGCGGACCATGCAAAGTGCGAATTTGTTGGAAGTGGGAAATTTACTAATTTTGGGAATGAGTTATATCTGCTGATAGAGAAATGCTTGAACTTGCTGAATTGCTAATAATTGACATTTTGAGAGATACAGACAGCCAGGTTTGCTGAAACTGAAGCGAATGGAGAAAGTTCGGTTGCAGTGAATGCGGAGAAGCCGCAAATGTTCTCAGTGTTACCGATTTCTGGAAATGGAGTATTTGACAGGTAAATCGCGCTGCATTTGCTGATACAGTTAGAAATTGAGAAATTGTAGGTTCAGGTGAATCATAATTAACTCGAAACGTGTAGAGTGTTAGAATTAGAGATACTTATTTAGATAGGCAGTGCATATTAATAGAGATAGCGATGTTGGTGGAAAGTAAGAAACTTGGACATTCAGAGGAGCAGAAGCTACAAGCAGCCAATTTGGTGAAAATGGGAGATTTTACAAATATTGGGAATCTGAAAAAGCTGCCGTTAGATAAAATGCTAGAATTTTATGAATGGCTAGGTATTGATATTTTGCTATCCACAGCGAACCAGATTTGCTTAAATTGCGGGATATGGAGAAATTGATAGTGTAGCCAAAGCAGAGAAGCTGGGAATCTGCAGAATTAGATTAATTACAAGAAACTGAGTACTTCCTGGATGTAGAAACCTGATTAGTTGCAGAGTATAGGAATGCATATATTGAAGGCATACTTGAATGAAATCAACATTGAATAATAAGTAGGTTGTCAGAAATAAATCTATTTGTGTTGTTGGACTGCAGAAAATATTGGAGCTTGACAAATTGCTTGAAATGGAGTAACTTCTGGATTCAGTGAACGAGCGGATAATGCAAAGAGCGAATTTGTAGGAAATGGGAGGATTTACAAATTTTGAGAATGAGTTATATCTGCTGATAGAGAAAATGCTTGAATTTGCTGAATTGCTAATATTTGACATTTTGAGAGATACAGACAGCCAGGTTTGCTGAAACTGAAGGGAATGGAGAAATTGAAGATGCTGTGAATGCGGAGAAGCTGCAAATGTGCTCAGTCTAAGAGATTTGTGGAATTGGAGTAGTTGGAAGATAAATAGATCTACATTTGCTGATAAAGTTAGAAATTGAGAAGTTGTAGGTTCAGGTGAATCATAAGTAACTCGAAATGTGGAGAGTGTTAGAAATAGAGACACATATTTAGATAGGCAGTGGAAATTAATAGAGATATCCAGGATTATGGAAAGTAAGGCCCTTTTACATTTAGAGGAGTAGAAGCTACAAGCAGCGAATTTCATGAAAATAGGAGATTTTTCAAATATACAGAATGAGAAATCTCTGCAGATAGAGAGAATGCTGCAATTGTTGAATTTGTTGGTGTTTTTCAATGATGAGTTTGTTGAATTTGCTGAAGTTTTTCAAAGTTGAGGTTGTTGTTGATTTTTTTGGTTTTTCATTGTTGGGGTTTTGGTGAATTTGTTGGTGTTTTTGGATGTTGATGTTGCTGTTTTTATCTTTTGGTGTTATTGAATGTAGAGTATCTTGTTGAATTTTTTGGTGTTTTTCATTGTTGAGGTTGTTGTTGAATTTTTTGGTGCTTTTCAATGTTGACGTTTTCGTTGAATTTGTTGGAGATTTTGAATTTTGAGGTTGTATGTTGAATTTGTTGGCGTTTTTCATTGTTGAGGTTTTTGATGAATTTGTTGGTATTTTCCAATGTTGAGGTTATTGTTGAATTTGTTGGTGGTTTTGAATGTTGAGGTTGTGTTTGAATATGTTGGTGATTAACAATATTGAGGTTGTAGTTGAATTTTTTGGTGCTTTTCAATGCTGAGGTTTTGGAACTGGATCGTGCTTTTCAAAGTTGAGGTTGTTATTGAATATTTTGTTGATTTTCAATTTTGAGATTGTTGTTGAATTTTTTGGTGTATTCAATGTTTTTATTTGAATCTTTTTGTATTTTTCAATGTTGAGGTTTTTGTTGATTTTTTTGGTGTTTATCATTGTTGAGGTTTTTGAATTTGTTGGTGTTATTCATTGTTGAGGTTGTTGTTGAATTTTTGGATGTTTTTCATTGTTGAATTTGTTGATGATTTTCAATATTGAGGTTGTTGTTGAATTTGTTGGTGTTTTTCAATGTCGGGTTTGTTGTTGAATTTTTTGGTGTTTTTCATTGTTGAGGTTGTTGTATTTCTTGCAGTTCTTCAATGTTGAGGTTGTTGAATTTGTTGGTGTTTTTCAATGTTGAGGTTTTTATTGAGCTTTTTTTTGTGTTTTTCATTGTTGAGGTTGTTATTGAATTTTTTTGGTGTTTTTCATTTTGATGTTGTTGTTGAATTTATTGATGTTTTTCATTGCTGCGGTTGTTGTTGAAATTGTTGGAGGTTTTCAATGTTGAGGTTATTGTTGAATTTGTTGATGTTTTTCAATGTTGAGGTTTTTATTGATCTTTTTTGGTGTTTTTCATTGTTGAGGTTGTTATTGAATTTTTTTGGTGTTTTTCATTTTGTTGTTGTTGTTGAATTCTTGATGTTTTTCATTGCTGTGGTTGTTGTTGAAATTGTTGGAGGTTTTCAATGTTGAGGTTATTGTTGAATTTGCTGGAGTTTTTCAAAGTTGAGGTTGTCGTTGATTTTTTCGGTTTTTTCATTGTTGAGGTTTTGGTTGAATTTGTTGGTGTTATTGAATCTTGAGGTTCTTGTTGAATTTTTTGGTGTTTTTCAATGTTGAGGTTTTTGTTGAATTTGTTGGAGTTTTTGAATTTTGAGGTTGTTGTTGAATTTGTCCGTGTTTTTCATTGTTGAGGTTGTTGTTGAATTTTTTGGTGTTTTTCATGGCTGAGGTTGTTGTTGAATTTGTTGGTGCTTTTGAATGCTGAGGTTGTTCTTGAATTTTTTGGTGTTTTTCATGGCTGAGGTTGTTGTTGAATATGTTCGTCATGTTCAATATTGAGGCTGTTGAATTTGTTGGTGTTTTTCAAAGTAGAGGTTGTTGTTGAATTTTTTGGTGTTCTTCATATTTGAGGTTTTCGTTGAATTTTTTGGTCTTTTTGAATGTTGTGATTGTTGATGAATTTTTTGGTGTTATTCATTGTTGAGGTTGTTTTTGAATTTGTTGGTGTTTTTGAATGTTGAGGTTGTTGTTGTTGAATTTTTGGATGTTTTTCATTTTTGAGGTTTTCGTTGAATTTTTTGGTCTTTTTGAATGTTGTGATTGTTGATGACTTTTTTGGTGTTATTCATTGTTGAGGTTGTTTTTGAATTAGTTGGTGTTTTTGAATGTTGAGGTTGTTGTTGTTGAATGTTTGGATGTTTTTCATTGTTGAATTTTTTGGTGTTTTTCATTGTTGAGGTTGTTGAATTTGTTTGTGCTTCTGAATGTTCAGGTTGTTGATGAATTTTTTGCTGTTTTTCATATTTGAGGTTGTTGCTGAATTTGTTTGTGTTTTTGAATGTTGAGGTTGTTGATTAATTTTTTGGTGTTATTCATTGTTGAGGTTATTGTTGATGATTATTTTGTTGTTATTCATTGTTTAGGTTGTTTTTGAATTTGTTGGTGTTTTTGAATGTTGAGGTTGTTGTTGAATTTTTTGGTGTTTTTCATTGTTGAGGTTGCTGTTGTTGAATGTTTGGATGTTTTTCATTGTTGAGGTTGTTGTTGAATTAGATGGTGATTTTCAATATTGAGGTTGTTGTTGAATTTGTAGGTGATTTTCAATGTTGATGTTGTTGTTGAATTTTTTGGTGTTTTTCATTGTTGAGGTTGCTGTTGTTGAATGTTTGGATGTTTTTCATTGTTGAATTCTTTGGTGTTTTTCATTGTTGATGTTGTTGAATTTGTTTGTGCTTCTGAATGTTGAGGTTGTTGATGAATTTTTTGGTGTTTTTCATATTTGAGGTTGTTTTTGAATTTGTTTGTGTTTTTGAATGTTGAGGTTGTTGATGAATTTTTTGGTGTTTTTCATTTTTGAGGTTTTTGATGAATTTGTGTTTCCATTGTTGCAGGTTTTTGTTGAATTTGTTTGTGTTTTTGAATGTTGAGGTTGTAGTTGAAATTGTTGGTGTTTTTCATTGTTGAGGTTTTTGAAGAATTTGTTGGTGTTTTCCAATGTTGAGGTTATTTTTGAATTTGTTGGTGTTTTTGAATGTTGAAGTTGTGGTTGAATTTGTTGGTGATTAACAATATTGAGGTTGTAGTTGAATTTTTTGGTGCTTTTCAATGTTGAGGTTTTGGAATTGGATCGTGCTTTTCAAAGTTGAGGTTGTTATTGAATATTTTTTTGATTTTCAATGTTGAGTTTGTTGTTGAATTTTTTGGTGTATTCGATGTTGAGGTTTTTTAATTTGTTGGTGTTTTTCAAAGTTAAGGTTGTTGTTGAATTTGTTGGTGATTTTCAATGTTCAGGTTGTTGTTGAATTTGTTGGTGTTTTTCAATGTTGGGGTTGTTGTTGAATTTGTTGGTGATTTTCAATATTGAGGCGGTTGTTGAATTATTTGGTGTTTTTCACTGTTGAGGTTGTTGTTGTATTTCTTGGAGTTCTTTAATGTTGAGGTTGTTGAATTTGTTGGTGTTTTTCAATGTTGAGGTTTTTATTGATCTTTTTTGGTGTTTTTCATTGTTGAGGTTGTATTCGAATTTTTTTGGTGTTATTCATTGTTGAGGTTGTTGTTGAATTTATTGATGTTTTTCATTGCTGTGGTTGTTGTTGTAATTGTTGGTGTTTTTGAAAGTTGAGGTTGTTGTTGAATTTTTTGTTGTTTTTCATTGTTGAGGTTGTTGTTGAACTTGTTGGAGTTTTTCAATGATGAGGTTGTTGAATTTGCTGGAGTTTTTCAAAGTTGAGGTTCTTGTTGATTTTTTGGTTTTTACATTGTTGAGGTTTTGGTTGAATTTGTTGGTGTGTTTGAATGTTGAGGTTGTTGTTGAATTTTTTGGTGTTTTTCATTGTTGAGGTTATTGTTGAATTTTTTTGGTGTTTTTCAATGTTGAGGTTTTTGTTGAATTTGTTGGAGTTTTTGAATTTTGAGGTTGTTGTTGAATTTGTTGGTGTTTTTCATTGTTGAGGTTGTTGTTGAATTTTTTGGTGTTTTTCATGGTTGAGGTTGTTGTTGAATTTGTTGGTGTATTTGAATGCTGAGGTTGTTGTTGAATTTTTTAGTGCTTTCACTTTTGAGGTTGTTGTTGAATATGTTGGTCTTTTTCAGTGTTGAGGCTGTTGAATTTGTTGGTGTTTTTCAAAGTGGAGGTTATTGTTGAATATTTTGGTGTTCTTCATTTTTGAGGTTTTCGTTGAATTTTTTGGTCTTTTTAAATGTTGTGATTGTTGATGAATATTTTGTTGTTATTCATTGTTTAGGTTGTTTTTGAATTTTTGGTGTTTTTGAATGTTGAGGTTGTTGTTGTTGAATTTTTGGATTTTTTTCATTTTTGAGGTTGTTGTTGAATTAGATGGTGATTTTCAATATTGAGGTTGTTGTTGAATTTGTAGGTGATTTTCAATGTTGAGGCTGTTGTTGAATTTTTTGGTGTTTTTCATTGTTGAGGTTGCTGTTGTTGAATGTTTGGATGTTTTTCATTGTTGAATTCTTTCCTGTTTTTCATTGTTGATGTTGTTGAATTTGTTTGTGCTTCTGAATGTTGAGGTTGTTGATGAATTTTTTGGTGTTTTTCAATGTTGAGGTTGTTGTTGAATTTTTTGGTGTTTTTCATTGTTGAGGTTTTTGTTGAATTTGTTGGTGTTTTTGAATGTTGAGGTTGTTGTTGTAGAATTTGTTGGTGTTTTTCACTGTTGAGGTTGTTGTTGAATTTGTTGGTGATTTTCAATATTGAGGGTGTGGTTGAATTTGTTGGTGTTTTTCCATGTTGAGGTTTTTGAATTTTTTGGTGTTTTTCATTGTTGAGGTTGTTGTTGAAATTGTTGGAATTTTTCAATGTTGAGGTTGTTGTTGAATTTTTTGGTGTTTTTCATTGTTGAGGTTTTTGTTGAATTTTTTTGTGCTTTTGAATGTTGAGGTTGTTCAGGAATTTTATGGTGTTTTTCATTGTTGAGGTTTTTATTGAATTTGTTGGTGATTTTCAATGTTGAGGTTGTTGTTGAATTTTTTGGTGTTTTTCATTGTTGAGGTTTTTGCTGAATTTGTTGGAATTTTTCAATGTTGAGGTTGTTGTTGAATTTTTTGGTGTTTTCCATTGTTGAGGTTTTTGTTGAATTTGTTGGTTTTTTTGAATATTGAGGTTGTTGATGAATTTTTTGGTGTTTTTCTTTGTTGAGGTTTTTGTTGAATTTGTTGATGATTTTCAATGTTGAGTTTCTTGCTGAATTTTTTGGTGTTTTTCATTCCTGAGGTTGTTGCTGAACTAGTTGGAGTTTTTCAATGTTGAGGTTGTTGATGAATATTTGGGTGATTTTCAATGTTGAGTTTGTTGTTGACTTTGTTGGTGTTTTTTAATGTTGAGGTTGTTGAATTTGTTGGTGTTTTTCAAAGCTGAGTTTATTGTTGAATTTATTGGTGTATTTGAATGTCGAGGTTGTTAAATCTGTTGGTGTTTTTCAAATTGAGGTTGTTGCTGAATTTTTTGGTGTTTTTCATTGTTGAGTTTTTTGTTGAATTTGTTGGTGTTTTTCATTGTTGAGGTTGTTGAATTTATTGGTGTTATCAATTGTTTTTTTTAATGATCTTTTTTGTATTTTTCAAAGCTGAGGTTGCAGTTGAATTCGTTGGTGTTTTTCAATGTTGAGGATGTTCTTGAATTTTTTGTTGTTTTTCATTGTTGAGGTTTTTGTTGAATTTTTTGGTGTTTTTGAATGTTGAGGTAGTTGATGAATTTTTTTGGTGTTTTTCATTGTTGAGGTTTTTGTTGAATTTGTAGGTGATTTTCAATGTTGAGGTTGTTGTTGAATTTATTGCTGTATTCAATGTTTTAATTTGAATCTTTCTGTATCTTTGAAAGTTGACGTTGCAGTTGAATTTGTTGCTGTTTCTCAATGTTGATGTTGTTGAATTTTTTGGTGTTATTCAAAGTTGAGGTTGTTGTTTAATTTTTTGATGTTTTTAATTGCTGACGTTGTTGTTGAATTTGTTATTGATTTTCAATGTTGAGGTTGTTGAATTTATTGGTGTCATCAATGGTTTATTTGATCTTTTATCTATTTTTCAAAGTTGAGGTTGTTGTTGAATTCTTTGGTGTTTATCATTGTAGAGGTTTTTGTTGAATATGTTGGTGATTTTCAATGTTGAGGTTGTTGTTGAATTTTTTGGTGTTTCTCATTGTTGAGGTTTTTGTTGAATATGTTGGTGATTTTCAATGTTGAGGTTGTTGTTGAATTTTTTGGTGTTTCTCATTGTTGAGGTTTCTGTTGAATTTGTTGTTGTTTTTGAATGTTGAGATTGTTGACGAATTTTTTGGTGTTTATCATTGTTGAGGTTTTTGTTGAATTTGTTGGTGATTTTCAATGTTGAAGTTGTTGTTGAATTTGTTGGTGATTTTCAATATTGAGTTTGTTGTTGAATTTATTGTTGTATTCAATGTTGCTTTTTTTTAATCTTTTTAAATTTTTCAAAGTTGAGGTTGCAGTTGAATTTGTTGCTGTTTCTCAATGTTGAGGTTGTTGAGTTTTTTGGTGTTATTCAAAGTTGTGGTTGATGTTGAATTTTTTGGTGTTTTTCATTGTTGAGGTTTTTGTTGAATTTTTTTGTGCTTTTGAATGTTGAGGTTGTTCCTGAATTTTATGGTGTTTTTCATTGTTGAGGTTTTTGTTGAATTTGTTGGTGCTTTTCAATGTTGAGGTTGTTGTTGAATTTGTTGGTGATTTTCAATATTGAGTTTGTTGTTGAATTTATTGTTGTATTCAATGTTGCTTTTTTTTAATCTTTTTAAATTTTTCAAAGTTGAGGTTGCAGTTGAATTTGTTGCTGTTTCTCAATGTTGAGGTTGTTGAATTTTTTGGTGTTATTCAAAGTTGTGGTTGATGTTGAATTTTTTGGTGTTTTTCATTGTTGAGGTTTTTGTTGAATTTTTTTGTGCTTTTGAATGTTGAGGTTGTTCCTGAATTTTATGGTGTTTTTCATTGTTGAGGTTTTTGTTGAATTTGTTGGTGCTTTTCAATGTTGAGGTTGTTGTTGAATTTGTTGGTGATTTTCAATATTGAGTTTGTTGTTGAATTTATTGGTGTATTCAATGTTGCTTTTTTTTAATCTTTTTAAATTTTTCAATGTTGAGGTTGCAGTTGAATTTGTTGCTGTTTCTCAATGTTGAGGTTGTTGAATTTTTTGGGGTTTTTCAAAGTTGAGTTTGTATCTGAGTTTTTTGGTGTTTTTCATTGTTGAGGTTTTTGTTGAATTTTTTTGTGCTTTTGAATGTTGAGGTTGTTCATGAATTTTATGGTGTTTTTCATTGTTGAGGTTTTTGTTGAATTTGTTGGTGATTTTCAATGTTGAGGTTGTTGTTGAATTTATTGGTGTATTCAATGTTGCTTTTTTTTAATCTTTTTAAATTTTTCAAAGTTGAGGTTGCAGTTGAATTTGTTGCTGTTTCTCAATGTTGAGGTTGTTGAATGTTTCGGTGTTATTCAATGCTGTGGTTGTTGTTGAATTTTTTGGTGTTTTTCATTGTTGAGGTTTTTGTTGAATTTGTTGGTGTTTTTGAATGTTGAGGTTGTTGATGAATTTTTTGGTGTTTTTCATTGTTGAGGTTTTTGTTGAATTTGTTGGTGATTTTCAATGTTGAGGTTGTTGTTGAATTTTTTGGAGATTTTCAATGTTGAGTTTGTTGTTGAATTTGTTGGTGTTTTTGAATGTTGAGGTTGTTGAATTTGTTGGTATTTTTCAAAGTTGACGTTGTTGTTGAATTTTTTGGTGTTTTTAATTGTTGAGGTTTTTGTTGAATTTGTTGGTTTTTTTCATTGTTGTGGTTGTTGTTGTTGAATTTTTGATGTTTTTCATTGTTGAAGTTTTTTGTTAAATTTGTTGGTGATTTTCAATATTGAGGTTGTTGTTGAATTTGTTGGAGTTATCAATTTTTATTTTGATGAACCTTTTTGTATTTTTAATAGTTGAGGTTGTTCTTGAATTTCAAGGTGTTTTTCAATATTGAGGTTGTAGTTGAATTTGTTGGTGTTTTTCCATGTTGAGGTTTTTGAATTTGTTGGTCTTTTTCAAAGTTGAGGTTGTTGTTGAATTTTTTGATGATTTTCAATATTGAGGTTGTTGTTGATTTGATTGGTGTATTCATTGTTTTTTTTTAATCTTTTTGTATTGTTGAGGTTTTTGTTGAATTTTTTGGTGTTTTTGAATGTTGAGGTTGTTGATGAATTTTTTGGTGTTTTTCATTGTTGAGGTTTTTGTTGAATTTGTTGGTGATTTTCAATGTTGAGTTTCTTGTTGAATTTTTTGGTGCTTTTCATTGTTGAGGTTGTTGTTGAACTTGTTGGAGTTTTTCAATGTTGAGGTTGTTGTTGAATTATTTGGAGATTTTCAATGTTGTGTTTGTTGTTGAATTTGTTGGTGTTTTTCAATGTTGAGGTTGTTGAATTTGTTGGTATTTTTCAAAGTTGACGTTGTTGTTGAATTTTTTGGTGTTTTTAATTGTTGAGGTTTTTGGTGAATTTGTTGGTGTTTTTCATTGTTGTGGTTGGTGTTGTTGAATTTTTGATGTTTTTCAGTGTTGAGGTTGTTGTTAAATTTGTTGGTGATTTTCAATTTTGAGGTTGTTGTTGAATTTGTTGGTGTTATCAATTTTTATTTTGATGAACCTTTTTGTATTTTTAAAAATTGAGGTTGTTGTTGAATTTCTTGGTGTTTTTCAATATTGAGGTTGTAGTTGAATTTGTTGGTGTTTTTCCATGTTGAGGTTTTTGAATTTGTTGGTCTTTTTCAAAGTTGAGGTTGCTGTTGAATTTTTTTTGATGATTTTCAGTATTGAGGTTGTTGTTGATTTTATTGGTGTATTCATTGTTTTTTTTTAATCTTTTTGTATTTTTCAAAGTTTAGGTTGCAGTTGAATTTGTTGCTGTTTCTCAATGTTGAGGTTGGTGAATTTTTTGGTGTTGTTCAAAGTTGAGGTTGTTGTTGAATTTTTTTATGTTTTTCATTGCTGAGGTTGTTGTTGAATTTCTTGGTGATTTTCAATGTTGAGGTTGTTGAATTTATTGGTGCTTTCAATCGATTTTTTTTGATCTTTTTTGTATTTTTCAAAGTTGAGGTTGCAGTTGAATTTGTTGGTGTTTTTCAATGTTGAGGTTCTTGAAGTTGTTGGTGTTTTTCAAAGTTGAGGTTGTTGTTAAATTTTTTGGTGTTTTTCATTGTTGTGGTTGTTGTTGAATTTTTTTGATGATTTTCAGTATTGAGGTTGTTGTTGATTTTATTGTTTTATTCATTGTTTTTTTTAAATCTTTTTGTATTTTTCAAAGTTTAGGTTGCAGTTGGATTTGTTGCTGTTTCTCAATGTTGAGGTTGGTGAATTTTTTGGAGTTGTTCAAAGTTGAGGTTGTTGTTGAATTTTTTTATGTTTTTCATTGCTGAGGTTGTTGTTGAATTTCTTGGTGATTTTCAATGTTGAGGTTGTTGTTGAATTTATTGGTGTATTCAATGTTTTTATTTGAATCTTTTTGAATTTTTCAAACCTAAGGTTGCAGTTGAATTTCTTGCTGTTTCTGAATGTTGAGGTTGTTGAATTTATTGGTATTATTCAAAGTTGAGGTTGTTGTTGATTTTTTGATGTTTTTCATTGCTGAGGTTGTTGTTGAATTAGTTGATGATTTTCTATGTTAAGGTTGTTGAAGTTGTTGTTGTTTTTCAAAGTTGAGTTTGTTGTTGATTTTTTTGGTGTTTTTCATTGTTGAGGTTTTTGTTGAATTATTTGGCGTTTTTGAATGTTGAGGTCGTCGATGAATTATTTGGTGTTTTTCATTGTTGAGGTTTTTGTTGAATTTGTTGGTGATTTTCAATGTTGGGGTTGTTGTTGAATTTTCTGGTGTTTTTCATTGTTGAGGTTTCTGTTGAATTTGTATGTGTTTTTGAATGTTGAGGTTGTTGAATTTGTTGGTATTTTTCAAAGTTGACGTTGTTGTTGAATTTTTTGGTGTTTTAATTGTTGAGGTTTTGTTGAATTTGTTGGTGTTTTTCATTGTTGTGGTTGTTGTTGTTGAATTTTTGATGTTTTTCCAATGTTGAGGTTTTTGAATTTGTTGGTGTTTTTCAAAGTTGAGTTTGTTGTTGAATTTGTTGGTGATTTTCAAAGTTGAGTTTGTTTTTGAATTTTTTGGTGTTTTTCATTGTTGAGGTTGTTGTTGAAATTGTTGGAATTTTTCAATGTTGAGGTTGTTGTTGAATTTTTTGGTGATTTTCAATTTTGAGAATGTTGTTGAATTTGTTAGTGTTTTTCAATGTTGAGCTTGTTGTTGAATTTGTTGGTGTTTTTGAATGTTGAGGTTGTTGTTGAATTGTTTGTTGTTTTTCATTGTTGTGGTTGTTGTTGAATTTTTGATGTTTTTCAATGTTGAGGTTGTTGTTAAATTTGTAGGTGATTTTCATTATTGAGGTTGTTGTTGATTTTGTTGGTGTTTTTCATTGTTGTGGTTGTTGTTGTTGAATTTTTGATATTTTTCATTGTTGAGGTTGTTGTTAAATTTGTTGGTGATTTTCAATTTTGAGGTTGTTGTTGAATTTGTTGGTGCATTCAATTTTTATTTTGTTGAACCTTTTTGTACTTTTAAAAGTTGAGGTTGTTGTTGAATTTGTTTGTGTTTTTCAATGTTGCGGTTGTTGAATTTATTGGTGTTATCAATGGCTTTTTTTTATCTTTTTTGTATTTAACAAAGTTGAGGTTGCAGTTGAATTTCTTGGTGTTTTTCAGTGTTGAGGCTGTTGAAGTAGTTGGTGTTTTTCAAAGTTGAGGTTGTTGTTGAATTTTTTGGTGTTTTTCATTGTTGAGTTTTTTGTTGAATTTGTTGGTGTTTTTCATTGTTGAGGTTGTTGAATTTATTGGTGTTATCAATGGTTTTTTTTATGATCTTTTTTGTATTTTTCAAAGCTGAGGTTGCAGTTGAATTCGTTGGTGTTTTTCAATGTTGAGGATGTTCTTGAATTTTTGGTTGTTTTTCATTGTTGAGGTTTTTGTTGAATTTTTTGGTGTTTTTGAATGTTGAGGTTGTTGATGAATTTTTTTGGTGTTTTTCATTGTTGAGGTTTTTGTTGAATTTGTTGGTGATTTTCAATGTTGAGGTTGTTGTTGAATTTATTGTTGTATTCAATGTTTTTATTTGAATCTTTTTGTATCTTTGAAAGTTGACGTTGCAGTTGAATTTGTTGAGGTTGTTGAATTTTTTGGTGTTATTCAAAGTTGAGGTTGTTGTTTAATTTTTTGATGTTTTTCATTGCTGACGTTGTTGTTGAATTTGTTGGTGATTTTCAATGTTGAGGTTGTTGAATTTATTGGTGTTATCAATGTTTTTTTTGATCTTTTTTCAATTATTCAAAGTTGAGGTTGCAATTGTATTTGTAGGTGTTTTTCAATGTTGAGGTTGTTGAAGTTGTTGGTGTTTTTCAAAGTTGAGGTTGTTGTTGAATTTTTTGGTGTTTATCTTTGTAGAGGTTTTTGTTGAATATGTTGGTGATTTTCAATGTTGAGGTTGTTGTTGAATTTTTTGGTGTTTCTCATTGTTGAGGTTTCTGTTGAATTTGTTGTTGTTTTTGAATGTTGAGATTGTTGATGAATTTTTTGGTGTTTATCATTGTTGAGGTTTTTGTTGAATTTGTTGGTGCTTTTCAATGTTGAGGTTGTTGTTGAATTTGTTGGTGATTTTCAATATTGAGTTTGTTGTTGAATTTATTGGTGTATTCAATGTTGCTTTTTTTTAATCTTTTTAAATTTTTCAAAGTTGAGGTTGCAGTTGAATTTGTTGCTGTTTCTCAATGTTGAGGTTGTTGAATTTTTTGGGGTTCTTCAATGTTGAGTTTGTTGCTGAGTTTTTTGGTGTTTTTCATTGTTGAGGTTTTTGTTGAATTTTTTTGTGCTTTTGAATGTTGAGGTTGTTCATGAATTTTATGGTGTTTTTCATTGTTGAGGTTGTTGTTGAATTTGTTGGTGATTTTCAATGTTGAGGTTGTTGTTGAATTTTTTGGTGTTTTTCATTGTTGAGGTTTTTGCTGAATTTGTTGGTGTTTTTGAATGTTGAGGTTGTTGATGAATTTTTTGGTGTTTTTCATTGTTGAGTTTCTTGTTGAATTTTTTGGTGTTTTTCATTGTTGAGGTTGTTGTTGAACTTGGAGTTTTACAATGTTGATGTTGTTGTTGAATTTTTTGGAGATTTTCAATGTTGAGGTTGTTGTTGAATTTGTTGGTGTTTTTGAATGTTGAGGTTGTTGATGAATTTTTTGGTGTTTTTCATTGTTGAGGTTTTTGTTGAATTTGTTGGTGATTTTCAATGTTGAGGTTGTTGTTGAATTTTTTGGAGATTTTCAATTTTGAGTTTGTTGTTGAATTTGTTGGTGTTTTTGAATGTTGAGGTTGTTGAATTTGTTGGTATTTTTCAAAGTTGACGTTGTTGTTGAATTTTTTGGTGTTTTTAATTGTTGAGGTTTTTGTTGAATTTGTTGGTGTTTTTCATTGTTGTGGTTGTTGTTGTTGAATTTTTGATGTTTTTCATTGTTGAAGTTTTTTGTTAAATTTGTTGGTGATTTTCAATATTGAGGTTGTTGTTGAATTTGTTGGAGTTATCAATTTTTATTTTGATGAACCTTTTTGTATTTTTAATAGTTGAGGTTGTTCTTCAATTTCTTGGTGTTTTTCAATATTGAGGTTGTAGTTGAATTTGTTGGTGTTTTTCCATGTTGAGGTTTTTGAATTTGTTGGTCTTTTTCAAAGTTGAGGTTGTTGTTGAATTTTTTGATGATTTTCAATATTGAGGTTGTTGTTGATTTGATTGGTGTATTCATTGTTTTTTTTAATCTTTTTGTATTGTTGAGGTTTTTGTTGAATTTTTTGGTGTTTTTGAATGTTGAGGTTGTTGATGAATTTTTTGGTGTTTTTCATTGTTGAGGTTTTTGTTGAATTTGTTGGTGATTTTCAATGTTGAGTTTCTTGTTGAATTTTTTGGTGCTTTTCATTGTTGAGGTTGTTGTTGAACTTGTTGGAGTTTTTCAATGTTGAGGTTGTTGTTGAATTATTTGGAGATTTTCAATGTTGAGTTTGTTGTTGAATTTGTTGGTGTTTTTCACTGTTGAGGTTGTTGAATTTGTTGGTATTTTTCAAAGTTGACGTTGTTGTTGAATTTTTTGGTGTTTTTAATTGTTGAGGTTTTTGTTGAATTTGTTGGTGTTTTTCATTGTTGTGGTTGGTGTTGTTGAATTTTTGATGTTTTTCAGTGTTGAGGTTGTTGTTAAATTTGTTGGTGATTTTCATTGTTGAGGTTTTTGTTGAATTTTTTGGTGCTTTTCATTGTTGAGGTTGTTGTTGAATTTATTGGTGTATTCAATGTTTTTATTTGAATCTTTTTGAATTTTTCAAACCTAAGGTTGCAGTTGAATTTCTTGCTGTTTCTCAATGTTGAGGTTGTTGAATTTTTTGGTGTTATTCAAAGTTGAGGTTGTTGTTGATTTTTTGATGTTTTTCATTGCTGAGGTTGTTGTTGAATTAGTTGATGATTTTCTATGTTAAGGTTGTTGAAGTTGTTGTTGTTTTTCAAAGTTGAGTTTGTTGTTGATTTTTTTGGTGTTTTTCATTGTTGAGGTTTTTGTTGAATTATTTGGCGTTTTTGAATGTTGAGGTCGTCGATGAATTATTTGGTGTTTTTCATTGTTGAGGTTTTTGTTGAATTTGTTGGTGATTTTCAATGTTGAGGTTGTTGTTGAATTTTCTGGTGTTTTTCATTGTTGAGGTTTCTGTTGAATTTGTATGTGTTTTTGAATGTTGAGGTTGTTGAATTTGTTGGTATTTTTCAAAGTTGACGTTGTTGTTGAATTTTTTGGTGTTTTTAATTGTTGAGGTTTTGTTGAATTTGTTGGTGTTTTTCATTGTTGTGGATGTTGTTGTTGAATTTTTGATGTTTTTCCATGTTGAGGTTTTTGAATTTGTTGGTGTTTTTCAAAGTTGAGTTTGTTGTTGAATGTGTTGGTGATTTTCAAAGTTGAGTTTGTTTTTGAATTTTTTGGTGTTTTTCATTGTTGAGGTTGTTGTTGAATTTTCTGGTGATTTTCAATTTTGAGAATGTTGTTGAATTTGTTAGTGTTTTTCAATGTTGAGCTTGTTGTTGAATTTGTTGGTGTTTTTGAATGTTGAGGTTGTTGTTGAATTGTTTGTTGTTTTTCATTGTTGTGGTTGTTGTTGTTGAATTTTTGATGTTTTTCAATGTTGAGGTTGTTGTTAAATTTGTAGGTGATTTTCAATATTGAGGTTGTTGTTGAATTTGTTGGTGTTTTTCATTGTTGTGGTTGTTGTTGAATTTTTTGGTGCTTTCCATTGTTGAGGTTTTTGTTGAATTTGTTGGTTTTTTTGAATATTGAGGTTGTTGATGAATTTTTTGGTGTTTTTCTTTGTTGAGGTTTTTGTTGAATTTGTTGATGATTTTCAATGTTGAGTTTCTTGCTGAATTTTTTGGTGTTTTTCATTCCTGAGGTTGTTGCTGAACTAGTTGGAGTTTTTCAATGTTGATGTTGTTGATGAATATTTGGGTGATTTTCAATGTTGAGTTTGTTGTTGACTTTGTTGGTGTTTTTCAATGTTGAGGTTGTTGAATTTGTTGGTGTTTTTCAAAGCTGAGTTTATTGTTGAATTTATTGGTGTATTTGAATGTCGAGGTTGTTAAATCTGTTGGTGTTTTTCAAATTGAGGTTGTTGCTGAATTTTTTGGTGTTTTTCATTGTTGAGTTTTTTGTTGAATTTGTTGGTGTTTTTCATTGTTGAGGTTGTTGAATTTATTGGTGTTATCAATGGTTTTTTTTATGATCTTTTTTGTATTTTTCAAAGCTGAGGTTGCAGTTGAATTCGTTGGTGTTTTTCAATGTTGAGGATGTTCTTGAATTTTTGGTTGTTTTTCATTGTTGAGGTTTTTGTTGAATTTTTTGGTGTTTTTGAATGTTGAGGTTGTTGATGAATTTTTTTGGTGTTTTTCATTGTTGAGGTTTTTGTTGAATTTGTTGGTGATTTTCAATGTTGAGGTTGTTGTTGAATTTATTGCTGTATTCAATGTTTTTTTTGAATCTTTTTGTATCTTTGAAAGTTGACGTTGCAGTTGAATTTGTTGCTGTTTCTCAATGTTGAGGTTGTTGAATTTTTTTGGTGTTATTCAAAGTTGAGGTTGTTGTTTAATTTTTTGATGTTTTTCATTGCTGACGTTGTTGTTGAATTTGTTGGTGATTTTCAATGTTGAGGTGGTTGAATTTATTGGTGTTATCAATGGTTTTTTTGATCTTTTTTCAATTTTTCAAAGTTGAGGTTGCAATTGTATTGGTAGGTGTTTTTCAATGTTGAGGTTGTTTTAGTTGTTGGTGTTTTTCAAAGTTGAGGTTGTTGTTGAATTTTTTGGTGTTTATCATTGTAGAGGTTTTTGTTGAATATGTTGGTGATTTTCAATGTTGAGGTTGTTGTTGAATTTTTTGGTGTTTCTCATTGTTGAGGTTTCTGTTGAATTTGTTGTTGTTTTTGAATGTTGAGATTGTTGATGAATTTTTTGGTGTTTAATCATTGTTGAGGTTTTTGTTGAATTTGTTGGTGCTTTTCAATGTTGAGGTTGTTGTTGAATTTGTTGGTGATTTTCAATATTGAGTTTGTTGTTGAATTTATTGGTGTATTCAATGTTGCTTTTTTTTAATCTTTTTAAATTTTTCAAAGTTGAGGTTGCAGTTGAATTTGTTGCTGTTTCTCAATGTTGAGGTTGTTGAATTTTTTGGGGTTTTTCAAAGTTGAGTTTGTTGCTGAGTTTTTTGGTGTTTTTCATTGTTGAGGTTTTTGTTGAATTTTTTTGTGCTTTTGAATGTTGAGGTTGTTCATGAATTTTATGGTGTTTTTCATTGTTGAGGTTTTTGTTGAATTTGTTGGTGATTTTCAATGTTGAGGTTGTTGTTGAATTTTTTGGTGTTTTTCATTGTTGAGGTTTTTGCTGAATTTGTTGGTGTTTTTGAATGTTGAGGTTGTTGATGAATTTTTTGGTGTTTTTCATTGTTGAGTTTCTTGTTGAATTTTTTGGTGTTTTTCATTGTTGAGGTTGTTGTTGAACTTGTTGGAGTTTTACAATGTTGATGTTGTTGAATTTTTTGGAGATTTTCAATGTTGAGTTTGTTGTTGAATTTGTTGGTGTTTTTCACTGTTGAGGTTGTTGAATTTGTTGGTATTTTTCAAAGTTGACGTTGTTGTTGAATTTTTTGGTGTTTTTAATTGTTGAGGTTTTTGTTGAATTTGTTGGTGTTTTTCATTGTTGTGGTTTTTGTTTTTTAATTTTTTGGTGTTTTCCATTGTTGAGGTTTTTGTTGAATTTGTTGGTTTTTTTGAATATTGAGGTTGTTGATGAATTTTTTGGTGTTTTTCTTTGTTGAGGTTTTTGTTGAATTTGTTGATGATTTTCAATGTTGAGTTTCTTGTTGAATTTTTTGGTGTTTTTCATTCCTGAGTTTGTTGCTGAACTAGTTGGAGTTTTTCAATGTTGAGGTTGTTGATGAATATTTGGGTGATTTTCAATGTTGAGTTTGTTGTTGACTTTGTTGGTGTTTTTCAATGTTGAGGTTGTTGAATTTGTTGGTGTTTTTCAAAGCTGAGTTTGTTGTTGAATTTATTGGTGTATTTGAATGTCGAGGTTGTTAAATCTGATGGTGTTTTTCAAATTGAGGTTGTTGCTGAATTTGTTGGTGATTTTGAATATTGAGGTTGTAGTTGAATTTGTTGGTGTTTTTCCATGCTGAGGTTTTTGAATTAAGGTGCTTTTTAAAGTTGAGGTTGTTGTTGATAATTTGGTGTTTTTCAATGTTGAGGTTGTTGTTGAATTTTTTGGCGTTTTCAATGTTGGGTTTGTTGTTGAATTTTTCGGTGTTTTTCATTGTTGAGGTTGCAGTTGAATTTGTTGCTGTTTCTCAATGTTGAGGTTGTTGAATTTTTTGGTGTTTATCAAAGTTGAGGTTGTTGATTTTTTTGGTGTTTTTCAAAGTTGAGGTTGTTGTTGAATTTGTTGGTGATTTTCAATATTGAGTTTGTTGTTGAATTTATTGGTGTATTCAATGTTGCTTTTTTAAAATCTTTTTAAATTTTTCAAAGTTGAGGTTGCAGTTGAATTTGTTGCTGTTTCTCAATGTTGAGGTTGTTGAATGTTTCGGTGTTATTCAATGCTGTGGTTGTTGTTGAATTTTTTGGTGTTTTTCATTGTTGAGGTTTTTGTTGAATTTGTTGGTGTTTTTGAATGTTGAGGATGTTGATGAATTTTTTGGTGTTTTTCATTGTTGAGGTTTTTGTTGAATTTGTTGGTGATTTTCAATGTTGAGGTTGTTGTTGAATTTTTTGGAGATTTTCAATGTTGAGTTTGTTGTTGAATTTGTTGGTGTTTTTGAATGTTGAGGTTGTTGAATTTGTTGGTATTTTTCAAAGTTGACGTTGTTGTTGAATTTTTTGGTGTTTTTAATTGTTGAGGTTTTTGTTGAATTTGTTGGTGTTTTTCATTGTTGTGGTTGTTGTTGTTTAATTTTTGATGTTTTTCATTGTTGAAGTTTTTTGTTAAATTTGTTGGTTATTTTCAATATTGAGGTTGTTGTTGAATTTGTTGGAGTTATCAATTTTTATTTTGATGAACCTTTTTGTATTTTTAATAGTTGAGGTTGTTCTTGAATTTCTTGGTGTTTTTCAATATTGAGGTTGTAGTTGAATTTGTTGGTGTTTTTCCATGTTGAGGTTTTTGAATTTGTTGGTCTTTTTCAAAGTTGAGGTTGTTGTTGAATTTTTTGATGATTTTCAATATTGAGGTTGTTGTTGATTTGATTGGTGTATTCATTGTTTTTTTTTTAATCTTTTTGTATTGTTGAGGTTTTTGTTGAATTTTTTGGTGTTTTTGAATGTTGAGGTTGTTGATGAATTTTTTGGTGTTTTTCATTGTTGAGGTTTTTGTTGAATTTGTTGGTGATTTTCAATGTTGAGTTTCTTGTTGAATTTTTTGGTGCTTTTCATTGTTGAGGTTGTTGTTGAACTTGTTGGAGTTTTTCAATGTTGAGGTTGTTGTTGAATTATTTGGAGATTTTCAATGTTGAGTTTGTTGTTGAATTTGTTGGTGTTTTTCAATGTTGAGGTTGTTGAATTTGTTGGTATTTTTCAAAGTTGACGTTGTTGTTGAATTTGTTGGTGTTTTCATTGTTGTGGTTGGTGTTGTTGAATTTTTGATGTTTTTCAGTGTTGAGGTTGTTGTTAAATTTGTTGGTGATTTTCAATTTTGAGGTTGTTGTTGAATTTGTTGGTGTTATCAATTTTTATTTTGATGAACCTTTTTGTATTTTTAAAAGTTGAGGTTGTTGTTGAATTTCTTGGTGTTTTTCAATATTGAGGTTGTAGTTGAATTTGTTGGTGTTTTTCCATGTTGAGGTTTTTGAATTTGTTGGTCTTTTTCAAAGTTGAGGTTGTTGTTGAATTTTTTTGATGATTTTCAGTATTGAGGTTGTTGTTGATTTTATTGGTGTATTCATTGTTTTTTTTTAATCTTTTTGTATTTTTCAAAGTTTAGGTTGCAGTTGAATTTGTTGCTGTTTCTCAATGTTGAGGTTGGTGAATTTTTTGGTGTTGTTCAAAGTTGAGGTTGTTGTTGAATTTTTTTATGTTTTTCATTGCTGAGGTTGTTGTTGAATTTCTTGGTGATTTTCAATGTTGAGGTTGTTGAATTTATTGGTGTTATCAATCGATTTTTTTTGATCTTTTTTGTATTTTTCAAAGTTGAGGTTGCAGTTGAATTTGTTGGTGTTTTTCAATGTTGAGGTTCTTGAAGTTGTTGGTGTTTTTCAAAGTTGAGGTTGTTGTTAAATTTTTTGGTGTTTTTCATTGTTGAGGTTTTTGTTGAATTTTTTGGTGTTTTTGAATGTTGAGGTTGTTGATGAATTTTTTGGTGCTTTTCATTGTTGAGGTTGTTGTTGAATTTATTGGTGTATTCAATGTTTTTATTTGAATCTTTTTGAATTTTTCAAACCTAAGGTTGCAGTTGAATTTCTTGCTGTTTCTCAATGTTGAGGTTGTTGAATTTTTTGGTGTTATTCAAAGTTGAGGTTGTTGTTGATTTTTTGATGTTTTTCATTGCTGAGGTTGTTGTTGAATTAGTTGATGATTTTCTATGTTAAGGTTGTTGAAGATGTTGTTGTTTTTCAAAGTTGAGTTTGTTGTTGATTTTTTTGGTGTTTTTCATTGTTGAGGTTTTTGTTGAATTATTTGGCGTTTTTGAATGTTGAGGTCGTCGATGAATTATTTGGTGTTTTTCATTGTTGAGGTTTTTGTTGAATTTGTTGGTGATTTTCAATGTTGAGGTTGTTGTTGAATTTTCTGGTGTTTTTCATTGTTGAGGTTTCTGTTGAATTTGTATGTGTTTTTGAATGTTGAGGTTGTTGAATTTGTTGGTATTTTTCAAAGTTGACGTTGTTGTTGAATTTTTTGGTGTTTTTAATTGTTGAGGTTTTGTTGAATTTGTTGGTGTTTTTCATTGCTGTGGATGTTGTTGTTGAATTTTTGATGTTTTTCCATGTTGAGGTTTTTGAATTTGTTGGTGTTATTCAAAGTTGAGTTTGTTGTTGAATTTGTTGGTGATTTTCAAAGTTGAGTTTGTTTTTGAATTTTTTGGTGTTTTTCATTGTTGAGGTTGTTGTTGAAATTGTTGGAATTTTTCAATGTTGAGGTTGTTGTTGAATTTTTTGGTGATTTTCAATTTTGAGAATGTTGTTGAATTTGTTAGTGTTTTTCAATGTTGAGCTTGTTGTTGAATTTGTTGGTGTTTTTGGATGTTGAGGTTGTTGTTGAATTGTTTGTTGTTTTTCATTGTTGTGGTTGTTGTTGAATTTGTTGGTGATTTTCAATATTGAGTTTGTTGTTGAATTTATTGGTGTATTCAATGTTGCTTTTTTTTAATCTTTTTAAATTTTTCAAAGTTGAGGTTGCAGTTGAATTTGTTGCTGTTTCTCAATGTTGAGGTTGTTGAATTTTTTGGGGTTTTTCAAAGTTGAGTTTGTTGCTGAGTTTTTTGGTGTTTTTCATTGTTGAGGTTTTTGTTGAATTTTTTTGTGCTTTTGAATGTTGAGGTTGTTCATGAATTTTATGGTGTTTTTCATTGTTGAGGTTTTTGTTGAATTTGTTGGTGATTTTCAATGTTGAGGTTGTTGTTGAATTTTTTGGTGTTTTTCATTGTTGAGGTTTTTGCTGAATTTGTTGGTGTTTTTGAATGTTGAGGTTGTTGATGAATTTTTTGGTGTTTTTCATTGTTGAGTTTCTTGTTGAATTTTTTGGTGTTTTTCATTGTTGAGGTTGTTGTTGAACTTGTTGGAGTTTTACAATGTTGATGTTGTTGAATTTTTTGGAGATTTTCAATGTTGAGTTTGTTGTTGAATTTGTTGGTGTTTTTCACTGTTGAGGTTGTTGAATTTGTTGGTATTTTTCAAAGTTGACGTTGTTGTTGAATTTTTTGGTGTTTTTAATTGTTGAGGTTTTTGTTGAATTTGTTGGTGTTTTTCATTGTTGTGGTTTTTGTTTTTTAATTTTTTGGTGTTTTCCATTGTTGAGGTTTTTGTTGAATTTGTTGGTTTTTTTGAATATTGAGGTTGTTGATGAATTTTTTGGTGTTTTTCTTTGTTGAGGTTTTTGTTGAATTTGTTGATGATTTTCAATGTTGAGTTTCTTGTTGAATTTTTTGGTGTTTTTCATTCCTGAGTTTGTTGCTGAACTAGTTGGAGTTTTTCAATGTTGAGGTTGTTGATGAATATTTGGGTGATTTTCAATGTTGAGTTTGTTGTTGACTTTGTTGGTGTTTTTCAATGTTGAGGTTGTTGAATTTGTTGGTGTTTTTCAAAGCTGAGTTTGTTGTTGAATTTATTGGTGTATTTGAATGTCGAGGTTGTTAAATCTGATGGTGTTTTTCAAATTGAGGTTGTTGCTGAATTTGTTGGTGATTTTGAATATTGAGGTTGTAGTTGAATTTGTTGGTGTTTTTCCATGCTGAGGTTTTTGAATTAAGGTGCTTTTTAAAGTTGAGGTTGTTGTTGATAATTTGGTGTTTTTCAATGTTGAGGTTGTTGTTGAATTTTTTGGCGTTTTCAATGTTGGGTTTGTTGTTGAATTTTTCGGTGTTTTTCATTGTTGAGGTTGCAGTTGAATTTGTTGCTGTTTCTCAATGTTGAGGTTGTTGAATTTTTTGGTGTTTATCAAAGTTGAGGTTGTTGATTTTTTTGGTGTTTTTCAAAGTTGAGGTTGTTGTTGAATTTGTTGGTGATTTTCAATATTGAGTTTGTTGTTGAATTTATTGGTGTATTCAATGTTGCTTTTTTAAAATCTTTTTAAATTTTTCAAAGTTGAGGTTGCAGTTGAATTTGTTGCTGTTTCTCAATGTTGAGGTTGTTGAATGTTTCGGTGTTATTCAATGCTGTGGTTGTTGTTGAATTTTTTGGTGTTTTTCATTGTTGAGGTTTTTGTTGAATTTGTTGGTGTTTTTGAATGTTGAGGATGTTGATGAATTTTTTGGTGTTTTTCATTGTTGAGGTTTTTGTTGAATTTGTTGGTGATTTTCAATGTTGAGGTTGTTGTTGAATTTTTTGGAGATTTTCAATGTTGAGTTTGTTGTTGAATTTGTTGGTGTTTTTGAATGTTGAGGTTGTTGAATTTGTTGGTATTTTTCAAAGTTGACGTTGTTGTTGAATTTTTTGGTGTTTTTAATTGTTGAGGTTTTTGTTGAATTTGTTGGTGTTTTTCATTGTTGTGGTTGTTGTTGTTTAATTTTTGATGTTTTTCATTGTTGAAGTTTTTTGTTAAATTTGTTGGTTATTTTCAATATTGAGGTTGTTGTTGAATTTGTTGGAGTTATCAATTTTTATTTTGATGAACCTTTTTGTATTTTTAATAGTTGAGGTTGTTCTTGAATTTCTTGGTGTTTTTCAATATTGAGGTTGTAGTTGAATTTGTTGGTGTTTTTCCATGTTGAGGTTTTTGAATTTGTTGGTCTTTTTCAAAGTTGAGGTTGTTGTTGAATTTTTTGATGATTTTCAATATTGAGGTTGTTGTTGATTTGATTGGTGTATTCATTGTTTTTTTTTTAATCTTTTTGTATTGTTGAGGTTTTTGTTGAATTTTTTGGTGTTTTTGAATGTTGAGGTTGTTGATGAATTTTTTGGTGTTTTTCATTGTTGAGGTTTTTGTTGAATTTGTTGGTGATTTTCAATGTTGAGTTTCTTGTTGAATTTTTTGGTGCTTTTCATTGTTGAGGTTGTTGTTGAACTTGTTGGAGTTTTTCAATGTTGAGGTTGTTGTTGAATTATTTGGAGATTTTCAATGTTGAGTTTGTTGTTGAATTTGTTGGTGTTTTTCAATGTTGAGGTTGTTGAATTTGTTGGTATTTTTCAAAGTTGACGTTGTTGTTGAATTTGTTGGTGTTTTCATTGTTGTGGTTGGTGTTGTTGAATTTTTGATGTTTTTCAGTGTTGAGGTTGTTGTTAAATTTGTTGGTGATTTTCAATTTTGAGGTTGTTGTTGAATTTGTTGGTGTTATCAATTTTTATTTTGATGAACCTTTTTGTATTTTTAAAAGTTGAGGTTGTTGTTGAATTTCTTGGTGTTTTTCAATATTGAGGTTGTAGTTGAATTTGTTGGTGTTTTTCCATGTTGAGGTTTTTGAATTTGTTGGTCTTTTTCAAAGTTGAGGTTGTTGTTGAATTTTTTTGATGATTTTCAGTATTGAGGTTGTTGTTGATTTTATTGGTGTATTCATTGTTTTTTTTTAATCTTTTTGTATTTTTCAAAGTTTAGGTTGCAGTTGAATTTGTTGCTGTTTCTCAATGTTGAGGTTGGTGAATTTTTTGGTGTTGTTCAAAGTTGAGGTTGTTGTTGAATTTTTTTATGTTTTTCATTGCTGAGGTTGTTGTTGAATTTCTTGGTGATTTTCAATGTTGAGGTTGTTGAATTTATTGGTGTTATCAATCGATTTTTTTTGATCTTTTTTGTATTTTTCAAAGTTGAGGTTGCATTTGAATTTGTTGGTGTTTTTCAATGTTGAGGTTCTTGAAGTTGTTGGTGTTTTTCAAAGTTGAGGTTGTTGTTAAATTTTTTGGTGTTTTTCATTGTTGAGGTTTTTGTTGAATTTTTTGGTGTTTTTGAATGTTGAGGTTGTTGATGAATTTTTTGGTGCTTTTCATTGTTGAGGTTGTTGTTGAATTTATTGGTGTATTCAATGTTTTTATTTGAATCTTTTTGAATTTTTCAAACCTAAGGTTGCAGTTGAATTTCTTGCTGTTTCTCAATGTTGAGGTTGTTGAATTTTTTGGTGTTATTCAAAGTTGAGGTTGTTGTTGATTTTTTGATGTTTTTCATTGCTGAGGTTGTTGTTGAATTAGTTGATGATTTTCTATGTTAAGGTTGTTGAAGATGTTGTTGTTTTTCAAAGTTGAGTTTGTTGTTGATTTTTTTGGTGTTTTTCATTGTTGAGGTTTTTGTTGAATTATTTGGCGTTTTTGAATGTTGAGGTCGTCGATGAATTATTTGGTGTTTTTCATTGTTGAGGTTTTTGTTGAATTTGTTGGTGATTTTCAATGTTGAGGTTGTTGTTGAATTTTCTGGTGTTTTTCATTGTTGAGGTTTCTGTTGAATTTGTATGTGTTTTTGAATGTTGAGGTTGTTGAATTTGTTGGTATTTTTCAAAGTTGACGTTGTTGTTGAATTTTTTGGTGTTTTTAATTGTTGAGGTTTTGTTGAATTTGTTGGTGTTTTTCATTGCTGTGGATGTTGTTGTTGAATTTTTGATGTTTTTCCATGTTGAGGTTTTTGAATTTGTTGGTGTTATTCAAAGTTGAGTTTGTTGTTGAATTTGTTGGTGATTTTCAAAGTTGAGTTTGTTTTTGAATTTTTTGGTGTTTTTCATTGTTGAGGTTGTTGTTGAAATTGTTGGAATTTTTCAATGTTGAGGTTGTTGTTGAATTTTTTGGTGATTTTCAATTTTGAGAATGTTGTTGAATTTGTTAGTGTTTTTCAATGTTGAGCTTGTTGTTGAATTTGTTGGTGTTTTTGGATGTTGAGGTTGTTGTTGAATTGTTTGTTGTTTTTCATTGTTGTGGTTGTTGTTGTTGAATTTTTGATGTTTTTCAATGTTGAGGTTGTTGTTAAATTTGTAGGTGATTTTCAATATTGAGGTTGTTGTTGAATTTGTTGGTGTTTTTCATTGTTGTGGTTGTTGTTGTTGAATTTTTGATATTTTTCATTGTTGAGGTTGTTGTTAAATTTGTTGGTGATTTTCAATTTTGAGGTTGTTGTTGAATTTGTTGGTGCATTCAATTTTTATTTTGTTGAACCTTTTTGTACTTTTAAAAGTTGAGGTTGTTGTTGAATTTGTTGGTGTTTTTCAATGTTGCGGTTGTTGAATTTATTGGTGTTATCAATGGCTTTTTTTTATCTTTTTTGTATTTAACAAAGTTGAGGTTGCAGTTGAATTTCTTGGTGTTTTTCAGTGTTGAGGCTGTTGAAGTAGTTGGTGTTTTTCAAAGTTGAGGTTGTTGTTGAATTTTTTGGTGTTTTTCATTGTTGAGTTTTTTGTTGAATTTGTTGGTTATTTCCATTGTTGAGGTTGTTGAATTTATTGGTGTTATCAATGGTTTTTTTTATGATCTTTTTTGTATTTTTCAAAGCTGAGGTTGCAGTTGAATTCGTTGGTGTTTTTCAATGTTGAGGATGTTCTTGAATTTTTGGTTGTTTTTCATTGTTGAGGTTTTTGTTGAATTTTTTGGTGTTTTTGAATGTTGAGGTTGTTGATGAATTTTTTTGGTGTTTTTCATTGTTGAGGTTTTTGTTGAATTTGTTGGTGATTTTCAATGTTGAGGTTGTTGTTGAATTTATTGCTGTATTCAATGTTTTTAATTTGAATCTTTTTGTATCTTTGAAAGTTGACGTTGCAGTTGAATTTGTTGCTGTTTCTCAATGTTGAGGTTGTTGAATTTTTTGGTGTTATTCAAAGTTGAGGTTGTTGTTTAATTTTTTGATGTTTTTCATTGCTGACGTTGTTGTTGAATTTGTTGGTGATTTTCAATGTTGAGGTTGTTGAATTTATTGGTGTTATCAATGGTTTTTTTGATCTTTTTTCAATTTTTCAAAGTTGAGGTTGCAATTGTATTGGTAGGTGTTTTTCAATGTTGAGGTTGTTGAAGTTGTTGGTGTTTTTCAAAGTTGAGATTGTTGTTGAATTTTTTGGTGTTTATCATTGTAGAGGTTTTTGTTGAATTTGTTGGTGCTTTTCAATGTTGAGGTTGTTGTTGAATTTGTTGGTGATTTTCAATATTGAGTTTGTTGTTGAATTTATTGGTGTATTCAATGTTGCTTTTTTTTAATCTTTTTAAATTTTTCAAAGTTGAGGTTGCAGTTGAATTTGTTGCTGTTTCTCAATGTTGAGGTTGTTGAATTTTTTGGGGTTTTTCAAAGTTGAGTTTGTTGCTGAGTTTTTTGGTGTTTTTCATTGTTGAGGTTTTTGTTGAATTTTTTTGTGCTTTTGAATGTTGAGGTTGTTCATGAATTTTATGGTGTTTTTCATTGTTGAGGTTTTTGTTGAATTTGTTGGTGATTTTCAATGTTGAGGTTGTTGTTGAATTTTTTGGTGTTTTTCATTGTTGAGGTTTTTGCTGAATTTGTTGGTGTTTTTGAATGTTGAGGTTGTTGATGAATTTTTTGGTGTTTTTCATTGTTGAGTGTCTTGTTGAATTTTTTGGTGTTTTTCATTGTTGAGGTTGTTGTTGAACTTGTTGGAGTTTTACAATGAAGATGTTGTTGAATTTTTTGGAGATTTTCAATGTTGAGTTTGTTGTTGAATTTGTTGGTGTTTTTCATTGTTGTGGTTGTTGTTTTTTAATTTTTTTGTGTTTTCCATTGTTGAGGTTTTTGTTGAATTTGTTGGTTTTTTTGAATATTGAGGTTGTTGATGAATTTTTTGGTGTTTTTCTTTGTTGAGGTTTTTGTTGAATTTGTTGATGATTTTCAATGTTGAGTTTCTTGTTGAATTTTTTGGTGTTTTTCATTCCTGAGGTTGTTGCTGAACTAGTTGGAGTTTTTCAATGTTGAGGTTGTTGATGAATATTTGGGTGATTTTCAATGTTGAGTTTGTTGTTGACTTTGTTGGTGTTTTTCAATGTTGAGGTTGTTGAATTTGTTGGTGTTTTTCAAGGCTGAGTTTGTTGTTGAATTTATTGGTGTATTTGAATGTCGAGGTTGTTAAATCTGTTGGTGTTTTTCAAATTGAGGTTGTTGCTGAATTTTTTGGTGTTTTTCATTGTTGAGTTTTTTGTTGAATTTGTTGGTGTTTTTCATAGTTGAGGTTGTTGTTTAATTTGTTGGTGATTTTGAATATTGAGGTTGTAGTTGAATTTGTTGGTGTTTTTCCATGCTGAGGTTTTTGAATTAAGGTGTTTTTTAAAGTTGAGGTTGTTGTTGATAATTTGGTGTTTTTCAATGTTGAGGTTGCAGTTGAATTTGTTGCTGTTTCTCAATGTTGAGGTTGTTGAATTTTTTGGTGTTTATCAAAGTTGAGGTTGTTGATTTTTTTGGTGTTTTTCAAAGTTGAGGTTGTTGTTGAATTTGTTGGTGATTTTCAATATTGAGTTTGTTGTTGAATTTATTGGTGTATTCAATGTTGCTTTTTTTTAATCTTTTTAAATTTTTCAAAGTTGAGGTTGCAGTTGAATTTGTTGCTGTTTCTCAATGTTGAGGTTGTTGAATGTTTCGGTGTTATTCAATGCTGTGGTTGTTGTTGAATTTTTTGGTGTTTTTCATTGTTGAGGTTTTTGTTGAATTTGTTGGTGTTTTTGAATGTTGAGGTTGTTGATGAATTTTTTGGTGTTTTTCATTGTTGAGGTTTCTGTTGAATTTGTTGGTGATTTTCAATGTTGAGGTTGTTGTTGAATTTTTTGGAGATTTTCAATGTTGAGTTTGTTGTTGAATTTGTTGGTGTTTTTGAATGTTGAGGTTGTTGAATTTGTTGGTATTTTTCAAAGTTGACGTTGTTGTTGAATTTTTTGGTGTTTTTAATTGTTGAGGTTTTTGTTGAATTTGTTGGTGTTTTTCATTGTTGTGGTTGGTGTTGTTGAATTTTTGATGTTTTTCAGTGTTGAGGTTGTTGTTAAATTTGTTGGTGATTTTCAATTTTGAGGTTGTTGTTGAATTTGTTGGTGTTATCAATTTTTATTTTGATGAACCTTTTTGTATTTTTAAAAGTTGAGGTTGTTGTTGAATTTCTTGGTGTTTTTCAATATTGAGGTTGTAGTTGAATTTGTTGGTGTTTTTCCATGTTGAGGTTTTTGAATTTGTTGGTCTTTATCAAAGTTGAGGTTGTTGTTGAATTTTTTTTGATGATTTTCAGTATTGAGGTTGTTGTTGATTTTATTGGTGTATTCATTGTTTTTTTTTAATCTTTTTGTATTTTTCAAAGTTTAGGTTGCAGTTGAATTTGTTGCTGTTTCTCAATGTTGAGGTTGGTGAATTTTTTGGTGTTGTTCAAAGTTG
Organism: Cetorhinus maximus; assembly: GCF_964194155.1. Taxonomy (NCBI): domain Eukaryota; kingdom Metazoa; phylum Chordata; class Chondrichthyes; order Lamniformes; family Cetorhinidae; genus Cetorhinus; species Cetorhinus maximus. The sequence continues at coordinate 58,712 of NW_027596110.1, read as the reverse complement.
AGGTTGTTGTTGAATTTTTTTATGTTTTTCATTGCTGAGGTTGTTGTTGAATTTCTTGGTGATTTTCAATGTTGAGGTTGTTGAATTTATTGGTGTTATCAATCGATTTTTTTTGATCTTTTTTGTATTTTTCAAAGTTGAGGTTGCAGTTGAATTTGTTGGTGTTTTTCAATGTTGAGGTTCTTGAAGTTGTTGGTGTTTTTCAAAGTTGAGGTTGTTGTTAAATTTTTTGGTGTTTTTCATTGTTGTGGTTTTTGTTGAATTTTTTGGTGTTTTTGAATGTTGAGGTTGTTGATGAATTTTTTGGTGCTTTTCATTGTTGAGGTTGTTGTTGAATTTATTGGTGTATTCAATGTTTTTATTTGAATCTTTTTGAATTTTTCAAACCTAAGGTTGCAATTGAATTTCTTGCTGTTTCTCAATGTTGAGGTTGTTGAATTTTTTGGTGTTATTCAAAGTTGAGGTTGTTGTTGATTTTTTGATGTTTTTCATTGCTGAGGTTGTTGTTGAATTAGTTGATGATTTTCTATGTTAAGGTTGTTGAAGTTGTTGTTGTTTTTCAAAGTTGAGTTTGTTGATGATTTTTTTGGTGTTTTTCATTGTTGAGGTTTTTGTTGAATTATTTGGCGTTTTTGAATGTTGAGGTCGTCGATGAATTATTTGGTGTTTTTCATTGTTGAGGTTTTTGTTGAATTTGTTGGTGATTTTCAATGTTGAGGTTGTTGTGGAATTTTCTGGTGTTTTTCATTGTTGAGGTTTCTGTTGAATTTGTATGTGTTTTTGAATGTTGAGGTTGTTGAATTTGTTGGTGTTTTTCAAAGTTGAGTTTGTTTTTGAATTTTTTGGTGTTTTTCATTGTTGAGGTTGTTGTTGAAATTGTTGGAATTTTTCAATGTTGAGGTTGTTGTTGAATTTTTTGGTGATTTTCAATTTTGAGAATGTTGTTGAATTTGTTAGTGTTTTTCAATGTTGAGCTTGTTGTTGAATTTGTTGGTGTTTTTGAATGTTGAGGTTGTTGTTGAATTGTTTGTTGTTTTTCATTGTTGTGGTTGTTGTTGTTGAATTTTTGATGTTTTTCAATGTTGAGGTTGTTGTTAAATTTGTAGGTGATTTTCAATATTGAGGTTGTTGTTGAATTTGTTGGTGTTTTTCATTGTTGTGGTTGTTGTTGTTGAATTTTTGATATTTTTCATTGTTGAGGTTGTTGTTAAATTTGTTGGTGATTTTCAATTTTGAGGTTGTTGTTGAATTTGTTGGTGCATTCAATTTTTATTTTGTTGAACCTTTTTGTACTTTTAAAAGTTGAGGTTGTTGTTGAATTTGTTGGTGTTTTTCAATGTTGCGGTTGTTGAATTTATTGGTGTTATCAATGGCTTTTTTTAATCTTTAATGTATTTAACAAAGTTGAGGTTGCAGTTGAATTTCTTGGTGTTTTTCAGTGTTGAGGCTGTTGAAGTAGTTGGTGTTTTTCAAAGTTGAGGTTGTTGTTGAATTTTTTGGTGTTTTTCATTGTTGAGTTTTTTGTTGAATTTGTTGGTGTTTTTCATTGTTGAGGTTGTTGTTGAATTTTTTTGTGATTTTCAATAATGAGATTGTTGTTGAATTTATTGGTGTATTCAATGTTGCTTTTTTTAATCTTTTTAAATTTTTCAAAGTTGACGTTGCAGTTGAATTTGTTGCAGTTTCTCAATGTTGAGGTTGTTGAATTTTTTGGTGTTATTCAAAGTTGTGGTTGTTGTTGAATTTTTTGGTGTTTTTCATTGTTGAGGTTTTTGTTGAATTTATTTGTGCCTTTGAATGTTGAGGTTGTTCATGAATTTTATGGTGTTTTTCATTGTTGAGGTTTTTGTTGAATTTGTTGGTGATTTTCAATGTTGAGGTTGTTGTTGAATTTTTTGGTGTTTTTCATTGTTGAGGTTTTTGTTGAATTTGTTGGTGTTTTTGAATGTTGAGGTTGTTGATGAATTTTTTGGTGTTTTTCATTGTTGAGGTTTTTGTTGAATTTGTTGGTGATTTTCAATGTTGAGTTTCTTGTTGAATTTTTTGGTGTTTTTCATTGTTGAGGTTGTTGTTGAAATTGTTGGAATTTTTCAATGTTGAGGTTGTTGTTGAATTTTTTGATGATTTTCAATGTTGAGAATGTTGTTGAATTTGTTGGTGTTTTTCATTGTTGAGGTTTTTGTTGAATTTTTTTGTGGTTTTGAATGTTGAGGTGGTTCATGAATTTTATGGTGTTTTTCATTGTTGAGGTTTTTGTTGAATTTGTTGGTGTTTTTGAATGTTGAGGTTGTTGATGAATTTTTGGTGTTTTTCATTGTTGAGGTTTTTGTTGAATTTGTTGGTGTTTTTGAATGTTGAGGTTGTTGATGAATTTTTGGTGTTTTTCATTGTTGAGGTTTTTGTTGAATTTGTTGGTGATTTTCAATGTTGAGTTTCTTGTTGAATTATTTGGTGCTTTTCATTGTTGAGGTTGTTGTTGAACTTGTTGGAGTTTTTCAATGTTGAGGTTGTTGTTGAATTATTTGGAGATTTTCAATGTTGAGTTTGTTGTTCAATTTGTTGGTGTTTTTCAATGTTGAGGTTGTTGAATTTGTTGGTATTTTTCAAAGTTGACGTTGTTGTTGAATTTTTTGGTGTTTTTAATTGTTGAGGTTTTTGTTGAATTTGTTGGTGTTTTTCATTGTTGTGGTTGGTGTTGTTGAATTTTTGATGTTTTTCAGTGTTGAGGTTGTTGTTAAATTTGTTGGTGATTTTCAATTTTGAGGTTGTTGTTGAATTTGTTGGTGTTATCAATTTTTATTTTGATGAACCTTTTTGTATTTTTAAAAGTTGAGGTTGTTGTTGAATTTCTTGGTGTTTTTCAATATTGAGGTTGTAGTTGAATTTGTTGGTGTTTTTCCATGTTGAGGTTTTTGAATTTGTTGGTCTTTTTCAAAGTTGAGGTTGTTGTTGAATTTTTTTTGATGATTTTCAGTATTGAGGTTGTTGTTGATTTTATTGGTGTATTCATTGTTTTTTTAAAAACTTTTTGTATTTTTCAAAGTTTCGGTTGCAGTTGAATTTGTTGCTGTTTCTCAATGTTGAGGTTGGTGAATTTTTTGGTGTTGTTCAAAGTTGAGGTTGTTGTTGAATTTTTTTTATGTTTTTCATTGCTGAGGTTGTTGTTGAATTTCTTGGTGATTTTCAATGTTGAGGTTGTTGAATTTATTGGTGTTATCAATCGATTTTTTTTGATCTTTTTTGTATTTTTCAAAGTTGAGGATGCAGTTGAATTTGTTGGTGTTTTTCAATGTTGAGGTTCTTGAAGTTGTTGGTGTTTTTCAAAGTTGAGGTTGTTGTTAAATTTTTTGGTGTTTTTCATTGTTGAGGTTTTTGTTGAATTTTTTGGTGTTTTTGAATGTTGAGGTTGTTGATGAATTTTTTGGTGCTTTTCATTGTTGAGGTTGTTGTTGAATTTATTGGTGTATTCAATGTTTTTATTTGAATCTTTTTGAATTTTTCAAACCTAAGGTTGCAGTTGAATTTCTTGCTGTTTCTCAATGTTGAGGTTGTTGAATTTTTTGGTGTTATTCAAAGTTGAGGTTGTTGTTGATTTTTTGATGTTTTTCATTGCTGAGGTTGTTGTTGAATTAGTTGATGATTTTCTATGTTAAGGTTGTTGAAGTTGTTGTTGTTTTTCAAAGTTGAGTTTGTTGTTGATTTTTTTGGTGTTTTTCATTGTTGAGGTTTTTATTGAATTATTTGGCGTTTTTGAATGTTGAGGTTTCTGTTGAATTTGTATGTGTTTTTGAATGTTGAGGTTGTTGAATTTGCTGCTGTTTTTCAAAGTTGACGTTGTTGTTGAATTTGTTGGTGATTTTCAAAGTTGAGTTTGTTTTTGAATTTTTTGGTGTTTTTCATTGTTGAGGTTGTTGTTTAAATTGTTGGAATTTTTCAATGTTGAGTTTGTTGTTGATTTTTTTGGTGATTTTCAATTTTGAGAATGTTGTTGAATTTGTTAGTGTTTTTCAATGTTGAGCTTGTTGTTGAATTTGTTGGTGTTTTTCATTGTTGAGGTTGTTGAATTTATTGGTGTTATCAATGGTTTTTTTTATGATCTTTTTTGTATTTTTCAAAGCTGAGCTTGTTGTTGAATTCGTTGGTGTTTTTCAATGTTGAGGATGTTCTTGAATTTTTTGATGTTTTTCAATGTTGAGGTTGTTGTTAAATTTGTAGGTGATTTTCATTATTGAGGTTGTTGTTGATTTTGTTGGTGTTTTTCATTGTTGTGGTTGTTGTTGTTGAATTTTTGATATTTTTCATTGTTGAGGTTGTTGTTAAATTTGTTGGTGATTTTCAATTTTGAGGTTGTTGTTGAATTTGTTGGTGCATTCAATTTTTATTTTGTTGAACCTTTTTGTACTTTTAAAAGTTGAGGTTGTTGTTGAATTTGTTGGTGTTTTTCAATGTTGCGGTTGTTGAATTTATTGGTGTTATCAATGGCTTTTTTTTATCTTTTTTGTATTTAACAAAGTTGAGGTTGCAGTTGAATTTCTTGGTGTTTTTCAGTGTTGAGGCTGTTGAAGTAGTTGGTGTTTTTCAAAGTTGAGGTTGTTGTTGAATTTTTTGGTGTTTTTCATTGTTGAGTTTTTTGTTGAATTTGTTGGTGTTTTTCATTGTTGAGGTTGTTGAATTTATTGGTGTTATCAATGGTTTTTTTAATGATCTTTTTTGTATTTTTCAAAGCTGAGGTTGCAGTTGAATTCGTTGGTGTTTTTCAATGTTGAGGATGTTCTTGAATTTTTGGTTGTTTTTCATTGTTGAGGTTTTTGTTGAATTTTTTGGTGTTTTTGAATGTTGAGGTTGTTGATGAATTTTTTTGGTGTTTTTCATTGTTGAGGTTTTTGTTGAATTTGTTGGTGATTTTCAATGTTGAGGTTGTTGTTGAATTTATTGCTGTATTCAATGTTTTTATTTGAATCTTTTTGTATCTTTGAAAGTTGACGTTGCAGTTGAATTTGTTGCTGTTTCTCAATGTTGAGGTTGTTGAATTTTTTGGTGTTATTCAAAGTTGAGGTTGTTGTTTAATTTTTTGATGTTTTTCATTGCTGACGTTGTTGTTGAATTTGTTGGTGATTTTCAATGTTGAGGTTGTTGAATTTATTGGTGTTATCAATGTTTTTTTTGATCTTTTTTCAATTATTCAAAGTTGAGGTTGCAATTGTATTTGTAGGTGTTTTTCAATGTTGAGGTTGTTGAAGTTGTTGGTGTTTTTCAAAGTTGAGGTTGTTGTTGAATTTTTTGGTGTTTATCTTTGTAGAGGTTTTTGTTGAATATGTTGGTGATTTTCAATGTTGAGGTTGTTGTTGAATTTTTTGGTGTTTCTCATTGTTGAGGTTTCTGTTGAATTTGTTGTTGTTTTTGAATGTTGAGATTGTTGATGAATTTTTTGGTGTTTATCATTGTTGAGGTTTTTGTTGAATTTGTTGGTGCTTTTCAATGTTGAGGTTGTTGTTGAATTTGTTGGTGATTTTCAATATTGAGTTTGTTGTTGAATTTATTGGTGTATTCAATGTTGCTTTTTTTTAATCTTTTTAAATTTTTCAAAGTTGAGGTTGCAGTTGAATTTGTTGCTGTTTCTCAATGTTGAGGTTGTTGAATTTTTTGGGGTTCTTCAATGTTGAGTTTGTTGCTGAGTTTTTTGGTGTTTTTCATTGTTGAGGTTTTTGTTGAATTTTTTTGTGCTTTTGAATGTTGAGGTTGTTCATGAATTTTATGGTGTTTTTCATTGTTGAGGTTTTTGTTGAATTTGTTGGTGATTTTCAATGTTGAGGTTGTTGTTGAATTTTTTGGTGTTTTTCATTGTTGAGGTTTTTGCTGAATTTGTTGGTGTTTTTGAATGTTGAGGTTGTTGATGAATTTTTTGGTGTTTTTCATTGTTGAGTTTCTTGTTGAATTTTTTGGTGTTTTTCATTGTTGAGGTTGTTGTTGAACTTGGAGTTTTACAATGTTGATGTTGTTGTTGAATTTTTTGGAGATTTTCAATGTTGAGGTTGTTGTTGAATTTGTTGGTGTTTTTCACTGTTGAGGTTGTTGAATTTGTTGGTATTTTTCAAAGTTGACGTTGTTGTTGAATTTTTTGGTGTTTTTAATTGTTGAGGTTTTTGTTGAATTTGTTGGTGTTTTTCATTGTTGTGGTTGTTGTTTTTTAATTTTTTGGTGTTTTCCATTGTTGAGGTTTTTGTTGAATTTGTTGTTTTTTTTGAATATTGAGGTTGTTGATGAATTTTTTGGTGTTTTTCTTTGTTGAGGTTTTTGTTGAATTTGTTGATGATTTTCAATGTTGAGTTTCTTGCTGAATTTTTTGGTGTTTTTCATTCCTGAGGTTGTTGCTGAACTAGTTGGAGTTTTTCAATGTTGAGGTTGTTGATGAATATTTGGGTGATTTTCAATGTTGAGTTTGTTGTTGACTTTGTTGGTGTTTTTCAATGTTGAGGTTGTTGAATTTGTTGGTGTTTTTCAAAGCTGAGTTTGTTGTTGAATTTATTGGTGTATTTGAATGTCGAGGTTGTTAAATCTGATGGTGTTTTTCAAATTGAGGTTGTTGCTGAATTTTTTGGTGTTTTTCATTGTTGAGTTTTTTGTTGAATTTGTTGGTGTTTTTCATAGTTGAGGTTGTTGTTGAATTTGTTGGTGATTTTGAATATTGAGGTTGTAGTTGAATTTGTTGGTGTTTTTCCATGCTGAAGTTTTTGAATTAAGGTGTTTTTTAAAGTTGAGGTTGTTGTTGATAATTTGGTGTTTTTCAATGTTGAGGTTGTTGTTGAATTTTTTGGCGTTTTCAATGTTGGGTTTGTTGTTGAATTTTTCGGTGTTTTTCATTGTTGAGGTTGCAGTTGAATTTGTTGCTGTTTCTCAATGTTGAGGTTGTTGAATTTTTTGGTGTTTATCAAAGTTGAGGTTGTTGATTTTTTTGGTGTTTTTCAAAGTTGAGGTTGTTGTTGAATTTGTTGGTGATTTTCAATATTGAGTTTGTTGTTGAATTTATTGGTGTATTCAATGTTGCTTTTTTTTAATCTTTATAAATTTTTCAAAGTTGAGGTTGCAGTTGAATTTGTTGCTGTTTCTCAATGTTGAGGTTGTTGAATGTTTCGGTGTTATTCAATGCTGTGGTTGTTGTTGAATTTTTTGGTGTTTTTCATTGTTGAGGTTTTTGTTGAATTTGTTGGTGTTTTTGAATGTTGAGGTTGTTGATGAATTTTTTGGTGTTTTTCATTGTTGAGGTTTTTGTTGAATTTGTTGGTGATTTTCAATGTTGAGGTTGTTGTTGAATTTTTTGGAGATTTTCAATTTTGAGTTTGTTGTTGAATTTGTTGGTGTTTTTGAATGTTGAGGTTGTTGAATTTGTTGGTATTTTTCAAAGTTGACGTTGTTGTTGAATTTTTTGGTGTTTTTAATTGTTGAGGTTTTTGTTGAATTTGTTGGTGTTTTTCATTGTTGTGGTTGTTGTTGTTGAATTTTTGATGTTTTTCATTGTTGAAGTTTTTTGTTAAATTTGTTGGTGATTTTCAATATTGAGGTTGTTGTTGAATTTGTTGGAGTTATCAATTTTTATTTTGATGAACCTTTTTGTATTTTTAATAGTTGAGGTTGTTCTTCAATTTCTTGGTGTTTTTCAATATTGAGGTTGTAGTTGAATTTGTTGGTGTTTTTCCATGTTGAGGTTTTTGAATTTGTTGGTCTTTTTCAAAGTTGAGGTTGTTGTTGAATTTTTTGATGATTTTCAATATTGAGGTTGTTGTTGATTTGATTGGTGTATTCATTGTTTTTTTTAATCTTTTTGTATTGTTGAGGTTTTTGTTGAATTTTTTGGTGTTTTTGAATGTTGAGGTTGTTGATGAATTTTTTGGTGTTTTTCATTGTTGAGGTTTTTGTTGAATTTGTTGGTGATTTTCAATGTTGAGTTTCTTGTTGAATTTTTTGGTGCTTTTCATTGTTGAGGTTGTTGTTGAACTTGTTGGAGTTTTTCAATGTTGAGGTTGTTGTTGAATTATTTGGAGATTTTCAATGTTGAGTTTGTTGTTGAATTTGTTGGTGTTTTTCACTGTTGAGGTTGTTGAATTTGTTGGTATTTTTCAAAGTTGACGTTGTTGTTGAATTTTTTGGTGTTTTTAATTGTTGAGGTTTTTGTTGAATTTGTTGGTGTTTTTCATTGTTGTGGTTGGTGTTGTTGAATTTTTGATGTTTTTCAGTGTTGAGGTTGTTGTTAAATTTGTTGGTGATTTTCATTGTTGAGGTTTTTGTTGAATTTTTTGGTGTTTTTGAATGTTGAGGTTGTTGATGAATTTTTTGGTGCTTTTCATTGTTGAGGTTGTTGTTGAATTTATTGGTGTATTCAATGTTTTTATTTGAATCTTTTTGAATTTTTCAAACCTAAGGTTGCAGTTGAATTTCTTGCTGTTTCTCAATGTTGAGGTTGTTGAATTTTTTGGTGTTATTCAAAGTTGAGGTTGTTGTTGATTTTTTGATGTTTTTCATTGCTGAGGTTGTTGTTGAATTAGTTGATGATTTTCTATGTTAAGGTTGTTGAAGTTGTTGTTGTTTTTCAAAGTTGAGTTTGTTGTTGATTTTTTTGGTGTTTTTCATTGTTGAGGTTTTTGTTGAATTATTTGGCGTTTTTGAATGTTGAGGTCGTCGATGAATTATTTGGTGTTTTTCATTGTTGAGGTTTTTGTTGAATTTGTTGGTGATTTTCAATGTTGAGGTTGTTGTTGAATTTTCTGGTGTTTTTCATTGTTGAGGTTTCTGTTGAATTTGTATGTGTTTTTGAATGTTGAGGTTGTTGAATTTGTTGGTATTTTTCAAAGTTGACGTTGTTGTTGAATTTTTTGGTGTTTTTAATTGTTGAGGTTTTGTTGAATTTGTTGGTGTTTTTCATTGTTGTGGATGTTGTTGTTGAATTTTTGATGTTTTTCCATGTTGAGGTTTTTGAATTTGTTGGTGTTTTTCAAAGTTGAGTTTGTTGTTGAATGTGTTGGTGATTTTCAAAGTTGAGTTTGTTTTTGAATTTTTTGGTGTTTTTCATTGTTGAGGTTGTTGTTGAATTTTCTGGTGATTTTCAATTTTGAGAATGTTGTTGAATTTGTTAGTGTTTTTCAATGTTGAGCTTGTTGTTGAATTTGTTGGTGTTTTTGAATGTTGAGGTTGTTGTTGAATTGTTTGTTGTTTTTCATTGTTGTGGTTGTTGTTGTTGAATTTTTGATGTTTTTCAATGTTGAGGTTGTTGTTAAATTTGTAGGTGATTTTCAATATTGAGGTTGTTGTTGAATTTGTTGGTGTTTTTCATTGTTGTGGTTGTTGTTGAATTTTTTGGTGCTTTCCATTGTTGAGGTTTTTGTTGAATTTGTTGGTTTTTTTGAATATTGAGGTTGTTGATGAATTTTTTGGTGTTTTTCTTTGTTGAGGTTTTTGTTGAATTTGTTGATGATTTTCAATGTTGAGTTTCTTGCTGAATTTTTTGGTGTTTTTCATTCCTGAGGTTGTTGCTGAACTAGTTGGAGTTTTTCAATGTTGATGTTGTTGATGAATATTTGGGTGATTTTCAATGTTGAGTTTGTTGTTGACTTTGTTGGTGTTTTTCAATGTTGAGGTTGTTGAATTTGTTGGTGTTTTTCAAAGCTGAGTTTATTGTTGAATTTATTGGTGTATTTGAATGTCGAGGTTGTTAAATCTGTTGGTGTTTTTCAAATTGAGGTTGTTGCTGAATTTTTTGGTGTTTTTCATTGTTGAGTTTTTTGTTGAATTTGTTGGTGTTTTTCATTGTTGAGGTTGTTGAATTTATTGGTGTTATCAATGGTTTTTTTTATGATCTTTTTTGTATTTTTCAAAGCTGAGGTTGCAGTTGAATTCGTTGGTGTTTTTCAATGTTGAGGATGTTCTTGAATTTTTGGTTGTTTTTCATTGTTGAGGTTTTTGTTGAATTTTTTGGTGTTTTTGAATGTTGAGGTTGTTGATGAATTTTTTTGGTGTTTTTCATTGTTGAGGTTTTTGTTGAATTTGTTGGTGATTTTCAATGTTGAGGTTGTTGTTGAATTTATTGCTGTATTCAATGTTTTTTTTGAATCTTTTTGTATCTTTGAAAGTTGACGTTGCAGTTGAATTTGTTGCTGTTTCTCAATGTTGAGGTTGTTGAATTTTTTTGGTGTTATTCAAAGTTGAGGTTGTTGATTAATTTTTTGATGTTTTTCATTGCTGACGTTGTTGTTGAATTTGTTGGTGATTTTCAATGTTGAGGTGGTTGAATTTATTGGTGTTATCAATGGTTTTTTTGATCTTTTTTCAATTTTTCAAAGTTGAGGTTGCAATTGTATTGGTAGGTGTTTTTCAATGTTGAGGTTGTTGAAGTTGTTGGTGTTTTTCAAAGTTGAGGTTGTTGTTGAATTTTTTGGTGTTTATCATTGTAGAGGTTTTTGTTGAATATGTTGGTGATTTTCAATGTTGAGGTTGTTGTTGAATTTTTTGGTGTTTCTCATTGTTGAGGTTTCTGTTGAATTTGTTGTTGTTTTTGAATGTTGAGATTGTTGATGAATTTTTTGGTGTTTAATCATTGTTGAGGTTTTTGTTGAATTTGTTGGTGCTTTTCAATGTTGAGGTTGTTGTTGAATTTGTTGGTGATTTTCAATATTGAGTTTGTTGTTGAATTTATTGGTGTATTCAATGTTGCTTTTTTTTAATCTTTTTAAATTTTTCAAAGTTGAGGTTGCAGTTGAATTTGTTGCTGTTTCTCAATGTTGAGGTTGTTGAATTTTTTGGGGTTTTTCAAAGTTGAGTTTGTTGCTGAGTTTTTTGGTGTTTTTCATTGTTGAGGTTTTTGTTGAATTTTTTTGTGCTTTTGAATGTTGAGGTTGTTCATGAATTTTATGGTGTTTTTCATTGTTGAGGTTTTTGTTGAATTTGTTGGTGATTTTCAATGTTGAGGTTGTTGTTGAATTTTTTGGTGTTTTTCATTGTTGAGGTTTTTGCTGAATTTGTTGGTGTTTTTGAATGTTGAGGTTGTTGATGAATTTTTTGGTGTTTTTCATTGTTGAGTTTCTTGTTGAATTTTTTGGTGTTTTTCATTGTTGAGGTTGTTGTTGAACATGTTGGAGTTTTACAATGTTGATGTTGTTGAATTTTTTGGAGATTTTCAATGTTGAGTTTGTTGTTGAATTTGTTGGTGTTTTTCACTGTTGAGGTTGTTGAATTTGTTGGTATTTTTCAAAGTTGACGTTGTTGTTGAATTTTTTGGTGTTTTTAATTGTTGAGGTTTTTGTTGAATTTGTTGGTGTTTTTCATTGTTGTGGTTTTTGTTTTTTAATTTTTTGGTGTTTTCCATTGTTGAGGTTTTTGTTGAATTTGTTGGTTTTTTTGAATATTGAGGTTGTTGATGAATTTTTTGGTGTTTTTCTTTGTTGAGGTTTTTGTTGAATTTGTTGATGATTTTCAATGTTGAGTTTCTTGTTGAATTTTTTGGTGTTTTTCATTCCTGAGTTTGTTGCTGAACTAGTTGGAGTTTTTCAATGTTGAGGTTGTTGATGAATATTTGGGTGATTTTCAATGTTGAGTTTGTTGTTGACTTTGTTGGTGTTTTTCAATGTTGAGGTTGTTGAATTTGTTGGTGTTTTTCAAAGCTGAGTTTGTTGTTGAATTTATTGGTGTATTTGAATGTCGAGGTTGTTAAATCTGATGGTGTTTTTCAAATTGAGGTTGTTGCTGAATTTGTTGGTGATTTTGAATATTGAGGTTGTAGTTGAATTTGTTGGTGTTTTTCCATGCTGAGGTTTTTGAATTAAGGTGCTTTTTAAAGTTGAGGTTGTTGTTGATAATTTGGTGTTTTTCAATGTTGAGGTTGTTGTTGAATTTTTTGGCGTTTTCAATGTTGGGTTTGTTGTTGAATTTTTCGGTGTTTTTCATTGTTGAGGTTGCAGTTGAATTTGTTGCTGTTTCTCAATGTTGAGGTTGTTGAATTTTTTGGTGTTTATCAAAGTTGAGGTTGTTGATTTTTTTGGTGTTTTTCAAAGTTGAGGTTGTTGTTGAATTTGTTGGTGATTTTCAATATTGAGTTTGTTGTTGAATTTATTGGTGTATTCAATGTTGCTTTTTTAAAATCTTTTTAAATTTTTCAAAGTTGAGGTTGCAGTTGAATTTGTTGCTGTTTCTCAATGTTGAGGTTGTTGAATGTTTCGGTGTTATTCAATGCTGTGGTTGTTGTTGAATTTTTTGGTGTTTTTCATTGTTGAGGTTTTTGTTGAATTTGTTGGTGTTTTTGAATGTTGAGGATGTTGATGAATTTTTTGGTGTTTTTCATTGTTGAGGTTTTTGTTGAATTTGTTGGTGATTTTCAATGTTGAGGTTGTTGTTGAATTTTTTGGAGATTTTCAATGTTGAGTTTGTTGTTGAATTTGTTGGTGTTTTTGAATGTTGAGGTTGTTGAATTTGTTGGTATTTTTCAAAGTTGACGTTGTTGTTGAATTTTTTGGTGTTTTTAATTGTTGAGGTTTTTGTTGAATTTGTTGGTGTTTTTCATTGTTGTGGTTGTTGTTGTTTAATTTTTGATGTTTTTCATTGTTGAAGTTTTTTGTTAAATTTGTTGGTTATTTTCAATATTGAGGTTGTTGTTGAATTTGTTGGAGTTATCAATTTTTATTTTGATGAACCTTTTTGTATTTTTAATAGTTGAGGTTGTTCTTGAATTTCTTGGTGTTTTTCAATATTGAGGTTGTAGTTGAATTTGTTGGTGTTTTTCCATGTTGAGGTTTTTGAATTTGTTGGTCTTTTTCAAAGTTGAGGTTGTTGTTGAATTTTTTGATGATTTTCAATATTGAGGTTGTTGTTGATTTGATTGGTGTATTCATTGTTTTTTTTTTAATCTTTTTGTATTGTTGAGGTTTTTGTTGAATTTTTTGGTGTTTTTGAATGTTGAGGTTGTTGATGAATTTTTTGGTGTTTTTCATTGTTGAGGTTTTTGTTGAATTTGTTGGTGATTTTCAATGTTGAGTTTCTTGTTGAATTTTTTGGTGCTTTTCATTGTTGAGGTTGTTGTTGAACTTGTTGGAGTTTTTCAATGTTGAGGTTGTTGTTGAATTATTTGGAGATTTTCAATGTTGAGTTTGTTGTTGAATTTGTTGGTGTTTTTCAATGTTGAGGTTGTTGAATTTGTTGGTATTTTTCAAAGTTGACGTTGTTGTTGAATTTGTTGGTGTTTTCATTGTTGTGGTTGGTGTTGTTGAATTTTTGATGTTTTTCAGTGTTGAGGTTGTTGTTAAATTTGTTGGTGATTTTCAATTTTGAGGTTGTTGTTGAATTTGTTGGTGTTATCAATTTTTATTTTGATGAACCTTTTTGTATTTTTAAAAGTTGAGGTTGTTGTTGAATTTCTTGGTGTTTTTCAATATTGAGGTTGTAGTTGAATTTGTTGGTGTTTTTCCATGTTGAGGTTTTTGAATTTGTTGGTCTTTTTCAAAGTTGAGGTTGTTGTTGAATTTTTTTGATGATTTTCAGTATTGAGGTTGTTGTTGATTTTATTGGTGTATTCATTGTTTTTTTTTAATCTTTTTGTATTTTTCAAAGTTTAGGTTGCAGTTGAATTTGTTGCTGTTTCTCAATGTTGAGGTTGGTGAATTTTTTGGTGTTGTTCAAAGTTGAGGTTGTTGTTGAATTTTTTTATGTTTTTCATTGCTGAGGTTATTGTTGAATTTCTTGGTGATTTTCAATGTTGAGGTTGTTGAATTTATTGGTGTTATCAATCGATTTTTTTTGATCTTTTTTGTATTTTTCAAAGTTGAGGTTGCAGTTGAATTTGTTGGTGTTTTTCAATGTTGAGGTTCTTGAAGTTGTTGGTGTTTTTCAAAGTTGAGGTTGTTGTTAAATTTTTTGGTGTTTTTCATTGTTGAGGTTTTTGTTGAATTTTTTGGTGTTTTTGAATGTTGAGGTTGTTGATGAATTTTTTGGTGCTTTTCATTGTTGAGGTTGTTGTTGAATTTATTGGTGTATTCAATGTTTTTATTTGAATCTTTTTGAATTTTTCAAACCTAAGGTTGCAGTTGAATTTCTTGCTGTTTCTCAATGTTGAGGTTGTTGAATTTTTTGGTGTTATTCAAAGTTGAGGTTGTTGTTGATTTTTTGATGTTTTTCATTGCTGAGGTTGTTGTTGAATTAGTTGATGATTTTCTATGTTAAGGTTGTTGAAGTTGTTGTTGTTTTTCAAAGTTGAGTTTGTTGTTGATTTTTTTGGTGTTTTTCATTGTTGAGGTTTTTGTTGAATTATTTGGCGTTTTTGAATGTTGAGGTCGTCGATGAATTATTTGGTGTTTTTCATTGTTGAGGTTTTTGTTGAATTTGTTGGTGATTTTCAATGTTGAGGTTGTTGTTGAATTTTCTGGTGTTTTTCATTGTTGAGGTTTCTGTTGAATTTGTATGTGTTTTTGAATGTTGAGGTTGTTGAATTTGTTGGTGTTTTTCAAAGTTGACGTTGTTGTTGAATTTGTTGGTGATTTTCAAAGTTGAGTTTGTTTTTGAATTTTTTGGTGTTTTTCATTGTTGAGGTTGTTGTTGAAATTGTTGGAATTTTTCAATGTTGAGGTTGTTGTTGAATTTTTTGGTGATTTTCAATTTTGAGAATGTTGTTGAATTTGTTAGTGTTTTTCAATGTTGAGCTTGTTGTTGAATTTGTTGGTGTTTTTGAATGTTGAGGTGGTTCATGAATTTTATGGTGTTTTTCATTGTTGAGGTTTTTGTTGAATTTGTTGGTGATTTTCAACGTTGAGGTTGTTGTTGAATTTTTTGGTGTTTTTCATTGTTGAGGTTTTTGTTGAATTTGTTGGTGATTTTCAATGTTGAGCTTCTTGTTGAATTTTTTGGTGTTTTTCATTGTTGAGGTTGTTGTTGAACTTGTTGGAGTTTTTCAATGTTGAGGTTGTTGTTGAATTTTTTGGAGATTTTCAATGTTGAGTTTGTTGTTGAATTTGTTGGTGTTTTTCAATGTTCAGGTTGTTGAATTTGTTGGTATTTTTCAAAGTTGACGTTGTTGTTGAATTTTTTGGTGTTTTTAATTGTTGAGGTTTTTGTTGAATTTGTTGGTGTTTTTCATTGTTGTGGTTGTTGTTTTTTAATTTTTTGGTGTTTTCCATTGTTGAGGTTTTTGTTGAATTTGTTGGTTTTTTTGAATATTGAGGTTGTTGATGAATTTTTTGGTGTTTTTCTTTGTTGAGGTTTTTGTTGAATTTGTTGATGATTTTCAATGTTGAGTTTCTTGCTGAATTTTTTGGTGTTTTTCATTCCTGAGGTTGTTGCTGAACTAGTTGGAGTTTTTCAATGTTGAGGTTGTTGATGAATATTTGGGTGATTTTCAATGTTGAGTTTGTTGTTGACTTTGTTGGTGTTTTTCAATGTTGAGGTTGTTGAATTTGTTGGTGTTTTTCAAAGCTGAGTTTATTGTTGAATTTATTGGTGTATTTGAATGTCGAGGTTGTTAAATCTGTTGGTGTTTTTCAAATTGAGGTTGTTGCTGAATTTTTTGGTGTTTTTCATTGTTGAGTTTTTTGTTGAATTTGTTGGTGTTTTTCATTGTTGAGGTTGTTGAATTTATTGGTGTTATCAATGGTTTTTTTTATGATCTTTTTTGTATTTTTCAAAGCTGAGGTTGCAGTTGAATTCGTTGGTGTTTTTCAATGTTGAGGATGTTCTTGAATTTTTTGTTGTTTTTCATTGTTGAGGTTTTTGTTGAATTTTTTGGTGTTTTTGAATGTTGAGGTTGTTGATGAATTTTTTTGGTGTTTTTCATTGTTGAGGTTTTTGTTGAATTTGTTGGTGATTTTCAATGTTGAGGTTGTTGTTGAATTTATTGCTGTATTCAATGTTTTTATTTGAATCTTTTTGTATCTTTGAAAGTTGACGTTGCAGTTGAATTTGTTGCTGTTTCTCAATGTTGAGGTTGTTGAATTTTTTGGTGTTATTCAAAGTTGAGGTTGTTGTTTAATTTTTTGATGTTTTTCATTGCTGACGTTGTTGTTGAATTTGTTGGTGATTTTCAATGTTGAGGTTGTTGAATTTATTGGTGTTATCAATGGTTTTTTTGATCTTTTTTCAATTTTTCAAAGTTGAGGTTGCAATTGTATTTGTAGCTGTTTTTCAATGTTGAGGTTGTTGAAGTTGTTGGTGTTTTTCAAAGTTGAGGTTGTTGTTGAATTTTTTGGTGTTTATCATTGTAGAGGTTTTTGTTGAATATGTTGGTGATTTTCAATGTTGAGGTTGTTGTTGAATTTTTTGGTGTTTCTCATTGTTGAGGTTTCTGTTGAATTTGTTGTTGTTTTTGAATGTTGAGATTGTTGATGAATTTTTTGGTGTTTATCATTGTTGAGGTTTTTGTTGAATTTGTTGGTGCTTTTCAATGTTCAGGTTGTTGTTGAATTCGTTGGTGATTTTCAATATTGAGTTTGTTGTTGAATTTATTGGTGTATTCAATGTTGCTTTTTTTTAATCTTTTTAAATTTTTCAAAGTTGAGGTTGCAGTTGAATTTGTTGCTGTTTCTCAATGTTGAGGTTGTTGAATTTGTTGGGGTTTTTCAAAGTTGAGTTTGTTGCTGAGTTTTTTGGTGTTTTTCATTGTTGAGGTTTTTGTTGAATTTTTTTGTGCTTTTGAATGTTGAGGTTGTTCATGAATTTTATGGTGTTTTTCATTGTTGAGGTTTTTGTTGAATTTGTTGGTGATTTTCAATGTTGAGGTTGTTGTTGAATTTTTTGGAGATTTTCAATGTTGAGTTTGTTGTTGAATTTGTTGGTGTTTTTGAATGTTGAGGTTGTTGAATTTGTTGGTATTTTTCAAAGTTGACGTTGTTGTTGAATTTTTTGGTGTTTTTAATTGTTGAGGTTTTTGTTGAATTTGTTGGTGTTTTTCATTGTTGTGGTTGTTGTTGTTGAATTTTTGATGTTTTTCATTGTTGAAGTTTTTTGTTAAATTTGTTGGTGATTTTCAATATTGAGGTTGTTGTTGAATTTGTTGGAGTTATCAATTTTTATTTTGATGAACCTTTTTGTATTTTTAATAGTTGAGGTTGTTCTTGAATTTCTTGGTGTTTTTCAGTATTGAGGTTGTAGTTGAATTTGTTGGTGTTTTTCCATGTTGAGGTTTTTGAATTTGTTGGTCTTTTTCAAAGTTGAGGTTGTTGTTGAATTTTTTGATGATTTTCAATATTGAGGTTGTTGTTGAATTGATTGGTGTATTCATTGTTTTTTATATAATCTTTTTGTATTGTTGAGGTTTTTGTTGAATTTTTTGGTGTTTTTGAATGTTGAGGTTGTTGATGAATTTTTTGGTGTTTTTCCATGTTGAGGTTTTTGAATTTGTTGGTGTTTTTCAAAGTTGAGTTTGTTGTTGAATTTGTTGGTGATTTTCAAAGTTGAGTTTGTTTTTGAATTTTTTGGTGTTTTTCATTGTTGAGGTTGTTGTTGAAATTGTTGGAATTTTTCAATGTTGAGGTTGTTGTTGAATTTTTTGGTGATTTTCAATTTTGAGAATGTTGTTGAATTTGTTAGTGTTTTTCAATGTTGAGCTTGTTGTTGAATTTGTTGGTGTTTTTGAATGTTGAGGTTGTTGTTGAATTGTTTGTTGTTTTTCATTGTTGTGGTTGTTGTTGAATTTTTGATGTTTTTCAATGTTGAGGTTGATGTTAAATTTGTAGGTGATTTTCAATATTGAGGTTGTTGTTGAATTTGTTGGTGTTTTTCATTGTTGTGGTTGTTGTTGAATTTTTGATATTTTTCATTGTTGAGGTTGTTGTTAAATTTGTTGGTGATTTTCAATTTTGAGGTTGTTGTTGAATTTGTTGGTGCATTCAATTTTTATTTTGTTGAACCTTTTTGTACTTTTAAAAGTTGAGGTTGTTGTTGAATTTTTTGGTGTTTTTAATTGTTGTGGTTTTTGTTGAATTTGTTGGTGTTTTTCATTGTTGTGGTTGTTGTTTTTTAATTTTTTGGTGTTTTCCATTGTTGAGGTTTTTGTTGAATTTGTTGGTTTTTTTGAATATTGAGGTTGTTGATGAATTTTTTGGTGTTTTTCTTTGTTGAGGTTTTTGTTGAATTTGTTGATGATTTTCAATGTTGAGTTTCTTGCTGAATTTTTTGGTGTTTTTCATTCCTGAGGTTGTTGCTGAACTAGTTGGAGTTTTTCAATGTTGAGGTTGTTGATGAATATTTGGGTGATTTTCAATGTTGAGTTTGTTGTTGACTTTGTTGGTGTTTTTCAATGTTGAGGTTGTTGAATTTGTTGGTGTTTTTCAAAGCTGAGTTTATTGTTGAATTTATTGGTGTATTTGAATGTCGAGGTTGTTAAATCTGTTGGTGTTTTTCAAATTGAGGTTGTTGCTGAATTTTTTGGTGTTTTTCATTGTTGAGTTTTTTGTTGAATTTGTTGGTGTTTTTCATTGTTGAGGTTGTTGAATTTATTGGTGTTATCAATGGTTTTTTTTATGATCTTTTTTGTATTTTTCAAAGCTGAGGTTGCAGTTGAATTCGTTGGTGTTTTTCAATGTTGAGGATGTTCTTGAATTTTTTGTTGTTTTTCATTGTTGAGGTTTTTGTTGAATTTTTTGGTGTTTTTGAATGTTGAGGTTGTTGATGAATTTTTTTGGTGTTTTTCATTGTTGAGGTTTTTGTTGAATTTGTTGGTGATTTTCAATGTTGAGGTTGTTGTTGAATTTATTGCTGTATTCAATGTTTTTATTTGAATCTTTTTGTATCTTTGAAAGTTGACGTTGCAGTTGAATTTGTTGCTGTTTCTCAATGTTGAGGTTGTTGAATTTTTTGGTGTTATTCAAAGTTGAGGTTGTTGTTTAATTTTTTGATGTTTTTCATTGCTGACGTTGTTGTTGAATTTGTTGGTGATTTTCAATGTTGAGGTTGTTGAATTTATTGGTGTTATCAATGGTTTTTTTGATCTTTTTTCAATTTTTCAAAGTTGAGGTTGCAATTGTATTTGTAGGTGTTTTTCAATGTGGAGGTTGTTGAAGTTGTTGGTGTTTTTCAAAGTTGAGGTTGTTGTTGAATTTTTTGGTGTTTATCATTGTAGAGGTTTTTGTTGAATATGTTGGTGATTTTCAATGTTGAGGTTGTTGTTGAATTTTTTGGTGTTTCTCATTGTTGAGGTTTCTGTTGAATTTGTTGTTGTTTTTGAATGTTGAGATTGTTGATGAATTTTTTGGTGTTTATCATTGTTGAGGTTTTTGTTGAATTTGTTGGTGCTTTTCAATATTGAGTTTGTTGTTGAATTTATTGGTGTATTCAATGTTGCTTTTTTTTAATCTTTTTAAATTTTTCAAAGTTGAGGTTGCAGTTTAATTTGTTGCTGTTTCTCAATGTTGAGGTTGTTGTTGAATTTTTTGGAGATTTTCAA
The DNA here is from genome assembly GCF_964194155.1 of Cetorhinus maximus. NCBI lineage: Eukaryota > Metazoa > Chordata > Chondrichthyes > Lamniformes > Cetorhinidae > Cetorhinus > Cetorhinus maximus. Next base: position 39,307 of record NW_027596110.1, on the reverse strand, counting down.
TGTTGAGTTTGTTGTTGAATTTGTTGGTGTTTTTCACTGTTGAGGTTGTTGAATTTGTTGGTATTTTTAAAGTTGACGTTGTTGTTGAATTTTTTGGTGTTTTTAATTGTTGAGGTTTTTGTTGAATTTGTTGGTGTTTTTCATTGTTGTGGTTGTTGTTTTTTAATTTTTTGGTGTTTTCCATTGTTGAGGTTTTTGTTGAATTTGTTGGTTTTTTTGAATATTGAGGTTGTTGATGAATTTTTTGGTGTTTTTCTTTGTTGAGGTTTTTGTTGGATTTGTTGATGATTTTCAATGTTGAGTTTCTTGTTGAATTTTTTGGTGTTTTTCATTCCTGAGGTTGTTGCTGAACTAGTTGGAGTTTTTCAATGTTGAGGTTGTTGATGAATATTTGGGTGATTTTCAATGTTGAGTTTGTTATTGACTTTGTTGGTGTTTTTCAATGTTGAGGTTGTTGAATTTGTTGGTGTTTTTCAAAGCTGAGTTTGTTGTTGAATTTATTGGTGTATTTGAATGTCGAGGTTGTTAAATCTGATGGTGTTTTTCAAATTGAGGTTGTTGCTGAATTTTTTGGTGTTTTTCATTGTTGAGTTTTTTGTTGAATTTGTTGGTGTTTTTCATAGTTGAGGTTGTTGTTGAATTTGTTGGTGATTTTGAATATTGAGGTTGTAGTTGAATTTGTTGGTGTTTTTCCATGCTGAGGTTTTTGAATTAAGGTGTTTTTTAAAGTTGAGGTTGTTGTTGATAATTTGGTGTTTTTCAATGTTGAGGTTGTTGTTGAATTTTTTGGCGTTTTCAATGTTGGGTTTGTTGTTGAATTTTTCGGTGTTTTTCATTGTTGAGGTTGCAGTTGAATTTGTTGCTGTTTCTCAATGTTGAGGTTGTTGAATTTTTTGGTGTTTATCAAAGTTGAGGTTGTTGATTTTTTTGGTGTTTTTCAAAGTTGAGGTTGTTGTTGAATTTGTTGGTGATTTTCAATATTGAGTTTGTTGTTGAATTTATTGGTGTATTCAATGTTGCTTTTTTTTAATCTTTTTAAATTTTTCAAAGTTGAGGTTGCAGTTGAATTTGTTGCTGTTTCTCAATGTTGAGGTTGTTGAATGTTTCGGTGTTATTCAATGCTGTGGTTGTTGTTGAATTTTTTGGTGTTTTTCATTGTTGAGGTTTTTGTTGAATTTGTTGGTGTTTTTGAATGTTGAGGTTGTTGATGAATTTTTTGGTGTTTTTCATTGTTGAGGTTTTTGTTGAATTTGTTGGTGATTTTCAATGTTGAGGTTGTTGTTGAATTTTTTGGAGATTTTCAATGTTGAGTTTGTTGTTGAATTTGTTGGTGTTTTTGAATGTTGAGGTTGTTGAATTTGTTGGTATTTTTCAAAGTTGACGTTGTTGTTGAATTTTTTGGTGTTTTTAATTGTTGAGGTTTTTGTTGAATTTGTTGGTGTTTTTCATTGTTGTGGTTGTTGTTGTTGAATTTTTGATGTTTTTCATTGTTGAAGTTTTTTGTTAAATTTGTTGGTGATTTTCAATATTGAGGTTGTTGTTGAATTTGTTGGAGTTATCAATTTTTATTTTGATGAACCTTTTTGTATTTTTAATAGTTGAGGTTGTTCTTGAATTTCTTGGTGTTTTTCAATATTGAGGTTGTAGTTGAATTTGTTGGTGTTTTTCCATGTTGAGGTTTTTGAATTTGTTGGTCTTTTTCAAAGTTGAGGTTGTTGTTGAATTTTTTGATGATTTTCAATATTGAGGTTGTTGTTGATTTGATTGGTGTATTCATTGTTTTTTATATAATCTTTTTGTATTGTTGAGGTTTTTGTTGAATTTTTTGGTGTTTTTGAATGTTGAGGTTGTTGATGAATTTTTTGGTGTTTTTCCATGTTGAGGTTTTTGAATTTGTTGGTGTTTTTCAAAGTTGAGTTTGTTGTTGAATTTGTTGGTGATTTTCAAAGTTGAGTTTGTTTTTGAATTTTTTGGTGTTTTTCATTGTTGAGGTTGTTGTTGAAATTGTTGGAATTTTTCAATGTTGAGGTTGTTGTTGAATTTTTTGGTGATTTTCAATTTTGAGAATGTTGTTGAATTTGTTAGTGTTTTTCAATGTTGAGCTTGTTGTTGAATTTGTTGGTGTTTTTGAATGTTGAGGTTGTTGTTGAATTGTTTGTTGTTTTTCATTGTTGTGGTTGTTGTTGAATTTTTGATGTTTTTCAATGTTGAGGTTGTTGTTAAATTTGTAGGTGATTTTCAATATTGAGGTTGTTGTTGAATTTGTTGGTGTTTTTCATTGTTGTGGTTGTTGTTGAATTTTTGATATTTTTCATTGTTGAGGTTGTTGTTAAATTTGTTGGTGATTTTCAATTTTGAGGTTGTTGTTGAATTTGTTGGTGCATTCAATTTTGATTTTGTTGAACCTTTTTGTACTTTTAAAAGTTGAGGTTGTTGTTGAATTTGTTGGTGTTTTTCAATGTTGCGGTTGTTGAATTTATTGGTGTTATCAATGGCTTTTTTTTATCTTTTTTGTATTTAACAAAGTTGAGGTTGCAGTTGAATTTCTTGGTGTTTTTCAGTGTTGAGGCTGTTGAAGTAGTTGGTGTTTTTCAAAGTTGAGGTTGTTGTTGAATTTTTTGGTGTTTTTCATTGTTGAGTTTTTTGTTGAATTTGTTGGTGTTTTTCATTGTTGAGGTTGTTGTTGAATTTTTTAGTGATTTTCAATAATGAGATTGTTGTTGAATTTATTGGTGTATTAAAAGTTTTTTTTTGAATCTTTTTGTATTTTTCAAAGTTGAGGTTGCAGTTTTATTATTCGCTGTTTCTCAATGTTGAGGTTGTTGAATTTTTTGGTGTTTTTCAAAGTTGAGGTTGTTGTTGAATTTGTTGGTGATTTTCAATATTGAGTTTGTTGTTGAATTTCTTGTTGTATTCAATGTTGCTTTTTTTAATCTTTTTAAATTTTTCAAAGTTGAGGTTGCAGTTGAATTTGTTGCTGTTTCTCAATGTTGAGGTTGTTGAATTTTTTGGTATTATTCAAAGTTGTGGTTGTTGTTGAATTTTTTGGTGTTTTTCATTGTTGAGGTTTTTGTTGAATTTATTTGTGCCTTTGAATGTTGAGGTTGTTCATGAATTTTATGGTGTTTTTCATTGTTGAGGTTTTTGTTGAATTTGTTGGTGATTTTCAATGTTGAGGTTGTTGTTGAATTTTTCGGTGTTTTTCATTGTTGAGGTTTTTGTTGAATTTGTTGGTGATTTTCAATGTTGAGTTTCTTGTTGAATTTTTTGGTGTTTTTCATTGTTGAGGTTGTTGTTGAACTTGTTGGAGTTTTTCAATGTTGAGGTTGTTGTTGAATTTTTTGGAGATTATCAATGTTGAGTTCGTTGCTGAATTTGTTGGTGTTTTTCAATGTTGAGGTTGTTGAATTTGTTGGTATTTTTCAAAGTTGACGTTGTTGTTGAATTTTTTGGTGTTTTTCATTGTTGAGGTTTTTGTTGAATTTGTTGGTGTTTTTCATTGTTGTGGTTGTTGTTGAATTTTAGATGTTTTTCATTGTTGAGGTATTTTGTTGCATTTGTTGGTGATTTTCAATATTGAGGTTGTTGTTGAATTTGTTTGTGTTTTTCATTGTTGTGGTTGTTATTGTTGAATTTTTGATGTTTTTCATTGTTGAGGTTGTTGTTAAATTTGTTGGTGATTTTCAATTTTGAGTTTGTTGTTGAATTTGTTGGTGTTATCAATTTTTATTTTGATGAACCTTTTTGTATTTTTAAATGTTGAGGTTGTTGTTGAATTTGTTGGTGTTTTTCCATGTTGAGGTTTTTGAATTTGTTGGTCTTTTTCAAAGTTGTGGTTGTTGTTGAATTTTTTGATGATTTTCAATATTGAGGTTGTTGTTGATTTTATTGGTGTATTCAATGTTTTATTTTGAATCTTTTTGTATTTTTCAAAGTTGATGTTGCAGTTGAATTTGTTGCTGTTTCTCAATGTTGAGGTTGGTGAATTTTTTGGTGCTGTTCGAAGTTGAGGTTGTTTGTTGAATTTTTTTATGTTTTTCATTGTTGAGGTTGTTGTTGAATTTCTTGGTGATTTTCAATGTTGAGGTTATTGAATTTATTGGTGTTATCAATGGTTTTTTTTGATCTTTTTTGTATTTTTCAAAGTTGAGGTTGCAGTTGAATTTCTTGCTGTTTTTCAATGTTGAGGTGGTTGAAGTTGTTGGTGTTTTTCAAAGTTGAGGTTGTTGTTGAATTTTTTGGTGTTCTTCATTGTTGAGGGTTTTGTTGAATTTATTGGTGTTTTTGAATGATGAGGTTGTTTGATGAATTTTTTGGTGTTTTTCATTGTTGCGGTACTTGTTGAATTTGTTGGTGTTTGTCATTGTTGAGGTTCTTGTTCAATTTTTTGATGTTTATCCTTGCTGAGGTTCTTGTTGAATTTGTTGGTGATTTTGATTCTTCAGGTTTTTGAATGAATTGGTGTTATCAGTGGTTTTTTATGATCTTTTTTGTATTTTTCAAAGTTGAGGTTGCAGTTGAATTTGTTGGTGTTTTTGAATTTTGAGGTTGTTGTTGAATTTTTTGGTGTTTTTCATTGTTGAGGTTGTTGTTGCATTTGTCAGAGTTTTTTCAATGTTGAGGTTTTTGTTGAATTTGTTGGTGTTTATCACTTTTGAGGTTGTTGAATTTGCTGCTGTTTTTCAAAGTTGACGTTGTTGTTGAATTTTTTGGTTTTTTAATTGTTGAGGTTTTTGTTGAATTTGTTGTTGTTTTTGAATGTTGAGGTTGTTGTTGCATTTTTTGTGTTTTTCATTGTTGAGGTTGTTGTTGAATTTGTTGGTGTTTTTGAATGTTGAGGTTGTTGATGAATTCTTTGGTGTTTTTCATTGTTGAGGTTGTTGTTGATTTTGTTGGTGTCTTCGAATGTTGAGGTTGTTGTTGAATTTGTTGGTGATTTTCAATATTGAGGTTGTAGTTTAATTTGATGGTGTTTTTCCATGTTGAGGTTTCTGAATTTGTAGGTGTTTTGCAAAGTTGAGGTTGTTGTTGAATATTTTTGTGTTTTTCAATGTTGTGGTTGTTGTTGAATTTTTTGGTGATTTTCAATATTGAGGTTGTTGTTCAATTCATTGGTGTATTCAATGTTTTTTTTTAATCTTTTTGTATTTTTATAAGTTGAGGTTGCAATTCAATTTGTTGCTGTTTCTCAATGTTGAGGTTGTTGAATTTTTTGGTTTTTTTCAAAGTTGAGTTTGTTGTTGAATTTTTTGGTGTTTTTCATTGTTGAGTTTTTTGTTGAATTTGTTGTTGTTTTTGAATGTTGAAGTTGTTGTTGAATTTTTTGATGTTTATCATTGTTGAGGTTGTTGTTGATTTTTTTGGTGATTTTCATTGTTGAGGTTTTTGTTGAATTTGTTGGTGTTTTTGAATGTTGAGTTTGTTGTTGAATTTTTGTGTGTTTTTCATTGCAGAGGTTGTTATTGAATTTGTGCCTGTTTTTGATTGCTGAGGTTGTTGTTGAATTTGTTGGTGTTTTTCACTGTTGAGGTTGTTGAACTTGTTGGTATTTTTCAAAGTTGACGTTTTTGTTGAATTTTTTGGTTTTTTTAATTGTTGAGGTTTTTGTTGAATTTGTTAGTGTTTTTGAATGTTGAGGTTGTTGATGAATTTTTTGATGTTTTTCATTGACGAGGTTGTTGTTGAATTTGTTGGTGTTTTTGAATGTTGAGGTTGTTGTTGAAATGTTTGGTGCTTTTCATTGTTGTGGTTGTTGTTGAATTTTTTGATGTTTTTAATTGTTGATGTTGTTGATGTTGGCGATTTTCAATATTGAGGTTGTGGTTGAATTTCTTGGTGTTATCAATTTTGATTTTGTTGAAATGTTTTGTATTTTTAAAAGTTGATGTTGTTGTTGAATTTGATGATGTTTTTCAATGTTTAGGTTGTTGAATTTGCTGGTGTTATTCAAAGCTGCGTTTGTTGTTGAATTGTTGGTTTTTTTCCATGTTGAGATTGTTGAATTTATTGGTGTTATCAATGGTTTTTTTTTTATCTTTTTTGTATTTAACAAAGTTGAGTTTGCAGTTGAATTTCTTGGTGTTTTTCAATGTTGAGGTTGTTGAAGTAGTTGGTGTTTTTCAAAGTTGAGGTTTTTGTTGAATTTTTTGGTGTTTTTCAATGTTGCGGTTTTTGTTGAATTTTTTGGTGTTTTTGAATGTTGAGGTTGTTGATGAATTTTTTGGTGTTTTTTATTGTTGAGGTTTTTGTTGAATTTGTTGGTGATTTTCAATGTTGAGGTTGTTGTTGAAATTATTGGTGTATTCAATGTTTTTATTTGAATCTTTATGTATTTTTCAAACCTTAGGTTGCAGTTGAATTTGTTGCTGATTCTCAAGGTTGAGCTTGTTGAATTTTTTGGTGTTATTCAAAGTTGAGGCTGTTGTTGAATTTTTTTGATGTTTTTCATTGCTGAGGTTGTTGTTGAATTAGTTGATGATTTTCAATATTGCGGTTGTTGAATTTATTGGTGTTATCAATGGTTTTTTTTGATATCTTTTGTACTTTTCAAAGTTGAGGTTGCAGTTGAATTTGTTGCTGTTTTACAATGTTGAGGTTGTTGAAGTTGTTGGTGTTTTTCAAAGTTGAGGTTGTTGTTGAATTTATTGATGTTTTTCATTGTTGAGGTTTTTGTTGAATTTGTTGGTGTTTTTGAATGTTGTGGTTGTTGGTGAATTTTTTGGTGTTTTTCATTGCGGAGGTTTTTGTTGAATTTGTTGGTGTTTTTCACTGTTGAGGTTGTTGTTGAATTTGTTGGTGATTTTCAATATTGAGGTTGTGGTTGAATTTGTTGGTATTTTTCCATGTTGAGGTTTTTGAATTTGTTGGTGTTTTTCAACGTTGAGGTTGTTGTTGAATTTATTGGTGTTTTTGAATGTTGAGGGTGTTGTTGAATTTATTGGTATTTTTGAATGTTGAGGTTGTTGTTGAATTGTTTGGTGATTTTCAATATTGAGGTTGTTGTTGAATTTTTTGGTGTTATCAATTTTTATTTTGTTGAACCGTTTTGTATTTTTTAAACTTGAGGTTGTTGTTGAATTTGTTGCTGTTTTTCAATGCTGAGGTTGTTGAATTTGTTGGTGTTTTTCAAATTGAGGTTGTTGTTGAATTTTTAGGTGTATTTCATTGTTGAGGTTTTTTTTTAATTTGTTGGTGTTTTGCATTGTTGAGGTTGTTGTTGAATTTGTTGGTGTTTTTCCATGTTGAGGGTTTCGAATTTGTTGCTGTTTTTCAAAGTTGAGGTTGTTGTTGATAATTTGGTGTTTTTCAATGTTGAGGTTGTTGTTGAATTTTTTGGTGTTATTCAAAGTTGAGGCTGTTGTTGAATTTTTTGATGTTTTTCATTGCTGAGGTTGTTTTTGAATTAGTTGATTACTTTCAATGTTGATGTTGTTGACTTTATTGGTGTTATCAATGGTTTTCTTTTAATATTTTTTGTATTTTTCAAAGTTGAGGTTGCAGTTGAACTTGTTGCTGTTTTTCGATGTTGAGGTTTTTGAAGTTGTTGGTGTTTTTCAAAGTTGAGGTTGTTGTTGATTTTTTTTGTGTTTTTCATTGTTGAGGTTTTTCCTGAATTTATTGGTGTTTTTCAATGTTGAGGTTGTTGTTGAATTTATTGGTGTATTCAATGTTTTTTTTTGAATCTTTTTGTATTTTTCAAAGTTGAGGTTGCAGTTGAATTTGTTGCTGTTACTCAATGTTGAGCTTGTTGAATTTTTTAGTGTTTTTCAAAGTTGTGGTTGTTGTTACATTTTTTGATGTTTTTCATTGCTGAGGTTGTTGTTGAATTTGTTCGTGATTTTCAATGTTGATTTTGTTGAATTTATTGGTGTTTTCAATGGTTTTTATTTTTTTTTGTATTTCTCAAAGTTGAGGTTGCAGTTGAATTTGTTGGTGTTCTTCAATGTTGAGGTTGTTGAAGTTGTTGGTGTTTTTCATTGTTGAGGTTTTTGTTGTATTTGTTGGTGTTTTTGAATGTTGAGGTTGTTGATGAATTTTTTGGTGTTTTCCATTGTTGATGTTTTTGTTGATTTTGTTGGTGATTTTCAATTTTGAGTTTCTTGTTGAATTGTTTGGTGGTTTTCTTTGTTGAGGTTGTTGTTGAACTTGTTGGAGTTTTTCAATGTTGAGGTTGTTGTTGAATTTTTTGGTGATTTTCAAAGTTGAGTTTGTTGTTGAATTTGTTGGTGTTTTTCAATGTTGAGGTTGTTGAAGTTGTTGTTGTTTTTCAAAGTTGACTTTGTTGTTGAATTTTTTGTAGTTTTTCATTGTTGAGGTTTCTGTTGAATTAGTTGGTGTTTTTGAATGTTGAGGTTGTTGGTGAATTTTTTGGTTTTTTTCATTGCTGAGGTTTTTGTTGAATTTGTTGGTGTTTTTCACTGTTGAGGCTGTTGTTGAATTTGTTGGTGATTTTCAATATTGAGGTTGTGGTTGAATTTGTTGGTGTTTTTAAATGTTGAGGTTTTTGAATTTGTTGGAGTTTTTCAAAGTTGAGGTTGTTGTTGAATTTGTTGGTGATTTTCAATGTTGAGTTTGTTTTTGAATTTTTTGGTGTTTATCATTGTTGAGGTTGTTGTTGAAATTGTTGGAGTTTTTCAATGTTGAGGTTTTTGTTGAATTTTTTGTGATTTTCTATGTTGAGAATGTTGTTGAATTTGTTGTTGCTTTTGAATGTTGAGGTTGTTGTTGAATTTGTTGGTGTATTTGAATGTTGAGGTTGTTGTTGAATTGTTTGGTGTTTTTCATTGTTGTGGTTGTTGTTGTTGAATTTTTGATGTTTTTCATTGTTGAGGTTGTTGTTAAATTTGTTGGTGATTTTAAATATTGAGGTTGTTGTTGAATTTTTTGGTGTTATCAATTTTTATTTTGTTGAACCGTTTTGTGTTTTTTAAAGTTGAGGTTGTTGTTGAATTTGTTGGTGTTTTTCAATGTTGAGGTTGTTGAATTTGATGGTGTTTTTCAAATTGAGGTTATTGTTGAATTTGTTTGTGTTTTTCATTGTTGAGGTTTTTGTTGAATTTGTTGCTGTTTTTCCATGTTGAGGGTTTTGAATTTGTTGGTGTTTTTCAAAGTTGAGGTTGTTGTTGATAATTTGGTGTTTTTCAATGTTGAGGTTGTTGTTGAATTTTTTTGTGATTTTCAAAATTGAGATTGTTGTTGAATTTATTGGTGTATTCTATGCCTCTTTTTAAATCTTTTTGTATTTTTCAAAGTTGAGGTTGAAGTGGAATTTGATGCTGTTTCTCAATGTTGAGCTTGTTGAATTTTTTGGTGTTTTTCAAAGTAGAGGTTGTTGTTGAGTGTTTAGATGTTTTTCATTGCTGATGTTGTTGTTGAATTTGTTGGTGATTTAAAATGTTGAGGTTGTTGAATTTATTGGTGTTATCAATGGTTTTTTTTGAGCTTTTATGTATTTTTCAAAGTTGAGGTTGCAGTTGAATTTGTTGGTGTTCTTCCATGTTGAGGTTGTTGAAGTTGTTGGTGTTTTTCAAGGTTGAGGTTGTTATTGAATTTTTTGGTGTTTTTCATTGTTGAGGTTTTTGTTGAATTTTTTGGTGTTTTTGAATGTTGAGGTTGTTGATGAATTTTTTGGCGTTTTTCATTGTTGAGGTTTTTGTTGAGTTTGTTGGTGATTTTCAATGTTGAGGTTGTTGTTGAATTTATTGGTGTATTCAATGTTTTTTTTTTAATCTTTTTGTATTTTTTTGGTGTTTTTCATTGTTGAGGTTTTTGTTGAATTTGTTGGTTTTTTTGAATGTTGAGGTTGCTGATGAATTTTTTGGTGTTTTTCATTGTTCAGGTTTTTGTTGATTTTTTTGGTGATTTTCAATGTTGAGTTTCTTGTTGAATTTTTTGGTGTTTTTCTTTGTTGATGTTGTTGTGTAACTTGTTGGAGATTTTCAATCTTGAGGTTGTTCTTGATTTTTTTGGTGATTTTCAATGTTGAGTTTGTTGTTGAATTTGTTTGTGTTTTTCAATGTTGAGGTTGTTGAAGTTGTTGGTGTTTTTCAAAGTTGAGGTTGTTGTTGAATTTTTTGGTGTTTTTCATTGTTGAGGTTTTTGTTGAATTATTTGCTGTTTTTGAATGTTGAGGTTGTTGATGAATTTTTTGGTGTTTTTCATTGTTGATGTTTTTGTTGAATTTGTTTGTGTTTGTCACTGTTGAGGTTGTTGTTGAATTTGTTGGTGACTTTCAATATTGAGGTTGTGGTTGAATTTGTTGGTGTTTTTCCATGTTGAGGTTTTTGAATTTGTTGGTGTTTTTCAAAGTTGAGGTTGTTATTGAACTTGTTGGTGATTTTCAATGTTGAGTTTGTTTTTGAATTTTTTTGGTGTTTTTCATTGCTGAGGTTGTTGTTGAATTTGTTGGTGTTTTGAATGTTGAGGTTGTTGTTACATTTTTTGATGTTTTTCATTGCTGAGGTTATTGTTGAATTTGTTGGTGAGTTTCACTGTTGAGGTTGTTGAATTTATTGGCGTTTTCAATGGTTTTTTTTTGTATTTCTCAAAGTTGAGGTTGCAGTTGAATTTGTTGGTGTTTTTCAATGTTAAGGTTGTTGAAGTTGTTGGTGTTTTTCAAAGCTGAGGTTGTTTCTGAATTTTTTGGTGTTTTTCATTGTTGAGGTTTATGTTGAATTATTTGGTGTTTTTGAATGTTGAGGTTGTTGATGAATTTTTTAGTGTTTTTCATTGTTGAGGTTTTGTTGAATTTGTTGGTGATTGTCAATTTTGAGGTTGTTGTTGAATTTTTTGGTGTTTTTCATTGTTGAGGTTTTTGTTGAATTTGTTGGTTTTTTTGAATGTTGAGGTTGCTGATGAATTTTTTGGTGTTTTTCATTGTTCAGGTTTTTGTTGATTTTTTTGGTGATTTTCAATGTTGAGTTTCTTGTTGAATTTTTTGGTGTTTTTCTTTGTTGATGTTGTTGTGTAACTTGTTGGAGATTTTCAATCTTGAGGTTGTTCTTGATTGTTTTGGTGATTTTCAATGTTGAGTTTGTTGTTGAATTTGTTGGTGTTTTTCAATGTTGAGGTTGTTGAAGTTGTTGGTGTTTTTCAAAGTTGAGGTTGTTGTTGAATTTTTTGGTGTTTTTCATTGTTGAGGTTTTTGTTGAATTATTTGGTGTTTTTGAATGTTGAGGTTGTTGATGAATTTTTTGGTGTTTTTCATTGTTGATGTTTTTGTTGAATTTGTTTGTGTTTGTCACTGTTGAGGTTGTTGTTGAATTTGTTGGTGACTTTCAATATTGAGGTTGTGGTTGAATTTGTTGGTGTTTTTCCATGTTGAGGTTGTTGAATTTGTTGGTGTTTTTCAAAGTTGAGGTTGTTGTTGAACTTGTTGGTGATTTTCAATGTTGAGTTTGTTTTTGAATTTTTTTGGTGTTTTTCATTGCTGAGGTTGTTGTTGAATTTGTTGGTGTTTTTGAATGTTGAGGTTGTTGTTGAATTGTTTGGTGTTTTTCATTGTTGTGGTTGTTGTTGAATTTGTTGGTGTTTTTCAATGGTGAGGTTGTTGAATTTGTTGCTGTTTTTCAAAGATGAGTTCGTTGTTGAATTTGTTGGTTTATTTGAATGTTGAGGTTGTTAAATCTGCTGATGTTTTTCAAATTGAGGTTGTTGTTGAATTTGTGGGTGTTTTTCATTGTTGATGTTGTTGTTGAATTTGTTGGTGATTTTCATTATTGATGTTGTAGTTGAATTTGTTGGTGTTTTTCCATGTTGAGGTTTTTGAATTTGTTGGTATTTTTCAAAGTTGAGGTTGTTGTTGATAACTTGGTGTTTTTCAATGTTGAGGTTGTTGTTGAATTTTTTGGCGTTTTTCATTGTTGAGGATGTTGTTGAATTTGTTGGAGTTTTTCAATGTTGAGGTTGTTGTTGAATTTGTTGGCGTTTTTCAATGTTGAGTTTGTTGAATTTGTTGGTGTTTTTCAAAGTTGAGGTTTTGTTGAATTTTTTGGTGTTGTTCATTGCTGAGGTTTTGGTTGAATTTGTTGGTGTTTTTGAGTTTTGAGGTTGTTGTTTTTACTTTTTGGTGTTGTTGAATGTTAAGGTTTTTGTTGAATTTTTTGGTGTTTTTCATTGTTGAGGTTGTTGTTGAATTTTTAGATGTTTTTCATTGCTGAGGTTGTTGTTGAAATTGTTGGTGTTTTTGAATGTTGAGGTTGTTGTTTTTATTTTTTGGTGATGTTTAATGTTAAGGTTTTTTGTTGAATTTTTTGGTGTTTTTCATTGTTGAGGTTGTTTTTGAATTTGTTGGTGTTTTTGAATGTTGAGGTTGTTGTTGTTGAATTTTTGGATGTTTTTAATTGTTGAGGTTGTTGTTGAATTTGTTGGTGTTTTTCAATATTGAGGTTGTTGTTGAATTTGATGGTATTTTTCATTGTTGAGGTTGTTGTTGTTGAATTTTTTAGATGTTTTTCATTGTTGAATTTGTTGGTGATTTTCAATTTTGAGGTTGTTGTTGAATTTGTTGGTGTTTTTCAATATTGGGGTTGTTGTTGAATTTTTTGGTGTTTTTCATTGTTGAGGTTGTTGTTGTATTTCTTGGAGTTCTTCAATGTTGAGGTTGTTGAATTTGTTTGTGCTTTTGAATGTTGAGGTTGTTGATGAATTTTTTGGTGTTTTTCATCTTTGCGGTTTTTGATGAATTTGTTTTTGTTTTCCATTGTTGAGGTTTTTGTTGAATTTGTTGGTATTTTTGCATGTTGAGGTTGTAGTTGAATTTGTTGGTGATTAACAATATTGAGGTTGTAGTTGAATTTTTTGGTGCTTTTCAATGTTGAGGTTTTGGAATTGGATCGTGCTTTTCAAAGTTGAGGTTGTTATTGAATATTTTGTTGATATTCAATGTTGAGGTTGATGTTGAATGTTTTGGTGTATTCAATGTTTTTTTTTGACTCTTTTTGTATTTTTCAATGTTGAGGTTGTTGTTGATTTTTTTTGTGTTTTTCATTGTTGAGGTTTTGGTTGAATTTGTTGGTGTTTTTGAATGTTGAGGTTGTTGTTTTTATTTTTTTGTGTTAATGAATGTTGAGGTTCTTCTTGAATTTTTTGGTGATTTTCAATGTTGAGGTTGTGGTTGAATTTGTTGATGTTTTTCCGTGTTGAGGTTTTTGAATTTGTTGGTGTTTTTCCATGTTGAGGTTGTTGTTGAATTTGTTGGTGATTTTCAATGTTCAGTTTGTTGTTTAATTTTTTGGTGTTTTTCATTGTTGAGGTTGTTGTTGTTGAATTTTTGGATGTTTTTCATTGTTGAATTTGTTGGTGATTTTCAATATTGAGGTTGTTGTTGAATTTGTTTGTGTTTTTCAATGTTGGGGTAGTTGTTGAATTTTATGGTGTTTTTCATTGTTGATGTTGTTGTTGTATTTCTTGGAGTTCTTCAATGTTGAGGTTGTTGAATTTGTTGGTGCTTTTGAATGTTGAGGTTGTTGAGGAATTTGTTGGTGTTTTCCATTGTTGAGGTTTTTGTTGATTTTGTTGGTGTTTTTGAATGTTGAGGTTGTAGTTGAATTTCTTGGTGATTTACAATATTGAAGTTGCAGTTGAATTATTTGGTGCTTTTCATTGTTGAGGTTTTGGAATTGGATCGTGCTTTTCAAAGTTGAGGTTGTTATTGAATATTTTGTTGTTTTTCAATGTTGAGGTTGTTGTTGAATTTTTTGGCGTTTTTCATTGTTGAGGATGTTGTTGAATTTGTTGGAGTTTTTCAATGTTGAGGTTGTTGTTGAATTTGTTGGCGTTTTTCAATGTTGAGTTTGTTGAATTTGTTGGTGTTTTTCAAAGTTGAGGTTTTGTTGAATTTTTTGGTGTTTTTCATTGCTGAGGTTTTGGTTGAATTTGTTGGTGTTTTTGAGTTTTGAGGTTGTTGTTTTTACTTTTTGGTGTTGTTGAATGTTAAGGTTTTTGTTGAATTTTTTGGTGTTTTTCATTGTTGAGGTTGTTGTTGAATTTTTAGATGTTTTTCATTGCTGAGGTTGTTGTTGAAATTGTTGGTGTTTTTGAATGTTGAGGTTGTTGTTTTTATTTTTTGGTGATGTTTAATGTTAAGGTTTTTTGTTGAATTTTTTGGTGTTTTTCATTGTTGAGGTTGTTTCTGAATTTGTTGGTGTTTTTAAATGTTGAGGTTGTTGTTGTTGAATTTTTGGATGTTTTTAATTGTTGAGGTTGTTGTTGAATTTGTTGGTGTTTTTCAATATTGAGGTTGTTGTTGAATTTTTTGGATGTTTTTCATTGTTGAATTTGTTGGTGATTTTCAATATTGAGGTTGTTGTTGAATTTGTTGGTGTTTTTCAATATTGGGGTTGTTGTTGAATTTTTTGGTGTTTTTCATTGTTGAGGTTGTTGTTGTATTTCTTGGAGTTCTTCAATGTTGAGGGTGTTGAATTTGTTTGTGCTTTTGAATGTTGAGGTTGTTGATGAATTTCTTGGTGTTTTTCATCTTTGCGGTTTTTGATGAATTTGTTTTTGTTTTCCATTGTTGAGGTTTTTGATGAATTTGTTGGTATTTTTGCATGTTGAGGTTGTAGTTGAATTTGCTGGTGATTAACAATATTGAGGTTGTAGTTGAATTTTTTGGTGCTTTTCAATGTTGAGGTTTTGGAATTGGATCGTGCTTTTCAATGTTGAGGTTGTTATTGAATATTTTGTTGATTTTCAATGTTGAGGTTGTTGTTGAATGTTTTGGTGTATTCAATGTTTTTTTTTTGACTCTTTTTGTATTTTTCAATGTTGAGGTTGCTGTTGATTTTTTTGGTGTTTTTCATTGTTGAGGTTTTGGTTGAATTTGTTGGTGTTTTTGAATGTTGAGGTTGTTGTTTTTATTGTTTGGTGTTGATGAATGTTGAGGTTCTTCTTGAATTTTTTGGTGATTTTCAATGTCGAGGTTGTGGTTGAATTTGTTGATGTTTTTCCGTGTTGAGGTTTTTGAATTTGTTGGTGTTTTTCCATGTTGAGGTTGTTGTTGAATTTGTTGGTGATTTTCAATGTTCAGTTTGTTGTTTAATTTTTTGGTGTTTTTCATTGTTGAGGTTGTTGTTGTTGAATTTTTGGATGTTTTTCATTGTTGAATTTGTTGGTGATTTTCAATATTGAGGTTGTTGTTGAATTTGTTTGTGTTTTTCAATGTTGGGGTAGTTGTTGAATTTTATGGTGTTTTTCATTGTTGATGTTGTTGTTGTATTTCTTGGAGTTCTTCAATGTTGAGGTTGTTGAATTTGTTGGTGCTTTTGAATGTTGAGGTTGTTGAGGAATTTGTTGGTGTTTTCCATTGTTGAGGTTTTTGTTGATTTTGTTGGTGTTTTTGAATGTTGAGGTTGTAGTTGAATTTCTTGGTGATTTACAATATTGAAGTTGCAGTTGAATTATTTGGTGCTTTTCATTGTTGAGGTTTTGGAATTGGATCGTGCTTTTCAAAGTTGAGGTTGTTATTGAATATTTTGTTGTTTTTCAATGTTGAGGTTGTTGTTGAATTTTTTGGCGTTTTTCATTGTTGAGGATGTTGTTGAATTTGTTGGAGTTTTTCAATGTTGAGGTTGTTGTTGAATTTGTTGGCGTTTTTCAATGTTGAGTTTGTTGAATTTGTTGGTGTTTTTCAAAGTTGAGGTTTTGTTGAATTTTTTGGTGTTTTTCATTGCTGAGGTTTTGGTTGAATTTGTTGGTGTTTTTGAGTTTTGAGGTTGTTGTTTTTACTTTTTGGTGTTGTTGAATGTTAAGGTTTTTGTTGAATTTTTTGGTGTTTTTCATTGTTGAGGTTGTTGTTGAATTTTTAGATGTTTTTCATTGCTGAGGTTGTTGTTGAAATTGTTGGTGTTTTTGAATGTTGAGGTTGTTGTTTTTATTTTTTGGTGATGTTTAATGTTAAGGTTTTTTGTTGAATTTTTTGGTGTTTTTCATTGTTGAGGTTGTTTCTGAATTTGTTGGTGTTTTTAAATGTTGAGGTTGTTGTTGTTGAATTTTTGGATGTTTTTAATTGTTGAGGTTGTTGTTGAATTTGTTGGTGTTTTTCAATATTGAGGTTGTTGTTGAATTTTTTGGATGTTTTTCATTGTTGAATTTGTTGGTGATTTTCAATATTGAGGTTGTTGTTGAATTTGTTGGTGTTTTTCAATATTGGGGTTGTTGTTGAATTTTTTGGTGTTTTTCATTGTTGAGGTTGTTGTTGTATTTCTTGGAGTTCTTCAATGTTGAGGGTGTTGAATTTGTTGCTGTTTTTGAATGTTGAGGTTGTTGATGAATTTCTTGGTGTTTTTCATCTTTGCGGTTTTTGATGAATTTGTTTTTGTTTTCCATTGTTGAGGTTTTTGATGAATTTGTTGGTATTTTTGCATGTTGAGGTTGTAGTTGAATTTGCTGGTGATTAACAATATTGAGGTTGTAGTTGAATTTTTTGGTGCTTTTCAATGTTGAGGTTTTGGAATTGGATCGTGCTTTTCAATGTTGAGGTTGTTATTGAATATTTTGTTGATTTTCAATGTTGAGGTTGTTGTTGAATGTTTTGGTGTATTCAATGTTTTTTTTTTGACTCTTTTTGTATTTTTCAATGTTGAGGTTGCTGTTGATTTTTTTGGTGTTTTTCATTGTTGAGGTTTTGGTTGAATTTGTTGGTGTTTTTGAATGTTGAGGTTGTTGTTTTTATTGTTTGGTGTTGATGAATGTTGAGGTTCTTCTTGAATTTTTTGGTGATTTTCAATGTCGAGGTTGTGGTTGAATTTGCTGGTGTTTTTCCATGTTGAGGTTTTTGAATTTGTTGGTGTTTTTCAAACTTGAGGTTGCTGTTGAATTTGTTGGTGATTTTCAATGTTCAGTTTGTTGTTGAATTTTTTTGGTGTTTTTCATTGTTGAGGTTGTTGTTGTTGAATTTTTGGATGTTTTTAATTGTTGAATTTGTTGGTGATTTTCAATATTGAGGTTGTTGTTGAATTTGTTTGTGTTTTTCAATGTTGGGGTTGTTGTTGAATTTTATGGTGTTTTTCATTGTTGATGTTGTTGTTGTATTTCTTGGAGTTCTTCAATGTTGAGGTTGTTGAATTTGTTGGTGCTTTTGAATGTTGAGGTTGTTGATGAATTTTTTGGTGTTTTTCTTTTTTTGAGGTTTTTGCTGAATTTGTTGGTGTATTTGAATGTTGAGGTTGTTAAATCTGTTGGTGTTTTTCAAAATTGAGGTTGTTGTTGAATTTTATTGGTGTTTTTCATTGTTGAGGTTTTTGTTGAATTTGATGGTGATTTTCAATATTGAGTTTGTTGTCGAATTTTTAGGTGTTTTTCATTGTTGTGGTAATAGTTGAAATCCTTGGAGTTTTTCAATGTTGAGGTTTTTATTGATTTTTTTCGTTTTTTTCATTGTTGAGGTTGTTGTTGAATTTTTTTGGTGTTTTTCATTGTTGAGGATGTTGTTGAATTTTTTGAAGTTTTTCATTACTGAGCTTGTTGTTGAAGTTGTTGGTGTTTTTGAATGTTGAGGTTGTTGTTGAGTTTTTTGGCGTTTTTCATTGTTGAGGATGTTGTTGAATTTGTTGGAGTTTTTCAATGTTGAGGTTGTTGTTGAATTTGTTGGCGCTTATCAAAGTTGAGTTTGTTGAAATTGTTGGTGTTTTTCAAAGTTGAGGTTTTGTTGAATTTTTTGGTGTTTTTCATTGTTGAGGTTTTGGTTGAATTTGTTGGTGTTTTTCAATTTTGAGGTTGTTGTTTTTACTTTTTGGTGTCTTTGAATGTTAAGTTTTTTGTTGAATTTTTTGGTGTTTTTCATTGTTGAGGTTGTTGTTGAATTTTTAGATGTTTTTCATTGCTGAGTTTGTTGTTGAAATAGTTGGTGTTTTTGAATGTTGAGGTTGTTGTTGAATTTTTTGGTGTTTTTCATTGTTGAGGTTGTTGTTGAATTTGTTGGAGTTTTTCAATGTTGAGGTTGTTGTTGAATTTGTTGGTGTTTTCAATGTTGAGGTTGTTGTATTTGTTGCTGGTTTTAAAATTTGAGTTTGTTGTTGAATTTTTTGGTGTTTTTCATTGTTGAGGTTATTGTGTAATTTTTTGGTGCTTTTCATTGTTGAGGTTGTTGTTGAATTTGTTGGAGTTTTTCTTTGTTGAGGTTGTTGTTGAATTTGTTAGCGTTTTTCAATGTTGAGGTTGTTGAATTTGCTGGTGATTTTCAAATTTGAGGTTGTTGTTGAATTTTTTGGTGTTTTTCATTGTTGAGGTTGTTGTGGAATTTTTTGGTGTTTTTCAATGCTGAGGTGTTTATTGATTTTTATTGGTGTTTTTCATTGTCGAGGTTGATGTTGAATTTTTTGATGTTATTCATTGCTGAGGTTGTTGTTGAAATTGTTGGTGTTTTTGAATGTTGAGTTTGTTTTTGAATTTTTTGGTGCTTTTCATTGTTGAGGTTGAATTTTTTGTAGTTTTTCACTGTTGATGTTGTTGTTGAATTTGTTAGCGTTTTTCAATGTTGAGGTTGTGGTATTTGTTGGTGTTTTTCAAAGTTGAATTTGTTGTTGAATTTTTTGGTGTTTTTCAATGTTGAGGTTTTGGATGTATTTGCTGGTGTTTTTCAATGTTGAGGTTGTTGTATTTATTTTTCGGTGTTTTTGAATGTTGAGGTTGTTGTTGAATTTCTTGGTGTTTTTCGTTGTTGATGTTGTTGTGGAATTTTTTGGTGATTTTCAATGTTGAGGTTTTTATTGATTTTTTTTGGTGTTTTTCCTTGATAAGGTTGTTGATGAATTTTTTTGGTGTTTTTCATTGTTGAGGTTGTTGTTGAATTTTCTGATGTTTTTCATTGTTGAGGTTGTTTTTGAAATTGCTGGTGTTTGTGAATGTTGAGTTTGTTCAATTTTTTGATGTTTTTCATTGCTGAGCTTGTTGTTGAATTTGTTGGTGATATTCAATGTTGAGGTTGTTGAATTTATTGGTGTTTTTCATTGTTGAGGATGTTGTTGAATATGTTGGAGTTTTTCAATGTTGAGGTTGTTGTTGAATTTGTGGGTGTTTTTCAATGTTGAGGTTGTTGGATTAGTTGGTGTTTTTCAAAGTTGAGGCTGTTGTTGAATTTTTTGGTATTTTTCATTGTTGAGGTTTTGGTTGAATTTGTTGGTGTTTTTGAATGTTGAGGTTGTTGGTTTTATTTTTTGGTGTTTTTGAATGTTGAGGTTGTTGTTGAATTTTTTTGGTGTTATTCATTTTTGAGGTTGTTGTTGAATTTTTTGGTGTTATTCATTGTTGAGGTTGTTGTTGAATTTGATGGACTTTTTCAATGTTGAGGTTGTTGCTGAATTTCTTGGTGTTTTTCAATGTTGAGGTTGTTGAATTTGTTGGTGTTTTTCAAAGTTGAGGTTGTTGTTGAATTTTTTGGTGTTTTTCATTGTTGAGGTTTTGGTTGAATTTGTTGGTGTATCTAAATGTTGAGGTTGTTGTCTTTATTTTATCTTATTTTTGAATGTTGAGGTTGTTGTTGAATTTTTTGTTGTTTTTCATTGTTGAGGTTGTTGTGGAATTTATTGGTGTTTTTCAATGTTGAGGTTTTTGTTGAATTTGTTGTTGTTTTTGAATGCTGAGGTTGTTGTTGAATTTTTTGGTGTTTTTCACTGTTGAGGTTGTTGTTGAATATGATTGTCTTTTTCAATGTTGAGGCTGTTGAATTTGTTGGTGTTTTTCAAAGTAGAGGTTGTTGTTGAATTTTTTGGTGTTTTTCATTTTTGAGGTTATCGTTGAATTTTTCGGTCTTTTTGAATGTTGAGATTGTTGATGAATTTTTTGGTGTTATTCATTGTTGAGGTTTTTTTGAATTTGTTGGTGTTTTTGAATGTTGAGGTTGTTGTTGTTGAATTTTTGGATATTTTTCATTGTTGAGGTTGTTGTTGAATTTGATGGTGATTTTCAATATTGAGGTTGTTGTTGAATTTGTTGGAGTTTTTCAATGTTGAGGTTGTTGTTGAATTTTTTGGTGTTTTTCATTGTTGAATTTGTTGGTGATTTTCTATATTGAGGTTGTTGTTGAATTGGTTGGTGTTTTTCAATGTTGGGGTTGTTGTTGAATTTTATGGTGTTTTTCATTGTTGAGGTTGTTGTTGTATTTCTTGGAGTTCTTCAATGTTGAGGTTGTTGAATTTGTTTGTGCTTTTGAATGTTGTGGTTGTTGATGAATTTTTTGGTGTTTTTCATTTTTGCGGTTTTTGATTAATTTGTTGGTGTTTTCCATTTTTGAGGTTTTTGTTGAATTGGTTGGAGTTTTTGCATGTTGAGGTTTTAGTTGAATTTGTTGGTGATTAACAATATTGAGGTTGTAGTTGAATTTTTTGGTCTTTTCAATGTTGAGGTTTTGGAATTGGATCGTGCTTTTCAAAGTTTAGGTTGTTATTGAATATTTTGTTCTTTTTCAATGTTGAGGTTGTTGCTGAATTCTTTCGTGTATTCAATGATTTTATTTGAATCTTTTTGTATTTTTCAATGTTGAGGTTGTTGTTGATTTTTTTGGTTTTTTTCATTGTTGAGGTTTTGGTTGAATTTGTTGGTGTTTTTGAATGTTGAGGTTGTTGTTTTTATTGTTTGGTGTTATTAAATGTTGAGGTTCTTGTTGAACTTTTTGGTGATTTTCAAAGTTGAGGATGTGGTTGAATTTGTTGGTGTTTTTCAATGTTGAAGTTGTCGGTTTTATTTTTTGGTGTTTTTGAATGTTGAGGTTGTTGTTCAATTTTTTATGGTGTTTTTCATTGTTGAGGTTGTTGTTGAATTTTTTGATGTTTTTCATTGTTGACTTTGCTGTTGAATTTTTTGGTGTTTTTCATTGTTGAGGTTGTTGTTGAATTTGTTGGAGTTTTTCAATGTTGAGGTTGTTGCTGAATTTGTTGGTGTTTTTCAAAGTTGAGGTTGATGTTGAATCTGTTGGTGTTTTTCATTGTTGATGTTGTTGTTGAATTTTTGGGTGTTTTTCATTGTTGATGTTTTTGTTGAAATTGTTGGTGTTTTTGAATGTTGAGGTTGTTGTTGAATTTGTTGATGTTTTTCAATGTTGATGGTGTTGTTGAATTATTTGGTGTTCTTCATTTTTGAGATTTTTGTGGAATTGGTTGGTGTTTTTGAATGTTGAGGATTTTGATGAATTTTTGGGATTTATCATTGTTGAGGTTTTGGTTGAATTTGTTGGTGATTTTCAATATTGAGGTTGTAGTTGAATTTGTTGGTGTTTTTCCATGTTGAGGTTTTTGAGTTTGTTGGTGTTTTTCAAAGTTGAGGTTGTTGTTGAATATTTTGGTGTTTTTCAATGTTGAGGTTGTTGTTGAATTTTTTGGTGATTTTTAATATTGAGTTTGTTGTTGAAAATATTGGTGCATTCAATTGTTTTTTTTTTGAATCATTTTGTATTTTTCAAAGTTGAGGTTGCAGTTGAATAAATTGCTGTTTCTCAATGTTGAAGTTCTTGAATTTTTTGGTGTTTTTCAAAGTTGAGGTTGTTGTTGAATTTTTTGGTGTTTTTCATTGTTGAGTTTTTTTGTTGAATTTGTTGTTGTTTTTGAATGTTGAGGTTGTTGTTGAATTTTTTGATGTTTTTCATTGTTGAGGTTGATGTTGAATTTGTTGACGATTTTCAATGTTGAGTTTGTTGTTGAATTTTTTGGTGTTTTTCATTGTTGAGTTTGTTGTTGAATTTTTTGGAGTTTTTCATTGTTGCGGTACTTGTTGAATTTGTTGGTGTTTTTCATTGTTGAGGTTGTTGTTGAATTTTTTGATGTTTTTCATTGCTGAGGTTGTTGCTGAATTTGATGGTGATTTTCAATGTTGAGGTTGTTGCATTTATTGGTGTTTTATTTTGATCTTTTTTGTATTTTTCAAAGTTGAGGTTGCAGTTGAATTTGTTGGTGTTTTTCAAGGTTGTAGTTGTTGAATTTGTTGGTATTTTACAATGTGGATGTTGTTGTTGAATTTTTTCCTGTTTTTATTTGTTGAGGTTTTTGTTGAATTTGTAGGTGTTTTTGAATGTTGAGGTTGTCGTTGAATTTTTTGGTGATTTTCAATGTTGAGGTTGTTGAATTTTTTGGTGTTTTTCAATGTTGAGGCTGTTGTTGAATTTTTTGGTATTTTTCATTGTTGAGGTTTTGGTTGAATTTGTTGGAGTTTTTGAATGTTGAAGTTGTTGGTTTTATTTTTTGGTGTTTTTGAATGTTGAGGTTGTTGTTGAATTTTTTTTGGTGTTTTTCATTGTTGAGGTTGTTGTTGAATTTTTTGATGTTTTTCATTGTTGACTTTGTTGTTGAATTTTTTGGTGTTTTGCATTGTTGAGGTTGTTGTTGAATTTGTTGGAGTTTTTCAATGTTGAGGTTGTTGCTGAATTTGTTGGTGTTTTTCAATGTTGAGGTTGTTGAATTTGTTGGTTTTTTCAAAGTTGAGGTTGTTGTTGAATTTTTTGGTGTCTTTCAAAGTTGAGGTTGATGTTGAATTTGTTGGTGTTTTTCATTGTTGATGTTGTTGTTGAATTTTTGGGTGTTTTTCATTGTTGATGTTTTTGTTGAATTTGTTGTTGTCTTTCAAAGTTGAGGTTGATGTTCAATTTGTTGGTGTTTTTCATTGTTGATGTTGTTGTTGAGTTTTTGGTTGTTTTTCATTGTTGATGTTTTTGTTGAATTTGTTGGTGTTTTTGAATGTTGAGGTTGTTGTTGAATTTGTTGATGTTTTTCAATGTTGATGGTGTTGTTGAATTATTTGGTGTTTTTCATTTTTGAGATTTTTGTGGAATTGGTTGGTGTTTTTGAATGTTGAGGATTTTGATGAATTTTTGGGATTTTTCATTGTTGAGGTTTTGGTTGAATTTGTTGGTGTTTTTCATTAATGAGGTTGTTGTTGAATTTGTTGGTGATTTTCAATAGTGAGATTGTAGTTGAATTTGTTGGTGTTTTTCCATGTTGAGGTTTTTGAGTTTGTTGGTGTTTTTCAAAGTTGAGGTTGTTTTTGAATATTTTGGTGTTTTTCAATGTTGAGGTTGTTGTTGAATTTTTTGGTGATTTTTAATATTGAGGTTGTTGTTGAAAATATTGGTGCATTCAATTGTTTTTTTTTGAATCATTTTGTATTTTTCAAAGTTGAGGTTGCAGTTGAATTTGTTGCTGTTTCTCAATGTTGAAGTTCTTGAATTTTTTGGTGTTTTTCAAAGTTGAGGTTGTTGTTGAATTTTTTGGTGTTTTTCATTGTTGAGTTTTTTTGTTGAATTTGTTGTTGTTTTTGAATGTTGAGGTTGTTGTTGAATTTTTTGATGTTTTTCATTGTTGAGGTTGATGCTGAATTTGTTGATGATTTTCAATGTTGAGTTTGTTGTTGAATTTTTTGGTGTTTTTCATTGTTGAGTTTGTTGTTGAATTTTTTGGAGTTTTTCATTGATGCGGTATTTGTTGAATTTGTTGGTGTTTTTCTTTGTTGAGGTTGTTGTTGAATTTTTTGATGTTTTTCATTGCTGAGGTTGTTGCTGAATTTGATGGTGATTTTCAATGTTGAGGTTGTTGCATTTATTGGTGTTTTATTTTGATCTTTTTTGTATTTTTCAAAGTTGAGGTTGCAGTTGAATTTGTTGGTGTTTTTCAATGTTGTAGTTGTTGAATTTGTTGGTATTTTACAATGTGGATGTTGTTGTTGAATTTTTTCCTGTTTTTATTTGTTGAGGTTTTTGTTGAATTTGTAGGTGTTTTTGAATGTTGAGGTTGTCGTTGAATTTTTTGGTGATTTTCAATGTTGAGGTTGTTGAATTTTTTGGTGTTTTTCAATGTTGAGGCTGTTGTTGAATTTTTTGGTATTTTTCATTGTTGAGGTTTTGGTTAAATTTGTTGGAGTTTTTGAATGTTGAAGTTGTTGTTTTTATTTTTTGGTGTTTTTGAATGTTGAGTTTGTTGTTGAATTTTTTTTGGTGTTTCTCATTGTTGAGGTTGTTGTTGAATTTTTTGATGTTTTTCATTGTTGACTTTGTTGTTGAATTTTTTGGTGTTTTTCATTGTTGAGGTTGTTGTTGAATTTGTTGGAGTTTTTCAATGTTGAGGTTGTTGCTGAATTTGTTGGTGTTTTTCAATGTTGAGGTTGTTGAATTTGTTGGTTTTTTTCAAAGTTGAGGTTGATGTTGAATATGTTGGTGTACTTCATTGTTGATGTTGTTGTTGAATTTTTGGGTGTTTTTCATTGTTGATGTTTTTGTTGAATTTGTTGTTGTTTTTCAAAGTTGAGGTTGATGTTGAATTTGTTGGTGTTTTTCATTGTTGATGTTCTTGTTGAATTTTTGGTTGTTTTTCATTGTTGATGTTTTTGTTGAATTTATTGGTGTTTTTGAATGTTGAGGATTTTGCTGAATTTATTGGTGTTTTTCATTGTTGAGGTTTTGGTTGAATTTGTTGGTGTTTTTGAATGTTGAGGTTGTTGTTTTAATTTTTTGGTGTTTTTCAATGTTGCGGTTGTTGTTGAATTTTTTGGTGTTTTTCATTGTTGACTGTGTTGTTGAATTTTTTGGTGTTTTTCATTGATGAGGTTGTTGTTGAATTTGTTGGAGTTATTCAATGTTGAGGTTGTTGCTGAATTTGTTGGTGTTTTTCAATGTTGAGGTTGTTGTTGAATTTTTTGGTGTTTTTCAAAGTTGAGGTTGATGTTGAATTTCTTGGTGTTTTTCATTGTTGATGTTGTTGTTGAATTTTTGGGTGTTTTTCATTGTTGATGTTCTTGTTGAATTTGTTGTTGTTTTTCAAAGTTGAGGTTGATGTTGAATTTGTTGGTGTTTTTCATTGTTGATGTTGCTGTTGAATTTTTGGTTGTTTTTCATTGTTGATGTTTTTGTTGAATTTGTTGGTGTTTTTGAATGTTGAGGATGTTGCTGAATTTTTTGTTGTTATTCAATGTTGAGCTTTTTGTTGAATTTGTTGGTGTTTTTGAATGTTGAGGTTGTTGTTGAATTTGTTGATGTTTTTCAATGTTGATGGTGTTGTTGAATTATTTGGTGTTTTTCATTTTTGAGATTTTTGTGGAATTGGTTGGTGTTTTTGAATGTTGAGGATTTTGATGAATTTTTGGGATTTTTCACTGTTGAGGTTTTTGTTGAATTTGTTGGTGTTTTTCATTTATGAGGTTGTTGTTGAATTTGTTGGTGATTTTCAATATTGAGGTTGTAGTTGAATTTGTTGGTGCTTTTCCATGTTGAGGTTTTTGAATTTGTTGGTGTTTTTCAAAGTTGAGGTTGTTGTTGAATATTTTGGTGTTTTTCAATGTTGAGGTTGTTGTTGAATTTTTTGGTGATTTTCAATATTGAGGATGTTGTTGAAATTATTGGTGCATTCAATGTTTTTTTTTGAATCTTTTTTTATTTTTCAAAGTTGAGGTTGCAGTTGAATTTGTTGCTGTTTCTCAATGTTGAGGTTCTTGAATTTTTTGGTGTTTTTCAAAGTTGAGGTTGTTGTTGAATTTTTTGGTGTTTTTCATTGTTGAGTTTTTTGTTGAATTTGTTGTTGTTTTTGAATGTTGAGGTTGTTGTTGAATTTTATGATGTTTTTCATTGTTGAGGTTGATGTTGAATTTTTTGGTGTTTTTCATTGTTGCGGTACTTGTTGAATTTGTTGGTGTATTTCATTGTTGAGGTTGTTGAATTTGTTGGTATTTTTCAGTGTGGATGTTGTTGTTGAATTTTTTCCTGTTTTTATTTGTTGTGGTTTATGTTGAATTTGTTGGTGTTTTTGAATGTTGAGGTTATCGTTGAATTTTTTGGTGATTTTCATTGTTGAGGTTGTCATTGAATTTGTTGGTGTTTTTCAATGTTGAGGTTGTTGAATTTCTTGGTGTTTTTGAAAGTTGAGGGATTTGTTCACTTTTTTTGTGTTTTTCATTGTTGAGGTATGTGTTGAATTTGTTGGTTGTTTTGAATGTTGAGGTTGTTGAATCTGTTGGTGTTTTTCAAAGTTGAGCTGTTGTTGAATTTTTTGGTGTTTTTCAGTGGTGAGGTTTTTGTTGAATTTGTTGGTGTTGTTGAATGTTGAGGTTTTTGTTGAATTTGTTGGTATTTTTCAAAGTTGAGGTGGTTGAATTTTTTGGTTATTATGAAAGTTGAGGTTGTTGTTGAATTTTTTGGTGTATTTCATTGTTGAGGTTTATGTTGAATTTGTTGCTGTTTTTGAACGTTGAGGTTGTTGTTGAATTTTATGATGTTTTTCATTGTTGAGGTTGTTGTTGGATTTGTTGGTGATTTTCAATGTTGAGATTGTTGTTCAATATTATGTTGTTTTTCAATGTTGAGGTTGTTGTTGAATTTTTTGGTGTTTTTCATTGTTGAGGTCGTTGTAGTTGAATTTTTGCTGTTTTTATTGTTGAGGATGTTGATGAATTTGTTGGTGTTTTTCATTCTTGAGGTTTTTGTTGAATTTGATGGTGATTTTCAATGTTGAGTTTGTTGTGGAATTTTTCGTGTTTTTAATTGTTGCGGTAGATGTTGAAATTCTTGGAGTTATTCAATTTTGAGATTACAATTCATTTTTTTGGTGTTTATCATTCTTGAGATTGTTGCTGAATTTTTTGATGTTTTTCATTGCTGAGGTTGTTGTTGAATTTTTTGGTGTTTTTCATTGCTGCGGTACTTGTTGAATTTGTTGGTGTTTTTCATTGTTGAGGTTGTTGTTGAATTTTTTGGTGTTTTTCATTGTTGAGGTCGTTGTAGTTGAATTTTTGCTGTTTTTATTGTTGAGGATGTTGATGAATTTGTTGGTGTTTTTCAATGTTGAGGTTGTTGAATTTGTTCGTGTTTCTCAATGTTGAGGTTGTTGTTGAATTTGTTGGTGTTTTTTATTGTTGATGTTGTTGTTAAATTTTTGGGTGTTTTTCATTGTTGAGGTTTTTGTTGAATTTTTTGGTATTTTTGAATGTTGAGGATGTTGATGAATTTTTTGGTGTTTTTCATTCTTGAGGTTTTTGTTGAATATTATGGTGATTTTCAATGTTGAGTTTGTTGTGGAATTTTTCGTGTTTTTAATTGTTGCGGTAGATGTTGAAATTCTTGGAGTTATTCAATTTTGAGATTACAATTCATTTTTTTGGTGTTTTTCATTCTTGAGATTGTTGCTGAATGTTTTGATGTTTTTCATTGCTGAGGTTGTTGTTGAAATTGTTGGTGTTTTTGAATGTTGAGGTTGTTGTTGAATTTTTTGGTGTTTTTCATTGTTGAGGTTGTTGTTGAATTGTTTGGAGATATTCAATGTTGAGGTTGTTGAATTTGTTGGTGTTTTTCAAAGTTGATGTTTTTGTTGAATTTTTTGGTGTTTTTCATTGTTGAGGTTTTGGTTGAATTTGTTGGTGTTTTTGAATGTTGAGGTTGTTGTTGAGTTTGTTGATGTTTTTCAATGTTGATGGTGTTGTTGAATTTATTGGTGTTTTTAATTGTTGAGATTTTTGTGGAATTTGTTGGTGTTTTTGAATGTTGAGGATGTTGATGAATTTTTTGGGATTTTTCATTGTTGAGGTTTTTGTTGAATTTGTTGGTGTTTTTCATTAAATAGGTTGTTGTTGAATTTGTTGGTGATTTTCAATATTGAGGTTGTAGTTGAATTTGTTGGTGTTTTTCCAATTTGTGGTTTTTGAATTTGTTGTTGCTTTTCAAAGTTGAGGTTGTTGTTGAATATTTTGATGTTTTTCAATGTTGTGGTTGTTGTTGAATTTTTTGGTGATATTCAATATTGAGGTTGTTGTTGGAATTATTGATGCATTCAATGTTTTTTTTTTAATCTTTTTGTATTTTTCAAGGTTGAGGTTGCAGTTGAATTTGTTGCTGTTTCTCAATGTTGTGGTTGTTGAATTTTTTGGTGTTTTTCATTGTTGAGTTTTTTTGTTGAATTTGTTGTTGTTTTTGAATGTTGAGTTTGTTGTTGAATTTTTTGATGTTTTTCATTGCTGAGGTTGTTGTTGAATTTGTTGGTGATTTTCAATGTTGAGGTTGTTGAATTTGTTGGTGTTTTTCAAAGTTGAGGATGTTGAATTTGTTGGTGTTTTTCAAAGTTGATGTTGTTGTCAAATTTTTTCGTGTTTTAAATTGTTGAGGCTTTTGTTGAATTTGTTGGAGTTTTTGAATGTTGAGGTTGTCGTTGAATTTTTTGGTGATTTTCATTGTTGAGTTTGTTGTTGAATTTGTTGGAGTTTTTCAATGTTGAGGTTGTTGAATTTGTTGGTATTTTTGAAAGTTGAGGAAGTTCTTCAATATTTTCATGTTTTTCATTGTTGAGGTATGTGTTGAGTTTGTTGGTTGTTTTGATTGTTGACGTTGTTGAATCTGTTGGTGTTCTTCAAAGTTGAGGTGTTGTTGAATTTTTTGGTGTTTTTCATTGTTGAGGTTTTTGTTGAATTAGTTGGTGTTTTTCAATGTTGAGGTTGTTGAATTTGATGGTGTTTTTGAAAGTTGAGGGATTTGTTCAATTTTTTGGTGTTTTTCACTGCTGAGGTATGTGTTGAATTTGTTGGTGTTGTTGAATGTTAAGGTTTTTGTTGAATTTGTTGGTATTTTTCAATGTTGAGGTGTTTGAATTTTTTGGTTTTTATGAAAGTTGAGTTTGTTGTTGAATTTTTTGGTGTTTTTCATTGATGAGGTTTATGTTGAATTTGTTGTTGTCTTTGAACGTTGAGGTTGTTGTTGAATTTTTTGATGTTTTTCATTGTTGAGGTTGTTGTTGAATTTGTTGGTGATTTTCAATGTTGAGTTTGTTGTTCAATATTTTGTTGTTTTTCATTGTTGAGGTTGTTGTTGAAATTGTTGGAGTTTTTCAATGTTGAGGTTGTTGTTGAATTTTTTGGTGTTTTTCATTATTGAGGTCGTTGTTGTTGAATTTTTGCCGTTTTTCATTGTTGAGGTTGTTGATGGATTTGTTGATGTTTTTCAATGTTGAGGTTGTTGAATTTGTTGGTGTTTTTCAAAGTTGAGGTTGTTGTTGAATTTTTTGGTGTTTTTCAATGTTGAGGATTTGGTTGAAATAGTTGGTGTATTTGAATGTTGAGGTTGTTGTTTTTATTTTTTGGTGTCTTTGAATGTTTGCTTGTTATGGTATTTTTTGGTGTTTTCCAATGTTGAGGTTTTTGTTGAATTTGTTGGAGTTTATCAATTTTGAGGTTGTTGTTGAATTTGTTGGTGTTTTTCATTGTTGATGTTGTTGTTGAATTTATGGGTGTTTTTCATTGTTGAGGTTTTTGTTGAATTTTTTGGTATTTTTGAATGTTGAGGATGTTGATGAATTTTTGGGTGTTTTCATTGTTGAGGGTTTTGTTGAATTTGATGGTGATTTTCAATGTTGAGTTTGTTGTCGAATTTTTGGTGTTTTGTTGTGGTAGTTGTTGAAATTCTTGGAGTTTTTCCATGTTGAGGTTACAATTGAATTTATTGGTGTTTTTTATTGTTGAGGATTTTGTTGAATTTTTTTGGTGTTTTTCATTGTTGAGATTGTTGATAAATTTTTTGATGTTTTTCATTGCTGAGGTTTTTGTTGAAATTGTTGGTGTTTTTGAATGTTGAGGTTGTTGTTGAATTGGTTCGGGTTTTTCATTGTTGAGGTTGTTGTTCAATTGGTTGGAGTTTTTCAATGTTGAGGTTGTTGAATTTGTTGGTGTTTTTCATAGTTGAGGTTGTTGTTGAATTTTTAGGTGTATTTCATTGTTGAGGTTTTGGTTGAATTTGTTGGTGTTTTTGAATGTTGAGGTTGTTGTTTTTACTTTTTGGTGTTTTTGAATGTTGAGGTTGTTGTTGAATTTTTTGGTGTTTTTCATTGTTGAGGTTGTTGTTGAATTTTTTGTTGTTATTCAATGTTGAGGTTTTTGTTGAATTTGTTGGTGTTTTTGAATGTTGAGGTTGTTGTTAAATTTCTTGATGTTTTTCAATGTTGATGGTGTTGTTGAATTTTTTGGTGTTTTTAATTGTTGAGATTTTTGTGGAATTTGTTGGTGTTTTTGAATGTTGAGGATGTTGATGAATTTTTTGGGATTTTTCATTGTTGAGGTTTTTGTTGAATTTGTTGGTGTTTTTCAATAAAGAGGTTGTTGTTGAATTTGTTAGTGATTTTCAATATTGTGGTTGTAGTTGAATTTGTTGGTGTTTTTCCATTTTGAGGTTTTTGAATTTGTTGGTGTTTTTCAAAATTGAGGTTGTTGTTGAATATTTTGATGTTTTTCAATGTTGAGGTTGTTGTCGAATTTTTTGGTGATTTTCAATATTGAGGTTGTTGTTGGAATTATTGGTGCATTCAATGTTTTTTTTGAATCTTTTTGTATTTTTCAAAGTTGAGGTTGCAGTTGAATTTGTTGCTGCTTCTCAATGTTGAGGTCGTTGAATTGTTTGGTGTTTTTCAAAGTTTAGGTTGCTGTTGAATTTTTTGGTGTTTTTCATAGTTGAGTTTTTTTGTTGAATTTGTTGTTGTTTTTGAATGTTGAGGTTGTTGTTGAATTTTATGATGTTTTTCATTGTTGAGGTTGATGTTGAATTTGTTGATGATTTTCAATGTTGAGTTTGTTGTTGCATTTTTTGGTGTTTTTCATTGTTGATGTTGATGTTGAATTTTTTGGTGTTTTTCATTGTTGCGGTACTTGTTGAATTTGTTGGTGTTTTTCATTGTTGAGGTTGTTGTTGAATTTTTTGATGTTTTTCATTGCTGAGGTTGTTGTTGAATATGTTGGTGATTTTCAATGTTGAGGTTGTTGAATTTGTTGGTATTTTTCAAAGTTGAGGTTGTTGAATTTGTTGGTGTTTTTCAAAGTTGATGTTGTTGTTAAATTTTTTCGTGTTTTTAATTGTTGAGGTTTTTGTTGAATTTGTTGTTGTTTTTGAATGTTGAGGTTGTCGTTGAATTATTTGGTGATTTTCATTGTTGAGATTGTTGTTGAATTTGTTGGAGTTTTTCAATGTTGAGTTTGTTGAATTTGTTGGTATTTTTGAAAGTTGAGGAAGTTGTTCAATTTTTTGGTGTTTTTCATTGTTGAGGTATGTGTTGAATTTGTTGATTGTTTTGATTGTTGACGTTTTTGAATCTGTTTGTGTTTTTCAAAGTTGAGGTGTTGTTGAATTTTTCGGTGTTTTTCATTGTTGAGGTTTATGTTGAATTTGTTGGTGATTTTCAATGATGAGTTTGTTGTTCAATATTTCGTTGTTTTTCATTGTTGAGGTTGTTGTTGAATTTTTTGGTGTTTTTCCTTGTTGAGGTCGTTGTTGTATTTTTTGGTGTTTATGAAAGTTGAGGTTGTTGTTGTATTTTTTCGTGTTTTTCATTGTTGAGGTTTACGTTGAATTTGTTGTTGTTTTTGAATGTTGAGATTGTTGTTGAATTTGTTGATGTTTTTCATTGTTGAGGTTGTTGTTGAATTTTTTGGTGTTTTTCATTGTTGAGGTTTTTGTTGAATTTGTTGTTGTTTTTGAATGTTGAGATTGTTGTTGAATTTGTTGATGTTTTTCATTGTTGAGGTTGTTGTTGAATTTTTTGGTGTTTTTCATTGTTGAGGTTTTTGTTGAATTTGTTGGTGATTTTCAATGATGAGTTTGATGTTCAATATTTTGGTGTTTTTCATTGTTGAGTTTGTTGTTGAAATTGTTGGAGTTTTTCAATGTTGAAGTTGTTGTTGAATTTTTTGGTGTTTTTCATTGCTGACGTCGTTGTTGTTGAATTTTTTGCTGTTTTACATTGTTGAGGTTGTTGATGAATTTGTTGGTGATTTTCAATGTTGAGGTTTTTGTTGAATTTTTTGGTGTTTATCATTGTTGAGGTCGTTGTTGTTGAATTTTTTGATTTTTTTTCATTGTTGAGGTTGTTGTTGAATTTGTTGGTGATTTTCAATGTTGAGGTTGTTGTTGAATTTTTTGTTGTTTTTCATTGCTGACGTCGTTGTTGTTGAATTTTTTGCTGTTTTACATTGTTGAGGTTGTTGATGAATTTGTTGGTGATTTTCAATGTTGAGGTTGTTGTTGAATTTTTTGGTGTTTATCATTGTTGAGGTCGTTGTTGTTGAATTTTTTGATTTTTTTTCATTGTTGAGGTTGTTGAATTTGTTGGTGTTTTCCAAAGTTGAGGTTGTTAATGAATTTGTTGGTGTTTTTCAATGTTGAGGTTGTTGAATTTGTTGGTGTTTTTCAAAGTTGAGGTTGTTGTTGAATTTTTTGTCGTTTTTCGTTGTTGAGGGTTTGGTTGAATGTGTTGGTGTATTTGAATGTTGAGGTTGTTGTTTTTTTTTGGTGTTTTTGAATGTTGAGGTTGTTGTGGATTTTTTTGGTGTTTTTCAATGTTTAGGTTTTCGTTGAAATTGTTGTTGTTTTTCAATGTTGATGTTGTTGTTGAATTTGTTGGTGTTTTTCAGTGTTGATGTTGTTGTTGAATTTTTGGGTGTTTTTCATTGTTGAGGTTTTTGTTGAATTTGTTGGTGTTTTTGAATGTTGAGGATGTTGATGAATTATTTGGTGTTTTTCATTGTTGAGGTTTTTGTTGAATTTGATGGTGATTTTCAATGTTGAGTTTGTTGTCGAATTTTTGGTGTTTTTAATTGTTGTGGTAGTTGTTGAAATTCTTGGAGTTTTTCAATGTTGAGGTTTTTATTGATTTTTTTGGTGTTTTTCATTGTTGAGGTTGTTGTTGAATTTTTTGTTGTTATTCAAAGTTGAGGTTTTTGTTGAATTCGTTGGTGTTTTTGAGTGTTGAGGTTGTTGTTGAATTTGTTGATGTTTTTGAATGTTGAGGATGTTGATGAATTTTTTGGGATTTTTCATTGTTGAGGTTGTAGTTGAATTTGTTGGTGTTTTTCCATGTTGAGGATTTTGAATTTGTTGCTGTTTAGCAAAGTTGAGGTTGTTGTTGAATATTTTGGTGTTTTGAAATGTTGAGGTTGTTGTTGAATTTTTTGGTGATTTTCAATATTGAGGTTGTTGTTGAAAATATTGGTGCATTCAATGTTTTTTTTTGAATCTTTTTGTATTTTTCAAAGTTGAGGTTGCAGTTGAATTTGTTGCTGTTTCTCAATGTTGAGGTTGTTCAAATTGTTGGTGTTTTTCAAAGTTGAGGTTGTTGTTGAATTTTTTGGTGTTTTTCATTGTTGAGGTTTTTGTTGAATTTTTTGGTGTTTTTGAATGTTGAGGTTGTTGATGAAATTCTCGGTGTTTTTCATTGTTGAGGTTTTTGTTGAATTTGTTGGTGATTTTCAATGTTGAGGTTGTTGTTGAATTTATTGGTGTATTCAATGTTTTTATTTGAATCTTTTTGTATTTTTCAAAGTTGAGGTTGCAGTTGAATTTGTTGCTGTTTCTCAATGTTGAGGTTGTTGAATTTTTTGATGTTATTCAAAGTTGAGGTTGTTGTTTAACTTTTTGAGGTTTGTCATTGCTGCGGTTGTTGTTGAATCTGCTGGTGATTTTCAATGTTGAGGTTGTTGTTGAATTTTTTGGTGTTTATCATTGTTGAGGTCGTTGTTGTTGAATTTTTTGATTTTTTTTCATTGTTGAGGTTGTTGTTGAATTTGTTGGTGATTTTCAATGTTGAGGTTGTTGTTGAATTTTTTGTTGTTTTTCATTGTTGAGGTCGTTGTTGTTGAATTTTTTGATTTTTTTCATTGTTGAGGTTGTTGTTGAATTTGTTGGTGATTTTCAATGTTGAGGTTGTTGTTGAATTTTTTGTTGTTTTTCATTGTTGAAGTCGTTGTTGTTGAATTTTTTGCTGTTTTTCATTGTTGAGGTCTTTGATGAATTTGTTGGCGTTTCTCAATGTTGAGGTTGTTGTATTTGTTGGTGTTTTTCAAAGTTGAGGTTGTTGTTGAATTTTTTGGTGTTTTTCATTGTTGAGGATTTGGTTGAATTGTTGATGAAATTGTTGGTGTTTTTCAATGTTGAGGTTGTTGAATTTGTTGGTGTTTTTCAAAGTTGAGGTTGTTAATGAATTTGTTGGTGTTTTTCAATGTTGAGGTTGTTGAATTTGTTGGTGTTTTTCAAAGTTGAGGTTCTTGTTGAATTTTTTGGCGTTTTTCGTTGTTGAGGGTTTGGTTGTATGTGTTGGTGTATTTGAATGTTGAGGTTGTTGTTTTTTTTTGTTGGTGTTTTTGAATGTTGAGGTTGTTGTGGATTTTTTTGGTGTTTTTCAATGTTTAGGTTTTTGTTGAAATTGTTGTTGTTTTTCAATGTTGATGTTGTTGTTGAATTTGTTGGTGTTTTTCAGTGTTGATGTTGTTGTTGAATTTTTGGGTGTTTTTCATTGTTGAGGTTTTTGTTGAATTTGTTGGTGTTTTTGAATGTTGAGGATGTTGATGAATTATTTGGTGTTTTTCATTGTTGAGGTTTTTGTTGAATTTGATGGTGATTTTCAATGTTGAGTTTGTTGTCGAATTTTTGGTGTTTTTAATTGTTGTGGTAGTTGTTGAAATTCTTGGAGTTTTTCAATGTTGAGGTTTTTATTGATTTTTTTGGTGTTTTTCATTTTTGAGGTTGTTGTTGAATTTTTTGATGTATTTCATTGCTCAGGTTGTTGTTGAAATTGTTGTTATTTTTGAATGTTGAGGTTGTTGTTTTTATTTTTTGGTGTCTTTGAATGTTGAGCTTGTTATGGTATTTTTTGGTATTTTTCAATGTTGAGGTTTTTGTTGAATTTTTTGGAGTATATCAATTTTGAGGTTGTTGTTGAATTTGTTGGTGTTTTTCATTGTTGATGTTGTTGTTGAATTTTTGGGTGTTTTTCATTGTTGCGGTTTTTGTTGAATTTTTTGGTATTTTTGAATGTTGAGGATGTTGATGAATTTTTGGGTGTTTTCATTGTTGAGGGATTTGTTGAATTTGATGGTGATTTTCAATGTTGAGTTTGTTGTCGAATTTTTGGTGTTTTTAATTGTTGTGGTAATTGTTGAAATTCTTGGAGTTTTTCCATGTTGAGGTTACAATTGATTTTATTGGTGTTTTTTATTGTTGAGGTTTTTGTTGAATTTTTTTGGTGTTTTTCATTGTTGAGATTGTTGATAAATTTTTTGATGTTTTTCATTGCTGAGGTTTTTGTTGAAATTGTTGGTGTTTTTGAATGTTGAGGTTGTTGTTGAATTGGTTCGGGTTTTTCATTGTTGAGGTTGTTGTTCAATTGGTTGGAGTTTTTCAATGTTGAGGTTGTTGAATTTGTTGGTGTTTTTCATAGTTGAGGTTGTTGTTGAATTTTTAGGTGTATTTCATTGTTGAGGTTTTGGTTGAATTTGTTGGTGTTTTTGAATGTTGAGGTTGTTGTTTTTACTTTTTGGTGTTCTTGAATGTTGAGGTTGTTGTTGAATTTTTTTGGTGTTTTTCATTGTTGAGGTTGTTGTTGAATTTTTTGTTGTTATTCAATGTTGAGGTTTTTGTTGAATTTGTTGGTGTTTTCGAATGTTGAGGTTGTTGTTGAATTTCTTGATGTTTTTCAATGTTGATGGTGTTGTTGAATTTTTTGGTGTTTTTAATTGTTGAGATTTTTGTGGAATTTGTTGGTGTTTTTGAATGTTGAGGATGTTGATGAATTTTTTGGGATTTTTCATTGTTGAGGTTTTTGTTGAATTTGTTGGTGTTTTTCAATAAAGAGGTTGTTGTTGAATTTGTTAGTGATTTTCAATATTGTGGTTGTAGTTGAATTTGTTGGTGTTTTTCCATTTTGAGGTTTTTGAATTTGTTGGTGTTTTTCAAAATTGAAGTTGTTGTTGAATATTTTGATGTTTTTCAATGTTGAGGTTGTTGTTGAATTTTTTGGTGATTTTCAATATTGAGGTTGTTGTTGGAATTATTGGTGCATTCAATGTTTTTTTTGAATCTTTTTGTATTTTTCAAAGTTGAGGTTGCAGTTGAATTTGTTGCTGTTTCTCAATGTTGAGGTCGTTGAATTGTTTGGTGTTTTTCAAAGTTTAGGTTGCTGTTGAATTTTTTGGTGTTTTTCATAGTTGAGTTTTTTTGTTGAATTTGTTGTTGTTTTTGAATGTTGAGGTTGTTGTTAAATTTTATGATGTTTTTCATTGTTGAGGTTGATGTTGAATTTGTTGATGATTTTCAATGTTGAGTTTGTTGTTGAATTTGTTGGTGTTTTTCATTGTTGATGTTGATGTTGAATTTTTTGGTGTTTTTCATTGTTGCGGTACTTGTTGAATTTGTTGGTGTATTTCATTGTTGAGGTTGTTGATGAATTTTTTGGGATTTTTCATTGTTGAGGTTGTAGTTGAATTTGTTGGTGTTTTTCCATGTTGAGGATTTTGAATTTGTTGGTGTTTAGCAAAGTTGAGGTTGTTGTTGAATATTTTGGTGTTTTGAAATGTTGAGGTTGTTGTTGAATTTTTTGGTGATTTTCAATATTGAGGTTGTTGTTGAAAATATTGGTGCATTCAATGTTTTTTTTTGAATCTTTTTGTATTTTTCAAAGTTGAGGTTGCAGTTGAATTTGTTGCTGTTTCTCAATGTTGAGGTTGTTCAAATTGTTGGTGTTTTTCAAAGTTGAGGTTGTTGTTGAATTTTTTGGTGTTTTTCATTGTTGAGGTTTTTGTTGAATTTTTTGGTGTTTTTGAATGTTGAGGTTGTTGATGAAATTCTCGGTGTTTTTCATTGTTGAGGTTTTTGTTGAATTTGTTGGTGATTTTCAATGTTGAGGTTGTTGTTGAATTTATTGGTGTATTCAATGTTTTTATTTGAATCTTTTTGTATTTTTCAAAGTTGAGGTTGCAGTTGAATTTGTTGCTGTTTCTCAATGTTGAGGTTGTTGAATTTTTTGATGTTATTCAAAGTTGAGGTTGTTGTTTAACTTTTTGAGGTTTGTCATTGCTGCGGTTGTTGTTGAATCTGCTGGTGATTTTCAATGTTGAGGTTGTTGTTGAATTTTTTGGTGTTTATCATTGTTGAGGTCGTTGTTGTTGAATTTTTTGATTTTTTTTCATTGTTGAGGTTGTTGTTGAATTTGTTGGTGATTTTCAATGTTGAGGTTGTTGTTGAATTTTTTGTTGTTTTTCATTGTTGAGGTCGTTGTTGTTGAATTTTTTGATTTTTTTCATTGTTGAGGTTGTTGTTGAATTTGTTGGTGATTTTCAATGTTGAGGTTGTTGTTGAATTTTTTGTTGTTTTTCATTGTTGAGGTCGTTGTTGTTGAATTTTTTGCTGTTTTTCATTGTTGAGGTCTTTGATGAATTTGTTGGCGTTTCTCAATGTTGAGGTTGTTGTATTTGTTGGTGTTTTTCAAAGTTGAGGTTGTTGTTGAATTTTTTGGTGTTTTTCATTGTTGAGGATTTGGTTGAATTGTTGATGAAATTGTTGGTGTTTTTCAATGTTGAGGTTGTTGAATTTGTTGGTGTTTTTCAAAGTTGAGGTTGTTAATGAATTTGTTGGTGTTTTTCAATGTTGAGGTTGTTGAATTTGTTGGTGTTTTTCAAAGTTGAGGTTCTTGTTGAATTTTTTGGCGTTTTTCGTTGTTGAGGGTTTGGTTGTATGTGTTGGTGTATTTGAATGTTGAGGTTGTTGTTTTTTTTTGTTGGTGTTTTTGAATGTTGAGGTTGTTGTGGATTTTTTTGGTGTTTTTCAATGTTTAGGTTTTTGTTGAAATTGTTGTTGTTTTTCAATGTTGATGTTGTTGTTGAATTTGTTGGTGTTTTTCAGTGTTGATGTTGTTGTTGAATTTTTGGGTGTTTTTCATTGTTGAGGTTTTTGTTGAATTTGTTGGTGTTTTTGAATGTTGAGGATGTTGATGAATTATTTGGTGTTTTTCATTGTTGAGGTTTTTGTTGAATTTGATGGTGATTTTCAATGTTGAGTTTGTTGTCGAATTTTTGGTGTTTTTAATTGTTGTGGTAGTTGTTGAAATTCTTGGAGTTTTTCAATGTTGAGGTTTTTATTGATTTTTTTGGTGTTTTTCATTTTTGAGGTTGTTGTTGAATTTTTTGATGTATTTCATTGCTCAGGTTGTTGTTGAAATTGTTGTTATTTTTGAATGTTGAGGTTGTTGTTTTTATTTTTTGGTGTCTTTGAATGTTGAGCTTGTTATGGTATTTTTTGGTATTTTTCAATGTTGAGGTTTTTGTTGAATTTTTTGGAGTATATCAATTTTGAGGTTGTTGTTGAATTTGTTGGTGTTTTTCATTGTTGATGTTGTTGTTGAATTTTTGGGTGTTTTTCATTGTTGCGGTTTTTGTTGAATTTTTTGGTATTTTTGAATGTTGAGGATGTTGATGAATTTTTGGGTGTTTTCATTGTTGAGGGATTTGTTGAATTTGATGGTGATTTTCAATGTTGAGTTTGTTGTCGAATTTTTGGTGTTTTTAATTGTTGTGGTAATTGTTGAAATTCTTGGAGTTTTTCCATGTTGAGGTTACAATTGATTTTATTGGTGTTTTTTATTGTTGAGGTTTTTGTTGAATTTTTTTGGTGTTTTTCATTGTTGAGATTGTTGATAAATTTTTTGATGTTTTTCATTGCTGAGGTTTTTGTTGAAATTGTTGGTGTTTTTGAATGTTGAGGTTGTTGTTGAATTGGTTCGGGTTTTTCATTGTTGAGGTTGTTGTTCAATTGGTTGGAGTTTTTCAATGTTGAGGTTGTTGAATTTGTTGGTGTTTTTCATAGTTGAGGTTGTTGTTGAATTTTTAGGTGTATTTCATTGTTGAGGTTTTGGTTGAATTTGTTGGTGTTTTTGAATGTTGAGGTTGTTGTTTTTACTTTTTGGTGTTCTTGAATGTTGAGGTTGTTGTTGAATTTTTTTGGTGTTTTTCATTGTTGAGGTTGTTGTTGAATTTTTTGTTGTTATTCAATGTTGAGGTTTTTGTTGAATTTGTTGGTGTTTTCGAATGTTGAGGTTGTTGTTGAATTTCTTGATGTTTTTCAATGTTGATGGTGTTGTTGAATTTTTTGGTGTTTTTAATTGTTGAGATTTTTGTGGAATTTGTTGGTGTTTTTGAATGTTGAGGATGTTGATGAATTTTTTGGGATTTTTCATTGTTGAGGTTTTTGTTGAATTTGTTGGTGTTTTTCAATAAAGAGGTTGTTGTTGAATTTGTTAGTGATTTTCAATATTGTGGTTGTAGTTGAATTTGTTGGTGTTTTTCCATTTTGAGGTTTTTGAATTTGTTGGTGTTTTTCAAAATTGAAGTTGTTGTTGAATATTTTGATGTTTTTCAATGTTGAGGTTGTTGTTGAATTTTTTGGTGATTTTCAATATTGAGGTTGTTGTTGGAATTATTGGTGCATTCAATGTTTTTTTTGAATCTTTTT
Source organism: Cetorhinus maximus (assembly GCF_964194155.1). Lineage (NCBI taxonomy): Eukaryota > Metazoa > Chordata > Chondrichthyes > Lamniformes > Cetorhinidae > Cetorhinus > Cetorhinus maximus. The sequence goes on along the minus strand of NW_027596110.1, from coordinate 99 downwards.
GTATTTTTCAAAGTTGAGGTTGCAGTTGAATTTGTTGCTGTTTCTCAATGTTGAGGTCGTTGAATTGTTTGGTGTTTTTCAAAGTTTAGGTTGCTGTTG